>NC_088413.1:49852404-50548404 GCF_034236695.1 Oncorhynchus nerka | reverse complement strand
AAAAACAGATAAACGCTCTAGGTAGATAGTGTGGTCTACAGCTTATCATGAGATACTATACCTCAGGCAAGCAAAACTCAAGACTTCCTTAGATATAGTGCACCAGCTGTTGTTTACATATATGCATATGTGCACGCAGGGAATCTATTTTGAACAACCTGGTTTGGCCTTGATATACAGTATTTGTTGTACTGGTTGAACAGACAGAGAGGTGCAATGTGACTTTGATTTGGTTATGCTGTTTTGACACGCATGGAGAGTCACATCTTATATATTATATAAATAAAAACGGTCTCGCTATCTGTCAGTTTTCAGTGATGCTGCACCTTGAATGGCCCCGTATTTGAGATGTATTTATCCTTACTGAATCAAGGGCCCGGAGACTTAACTCAGCCGATCTGTTCACTGGTCACAATCCTATTCATGCTCCTTCACTGTGTTTAAAATAGAATGGCTTCCAGGGTCATTGTGAAAACTACATAAAGACAGTAAATGGACACTAAAGTGTGGAACATATTTGTATTAAACTGAGCCAATACAATAATAAAAGACACAATCCTATTGAAAAGACACTAATATCTGACCAACAAAAAAAAGGAAAGAGAAAAGCAGAGGAAACAATAAGTGCCTTTTTTTGGGGCTTCATTTCATAGGGCAGGAGAGCTATTGAGGGCAAGCTAAAGGTTATAAAGTTGACTTTATGCTACTAAAAAAATAACATTGGAATCTTTCAATGTTCTGCACATCTTCCTAGTACTTTTGAATTGAATACCCACTTCAAAGCAAGCATTGTCCTCTTGTGGCAGCAGCTTCGATACCAAATGTTTTCTGTAATATAAAATCAGTTGAAAAGGGGTGCACATTGAGCACAGGAACAAGAATCTTTGTACGTTTCAGCAAGAGTGCATGTGTGTAAATAGATATAACATGTATAAATAGATATGCCATTTATTGTAACAGACACACTTTTATCCAAAGTGACTTAACAGTGTGCCTATATTTTTGTCTTGCTGAACCCAGCAGGATAGACTGGTGCATATTTGTGAAACTGTATGTGTATGACTTGTCTATGCATCACATCCTTTGAATTGTGTGCTGGACGAATGGTATTGTGATTGCCATCTAGGGAACAGTACACTCTATAATGTGCTCTTATCGTATACGTTAGGTCTTCCAGCATTCCAGCAGGCCCCAGCTTAATGTTTGCTAATGCAGGCTTGACCTGCTAACGGGAATAGATGAAATACAGTTGAAGTCGGAAGTTTACATACACTTAGGTTGGAGTCATAGAAAATAGTTTTTCAACCACTCCACAAATGTCTTGGTAACAAACTATAGTTTTGGCAAGTCGGTTAGGACATATACTTTGTGCATAACACAATAAATATTTAAAACAATTGTTTACAGACAGATTATTTCACTTATAATTCACTGTATCACAATTCCAGTGGGTCCGAAGTTTACATACACTATATTGACTGTGCCTTCCAGAAAATGATGTCATGGCTTTAGATACTTCTGATAGGCTAATTGACATCATTTGAGTCAATTGGAGGTGCACCTGTGGATGTATTTCAAGGCCAACCTTCAAACTCAGCGCCTCTTTGCTCGACATCATGGGAAAATCAAAAGACATCAGCCAAGACCTCAGAAAAATAATTGTAGATTGGGAGCAATTTCCAAACGCCTGAAGGTACGACATTCATCATTACAAACAATAGTGCGCCAGTATAAACACCATGGGACCATGCAGCCGTCATGCCGCTCAGGAAAGAGACACGTTCTGTCTCCTAGAGATGAAAGTACTTTGGTGAGAAAAGTTCAAATCAATCCCAGAACAACAGCAAAGGACCTTGTGAAGATGCTGGAGGAAACAGGTACAAAAGTATATATATACAGTAAAAAGTGTCCTATATCAATATAACCTGACAGGCCGCTCGGCAATGAAGAAGCCACTGCTCCAAAACCGCCATAAAAAAGCCAGACTACGGCTTGCAACTCACATAGGAACAAAGATTGTACTTTTTAGAGAAATGTCCTCTGGTCTGATGAAACAAAAATAGAACTGTTTGGCCATAATGACCATCGTTATGTTTGGTGGAAAAATGTGGAAGCTTGCAAGCCAAAGAACACCGTCCCAACCGGGAAGCACGGGGATGGCAACATCATAGTGTGGGGGTGCTTTGCTGCAGGAGGGACTGGTGAACTTCACAAAATAGATGGCAACATGAGGCAGGAAAATGATGTGGATATATTGAAGCAACATCTCAAGACATCAGGAAGTTAAAGCTTGGTCACAAATGGGTCTTCCAAATGGACAATGACCCCAAGCATCCTTCCAAAGTTGTGGCAAAATGGCTTATGGACAACAAAGTCAAGGTATTGGAGTGGCCATCACAAAGCCCTGACCTCAATCCTATAGACAATGTGCGTGCAGAACTGAAAAAGCATGTGCGAGCAAAGAAGCCTACAAACCTGACTCAGTTACACCAGCTCTGTCAGGAGGAATGGGACAAAATTCACCCAATTTATTGAGGGAAGCTTGTGGAAAGCTACTCTAAATGTTTGACTCAAGTTAAACAATTTAAAGGCAATGCTACCAAATACTAATTGAGTGTATGTAAACTTCTGACCCACGGGGACTGTGATGAAAGAAATAGAAGCTGAAATAAATCACTGTCTACTATTATTATGACATTTCACATTCTTAAAATAAAGTGGTGATCCTAACTGTCCTAAACCAGGGACCTTTTGCTTGGATTAAATGTCAGGAAATGTGAAAACTGAGATGAAATGTACGTGGCTAAGGTGCATGTAAACTTCCGACTTCAACTGTAGATCCCACTTACACATTTTACCAATGTTAATCCACCACATTCACACCACCAGGAAGAGTAAATACAGCTATAGCTCTTTTCACAGACCACAGTTTCTTAATTACGTCTCTCTCCCCCATCTCTTTCTCACTCGTATAGGCATGCACAAGTGGAATAGTCACAAAAATGGTCAGTGTAGAGTAGTACTGGTCATTTGAACAAGTTATTTCTGGTTTCAATCCATTTATTCATAAAATGTAACTTTTGATGAAATGTTTACCCCCACTAAATCTTGAATGAAATAAATATTTTTTTCCATTTACAGGATTTAATGAATACATTATGAAACAGTGATGTGATGAGAAATTTTAACATGGCAGGCATTGATTACAGATGAAAAAAACAAAACAGAGATACCATCAGAGAACTGAGGACTTTGATTGGAATTTACCATTTGAACACTGTAAGGCATTATTTTTCTGAACACTCTTTAATGAGAATCGTTCCCCATCAACAGGCGAGTGTTTGTCATTTTACAAGTAATTCCTTTTCACTTTCTCCCAATATGAGATTTACAAATGACATTAGTTTCTTCCCCTATGACTTACCCCTTTCACTAGGGACAATATAAACAGGAATAAAGAATGAACAATCAGAGAGGAATAAAATGCAGTCTGGTTTCACTGTTTAAGCCCACCTCACATCTCTAACCTTTATTTGCATAACTGAAGTGATTTATTGTGCTATAAAATTAGTTTTGTTTTCAAAACAAGGAAATCAACAGGAAGGTAGACACAGAAGCATTTTGTGAAAGAAACAAACCATTAGGATTCAGACTACATCCCACTGGGCAAAACTCGTTGAATCAAACGTTGTTTCCAGGTCATTTCAACCCCCCAAAATCTATGTGATGACGTTGAATCAATGTGGAACAGCTTTGAACCTAAATCCAATGACGTTATGACATGTTTTGTTGATTTGACATTGAATTCACATGAGTTGAAAACTCATCCAAATGTAAATCAAAACTATACGTTGAACTGACATCTGTGTATTAGAAAGCATGTTCCCTTTAATATTAAATATATAGTTTAAATAAACAAAGCCTTTCTATTTCGTTCCCTACATACCACTATGTACTAACCTTAAATAAACTAGCTCAATCAGCAGAGGAATTATTTCCTATAACTCAGAGCAAATCCCACTTTACTGTATGGTTTCAATTGGAGCACAGAAACGTTGTCCTATTGGCTTGGCCTAAAATAGGCTTCCTATAATATTACAGCAATGCATCTGTTGGATCCCCTGCGGAGAAAATAGCTTTAGATTGAATTCAAGCAATGCGAAGAGTCTGCCACTGTCACTACAGAGCAGGTCTTTAAACTTTCAGATTTCCCTCTTAAATATACACAAGCTCTAATGATGCCTTCCTACAGAAATCTCTCCTTTGTTGTTGTCTTATGCAATTCCTTCCTTAGCCTCATGCCTCACAGTTGTCCCTTCAATTATGCAAAGTTTGGGAGTTGTCTTTGTCTGTTCATTGCTGGATTTCCTGTAGGCTTTGCCGCCTCAGCTCCTCACCCTACCTTATCTCTTTTGTGCCTGTTCTCTTTTTTCCCCAAGTTCTTCTACTACAGCTTGAAGCCGTCTTCAAATAGGATTTGTATCGACTAATTCATTGCTGTTATATTTTCCCAACCTCCTTTTTTTGCAAGAGTGTCAGCTGATCACTTGAGATCACTGGAGACAAAGAGGAGTTAAAGGACATGGAGTCATTATCTAACACCCCCTAAACATACCACAGTGCCATGATATTGTAAAAGTTGTAGTACATCCAACGCAACCTTTGGTCTGAGTACATCACATCTTTCTGTACATACACAAACTACCCTACCAATGACCCAGACCTTGATATTTACTTATAGTTTCCGTATTACCCCACTGCCAGAGTTAAAATTGGAAAAACCTAAAATCCACACTCGACCTCACTGTTAAACTCAATTTGAACCATGGTTCCTTTTCACCAATACAGAGCAATGAGCTGACACAACCACGTTTTTATTTTATTTGACTATGACATTATGCAACAGAATGTTCAACTTCGAGGGTAAAATCTCCATGGTTTGCATACAGTTATTTGGCCCTGTCTAAAGCACCTCAACAATCACGTCAAGTTGGCCATGGCGAAGGTTTTCAAATCAAGCCAGAAAAATCCTACATTAGCAACCAGTGGAGGAGGCTGTTCTGGTGTGGATCTGAATCTCAGGGTTATAGCACAAATTACCACAAAGACATTTCAACACATAGCAGACAGCATCTTCTACTCCAGTCTCACCCTTTCAGAGTGAGCTGACCTGAAGGCTAACATTTTAGCTCTGTTAGATAAGGTGTCACGGGGAGGAAACAAGAGTGTAAAAGTGCTAGAGGTTGATGAGAGGGTTGCGTAGAGTTGGACCTCTGTTCGTATCTATTAGAACAAGTAAGAGACTTGTTAACTCAGGGAGACATTGGACAGAAATACAAGAATCCCATTGTACTGTAGATTGCGAGAGCTACATTAGTTTAGTATAGATTAGGTTGGTTTAGTGGTACTTAGGGAGTGATCATTATTACCTACATGTATCGAGTGATACCTTGAGGTAATCGGACGTCTTCGAAATTAAAATGGATGGCCGTCGCCCTGAAGAAAATACATTTTTACCTGACCCTCCCCGGCGTTTGAAAAACCAAACATGTAACCTTCCCCTACAAAATGATAATTAAAACAAAATAGCAGGTAAAGTAGTTCAATCCCTTTTAGTAAGCTGTCATTGCTAAAGTCGTGAATTTGATCAAATCAATCCGTGGTTGAGAACCACTGCTGTATGCATACCATATTCATGTTACCCGCTAGAAGGTGACATTTACCAATTTAAGAATTAAGGGCCGAACCACACGAAGGATGACAACTATAACGATAAATTATATCTATAAAATGTTGGCGAGCATCCACAATAGAGCAAAGTTTATCGTTCTACAGCCTACACCTGTCAATCAACTGATCAAAGCATAATTCTGCACGCTGTAGGCCTATTAACACGGTGGTAACACAGACCATCAGTGCTTCTGTATTTGTTCATTGCCATCGTGACAATTACAAATAATACTTCAATGTCATATTTAAATATTTACAGTTCAAGTCGGAAGTTTACATGCACCTTAGCCAAATACATTTAAACTCAGTTTTTCACAATTTCTGACATTTAATCCTAGTAAAAAGTCCCTGTCTTAGGTCAGTTTGTCACTCCCTGACCTTAGATATCTCTGTTTTCTATATATTTTGGTTAGGTCGGGTTGTGACTAGGGTGGGTACTCTAGTTTTTGTATGTCTATGTTGGCCTGATATGGTTCCCAATCAGAGACAGCTGTTTATCGTTGTCTCTGATTTGGGGTCATATTTAGGCTGCCATTTACCTTATTTGTGTTCTGGGATCTTGTCTGTTTAGTTGCCTGTCAGAACTAGTTGTATAGCTTCATGTTTTGTTGTTTTTGTTCGGTGTTCATTCATTAAAAGTAATAATGTACGCCTACCACGCTGCACCTTGGTCTCATCCTTATGACGAATGTGACACAGTTAGGATTACCACTTTATTTTAAGAATTTGAAATGGCAGAATAATAGCAGAGAGAATGATTTATTTCAGCTTTTATTTATTTCATCACATTCCCAGTGGGTCAGAAGTTTACATACACTCAATTAGTATTTGGTAGCATTGCCTTTAAATAGTTTAAATTGGGTCAAACGTTTCGGGAAGCCTTCCACAAGATTCCCACAATAAATGGGGTGTATTTTGGCCCATTTCTCCTGACATAGCTGGTGTAACTGAGTCAGGTTTGTAGGCTTCCTTGCTCGCACAAGCTTTTTAAAAACGTATTTCACACCATCATTTGCAAATAAATTCATTAAAAATCCTACAATGTGATTTTCTGCATTTTTTTTCTCATTTTGTCTGTCATAGTTGATGTGTACCTATGATGAAAATTACAGGCCTCTCTCATCTTTTTAAGTGGGAGAACTTGCACAATTGGTGGCTGACTAAATACTTTTTTGCCCCACTGTATCTATATAAAGCGTGAAAAAACGGTGAACAATACAGTACATGTGGCGAACAATTACCATGCAGCACTCTGCAGGCCTCAGTCTCATATTCTATGATTGCCTAAACTAACGCTTTCAAAGAACACATGCTTGGATAAATCAAAACATGCCTTTTAACCAAACCACTCAGACCTTTTATGTATATCTATGGTCTGCAAGAACAAAAAATGCATTAGTTTCTTGTCTTTGTCCTATTTTGAAGACACTTCAGAAACACATTGTGAAACACTTACCATTACTTTAAAAAAGGAGAAAGCACAGTAAATTAGCTGAGGTAAAAATGAACTGTAAACCAGATGAAAGGTTTCCTAATGTTAGTATTACTTTGAAGTATGGCATTGGCGTATTTGCACTTTACAAAATACAAGGGTTACGCAATTACTTTTTCTTTCCGATGCAGATTCATGATTTCAAACCCCTCACTTTACTTCTGCTGCAACATAGAAAACAGAATGTGCAGTGGTATGTAGTATGGAATTGCGTATCTTTATTTATATGGTATAAGGTACTTGCATGTGGTATAATATTTTTATTACATTACTATGACTTTGTATTTACCCCGAAACACTGGAACTATAGTGTAAAATATTATAATAAAATATTTCCCCATGTGTACAGTGATGATTAGTAAGTCAATCTGCACAGGCTTCATGAATATAGTCTAGACTCATTGCTTTAGATTAAGTGAGGTTTAAAAACCATTTAGATCCTCTTTCAAAACTAGGCTTCATGAATTGGGAAATGTAGATATTGATATCATCACTGGTTTCTGCAAAGAGATTAGGTTCTCGGACAAAGTATCTAGTGGTGCGTAACGGGAACTTGGTTTTCAAATTAAAATATTAATTAGATGTGGTGCCAGGCACTATAGAACACCTTGCAGATCCTAGTATCACATCCTGACTACCAAGCAGGCTAAATTAAATAGATTTTGAAAAGAGGTTTAATCTGAAAGTGACTCATATTGTACAGTTGAACATCTTGAGTTATTAAAAGTAGAAAGAAACCATGGGTGTTTCATCACAGCTGTCAATTAGGAGAAACTATAAAAAGTCTATAGTTGTAATATGATTTATAATATAGTATAGTTTTATATAATTATAATATAGCTATATGTCCCTATGAAATAGTTTCACTTGAGACCTTTGAATTTCTTTTAGGGCTTATTAAAGGTTAATTCATGACTATTTGTTGATCTGTACGGTGACTATTTTAGTTTTTCCTCACAATTTTGTAAAAGGTTGTCTATGATTTTGTGCCATTAATGTAGCCAAGAAAAATATATACTCAATTGAAAAAAAGATGTTGCTATGGCAATTAGTGAGCAGGGAAGTGTGAGATAGGTTGCGTGAGCTGTGCCATCCTAGGTGTGCGTGCGCACAAAACACCTTTGAAACTGTCATGCCCTGACCTTAGAGAGCCCTTTTTCTCTTTATTTGGTTAGGTCAGGTTGTGATTTGGGTGGGCATTCTAGTTTGTATATTTCTTTGTTGGCCGGGTATGGTTCCCAATCAGAGGCAGCTGTCTATTGTTGTCTCTGATTGGGGATCATACTTAGGCAGCCCTTTTTCCCACCTTCAGTTGTGGGATCTTGTCTTTGTTTGTTGCATGTTTTGCACTACAAAGCTTTACGTTCGTTGTGTTGTTTTTTTTTTGGGGGTGGAATATTAATAAAGAAAATATACGCCTACCACACTGCACCTTGTTCCGATCATTCTACAAACGAGGGGGTAACAGAAGATTCCACCACCAACGGACCAAGCAGCGTGCCCCTGAGTGGAGGACATCATGGACATGGGAAGAGGTAATGGCAGGGCATGAGAGCCTGCCGTGGAAACAGGCGGAAGCAGCGAGGGAGGACGGAAGCAAGAGTGGCAGCCTCAAAAAAAATTTGGCGGGGGACACACGGGTGGGCGAGCGGAACTAAGGGGTGAACGATAACCAACTCCCTGTAAATACAATGAGGAGTTGGTCACGGTTCAAATGCCACGTTTTCCGGTGCGCTCTGTGCAAGCTCCCCACAGTTGCCGTGCTAGAGTGGGCATTCAGCCAGGACGGATTGTGCCGGCTCAGCACTCCTGGTCTCCAGTGCGTCTCTTCGGCCCAGGATATCCTGTGCCAGCTCTACTCGAGGTATCCCCAGTTAGCCAGAGCGACCCAGTGAGGCCTGTGCCAGGCTAAAGTGGGTATCCAGCCAGGACGTGTTGTGGCAGCTCCACGTACTCTCCTCAGTCCGGTGAGACCTGTTCCGGCTCCACGTACGAAGTCTCCAGTGATGATCCATGGCACGGAGCCTGCAGCGACGGTTCCCAGTCCGGATCCTCCAACGATGGTCCCCACTCTCTTTGTCGTATTTGTCCCTTAAGAATGTCAGATCTACACTCTGAACAGACTAAATGTGCAGATATGAGGAGTTCCAAGGTTCAAATCATTTTCTATTCCATTATGCATATATTTTTTGAACCTCAGATACAAAAACAAAACCCATATTATATTGAAGTGCATAATTTTTATGCTGAGGTCTTTGGAATACCCAAGAACCCCACTTCTAGTGGTAATTCAAATGTTGAACACTTCCAGTGTTGTCTTAGGAGTTCAAACGTTTCCTATGCAAAACCTGGGCCTGAATAGACAAGAAATTTCAGAGTAAGAGTGTCCACTTCATCTTATTCATTTTGATCTAAAAGGAAAAACTGATCCTAGATCAGAGCTCCTACTCTGACCTGCTTTGTGGATACATGTGGTGAGTGGTGTCAAGTCTGTGTAGAGTCTGCAGAAAAACATCAGTCATGCAGATGCACTGGTGGAGAAACAAGCCGTAATAAAAACAACCGCATTGAGATGGAATGCAAAATAAGAAAAATAAGAAAAATAATGTATAAAAAGGGCACGTTTTTCCTTGAAAAAGGTTATACATCCTCTTTAGGATTGAATAATTCATACATACTGAATGAGGTACATGTTTTTTTTATTCATGTTCAGGGGCATGGGGCACAACAAGAAAACATGTATTTTATAATGGATCTGTTTTGCTAAATTAACACACAATGGTGAAGGAACACAATGGGAAAATGGTGTAAGATCTACAGTGTTGTGTACTTTCTGCCTGACCGAGTGGAATCGGACAGACAATTTGGGGAAATAGTATTGTTCAGCATCTGTAGAAATATGAATATACTTATTGTCATATTGTTACATCCATCCATCCTCCATCCACACATCCAGCCACTCAACTTTGTTTCTTATCTGAAATAATTGAATTAGTGTATATTTGTTTGTTTAAAAAAAAAGATATGTTTGATATAACATTTGACTCCTTTGATCTCCAGAACCCGGTAAAAACACTGGCTGTGTGTTATGTAATACTTTCCCATACAAACATGACATAATATGTAACATTTGGGGTGGCAGGTAGCCTAGTGGTTAGAGTGGTGGACTAGTAACTGAAAGGTTGCAAGATTGAATCCCCAAGCTGACAAGGTCAAAAATCTGTCGTTCTGCCCCTGAACAAGGCAGTCAACCCACTGTTCCTTGGCCGTCATTGAAAATAAGAATGTGTTCTTAACTGACTTGCCTAGTTAAATAAAGGTCAAATACAGTATATATATTTTTTCCATAATATATTTCCCCATCCCTGCTGCTAATAATTCCTAGTGATGTTGGTCACTATAGTCGCATCATACACTATCTAAGCCAATATGACACAAATCCTGATGAAAATTTGCAAGTCAACTTGATTGTAGGTACACAACACACTCACTGCCTGTCATCGTGAGCCGTCCAGGCCGTTACTGACTACCGGATTTTTAAGAGGGTCATTAGCAATGGAGTTTTCAGAGTATTTTCTACGCCTACCTAGCTCAAATTCTAGACATCGGATTAAACCGAGACTATAGCGTCAATAAATTGACCATTGGACTTATTTTTGGGGGATTGACTAAGTATGTAGATGCAACAGTTTTTTATTAAATGTATAATTTATCACTTGCGCATTTCCGTCCATTAAGAACCAATGATGTGCTACCTTTTTGTAGCATTTCTGATGATGCTAACATCTTTTCAGCTAAATCTCAGTTCTACCTAAATCGAGCCGATCAACTCGGTTGCTTGGCAACAACACAGCTACTCATGCCTGCAACAAGCTGCCAGTCATGAAAAGTGGCAGATAACAAACATACATAACAAACAATGTATAGCTAGCTACTGTAAATTGCTAGCTGTACGGTGGTATTCAAGCTGAAGTTCAATAAATGCAAACAAATATTTTGATTTGTTAGGTAGCTAGCTAACACCAGTCAGCTGAAAATGGATGGCTAATGTAAGGGCAAAGATAGGAAGGTAGCTATTTTTGTTTATGTAAGTTTTTTGCACAAATAACTTCAGCCATTAGTTAGCAGAGGTGACCTGCCCATTGATCAGCACAGCAATTGATAAAGCAGGACCATGCAAAACAAGTGGTTCTGAGCTCATGTCAATATTACACACATCAGCTAACGGTTGAAGAAATGAGAAAGGCAGATATACGTAGATATGAGATAGTCTATGACTAACTGTGTCCAACACACAATGTACCTGTTATGTTGGGTACCTGCTGACCTCAAAAAGGATGCTAATATTTTTCCTCAATGACAAGTATTGCTAAAATAAAGGTTTAAGGAAATACAGGCTTGCGCCACATTTCTACAAGACAAAACGGCTCACTCAATAAAGCTTGATGGTCTTGTATGTATGAAAGCAAACCTTGCTTTTTATGTAATACAAAAAAAGCTTATAATGTCTTCAGAAATATAATAAAACAGTTTGACATAGAAACAATGGATTGTCTGCGTTTTTTGTTGTTGTAATGTTTATTAATTATGAAAATATTAATAATATTCCACTCATTCCACTCTAATTGTACAGCAGGAAACGGCTACATAGCTTCTCAACCATCATCACAGCAACTGATTCTGTGGCGGACTGCATCCATTCAAAGAAATACGCCCACTGATAAGTAGTCAGGGATTCAGTCACAGGAGCACTCCACACCCCACCCCTGCCATCCCCCATCTCCGCAACCACAATCTCCAACCAAGTACAAGCATTGTTGTTGTTTTTTTTTTAAATGTACCCATGGCATTTACAAAAAATGTTATCCGGTTGTGAATACCATCGGGAGGGAGCACCGACATTTCACCTGCATCTGAGTCAGTTTTATGTTTTCATATTGAAAGTGCTGAGGAACAGACTCTGGAGGGGTGGGGTGGGATGGGTCAGAGGGTAGTGAAGACTGCAATAATATCACACATCCACAGAAAATTCTCTCTCTATCTCCTCACACAGCCAGGAATACAATAACCTCAGCCACTCTGTAGTTCCCAAAGAAGCAGACAGCACACAGAAAAAAGGGGTCCTTAATAACATGTATTTCTTATTACTCCCACATTTAAAAAACATTTTCTAATCACGAGTAAAGTATTTTTGCAGTCCACAATAAATGTGAGCGCTATTTATACTTTATAAATGTTTTGAGTGACCAGTGTAATTTTTCACAAAATGTCATTGGTAGATGTTCCAGCAGTACCTGGTAAAAGAATAAGCACAGAACACAGGATGTTCCGGGAAATATATATGTTTGTGTGAATAACTACTGTAGCTTACTAACCTGTACAAAATGTGGGAGTAATGATTAATACATGGTGAGCAAACTGTTTCTAAATGCCTTATAAATAGTTTATTATGGACCCTTAAAATAGAAAACCCCACCTCCTTTCGTCCACTCAAAGGTCATGTCTCATATCCTTTAAGTCACTTCTTATGAATCTTAAATCCTTCAAAAACATTAGATTTAGCATGTCAGTTGGTGATGGGATAAAATAAAATGAATAAAAAAATAACACACATATATATATATATATATATATATATATATATTCTGTAATACAATCCCTGTAGAGCGTTAAAATTAAAATTGTATGAAAATTGAAGCACATAGGGAGACAAATGGGATAACAAAACCATTCCAGTGCTCTAAAAACAAGGGTCCATTAATGCACATGCAGGGGGAAAAATCTTTCATACAGATCTTCTCACAAACATTTGGTATTTAACATGGCTACAGTGTTGGATGGCTACAGTGCCGTGCCTTGACTTTTTCAACATTTTGTTGATACAACCTGCTGAATTTTAAATGGATTAAATTGGATTAATGTCAGTGGAATTATGTTTTTAGACATGTTTATTAATTCATTAAAAATTTAAATCTGAAATGTATTGAGTCATTCAGTATTCAAACCCTTTGTTATGGCAAGCTTAAATAAGTTCAACAAGTCACATAATAGATGGGTAAAAAAAACAGACATTAAATATTCCTTTGAGCATGATGAAGATATTAATTACACTTTTAGATATTGTATCAATACACCCAGTAACTACAAAGATACAGGCGTCTTTAATAACTCAGTTACGGGAGAGGAAGGAAACTGCTCAAGGATTTCACAATGCGGCCAATGGTGACTTTAAAACAGTTACAGAGTTTATTTGCGGTGATAGGAGAAAACAGAGGATGGATCAACAATGTTGTAGTTACTCAACAATACTAACCTAAATACCAGAGTGAAAAAAACAAAGCCGGTACCGAATAAAACTATTCCAAAACATGCATCCTGTCTGCAACAAGGCACTAAAGTAAAACTGAAAAATGTGACAAAGAAATTAAAGAAATGTTATGAATAGAAAGCATTGTTAGGGGCAAATCCAACACAACAGACAGTACCACTTTCCATGTTTTCAAGAATGGTAGTGGCTGCATCGTGTTATGGGCATGCTTGTCATAGGCAAGGACGAGGGAGTTTTTTGTTTAAGTTAAAAACAACAGAAAAGAGCTAAGCAAAATCCTGGAGAAAAACCTGGTTCAGTCTGCTTTCCAACAGACAAATTGGGTGACAAATTCACCCTTCAGCAGAAAAATAACCTAAACCAAAAATACACTGGAGTTGCTTACCAAGATGACATTAAATGTTCCTGAGTGACCTAGTTATAGTTGTGAATGAAATTGGCTTGAAAATCTATGGCATTACTTGAAAATGGCTGTCTAGGAATGATCAACAAACAACTGATAGCATAGAACAATTTTAAAAGAATGTGTAAATATTTTACAATACAGGTGTACAAAGCTCTTAGAGACTTAAAGAACCATAAATCCTCACAGCTGTAATCGCTGCCAAATTTCCTCAGCCGGTGATTGTCAAGCAAATGGTGTTCAAGCAAAGTCCTCGGATCCTCAAAAGTAGCCTAGCCCATAGGCCTATATGTTTTGATAAGGTTTGTATCACAACTAAAATGGCCAAATAACTTCTTAAAATGAAGCACATTATTCCGCTTTATAAAGGGTTTAGAGCTTAACTGGCATACCTAAGCAGTGCGTAAGTTTCATGCTTGGGAAGATAATTGTCACCATAAAAATGCGCCTTTATGATAAAAGCAATACATGCATAATCGCATTTGCAGTCACTTTTGATAATGGTGTTTTGGAAAATGTGCGTTTATAGCCTACTGCCATGTGCACATTCCTGCGCTTCTAATGTAAAGCCTAATGGTTTGCTGTGAAGCCTAATGGTCTGCTGTTCATTAGGTCTACTCATCTTGTTGGCTGACGAAAAATAAATGTGGACAGTTCTTCCAATATCTTCAATGAGCACCTCGGAATTCGATAAGTTGCGTCTACGATGTGTCTGTCTTCACACGTATCCAAGATGGCGTAGCAGTCAGACGTCTTTGTCCTTCGCATTGTCATGTCCCATGTACAGTGGGGTCCAAAATTACTGACACCCCTGACTGGCAATACACAAACAATGCTTAAACAAATATAAACAATATAATTATAGAGAGAAACTCAAAATACCAGCATGTTAGAAATACTGTACTTTATTAATGTTTCAATGGAACCAACCAACATAATTTATTGATTTAACCTCTTCAACCTATGGGGGCGCTATGTCATTATTGGATAAAAAAACGTGCCCGTTTTAAGCGCAATATTTTGTCACGAGAAGATGCTCGACTATGCATATAATTGGCAGCTTTGGAAAGAAAACACTCTGACGTTTCCAGAACTGCAAAGATATTATCTGTGAGTGCCACAGAAATCATGCTACAGGCGAAACCAAGATGAAACCTCAAACAGGAAATGAGCAGAATTTTTGAGGCTCTGTTTTCCATCGTCTCCTTATATGGCTGTGAATGTGCCATGAACGAGCATAAGCTCTCTGCCGTTCGTCCAAGGTGTCTGCAGCATTGTGACGTATTTGTAGGCATATCGTTGGAAGATTGGCCATAAGAGACTACATTTGCCAGGGGTCCACCCGGTGTCCTTTGTCTAAATTGGTAGAATACAAGATAGAACTGCCAAAGGGGACGGGGTTGCAATCTACTGCAGAGATAGTCTGCAGAGTTCGGTCTTACTATCCAGGTCTGTACCCAAACAATTCAAGCTTCTACTTTAAAAAATCCACCTTTCCAGAAACAAGTCTGTCACCGTTGCCACTTGCTATAGACACCCCTCTGCCCTGGACACCATATGTGAATTGATTGCCTGATCTATCTTCAGAGCTGGTACTGCTAGGAGACCTAAACTGTGACATGCTTAACACCCTAAGCTTGATGCCCTCCATCTCACGCAAATTATCAATGAACCCACAACCCCAAATCCGTAAACACGGGCAACCCTCATAGATATCATCCGAACCAACTTGCCCTCCAAATACACCTCTGCAGTGTTCAATCAAGATCTCAGCGATCACTGCGTCAATGCCTGCATCCGTAATGGGTCTGCGGTCAAACGAACACCCCTCATCACAGTCAAACGCTCCCTAAAACACTTCAGCGAGCAGGCCTTATAAAACGATCTGGCCCGGGAATCCTGGAAGAATATTGACCTCAACCCGTCAGTAGAGGATGCCTGGTTATTCTTTAAAAGTGCCTTTCTCACCATCTTAAATAAGCATGCCCCATTCAAAAAATGTAGAACCAGGAACAGATATAGCCCTTGGTTCTCTCCAGATCTGACTGCCCTTGACCAGCACAAAAACATCATGTGGCATTCTGCATTAGCATCGAATAGCCCCCGTGATATGCAACTTTTCAGGGAAGTTAGGAACAAATATACACAGGCAGTTAGGAAAGCTAAGGCCAGCTTTTTCAAGCAGAAATTTGCATCATGTAGCACAAACTCAAAGATGTTCTGGGACTTTCTAAAGTCCATGGAGAATAAGAGCTCCTCCTCCCAGCTGCCAACTGCACTGAGGCTAGGAAACAATGTCACCACCGATAACCCACTATAATTGAGAATTTCAAGAAGCATTTTTCTACGGCTGGCAATGCTTTCCACCTGACTACTCCTATCCCGATCAACAGCCCTCCATCCCCCACAGCAACTCGCACAAGCCTCCCCATTTCTCCTTCACCCAAATCCAGACAGCTGATGTTCTGAAAGAGCTGCAAAATCTGGACCCCTAAAAATCAGCCGGGCTAGACAATCTGGACACCCTCTTTTTAAAATGATCAGCCGAAATTGTTGCAACCCCTTTTACTAGCCATCTCTTTCGTATTGTCTGAGATTCCCATAGATTGGAAAGCAGCCGCGGTCATCCCCATCTTCAAAAGGGGAGACACTCTAGACTCAAACTGCTACAGACCTATATCTATCCTACCCTGCATTTCTAAGGTCTTCGAAAGCCAAGTTAACAAACATTTGACAGCAGTCAGAAAGACAGAAGAATCCCTGGTCTGCAGCAGGGTCTGTGTTAAGAGCACCACTGCCCCTAGTGTTACAGACTGAGAAATGCAAGAGAACAAGAGATTACTGACCATTTCGAATCCCATCGTACCTTCTCCGCTATGCAATCTGGTTTCAGAGCTGGTCATGGGTGCACCTCAGCCACGCTCAAGGGGCCTGCCCTCCCCTCAACAGCCTCAAATAGGCTATTACATGTCGGGGTGGGTTGGGGCGGCAGACACACGCATCTCACATTTCATTACATTACATTTTTATATATTGCTACTAAAATGTTAAAAAATCACAAATAATATTTTAGATGATTAATTTCAAACAACGGCATTAGCATGAGAAGAACTTACCAGTCCAAAACGATGTCATCTCCGGTCAAAAAATATTCCTCCATTTGGGAATCGCTAAATGAATCGTCCTCCAACAATCTCTGTCTCACTTTCCCGATCAATTTCTTCTAAAATTGTGTGTACATCTGTATATCTAGACTTAGATTTAGCTTTCCCTGACTTAGTCGCCATACTGATTGATATACAAACAGCTGAAGATGCGCTTTACCAAAACAATGCTGTGCGTAACATATGTTGCTCCTTCCGGTATGAAACTTCAATGGCGAATGACCCTCTTTACGTCGGAGTTTACTACATGGGTTGGTCTTCCAACACATAAACATTAAATATTGCCTATCTACCCAGCTAGATTTCAAGACGATCAGTGGTCATTGGGTTAAAATACAGTCAATCAACAAAACAGCGGTCATATCATTGGTGCACAATGTCATTACTTGTTGTCTTCAAATCGGGTTATTTCAGTCAATACGTCCCGCGAAATGACCCATCAGGTTTGGTTGTGTTACAAACCAGTTGATTGCAATGAAACCAAACATGACTGGAAAAGTAATGTTAGGTGTGTGTATTTACATCGAATGTGTCGTCGAAAATGGAATGAGACGGAATTCACGACACAAGCGGTTCACAAAATGTTTCGTTAGGCTATAAAAATGGATTTTATCAAACAAAAGACCACTCATTGTGTAACAATGAGCATTGGGGTTGCAAACAGAGGAAGATCAGTAAACAATTTATTTTATTGCAGTTTGTGATTTTGTTACGCCTGTGCTGGTTGAAATAGTTGTTTTTTACGTATTCTTTCGCAATAAATCCTTTTTAAATTTAACAACGCAGTTGGATTAGCAAGATTATAGGCTTTCGAAACATGTGAGACACTTGTATTTTCATGAATGTTTAATATGACTATTTATGTAGCGATCACCGTATGTTGTCAAATTTCATCCCGCTAACTAACGGGTTCGGCAGAGACTAAAACTAAATGCATGCTCTTCAACCGATCGCTTCCCGCACCCGCCAATCCAGCATCACTACTCTGGACGGTTCTGACTTAGAATGTGTGGATAACTACAAATACCTTGGTGTCTAGTTAGACTGTGAACTCTCCTTCCAGAGTCACATTAAACATCTCCAATCCAAAATCAAATCTAGAATCAGCTTCCTATTCCACAACAAAGCCTCCTTCACTCATGCTTCCAAACATACCTTAGTAAATCTGACCATCCTACCGATCCTCGACTTCTGTGATGTCATTTACAAAATAGCCTCCAACACTCTACTCAACAAATTGGATGCAGTCTATCACAGTGCCATTCGTTTTGTCACCAAAGCCCCATATACCACCCACCACTGCGACCTGTATGCTCTCGTTGGCTGGCCCTCGCTTCATACTCATCACCAAACCCACTGGCTCCAGGTCATCTATAAGTCTTTGCTAGGTAAAGCTCCGCCTTATCTCGGCTCACTGGTCACCATAGCAGCACCCACCCGTAGCACGCGCTTCAGCAGGTACAGTATATCTCACTGGTCACCCCCAAAGCCAATTCTTCCTTTGGCCACCTCTCCTTCCAGTTCTCTGCTGCCAATGACTGGAACGAACTGCAAAAATCACTGAAGTTGGAGACTCTTATTTCCCTCACAAGCTTTAAGCACCAGCTCTCAGAGCAGCTCACAGATCACTGCACCTGTACATAGCCCATACAAATACCTCATCCCCATACTGTATATATTTATTTGTCTGTCTCCTTTGCACCCCAGTATCTCTACTTGCACATTCATCTACTGCACATTTTACAATTCCAGTGTTTAATTGCTATACTGTAATTACTTTACCACCATGGCCTATTTATTGCCTTACCTTTCCTTGTCCTACCTTTTTCATATGCTGTATTATTGATTGTATGTTTGTTTATTCCATGTGTAACTATGTTGTATGTGTATATGTATGGGTTGCGGAACTAGTGGCAGTGAAGTCAGACGCAGGAGAGCAGAAATAGGTAATAGCCGGAGCAGTTTAATTACAAAACCCACCGCAATACAAAAAGATCCTACATGGGTACCAATCCCGACGCGCACCAGTAACAGAGTACAAGCACTTACAAACAAACAATTCCATACAAGGACATGGGGGGGAACAGAGGGTTAAATACACAACAATTAATGAGGGAAATGGAAACCAGGTGTGTAAGAAAACAGTAGATCGACAATGGCTAGAAGACCGGTGACGCCGACCGCCGAACACCGCCCGAACAACGAGAGGAAGCGACTTCGGTGGAAGTCATGACAGTCGAACTGTAACGACTGTCGTCGGGAGAAGGAGAAGAAGACCAAAGTGCAGCGTGGTACATATTCAGAATAATTTTTATAAATATGAATACTGAACGAAAACAACAAACCGACAAACAAACAGTTCTGTAAGGTGCAACAAAAACAGAAAATAACTACCCACAAATCATAGTGGGACAACAGGCTGCCTAAATATGGTTCTCAATCAGAGACAACGATAAACAGCTGCCTCTGATTGGGAACCATACCAGCCCAACACAGAAATACAAAACCTAGAACAACACATAGAATGCCCACCTCAACTCACGCCCTGACCAAACTAAAATAGAGACATAAAAAGGAACTAAGGTCAGGACGTGACACGAACTGCTTTGATTTTTCTTGGCCTGGTCGCAGTTGCAAATGAGAACTTGTTCTTATTCTCAACTAGCCTACCTGGTTAAATAAAGGTGAAAACTTGTAGACTGTGAGATAAACCTGATCACGTGATGGGAGAAGGGCACAACGACCACTGGCCGATGATTTTCATGCCAGCCTGGTAGGCTATACTCCAGTTGTAAAGATAAACAATGTGATTAATATTAGGAAAGTTTAAAAATAAATATAGTAGGCCTAGCCTATAGAAAGCTGATGGGATCCTTCTCTTTTTAGTAGAGGCCATCACTCTGTTTTCACATGCAATTGCATAGCCTATAGAAATTTTGCGCAACATGAGCTCATGGGCTCTCATGAAGTGTTTGATTAGATTTTCAAATACATTTGCATTGATCTCAGAGTGATTAGAGGGACAGGCAGTTAGCAAGTTTGGGAGGCTACTAATGAACATCAGCAGTATCAGAACTTGGAGAAGCCTAAATACCATGACTAAATGGTCACGTGGAATTTGACTGCCTTCATGACTTGTGTCCACAGGTGTGGCAGTAATATGGGCACCAGCAACAGCCCTACTCTGACCTCTCCCTGTAGTCTGTCTCATCATCGTTGGTGATCAGGTCGACCACCTTCGGGTAGTCAGCAAGCTTGATGAATGAGTTTGAGTCATGCGTGGCCACACAGTTGTGGATGAACAGGGAGTATTGGAGTGGGCTAAGCACACAGCCCTGTGTGGAGTCCAGGATCCAGTTGCAGATGGGGGTGTTCAGTCCCAGGGTCCCGAGCTTGGTGACGAGCTTGGAAGGCACTATGGTGTTGAACGTTTAGCTGTAGTCAATGAACATCATCCTCTTATTCCTATTTTCTAGGTGGGAGTAGCGTGCAATTGAAATTGCGCCGTCTGTGGATCTGTTGGGGCGGAGTGGGTCCAGGGTGTCTGGAATGATGGAGTTCATGTGTGCCATGAACAGCCTTGCAAGTACTTCATTATTACAGATGTTAGTGCTACGGAGCAGTCTTTGTGGCAGGATGCCTTACAGTTTTGGGGGAGAGGAAGGATGGTAGTCAGCTTGAAATGTGGGGATTACAGACTGGGACAAAGAGAAGTTGAAAATGTCTGTGAAGAGACCTGCCATTTGGTCTGTGCTTGCCCTGAGGACATGCTCTGGAATACCGTCTGGTTCTATGGCCTTACAAGTGTTTAAAAACCTTACTCATGTCAGCCTCAGAGCGAGAGATCACCCAGTCCTCCGGATTAGCGGTGTTGTTTTTGTCGAAGTGAGCATAAAAATCCATTGAGTTCGTCTGCTAGAGAGGCATTGTTTAATCCAACCAGGGAGGAAGTATGTATTAGCTTGGCCTCAGCCTCATATCTTATCTTGGCCAAATCTCCACCATTGCAGTGTCAAATATTTTTACTGCGTTGGGAAGGAACTGTTGACTTAAAAGCACTTTAAACTTGTGGTATTCATTTGAGGAAGCGGAGGAAGAGAAATAGATGGAAAATGTACCCACCTGAGGTCAGGTCTGTGGAGTAATAAACATTCTAATCTTTTTCATGCAATGAACATGCGTAATCCCCATCTCCCTCTCCAGCTATAATGAGTTATTAGTCTCGCTTTAAATTACTTGCAGCATATAAAGGCTTCATAAATCCTTAAAAAGCCTTCATAAACACTCCATAAATGTTTTACAAATAATCTATTATCCTATGTCATGCTGTATAAAGGGTTCTTAAACTTATTTTGTCAAATGTGATATAAACCTGTGCATTATAAAGGGTGGCATAAAGCGCAGCTTAATAAAGGCCTTATAAATCATAGTAAATTGAGGATTCACAAGGAATGTATAACCCTGTCATGCATCTTAGAAGAGCATTGCAATGCCAGGATATTGGGATCAATTCCCAGGACCACCCATATGTAAAAATGTATTCACGCATGACTGTAAGTCGCTTTGGATAAAAATGTCTGTTACGTTTATATATTATGTTTCACACAAAACAATTATAGGATGGTCCAACCTCTTTCCCTCTTGACCTCAACTTCCCCCAAAATGTTGTGTTGCAGGATGACATACACCCCAAAGTGTATTCATGCACAGCAAAAAATCGGGACATTTTAAAATCAGTTTTTATTTCTTGTCTTCTTGTCACGCCTTGGTCTTAGTATTTTGTGTTTTCTTTAGTTATTTGGTCAGGCCAGGGTGTGACATGGGTTTATTGTATTGTCGTATTGGGGTTTTAGTAGGCATTGGGATTGTGGCTGAGTAGGGGTGTATAGCATAGGCTTGGCTGCCTGAGGCGGTTCTCAATCAGAGTCAGGTGATTCTCGTTGTCTCTGATTGAGAACCATATTTAGGTAGCCTGGGTTTCACTGTTTGTTTGTGGGTGATTGTTCCTGTCTCAGTGTGTTTGTATTTCACCAGATAGGCTGTTTAGGTTTTCACGTTCCGTTTTCTTGTTTTTGTATTGTTCGTGTTTTTTCTTTATTAAAGATGTATCGAACTAACCACGCTGCATTTTGGTCCGACTCTCCTTCGACGGAAGAAAGCCGTTACAGAATCACCCCCCACACCCGGACCAAGCAGTGTGGTAACAGGCAGCGAAAGGAGGAATGGACATGGGAGGACGTTATGGACAGCAGGAGTATAGAGTATACGACTTGGGAGGAAATAGACAGGTGGGCGGTCGACCCAAAGAGAGTGCCGGAGCCCGCCTGGGATTCGCTGGAGCAGTGCGAAGAGGGCTATAGGAGAATGGAGTCGAAGAGAAAAACACGGCGGCGCAGAAAGAAACCCGAAAGTCAGCCCCAAAAATGTATTGGGGGGAGGCTCAGGGAGAGTGTGGCAGAGTCAGGGTTCAGACCTGAGCCAACTCCCCCTGTTTATTGTGAGGTGTAGCGATCACAGGACTTCTGGACTTGGGAGGAGATATTAGACGGAAAGGGACCCTGGGCACAGCCTGGTGAATATCGACGCCCCAAAGAAGAACTGGAGGCGACGAAAGCGGAGAGACGCTGGTATGAGCAGGCAGCACGGCGACGCGGATGGAAGCCTGAGAGTCAGCCTCAAAAATGTATTGGGGGGTGGCTCACAGGGAGTATGGCTATGCCAGGTAGGAGACCTGCGCAAACTCCCTGTGCTTACCGGGGGGCTAGAGAGACCGGGCAGGCACCGTGTTATGCTAGTGAGCGCACGGTGTCTCCAGTGCGGGTGCATAGCCTGGTGCGGTACATACCAGCTCTTCGTATTAGCCGGGCTAGAGTGGGCATCGAGCCAAGTAAGGTTGGGCAGGCTCGGAGCTCAAGAGCTCCAGTGCGCCTGCACGGTCCGGTCTATCCAGTGCCACCTCCACACACCAGTCCTTCGGTAGCAGCTCCCCGCACCAGGCTTCCTGTGCGTGTCCTCTGTCCAGTTCCAGCACCACGCACCAGGCCTTCAGTGCGCCTCGCCTGTTCAGCGCAGCCAGAGCCTTCCTCCTCTACAGCGCTGCTGGAGTCTCGCGCCTGTTTAGCGCAGCCAGAGCCTTTCTCCTCTCCTGCGCTGCCGGAGTCTCCCGCCTGTTCAGCGCTGCCAGAGCCTTCCTCCTCTACAGTGCTGCCGGAGCCTCCCGCCTGTTCAGCGCAGCCAGAGCCTTCCTCCTCTACAGCGCTGCCGGAGCCTCCCGCTTGTTTAGCGCAGCCAGAGCCTTTCTCCTCTCCTGCGCTGCCGGAGTCTCCCGCCTGTTCTGCGCTGCCAGAGCCTTCCTCCTCTACAGCGCTCCCGCCTGTTCAGCGCAGCCAGAGCCTTCCTCCTCTACAGCGCTGCCGGAGCCTCCTGCCTGTTCAGCGCAGCCAGAGCTGTCAGCCTGCATGGAGCAGCCAGAGCTGTCAGCCTGCATGGAGCAGCCAGAGCTGTCAGCCTGCATGGAGCAGCCAGAGCTGTCAGCCTGCATGGAGCAGCCAGAGCTGCCAGTCTGCATAGAGCTGCCAGTCTGCATAGAGCTGCCAGTCTGCATGGAGCTGCCAGTCTGCATAGAGCAGCCAGAGCTGCCAGTCTGCATGGAGCAGCCAGAGCTGCCAGTCTGCATGGAGCAGCCAGAGCTGCCAGTCTGCATGGAGCAGCCAGAGCAGCTAGATCCGCCAGTCAGCCAGACTCTTCCAGATCTGCCAGTCAGCCAGACTCTTCCAGATCTGCCAGTCAGCCAGACTCTTCCAGATCTGCCAGTCAACCAGAATCTTCCAGATCTGCCAGTCAACCAGACTCTTCCATATCTGCCAGTCAACCAGACTCTTCCAGATCCGCCAGCCAGCCAGGATCTGCCGGAGCCAACTACCTGCCTGAGCTTCCTCTCAGTGCTGAGCTTCCTCTCAGTGCTGGGCTTCCCCTTAGAGTTGAGCTGCCCCTCAGTGCTGAGCTGCCCCTCAGTCCCGAGCTGCCCCTCAGTCCCGAGCTGCCCCTCAGTCCCGAGCTGCCCCTCAGTCCCGAGCTTCCCCTCAGTCCTGAGCTGCCCCTCAGTCCCGAGCTGCCCCTCAGTCCAGTCGGGTTCTGGGTGAGGACTACTAGGCCATGGTCGGCGGCGAGAGTGGATTATCCTAGGACGCGAGGGGGAGGAACTAAGACATTTATGGAGTGGGGTCCACAGCCGCCACCATGGACAGACGCCCACCCGGACCCTCCCTATGGTTTTGATGTGCGTCCGGGAGTCCGCACCTTAGGGGGGGGGGGTCGTTCTGTCACGCCGTGGTCTTAGTATTTTGTGTTTTCTTTAGTTATTTGGTCAGGCCAGGGTGTGACATGGGTTTATTGTATTGTCGTATTGGGGTTTTAGTAGGCATTGGGATTGTGGCTGAGTAGGGGTGTATAGCATAGGCTTGGCTGCTTGAGGCGGTTCTCAATCAGAGTCAGGTGATTCTCGTTGTCTCTGATTGAGAACCATATTTAGGTAGCCTGGGTTTCACTGTGTGTTTGTGGGTGATTGTTCCTGTCTCAGTGTGTTTGTATTTCACCAGATAGGCTGTTTAGGTTTTCACGACGGAAGAAAGCTGTTACACTTCTTCAGTTTTTTTCCCAAATTCCGTTTTCTTTGTTTTGTTTTTCCAGGTTTCGGATTTCCCCAATTTCTTTCACACTTTAATAGAAAAACAACCAAATTTGATTTTCTGTGTTAAACCACAGGGGGATGTGATTTTTGAGTGTCGTTGCCCTTTAATTCAAGCCTTTAATTTAGTGAGCATGCCCTGCTCACTGTTGTTTGGTTGGCGGTAGTGCAGTAAGCGTGCTGTGATGGGATTCGGCCACCAATGGAGTGGATGGGGTAAAAGGCCAGCAACACTCAGACCCTACTGAGTATTCCTTATAACACTTTTACTGCAGCACACAGAATGTGTGATTTGCATTGGGGGCATTTATTCAGAGTTAGAACGTTTTAAAACCCACATTTAACACAACTGTCACATATGAACAAATATTAATAATTGAATAATTGAATGTTTCGAAAATTATTTTTCATATATTTACTTACTGTTTAGTGTTGCTGACGAGACGCTGATCATGTGATGAGTTCGCAAATCAAATGCCCACTTGTGCTGCCACTGGGCAGCAAAAAACAAGTAAGTTAACCTTATTGTAATTTAAAATTGTTAAGTGTTGAGTTAGATAAAATACTGTAGCTACCTCAATTGTATTTCAAATCATTTCTGTGACATCAAAACAATGGCTTGGCTAGCATGTCTCATAGTCACGTCACGAGATTTGTAAATGAAAGAGTGATATAATAATACGAATTGAATGGAATTTCTAGCATAGCACAGAAATGCCCGTCTAAATAAGGTGTGATAAAGGCATTTCCTAACAGACCTGCTTACTTTCTTTCTTGTTACTTTTAAGGTTGGAGCAAACATGCAGTACCTCCAGCAGGAAGAGAGGCAAGCACCATTCATCCGCCAGCTCAGGGACAAGCTACACTATTCACTGCCCCGTGTAATGTTCAATGTAATTGCATTGCTGGACTTTTTGAAACTTCATGTATTTGTATTGTTTTAGAAAGGTACAAATAAAAGGAAATGTATGTACGGTTTAAACATGTCTTTAATGTTTATTTGTTTTAGCTGTTGGTGATAATTCCCTAAGTGTTAATATATTTGTGTTTACATCATTAAGCCATGTATGTGTTATTATTGACCAAAGGGCCTGACTTTAAATTAAGTACAGCGTCATGCTATATGGATGTGTTATGAATGACCGGTGTCTCACTTCAAACTAAGTATTACAGGACACTACATAATGTGTCAATAAATAGGTTATTAACATTTTGCAGATTCATGAAGGTTCTCTCATTATCCACAGGTTACTGTAGGGTGTGAGAGGTATTTAAATAGGTTGATGGACCTGAAAAGTTTGCATGTGTGTGCCAGAACCAAGATGATTTGGAGTAGTCCAACCTGAGACTACCGCACCAGGTATTCTTCATCTGTTCCCATGCTGGAGACCAAGGCTTGATTACAACGTGTTACAATGGTGCCAACATTTTGTGGCTGTTCTTTCAGCGGGGGAGTGGGTCAAAGACCTGACTGGGCCCAGCACTACGCGGTATGGCTTGTTTTTGTTGTGTGGGTGTTTGTATACTGAGGAACACGTAACTTGGTTCTAGAAGAAAAAAAACATTAAATTCTCTAGGTTGGGGGCTTTCACCAAGTCTTTCTTGGTGTAACGTCGTATCCAGGCTATTGCACACACGGCACATATAAGCCTGTGATATCAACCATTCACAGTAGTCCTCGTCACTACTTAACACAGTAAAAAAGTAATAATTATTGCTAAACCTTGCTCATTTCCACATTTCCACACACACAAAAAAAAGGTTTTAAACCTAACCCTAACTAATGAATGCCAAGTTTGATGTGTTGGGCGACCAGACCTTCAGAGCATTTGGGAGGAAGTGTCTGGGAACGAGATTAGGTGTAATGTGACTAACACAACATCATTTTAGAGCGTATGCCAATCTTTTGGGCTCCCGAGTGGCGCAGCAGTCTAAGGTACTGCATCTCAGTGCAAGAGGCATCACTACAGTCCCTGGTTCGATTCCAGGCTGTATCACATCCGGCCGTGATTGGAAGTCCCATAGAGTGGCGCACAATTGGCCCAGCGTCATCCGGGTTTTGCCGGGGTAAGCAGTCATTGTTTCGATTCCCCTCTGATGACAATGTATTTTCTTTGAAAATAGAAATTGGATTGGAAGCCCACAGATGTGAGGGACTCTGTGGCTTTATGTGCAATGCAGGTTGATGAAGAGACCTCCACCACTGTTGGGAAACAGTGTCACACATAATGTACTGTGGCTGTTAAAGATCAAAGAGACGTCAGGAGGTAAAACGCATTGAAGGTTTCCAGTTTGGAAAATACATCTTAACTTTACTCCACCCCCTATCTCCATCCTTTCTCTCACTTCCTTAATGATCTGTGGGATGTGTGTGTAATGAGGTTTAGGAAATATTTCACATCTTTATTGTCACATTTCATGGTTTTGTAATTCACTGGGTTCTATCTCTTTGCACATTCCTGTGAGAGATAATGAAGTTAATGGTGAGGGGACTGTGTCGTTCAGAAATGTTTTTTAGAACAATGTATTTTTGAAATTGAATTCAACATTTACGTAAGGATGGGATCTTTTTTGCGGTCCTTGCCTGTCATGTAGTTCACAGCACATTTTATAGCACGCTCCAACCATTTCTCATTGTTAGGAAATGCCTGAGTGTGTTGGAGGAAACTTTGATAGCCTGCTAGCTACTAGAATCTGTGAACGGTACATAGTAGCACTTCATTGGTATGCTACATCACAATGACTACATAAGGTTGTCTTGAAATATTTG
The DNA here is from genome assembly GCF_034236695.1 of Oncorhynchus nerka. Classification (NCBI taxonomy): domain Eukaryota; kingdom Metazoa; phylum Chordata; class Actinopteri; order Salmoniformes; family Salmonidae; genus Oncorhynchus; species Oncorhynchus nerka. The sequence goes on along the minus strand of NC_088413.1, from coordinate 50,520,830 downwards.
CAAGAATAAGCAAAATTGTTAAATGCTTAGCTACAGTGGGGCAAAAAAGTATTTAGTCAGCCACCAATTGTGCATGTTCTCCCACTTAAAAATATGAGAGGCCTGTAATTTTCATCATAGGTACACTTCAACTATGACAGACAAAATGAGAAAAAAAATCCAGAAAATCACATTGTAGGATTTTGAATGAATTTATTTGCAAATCATGGTGGAAAATAAGTATTTGGTCAAAAACAAAAGTTTATCTCAATACTTTGTTATATACCCTTTTTTGGCAATGACAGAGGTCAAACGTTCTCTGTAAGTCTTCACAAGGTTTTCACACACTGTTGCTGGTATTTTGGCCCATTCCTCCATGCAGATCTCCTCTAGAGCAGTGATGTTTTGGGGCTGTTGCTGGGCAACACAGACTTTCAACGCCCTCCAAAGATTTTCTATGGGGTTGAGATCTGGAGACTGGCTAGGCCACTCCAGGACCTTGAAATGCTTCTTACAAAGCCACTCCTTCGTTGCCCGGGCGGTGTGTTTGGGATCATTGTCATGCTGAAAGACCCAGCCACGTTTCATCTTCAATGCCCTTGCTGATGGAAGGAGGTTTTCACTCAAAATATCACGATACATGGCCCCATTCATTCTTTCCTTTACACGGATCAGTCGTCCTGGTCCCTTTGCAGAAAAACAGCCCCAAAGCATGATGTTTCTACCCCCATGCTTCACAGTAGGTATGATGTTCTTTGGATGAAACTCAGCATTCTTTGTCCTACAAACACGACAAGTTGAGTTTTTACCAAAAAGTTTCATCTGACCATATGGCATTCTCCCAATCTTCTTCTGGATCATCCAAATACTCTCTAGCAAACTTCAGACAGGCCTGGACATGTACTGGCTTAAGCAGGGGGACACGTCTGGCACTGCAGGATTTGAGTACCTGGCGGCGTAGTGTGTTACTGATGGTAGGCTTTGTTACTTTGGTCCCAGCTCTCTGCAGGTCATTCACTAGGCCCCCCCGTGTGGTTCTGTGATTTTAGCTCACCGTTATTGTGATCATTTTGACCCCACGGGGTGAGATTTTGCGTGGAGCCCCAGATCGAGGGAGATTATCAGTGGTCTTGTATGTCTTCCATTTCCTAATAATTGCTCCCACAGTTGATTTCTTCAAACCAAGCTGCTTACCTATTGCAGATTCAGTCTTCCCAGCCTGGTGCAGGTCTACAATTTTGTTTCTGGTGTCCTTTGACAGCTCTTTGGTCTTGGCCATAGTGAAGTTTGGAGTGTGACTCTTTGAGGTTGTGGACAGGTGTCTTTTATACTGATAACAAGTTCAAAAAGGTGCCATTAATACAGGTAACGAGTGGTGTTCAGAGGAGCCTCTTAAAGAAGAAGTTACAGGTCTGTGAGAGCCAGAAATATTGCTTGTTTGTAGGTGACCAAATACTTATTTTCCACCATAATTTGCAAATAAATTCCTTAAAAATCCTACAATGTGATTTTCTGGATTTTTTTTTCATTTTGTCTGTCATAGTTGAAGTGTACCTATGATAAATATTACAGGCCTCTCTCATCTTTTTGAACTCTCACAATTGGTGGCTGACTAAATACTTTTTTGCCCCACTATATGTACAGTAAACATACCATTATTTTTATTCCTGGGCCACCGACTCTCACATTTCTTGCTTCAAGCATTTAGAATGATCTTTCATTCTCAGCATAGCATTGGAAAATAGAGGCACCCACACCCATGAACGTGCAGGCTTGATGTCCCTCCATCCCCTCCTCCCCCACTCTTGCAGAGCAAACACACAAGCTCTCTGGAGACAAGACATTCATCCTGAAAACAAACATATGTGTAGCACCTATCTACAGCCATGGTCGCCCTGCTCCTCCTCTAGCCCTTCCCTATCTCCGCCTGGTCAGGTTTAAACGTCGACCAGCACAGGAGGATTGGGAGGTAATTTCACAGGCCCAGGAGCTAGCTAGCTTCACATACAGGAACCGGAATCTAGGCGGGCCAAGGTTGTGTAATCATGCTTCAAGGGGATTAGCCAGTGGTTAGTGCTATGGTCCAAGTTATTAAATGCACCACCAAAGTCGCTTTCAACTCCGTAAATGGATGCTTTGCTATAGTCTGAGTGTCTCTTTGAAATAAAAACATAAATTAAGCTGAACAAGATTGAACTTTAACACCAGAATATGTCAACACCACACATTATTTCACCCAGTTTGAAAAGTACTTGAAGAGACTAGGATGAATTTAAGGAGAAAATAAGCCAGAAAAACAAACCAATTCATATTGTCTGTTTTTATCTCTGCCCCAGATGAAACAATGTTCAGAGACTCAATTATTCATGTTTCACTTTAATAGTTTGCTGACAAAGAGAAGAATGTCAGAGCACACTAAAAATTTCTCACGATTGTTGTCTTGACATATACACACAGAGAATAATTTGCAATGAATTGCAAAATCATTTTTTGTTGTTGATTATGTCTAGTAAAAAAAAGATACCAATACTGCATTCGTAAATTAGTTGGGAAGGATAATACATAAATCCATCATGCTTGGTTTCATTTATTCATTGGAAATGGGACTGATTTGCCACAGATGTGATCAACATCCCAATTATAAGCTCATCAAATCTAAAGTTTCAATGAATTGCCTCATAGCAACAGCCCATGTCTCCTAACTTTGTGCCAACGTATTTTCTAACTGCTATTGGCTCTAATTTCAGAGTGCAACAGGACTGTCATCAAACAGATGAAACATTATCACATACTCAAAGCATTGGTCTCCGATTGAAGCCTCCTTCCAGCTCAGGATATATTTTTAAGGGTTTCCAGTTTTGCCTCACCTCTGAAGAGACCCATGCATACCTGTGCCCCGAGAAACATTATACAGTAATAGTAAGGACTTGGAAATAGATGCTAAGTGCTGTAGTAGCACCGGGAGAAGCGCTAGAAGTCATAAACACAGCAACATACTAGGAGTTTATGTCCTAAGAGAGAACACATCCCAGCATGAATAGTGTTGACAGAAATGCCTCCACAAATGAGATATTTATGCATTCTGCAAAAATGGAAGAGGCATGTGGAAGGGGGGGGAGGTAAGGAACTTGTCTGTCAGCCCTTCATTAAAGAGCAAAATGGGTTAAAGAACTTATGATACATTTAAAAAAGTATACCAGTTCAATTTAAGGACCAAAAAATTGACAGCTGTGCTATATACAGTACATTTGGAAAGTATTCAGACCCCTTGACTTTTTCAACATTTTGTTGCTTTATGGCCTTATACTAAAATTGATTAAATTAAATGTTTTCCTCATCAATCGACACTGAGTACCTCATAATGACAAAAGTGAAAACGGTTTAGACATTTTGCGAAATAAAAAACCTTATTTACAAAATTATTCAGACCCTTTGCTATAACTCTAAATTGAGCTCAGGTGCATCCTGTATCCATTGATCATCCTTGAGATGTTTCTACAACTTGATTGGAGTCCACCTGTGGTAAAGTCAATTGATTGGACATGATTTGGAAAGGCACACAACTGTCTATATAAGGTCCCACAGCTGACAGAACATGTAAGAGCAACAACTAAGCCATGAGATTGAAAGAATTGTCTGACGAGCTCCGAGACAGGATTGCGTCGAGGCACAGATCTGCTAAAGGGTTCCAAAAAACGTCTGCAGCATTGAAGGTCCCCAAGAACACAGTGACCTCCATTATTCTTAAATGGAAGAAGTTTGGAACCACCAAGACTCTTCCTAGAGCTGGAAGGTGATCAATAACCTGATGGTCACTCTGACAGAGCTCAAGAGTTCCTCTGTGGAGATGGGATAAACTTCCTAAAGGACAACTATCTCTGCAGCACTTCACCAATCAGGTCTTTAAGCTAGATTGGCCAGATGGAAGCCACTCCTGAGTAAAAGGCACCTGACAGCCCACTTGGAGTTTGCCAAAAAAGCAACTTAAGACTGCCAGACCATGAGAAAGAAGATTCTCTGGTCTGATGAAACCAAGATTGAACTCTTTGGCTTGAATGCCAATAGTCAAGTCTGGAGGAAACCTGGCACCATCCCTACAGTGAAACATGGTGGTGGTAGCATCATACTGTGGGGATGTTTTTCAGCGGCAGGGACTGGGAGACTAGTCAAGATTGAGGGAAAGGTGAACGGAGCAGAGAGATCCTTGATGAAAACCTGCTCCAGAGTGCTCAGGACCTCAGACTGGGCCGAAGGTTCACCTTCTAACAGGACAACGACCCTATGCATACAGCTAAGAAAAAGCAGGAGTGGCTTTGGGACAAGTCTCTGAATGTCCTTGAGGGGCTCAGCAAGAGCTCTGACTTGAACCCGATCGAACATCACCGGAGAGACCTGCAAATAGCTTCTGTCAACCTGACAGAGCTTGAGAGGATCTGCAGAGAAGAATGGGAGAAACTCCCCAAATACAGGTTTGCCAAGCTTGTAGCTTCATACCCAAGAATACTCGATGCTGTAATCGCTGCCAAAGGTGCTTCAACAACTTAAATGTGATATCAGTTTTTTATTTGTAATAAATTTGCAAAAATGTATAACCTGTTTGTTTTGTAATTATGCAGTATTTGTTGTCTGTAGATTGATGGGGGGGGACAATTTAATCAAATTTAGAATGAGGCTGTAACGTAACAAAATGTGGAAAAAATCAAGGGGTTTGAATACTTTCCGATGGCACTGTATACACAGTTGAAGTCGGAAGTTAACATACACTTAGGTTGGAGACATTAAAACGTATTTTTCAACCACGCCACAAATTTCTTGGTAACAAACTATACAGTAGTTTTGGCAAGTCGGTTAGGGCATCTATTTTGTGCATGACACAAAAAATGTTTCCAACAATGGTTGCAAATGGGTCTTCCAAATGGACAATGACCCCAATCATACTCCCAAAGTTGTGGCAAAATGGCTTAAGGACATCAAAGTCAAGGTATTGGAGTGGCCATCACAAAGCCCTGACCTCAATCCTATAGAACATTTGTGGGCAGAAATGAAAAGACTTGAGTGAGCAAGGAGGCCTACAAACCTGACTCAGTTACACCAGCTCTGTCAGGAGGAATGGGCCAAAATTCACCTAACTTATTGGGTGAAGCTTGTGGAAGGCTACCCGAAACGTTTGACCCAAGTTAAACCATTTAAAGGCAATGCTACCAAATACTAATTGAGTGTATGTAAACTTCTGACCCATTGGGAATGTGATAAAATAAATAAAAGCTGAAATAAATCATTCTCTCTACTATTATTCTGACATTTCACATTCTTAAAAAAAGTGGTGATCCTAACTGACCTAAGACAGGGAAGTTTTACTAGGTTGAATGTCAGGAATTGTGAAAGACTGAGTTTAAATGTAGTTGGGTAATGTAAAGGCTAAGGGAAACTTCTGACTTTAACTGGATATGCAAGTGTATATGTTTTCAGTAATGAGCATGATAAGCATTCTATTTAGAGGAAGCTGCGAGTCAAATTGAAAGTAATTAATTTAATAATCACAATAATAACCCTATGAAAGCATACTATTCAAACATCTGTAACAGCAGAACAGAGCTCTATTCTGCCTCATTCCACATAGCTAAAGTTTGATCCAGCCTCTTTAGTTTTTATTGAGTGTCCTCTATGTCCCTTGCCAGTGGGTCCTGTCCTGCCCAGACTGGCCCCGGGGTAGGAGGGGCAGGGGGGCGAGAGAAGAGGATTATGATGTTGTGTGACAGGAGCAGATGCTGCTGTGAGACCTCCCCGGTGGCTGTGTGGCTGCATCAGTGGCAGACACTGCAAGGTCAAATACTGCATCCATCACCATGAGGCCAGGATCAGGGCAGACTATCAAGGCAGGCTGGATGTATTGCTACACTCTGACATCTCCTTGCAGTAGTTAAGCTGTTGTGCAGAAAGCTTTCCCAAAATGGTTGTTGTTATGCACACTTGACCTATACCAGCTCCCTGCATACTACACCCTTGACCAAAAAAGATTGGCTGACACGTTTGCTAGCTAAAACCAATTTTAAGGGCTCTTAGGAGTAAGTTAATCTCAACTGATACCAACAGGATGTATACTTTTACTTAAACTAATGTCCATACAGCTCAGTACATTCTGAGGAAAAAATGGCTTAACATAAACAAAATATGGTTACAGTTAGGCACGCAATTTGTCATAGATTGCCTCTAGAAACTACCCCCTGGAGCTTGCTTCTATACCCTTGTAGATATGCATACACTCATTGGGAAAAACAGATGAATTAAGCTTGTCAGAGTGCCTATATACGATTCCTATGGCGTCATTTTCGTCTCACAATTCAAAGAAGCAGGGAGGCATGTCGAACACAGAGCATTATGTTGAGCGCGCGTTGAGAATTTAGATAAAAAATGTCAAAGGCGCAGAGGATTATACTGAGGAGCTGAGAGATAGCTGAAAGCTCAGAGAAAAATGTTTCATGCTCAGAAAGTGGAATTGAGAGCAAGAAATTAAGTGTAGAGCACGCATCTCTCTGCTCACGGTAGACTCTCCTGCACTCTCTCGATATACTTGCCTGCACTCTCTCAATTCACATCCACTTGCTCGAAATGACGTCTGTGAGCTCTACCAAATCTACCATGACATGGTATTCAAATATGACTGCCAGCCTTGACAAATCATAGCACAGCTTTTTGTTAAAATGCAATTGATTGGCTAGCTAAATGGAAGGTTGGACCCATACAGTGCTACTTCCTTTAAAAGTTGTGTCATACTGCAGCACACCTTGCGGGCTGCCACAGAATTCTATGGCACATTATTTAATTGTCAGCCACTGTTACCATTAATGCTAGTCAGTGCTAGTTTGACCAGCAGAGGGCATCTGTGAGAAGCATTTGATAGCCTTCAATACTGGCTGTACTTGAGAATTTAAAAATTATTCTGTAAGAAAATAGTGTATGGGATTGATTTTAATAAATGTAGCTTCATTCATTTGATTAATATTATGGTGTTTCTATTACAAGAAAAAAATTAAACAAAACTCTCTGGGTGCAGGACAGAGGAATAGCTATTCTTACACTATTGTTCTAAATTCAATCGCCGCCTTCACGCTCATAATTCAGTTAATTGAAATTCAATGTTGAAGTCGTGCACAATTATCCATTTCTAATGGATCCACCTCTACGCAGACGACACCATTCTATATACTTTCGGCCCGTCATTGGACACTGTGCTATCTAACCTCCAAACGAGCTTCAATGCCATACAACACTCCTTCCGTGGCCTCCATCTGCTCTTAAACACTAGTAAAACCAAATGCATGCTTTTCAACCGATCGCTGCCTGCACCCGCATGCCCGACTAGCATCACCACACTGGATGGTTCCGACCTTGAATATGTGGACACCTATAAGTACCTAGGTGTCTGGCTAGACTGCAAACTCTCCTTCCAGACCCATATCAAACATCTCCAATCGAAAATCAAATCAAGAGTCGGCTTTCTATTCCGCAACAAAGCCTCCTTCACTCACGCTGCCAAGCTTACCCTAGTAAAACTGACTATCCTACCGATCCTCGACTTCGGCGATGTCATCTACAAAATTGCTTCCAACACTCTACTCAGCAAACTGGATGCAGTTTATCACAGTGCCATCCATTTTGTCACTAAAGCACCTTATACTACCCACCACTGCGACTTGTATGCTCTAGTCGGCTGGCCCTCGCTACATATTCGTCGCCAGACCCACTGGCTCCAGGTCATCTACAAGGCCATGCTAGGTAAAGCTCCGCCTTATCTCAGTTCACTGGTCACAATGGCAACACCCATCCGTAGCACGCGCTCCAGCAGGTGTATCTCACTGATCATCCCTAAAGCCAACACCTCATTCGGCCGCCTTTCGTTCCAGTACTCTGCTGCCTGTGACTGGAACGAATTGCAAAAATCGCTGAAGTTGGAGACTTTTATCTCCCTCACCAACTTCAAACATCTGCTATCTGAGCAGCTAACCGATCGCTGCAGCTGTACATAATCTATTGGTAAACAGCCCACCCATTTTCACCTACCTCATCCCCACAGTTTTTATTTATTTACTTTTCTGCTCTTTTGCACAACAATATCTCTACCTGTACATGATCATCTGATCATTTATCACTCCAGTGTAAATCTGCAATATTGTAATTATTCGCCTACCTCCTCATGCCTTTTGCACACATTGTACATAGACTCCCCTTTTCTTCTACTGTGTTATTGACTTGTTAATTGTTTACTCCATGTGTAACTCTGTTGTCTGTTCACACTGCTATGCTTTATCTTGGCCAGGTCGCAGTTGCAAATGAGAACTTGTTCTCAACTAGCCTACCTGGTTAAATAAAGGTGAAATAAAAAATAAAAAAATGGGTTGATGTCGCCCACTCATTGTCAGTTAGAGACACAGTAGTGCCTTGGGACCCAAAAGCAGAATCAGTGCTCTATCTCCCCCATGCGCTGGTGTGGAGAAATGAAGTAGTGACGCAGGGTACCGTGCTAAACCACAAATTACCTCTAAGTCCCGCAGCATAATCGCAAAACTTTTAGTTGAGCAACCACTGTACAACATAACGTTTACATCCCAAGTTAGCTAGCCAATTTACCACATGACGGACCCCAGCAAACTTATTCTCAGGTAAGAAAGCTAGTTAGCTAATTCAGCCTAATGATATTTCAACGTGTTTTTGATTATCTAATTTCTTTAAAGATTAATGGTAGACTCAGTTGCACGTTTTGTCAAAATATTGTTTTGAATGTTTGTTTTCGGACTGATTTGGTCTAAAGTGCATTACTGTGTCTTGAAAACATGATTACATTTATTAAGAAGGCAAATAATTAGCAGGAAAACCTCTTGTCATCATTTTGATGTCGCCAGACTGACTTTTGATTCAGTATAATGTTAGCTAGCTAGCTAAGATGGAGGGAAGACCAACAGATTATAGCTAGCTAATGTTAGCATTGCTAGCTATTTTTGACTTGGCTAGCTAGTCACATTGCCATCTGTCTAATTTCCTCCAAAAAGACATTGAGCCAACTTGACACAACTGTGGGAACAATTGGAATCAACATGGGCCAGCATCGCTGTGGAACGCTTTCGACACCTTGTAGAGTCCATGCCTCAAAATTAAGGATGTTCTGAGGGCAAAAGGGGGTGCAAAAAGGTGTTTCTAATGTTTTGTTTTCACTCTGTATACAGGGGCGGAGCCAGAGGGGTGTTGCTACTGGCAATTTGATGCTGACTGACATCTCATTTCACCTCTTGTTGAAAGAAGCATGTATTTTCTCGTTCGGCGGCGCATTTTTCAAATCGAGGACTAGGAAGAGAGAATATTAACGTTGGTTGCGAGATACAGAAGAATAAGAATAAGAAGAACATACAGAAGAAGAAGAGAGAATATTTCCACAGCTCCACGAGCTCTTTTCGCGATTGTCGAAAGCATCATATTTGAAGTGAGTTTTAAAGTTTAGCATTGGGTTTAGGTTTCCTGAACAACTTTTACGAATCTTGAATTGCTGTGTAAGTTAAAGGTCTACCTTTGGCTCCAATAACAGACAGTTAATCAGATAAGAGAGATCGGTTCCCAATTTAGCCTAACATTATGTTTACATCTGTGCTAGTAATACACACATATACAGTGTGTCATAAGTTACAGTATACGAATGTTTAGTTAATCTGAGGTAACTAATAGGCTACAGCTGTCAACATTCAGCTATTTGAAATCCATTAACTCAGTTAGATTTTTGTACTTGAACTCAAAACCAACAATTGTTATTATCAATCTGTTAAAGCTTCTTATGGCTGGGGGCAGTATTGAGTAACTTGGCTGAATAAGGTGCCCAGAGGTGCCCAGAGTAAACTGCCTGCTACTCAGTCCCAGTTGATAATATTTGCATATTAATAGTATATTTGGATAGACACCACTCTGAAGTTTCTAAAACTGTTTGAATGATGTATGTGAGTATAACAGAACTCATATGGCAGGCAAAACCTGAGAAAAATACAACCAGGAAGTGGGCAATCTGAGGTTGGTCGTTTTTCAACTCATTCCCTATTGAAGATACAGTGGGATATTGGTCATGTTGCACTTCCTATGGCTTCCACTAGATGTCAACAGTCTATAGAACTTAGATTGATGCTTCTACTGTAAAGTGGGGGTGAAGGAGAGGGGAATGAGTCAAGAGGTCAGGCAGAATGCTTTGAGCTCGTGACGCTCGTTCACGTGAGAGCGAGCTCTGTTCCGACACAATTCTACAGACAAAGGAATTCTCCAGTTGGAACATTATTGAAGATTTATGTTAAAAACATCCTAAAGATTGATTCTATACATTGTTTGACATGTTTCTACGGACTGTAACGGAACTTTTTGGCATTTCGTCTGCTCCTAGTCAATGCGCTTTGTGACTTTGGATTTGTTTACAAAACGCGCAAAGAAAAGTAGCTTTTTGGACATAAATGATGGACATAATTGAACAAAACAAACATTTATTGTGGAACTGGGATTCCTGGGAGTGCATTCTGATGAAGATCATCAAAGTTAAGTGAATATTTATGAATGCTATTTCTGACTATTGTTGACTGCAGAATATGGCGGATATATTTTTGGCTTGTTTGGTCTCTGAGCGCCGTACTCAGATTATAGCATGGTTTGCTTTTTCCGTAAAGCTTTTTTGAAATCTGACAGCGGTTGCATTAAGGAGAAGTGAATCTAAAGTTCCATGCATAAAACTTGTATTTTCATCAACATTTATAATGAGTATTTCTGTAAATTGATGTGGCTCTCTGCAAAATCACTGGATGTTTTTGGAACTACTGAATGTATACTGAGATATTTTTATATAAATATGAACTTTATCAAATAAAACATATGTGTATTGTGTAACATGAAGTCCTATGAGTGTCATCTGATGAAGATCATCAAAGGTTAGTGATTAATTTGATCTGTCACGCCCTGACCTTAGTTATATTTGTTTTCTTTATTATTTTGGTTAGGTCAGGGTGTGACAATGGGTGGTTTGTTGTGTTTTGTCCTGTCTAGGGTTTTTGTATGTTTATGGGGTTGTTTACTAGTCTAAGTGTTTTGTATGTCTATGGTTGCCTAGATTGGTTCTCAATTAGAGGCAGCTGTTTATCGTTGTCTCTGATTGGGAACCATATTTAGGCAGCCATATTCCTTGGGTAATTCGTTCAGTGTTCTTCTTGTATAGTTCGTTCAGTGTTCTTCCTTCATTAAAGAAGATGTATTCTCATCACGCTGCGCCTTGGTCTCATCGCTATAACGAACGTGACATTATCTCTATTTCTGATTTTTGTGACTCCTCTCTGTGGCTGGAAAAATGGCTGTGTTTTTCTGTGACTTTGCTCTGACCTAACATAATCGTTTGTGGTGCTTTCACTGTAAAGCCTATTTGAAATCGGACACTGTGGTGGGATTAACAAGACGTGTATCTTTAAAATGGTGTGAAATACTTATATGTTTGAGGAATTTTAATTATAGGAATTCTGTTGTTTTGAATTTGACGCAATGCACTTTCACTGGCTGTTGTCATATCGATCCCGTTAGCGGGATCTCAGCCATAAGAAGTTTTAACGTTACTCAAAAGGTTATCACAATATGCAGATAACCTGTTTGAATTCGTAAAGGTGTAAGAAATTATAGGTAGTTGAGTTACTTACTGCAGAGTAGGGATAGCCATGATCTAACTAGTAACTTAGACTGGTAGTTGATTTTAAGGTACAGTTATGACAATGGGGATTTGTAATTAAGATTGAGATTGGACTAAAATGTGGGTAATTGGATGCTTAGATGTAACCATGGACTATTATTTTTGCATAGGGTCAATTAAACATGTAAAGAAAGGGAGTGTTCCGGAGTTCCAAATTGAGCAGCTGCTGAAAAATGAGCTCCTGTATATATTGAGATTTAAATGTTTTTTTTAGAGTGAACTGCAAGACTCAATGGAAGACAAAACAAGGAACAAACCAAAAAGACAGGCTTTTGAAAAAGTAACTATTTTTCATAAAATTGTACAGTTATCTTAGCTAGCTGAATTGCTAGCTGAATTGTTTACTTGTTGCTAAGCAGTTGCTAGGGACTCTCCTGGAAGAAGCTAGCTAGCTTACAAAGAATAACAACAAAAAAATATCTAGTTAACAGAAGAAAGGAAGACAAAATAAGGACAGAAGAAAAAGGAAAAGAAAAAGGACAACAAAGTGAAACCTCTAAAGAAACAAGAGACCATAATACAAGAAACAGCACTATAGAGAGATAGAAGAAATACACAACATTACTTTATAAGGACTGAATTCTAACATAATTCTGCCAAGCTTGATACAGCTTCAACTAGCACCGACGTGTCAAGTGAGAGGTGTCAAAGCCCATTAGCCCAACAATGGCAGGAGAGTCACACAGTCTACCCCAACCAAATGGAGAGGCCTTAGAAGCTCCCTCCAGCTGTTCAGAGGTAATTAAAATACAGTACCCTGTGCATGTAAAGAATAATAAGGCAAGAAAAGATTACAAAATGAAGCTCCTTATGGAAAATCAAGAGACACTTTTTGCTGACTATTACAAAAATGGGAACATCAGCAACCTTATCTTCCACACAAACCATCCCCTGGCATGGCACAGTGCTATATTAGCACACTACCCCCTTGTTACGAGAGCGGGGATTAACGAGGGGTGGAAACTCAGAATACTTGATAACGAGGACTCTGAGTCAAGTAATATAAATATCTATAAGTCCGGAACAGTAATGGCACAGGGTAATCACAAACAGTTTCAGCTGGACTTTCACCTAATCAAAGAATTAGCCCAGCAGGAGAAGCTCTCCCTTGATAAAGATACCCCCACACCGAGCGGGTCAGACCAGACCTCTTCATTATGTAACCCCACAGACGAGCAACCCCAGCAGAGAGTCAACCTCCCAGCACAGATTACCACTCCCTCATTGAAATGAAGGACAAATTCACCCAGCTGGAGATAAGGCAGGTGGAGCTGGAACAGCAGGTGATTACACTTCAGTCAGCACAGACCCAGACAACAGTCCAGCACAACAACAGCCCCTTAACCAGACCCGGAGAGCTGGAGGTGGACAGAGACATATCTGCACTTTGGACAGTGGTGAGACAAATACAACAGGAGAAAGAGGAGCAGAACAGAGCACTAGAGGAGAGTGTCAGACTGCTGGTGGAGGAGAGGTTGAGGGGGATGGAGGAGAGGTTGAGGGGGATGGAGGAGAGGGTGAGGGGGATGGAGGAGAGGTTGAGGGGGACGGCGTGCGACAGAGAACAACCCACTAGAGAGGTGGCTACCCCCACAGAGAAGCCAGCAGAACAAATCAATCATTTCCAGGCCCAGGGACATGTACTAGTCTGTGGCGACCTAAATGCCAGAACCGGACAAGAACCTGACACCCTCAGCACACAGGGGGACAAACATCTGCCTGGAGGTGACAGCATCCCCTCCCACATATACCCCCTAGGCACAACTATGACAACATAACCAACAAAAACGGGTCACAACTCCTGCAGCTCTGTCGCATGTACATAGTCAACGGTAGGCTTCGAGGGGACTCCTATGGTAGGTACACCTATAGCTCATCTCTTGGCAGTAGTACTGTAGACTACTTTATCACTGACCTCAACCCAGAATCTCTCAGAGCGTTCACAGTAAGCCCACTGACACCCCTATCAGACCACAGCAAAATCACAGTCTACTTAAACAGAGCAATACTCAATCATGAGGCATCAAAGCCAAAGGAACTGAGTAACATTAAGAAATGCTATAGATGGAAGGAATGCAGTTTGGAAACCTACCAAAAAACAATTAGGCAACAACAAATTCAATCCCTTTTAGACAATTTCCTGGGTAAAACGTTCCACTGTAATAGTGAAGGTGTAAACCTTGGGGCGGCAGGGTAGCCTAGTGGTTAGAGCGTTGGACTAGTAAACCCCCGAGCTGACAAGGTACAAATCTGTCGTTCTGCCCCTGAACAGGCAGTTAACCCACTGTTCCCAGGCCGTCATTGAAAATAATAATTTGTTCTTAACTGACTTGCCTGGTTAAATAAAGGTAAAATGAATAAATAAAAACCTGGCAGTAGAAAATCTTAACAGTATATTTGACCTCTCAGCTTCCCTATCAAATCTAAAAATCTCAAATAGAAAACCGAAGAAAATTAACAATAATGACAAATGGTTTGATGAAGAATGCAAAAATCTAAGAAAGAAATTGAGAAACCTGTCCAACCAAAAACATAGAGACCCGGAAAACCTGAGTCTACGCCTTCACTATGGTGAATCACTAAAACAATACAGAAATACACTACGGAAAAAGAAGGAACAGCATGTCAGAAATCAGCTCAATGCAATTGAAGAATCCATAGACTCTAACCACTTCTGGGAAAATTGGAAAACACTAAACAAACAACAACACGAAGAATTATCTATCCAAAATGGAGATGTATGGGTAAACCACTTCTCCAATCTTTTTGGTTCTATAACAAAGAACAAAGAGCAAAAACATATACATGATCAAATACAGATCTTAGAATCAACTATTAAAGACTACCAGAACCCACTGGATTCTCCAATTACATTGAATGAGTTACAGGACAAAATAAAAACCCTTCAACCCAAAAAGGCCTGTAGTGTCGATGGTATCCTCAATGAAATGATCAAATATACAGACAACAAATTCCAATTGGCTATACTAAAACTCTTTAACATCATACTTAGCTCTGGCATCTTCCCCAATATTTGGAACCAAGGACTGATCACCCCAATCCACAAAAGTGGAGACAAATTTGACCCCAATAACTACCGTGGAATATGTGTCAACAGTAACCTTGGGAAAATCCTCTGCATTGTTATTAACAGCAGACTCATACATTTCCTCAATGAAAACAATGTACTGAGCAAATGTCAAATTGGCTTTTTACCAAATTACCGTACAACAGACCATGTATTCACCCTGCACACCCTAATTGACAACCAAACAAACCAAAACAAAGGCAAAGTCTTCTCATGCTTTGTTGATTTCAAAAAAGCCTTCGACTCAATCTGGCATGAGGGTCTGCTATACAAACTGATGGAAAGTGGTGTTGGGGGTAAAACATACGACATTATAAAATCCATGTACACAAACAACAAGTGTGCGGTTAAAATTGGCAAAAAACACACACATTTCTTCACACAGGGTCGTGGGGTTAGACAGGGATGCAGCTTAAGCCCCACCCTCTTCAACATATATATCAACGAATTGGCGCGGGCACTAGAAAAGTCTGCAGCACCCGGCCTCCCCTGCTAGAATCCGAAGTCAAATGTCTGCTGTTTGCTGATGATCTGGTGCTTCTGTCACCAACCAAGGAGGGCCTACAGCAGCACCTAGATCTTATGCACAGATTCTGTCAGACCTGGGCCCTGACAGTAAATCTCAGTAAGACCAAAATAATGGTGTTCCAAAAAGGTCCAGTCACCAGGACCACAAATACAAATTCCATCTAGACACTGTTGCCCTAGAGCACACAAAAAACTATACATACCTTGGCCTAAACATCAGCGCCACAGGTAACTTCCACAAAGCTGTGAACGATCTGAGAGACAAGGCAAGAAGGGCATTCTATGCCATCAAAAGAAACATAAATTTCAACATACCAATTAGGATTTGGCTAAAAATACTTGAATCAGTCATAGAGCCCATTGCCCTTTATGGTTGTGAGGTCTGGGGTCCGCTCACCAACCAAGACTTCACAAAATGGGACAAACACCAAATTGAGACTCTGCACGCAGAATTCTGCAAAAATATCCTCCGTGTACAACGTAAAACACCAAATAATGCATGCAGAGTAGAATTAGGCCGATACCCACTAATTATCAAAATCCAGAAAAGAGCCGTTAAATTCTACAACCACCTAAAAGGAAGCGATTCACAAACCTTCCATAACAAAGCCATCACCTACAGAGAGATGAACCTGGAGAAGAGTCCCCTAAGCAAGCTGGTCCTGGGGCTCTGTTCACAAACACAAACACACCCTACAGAGCCCCAGGACAACAGCACAATTAGACCCAACCAAATCATGAGAAAACAAAAAGATAATTACTTAACACATTGGAAAGAATTAACAAAAAAACAGAGCAAACTAGAATGCTATTTGGCCCTACACAGAGAGTACACAGCGGCAGAATACCTGACCACTGTGACTGACCCAAAATTAAGGAAAGCTTTGACTATGTACAGACTCAGTGAGCATAGCCTTGCTATTGAGAAAGGCCGCCGTAGGCAGACATGGCTCTCAAGAGAAGACAGGCTATGTGCTCACTGCCCACAAAATGAGGTGGAAACTGAGCTGCACTTCCTAACCTCCTGCCCAATGTATGACCATATTAGAGAGACATATTTCCCCCAGATTACACAGATCCACAAAGAATTCGAAAACAAATCCAATTTTGAAAAACTCCCATATCTTTTGGGTGAAATTCCACAGTGTGCCATCACAGCAGCAATATTTGTGACCTGTTGCCACGAGAAAAGGGCAACCAGTGAAGAACAAACACCATTGTAAATACAACCCATATTTATGCTTATTCATTTGATCTTGTGTCCTTTAACTATTTGTACATTGTATATATATATATAATATGACATTTGTAATGTCTTTACTGTTTTGAAACTTCTGTATGTGTAATGTTTACTGTTCATTTTTGTTGTTTTTCACTTTATATATTCACTTTGTATGTTGTCTACCTCACTTGCTTTGGCAATGTTAACACGTTTCCCATGCCAATAAAGCCCTTGAATTGAATTGAATTGATATCAGACTTCTGTTCCAAAATGACCCAATGGTAAACTACAGATTTTAGTTAGCAGCTGTTAGTATCTAATCTTGTGGATCCCTTAATTATACATTTCCATGGAGATATGTCTCATTATTAAATGTGTATTTCAGAAATGTGTATTTCAAGATCCAGAAAAGAGGGTTCTGTACAGCTGTGTTTGAAAACATTTCCCAGAACTCAGCATGGTACTAGGAAAAGGCCTTTCAACAGCTCCTGGTATAAGGACAATCCATTGCTTGAATATTCTGTAAATCAAGATTTGACTTATTTTTTCACCTGTGGGCATTTCTCTCTGCCCAATACAGTACACCTGAATCTACCTTCACATCACAGTCAGGTTCTTGTAACTGGAAAAGGCGCCGTTTAAAGATTCTGGGTTTTAAGCTCCATTCGAAGGCAGAACATCATATCAATGCTATGTATGCTTGGAATCAGCATAAAATGGCTATTGACAGCAACTCATCAATGTTAGATGTCATAAATGAGTACTGGAAAAATAAAGTGTAGGAAAACTGTACTTGCATTAAAACAATTGCAGATGCGCTCCTAACTGCCACTCAAAATATGGAGCAGAGAGGTCATCGAGAATATGATGACTCTCACAATAAGGGTTATCTTTTGGCAATCTTAGAAGAAATAGCAAAGCATGACCCTCTCATAGAGAAAATGATAAATGCATGTGCCAATGCACCAAGCCACCAAATCCAGAACGAAGTTCTTGATGGCTAAGCTGAGATGTTACAAAGTGAAATAAAAAGAGAAGTAAAAGAAGTTAAGTTTTTAGTGTAATTGCAGATGAAACCAAATAGAAAAGAACAAATATCTACAGTTGAAAGGTACTATTACAACAGGCCACCCACAAAAGCTTTTTACACTTTCAGTCAGTTGAAAGCTTAGATGCAGCAGGTCTCACAAAAATGATAGTTGATTGCCTTGAAAACATGGTCTGGACTAGAACTAATATTGTGAGGCAAGGCTATGACGGTGCATCCGTCATGAGCGGAAGGGTTTCTGGTGTGTCTGCAAGGATTAAAATCAGTGCAAGATTAGCATTGTATGTGCACAGTAATGCACATTGATTGAATTTGGTTCTTGTCGATGCTGTAAAATCAGTGCCTTGAGGAAGTTAACTTTTTTTCCTCTCCTGCTTTATAACTTGGTATCTGGCTCGTACAGTTGTAGTCAAAAGATTACATACACCTTAGCCAAATACATTTAAACTCAGTTTTTCACAAGTTTCACGAGCTGGTGTAACTGAGTCAGGATTGTAGGCCTCCTTGCTCACACACGATTTTTCAGTTCTGCCCACAAATTTTCTATAGGATTGAGGTCAGGGCTTTGTGATGGCCACTCCAATACCTTGACTTTGTTGTCCTTAAGCCATTTTGCCACAACTTTGGAAGTATGCTTGGGGTCATTGTCCATTTGGAAGACCCATTTGCGACCAAGCTTTAACTTCCTCACTGATGTGTCGAGATGTTGCCTCAATATATCCACATAATTTTCCTTCCTAGTGATGCCATCTATTTTGTGAAGTGCACCAGTCCCTCCTGCAGCAAAGCACCCACACAACATGATGCTGCCAACCCCGTGCTACACAGTTGGGGATGGTGTTCTTCGGCTTGCACGCCTGCCCCATTTTCCTCCAAACATAACGATGGTCATTATGGCCAAACAGTTCTATTTTTGTTTCATCAGACCAGAGGACATTTCTCCAAAATGTATGATCTTTGTCCCAATGTGCAGTTGCGAACCGAAGTCTTGCTTTTTTATGGCGGTTTTCGAGCAGTGGCTTCTTTCTTGCTGAGCGGACTTTCAGGTTATGTCGATGTTTTACTGTGGATATAGATACTTTTGTACCTGTTTCCTCCAGCATCTTTACAAGGTCCTTTGCTGTTCTGGGATTGATTTTCACTTTTCACCAAAGTACGTTCATCTCTAGGGGACAGAACGCGTTTCCTCCCTGAGCGGTATGACGGCTGCGTGGTCCCATGGTCTTTATACTTGCATACTATTGTTTGTACAGATGAACGTGGTACCTTCAGGCATTTGGAAATTGCTCCTAAGGATGAACCAGACTTGTGGAGGTCTACTATTTTTTTCTGAGGTCTTTGCTGATTTCTTTTGATTTTCCTGTGATTTCAAGCAAAGGGGCACTAAGTTTGAAGGTAGGCCTTGAAATACATCCACAGGTACACCTCCAATTGACTCAAGTTATGTCAATTAGTCTATCAGAAGCTTCTTAAACCATGACATCATTGTCTGGAATTTTCCGAGCTGTTTAAAGACACAGTCAACTTAGTGTATGTAAACATCTGACCCACTGGAATTGTGATACAGTGAATTCTAATTGAAATAATCTGTCTGTAATCAATTGTTGGAAAAATTACTTGTGTTATGCACAAAGTGGATGTCCTAACGGACTTGCCAAAACTATAGTTTGTTAAACAAGAAATATCTGGAGTGGTTGAAAAAAGGGTTTTAATGACTTAAAACTAAGTGTATGTAAACTTCCGACTTCAACTGTACGTTCATCTCAAGTGGCTTGCAGTTCAGAACAAGCTGTATCCATAGCAGCAGCCCAGGGAACTATAGAGACTTACGGATGTAAGGTGGGCATGCAGATACATGG
Source organism: Oncorhynchus nerka (assembly GCF_034236695.1). Classification (NCBI taxonomy): domain Eukaryota; kingdom Metazoa; phylum Chordata; class Actinopteri; order Salmoniformes; family Salmonidae; genus Oncorhynchus; species Oncorhynchus nerka. Next base: position 50,501,357 of record NC_088413.1, on the reverse strand, counting down.
CATGCCGTAATGTGAGGGACATGCTTCCAGCAGTTCTGAGAGTGCTACAGGATATCACACTTGAAAATAGTGGTGATATATCAGTGGAGGCAAGGGGCCTTCTTTCTCAGATAGATTTACATTTCATAGTGCTTTTGGTTACCTTTTGTAAAGTGCTTGGTGATGCCAAATGTCTTTCTGACATTCTCCAACCAAGCTTTCTTGACCTAGCAAGGGCTGTAGATCTAGTAGGTGCCCTTACAGACACATTACAGGACTACAGAAGTGAGGGTTACATTGGAGAACTATTGATGATGAGCACCGTAGGACAGATAAATAGTGACCAAAGTGATGGGGAGAGGTTCCAAAGAGCAATCTTTTACCAGGTGCTTGACAGTCTCAGCTGAGCTGCAGAGGCGTTTTTCAAAGAAGAATTGCGAGATAATGCAAGGGGTCCAGTCTCTCAACCCAAAGAGTACAACATTCTTGAATGAGGAGCCTCTGTTTGCCTTCGCTCAGACCTTTGAGTCAGATTTAGAGGACCTCAAACATGAAGTTCATCAAACCAAGTGTCTTCTTGATAGGAGAGAGAAAAGTGGAAGGGACAGACCGTCTACTCTCCTTGACTTTGTTGTGTTTTTAGAACCTTATAAAGAGGACTTCCATGGGCTATTTCGACTTTGTAAGATTTCTGTTGTTACACCAGTCAGCAGTGCTTCTTGTGAGAGAAGCTTCTCAGCTTTAAAAACGGATTAAAACCCACTTTAGGACGACAATGGTTGATGACCGATTAAGTCACCTCGGAAATTGTCAGTGTTGAGTCAAGGAGGGCACGCTCCCTCAACATGGATGAGTTTGTGAAACATTTTGCCAGTTCTCACCAGAACCGCAGATTTATGCTGTTTTAAATCTACCAAGGATAATTTGGCACTTAGGCGGTCCCTCTGGTCATGATTAAAAGCTGCACTGTGTACTAGCTAGTACACTGACATTCTAAAATGATAAATCCAAAGGGTGTCATGTCAGACAGATTTAATTTGGTCTTGATCAGGCCAATTCCAAAACTTTTCTTTGCTATTAGTTAACAATTTATATGAGCATAAATATGATACTGCAAGTTTGTAATATTGATGGACACCAAAATGATTTATATTTTTCAAGTCCATTTCGTCTTGATACCTGGTATGTCAAATTGCAGTGTTTTTTTGTAAATGTACTTTTTTTTTGTAAATGTACTTTTTTTGTAAATAAACTATGCAATGTATGTTACACACAAATACTATCTTCTCTCCTTGGTGCTTGAGCTTTATTTTCTGAAAATATTTTGGATGTTCAACACAATCAACACCCAGATTATATATTAATGAAAACAGAGTGACCCAAGTCTCTCCAGTATGTATGTACAGTGTGTGTGAGAGAGAGAGATAGAGAGAGAGAAATTGAGCTGCAGTTCCAAGGTAGTGACTATTCAGAATAGTCAATGACTACTAGACATTGACTATTCATAGTATGTTAAAGAATTCTAGTGAAGGTTCCCTTTTGGACCACACTATCTGCCACGTTGAAAATCTCCGGGTTAAGTTAATTATCACTTCTACCTCTAATCAGCAATCATAGGATTCATTCATACTCCTTAGATGCTAGACTAGGGTTACACACAAATGTTCTGCCTTGGTCTATGGACCCCCTGAAGTTGCCTTGGCCACCCCGTATAAAACTCTAGTTCCACCACTGTCTGTATATCAGACTTGATCGAAAAATGGGACACGGACAAGTGAATGACAGTTCTTGCATTTGTATCAGTTTGTATGAATAAGTGGTTACAAGATATGTAGACCTTCCAAACACAGACAGAATGTTGTTCTACAGTCTTTGTTTAACAATGGCAAAGAGTCCAAAAATAATATTAAAAAGTTCTTGAGGAATGTTCTGTTGTACCCCCACGGCAGACACGCTCTCAGGGATCCAATCCAGTGTTCGCAGCAGGCCTCTTCTAGATAGTATTGTACTGAGTGATAGACAAAGATTGTCAGATTGTGCTGAGGTTCCATAGGGCCAAGTACAATAAACCTCAATACCTCTCAAAAAATTATTAAACTAAATCACAATGAAGCCACAATAGAACTAAGGAAAGGAGTATAATAATATCAAAGCAAAAACAAACTATAATGGGGAAATAGTAAATGGATTTAAAGGGAAAAGTTAAAGGGAAAGTTTTGATACAGTAATTTAAACCAAAATAAATGGCGAAACAGGATAGTGGCTCAATTAATGTTATCTGGTATCAATAAAGGCCCATGTCTATTCAGGAATGTTCAGGTTTTCAATGGTCTTTGTAGTAACTATAGTGACCCAAATAGTTCAGATGTGAGCTGGGAGTGTTCTGGCAGAAAAGTCTCTATAATCCACAATGACTTGTCGAGTGTGATCTAAAGGAATTTGACCTGGTTGTGAGTCTATACTGGTGTGGATGGAAAGAGAGGTAGGCAACTTAACTTAGGGAAGGGTGAACGTACATTAACGAGTGTAGCACAAAGCAGTAGAGAATTTCAGCAGGCAGTGTTATCAGATGTTATCAAATGTTGGAAATGACTCCTTGGAGAGGTACTTAGCTTTGGGAAGGGTGAAAGAGTTGCAGACTTTATATTTGTCTGGGTTAAAAACCCATACCAGGAGAATTAGGTTATTGGCATATACTGTAATACAATGTACAGTATGGGGGCAGCTTCTAATAGATTCACAGTCACCTCCGTGACATACTGTACCTTTCATAACCAAAGCCAGTTAGCATTTCTTGCTCATGTTGCTAGACAATCCAACCCTTTTGTCAGAGCCAACGATATAAATGGGAAATTCACACCATATTGCATTGACTGTAATACCTTTGCTGTACAACAACAGCTTTCTTACTGGTCGGTCAGCATGCTCCTTTCTGGTGATTTTACCCCTCCACCTGAAATGCAATAACAAAAATATGAATAGCAACGTGCCTACTCAGTCAGTAACTTAGCTAACTAATGAAACACTAATGTGTGCATGTACAAGCTTATTCTTTATCAGCCAAATTGTACCAAAACAGCCTCTTTGCTACTTTTTCAGTTACCAATTTATCAATAAACAGTCAGGGGAGATAGTTAACTAGTTTTGAAAAAGCGTTCAATAGTCAGTAGCAAGTTTTTAAAATAGAATTCCATCAGCAGAGAGATGCGTGCCCGACAACTTAATTTCTTGCTCTCACTTCCAATTTCTGGGCACGCAACAATTTCCTCTGACCTCTCAACTATCTCTCAGCTCCCCAACATTTATTATCTGAACTTTCAACTATTCACGCACGCTCAACATTATTCTCAGTGTTCTCGACATGCCTCCCTGCTCCTTTTGAATTGTAAGAGGAAAATGACACCGTAGATTCTAATCACACGTTCCTGCCCCTACAACGATTTAATAACTACTTCACCGCAGCATTCTGATTCTAAAGAATCTCTGAAAGCAATCACAAGCTGTGTTCAGCTAATCTTTCTTGGAATCTCTTTAGGAAGCCAATGGACATGCCACGGTCCTTCACAGCCAATATTGAAACTGGAAAGGGTTAAGACCAATGTGCAATTTGAGCAGTGTTCCCATTCAGGCTAAATCTAAGTCCATTACCAGAGTTGTATTTCTACAGAGAGGCTCGGGCAAATCCTTTGATGGCACTGGGATTGCCTGTAAAACACAACAAGCTCGTTACTACCACCAGTCCTTTATATTCATGTCACCTCTAATAGTGTTTTCAACTCAACATTTCTGACTCCACTGATCAGAAAACGTTGTTGTACATTTGGTGGTTTTATGGTTTCTCAGATGCATCAAATCTTTACACCATCTAAGGTATTACTGTATCAACTTTAAAACGACTACTAATCAGCTGAATAACCTTGCTATGTTTTATCAGCATTTCTGTCAGTACTGAAGGGTTAAGTATATTTCCATTTTAATTAATTAATTATTTGTATGAATTCTGATTGCTTCTTTCCTGAACTCAAACCGATAATTACTTTGCAGACTCAATAGATCCCAATGGCAAGACACATTTTGACACATTCTCAACATGTACAATGCTACTATTGGTTTTGCCTTGAAAACAGACCGTGCTACATGAGTGCATGTGCACATGACCCTCAAGTTCCCAAGTATGTTTCGTCTTGTTCATGTTGTCAAACGGCCTAGCCTGTAGGCACACATATTTCCACAACATCTGCTGTGCAACCTGAGGATCACAGAGCAATATTTATTTATTTCCATTCATTCATAACCCTCCATTGCACACGTAAATCATAATGTTATCTAGTTCCCAGTTCAGCATCAGAAGGAACTAACTGAATCCCATTGCTTGTTTTCATCAAATAAAAAAATACAGCAAAAACCCAACGTGTTGATTTAAAATTAAGATAGAAGAGACAGGGTAAATGTGCAACGTCGTCTCTGAGCATTTCATATTATTCTCGATGTAAATCTGAGACACTCCATTTTTAGTATGATATGCTACGTTTCGTATATAAATGTGTGGATGTCCATCATTCATTTCGTATGATATGTTACGAATTACAATTTGTACAATATGTTACGAATTTGCTAAACATGTCATATGTTATGGATTCTAAATTGTTGTAGCTAATGTTAACTCTGCATTAGGGTTAAGGTTAGGGGAAGGGTTAGCCAAAAGGGTTAGGGGAAGGGTTGGCAAAGTAGCTAAAAAAGTAGTAAGTAGTTGCAAAGTTGCTAATTAGCTAAACTGATGAAGTTGTCCGTGATGAGATTTAAACTCCGCCTCCTTTGGGTTGCTAGAAATTTGTGCTATACACCAAACCATCCACCCAGACTAATCACCCTCCTTTAGGGTTTGCCTTAAGTAACCTTATCTTACGTAACCATACCAAATGTAACATATCATACTAATTTGAGTGTCCCGGATTTACATTTACTATGCTACGTCTAGTCTATCAGACCAGTCTGAAATGTGAGGTCAGATGACCAGTTCACTGGCATTCATGGACAGACAGCTCAGCTGCTGACTGGCACATACAGACTGGAAGCTAAAGAGATTAGTTGTGATACCCAGTTTTTGCCAAAAGTTCCTTGGCAGAGCTAGCTTATTTGGTGGTGGGTGGCACTCTTTCACTTTTCTTCAATGTCCAATCCTCCACATATTAGGGTTATTACGCACTGTTTTCCTGAAGCAAGGGGGTAAGAAAATGTATGCGGGCTCCCTTTTGGAAGTGAGTGAAATGTGTGGAGGACTAAGGGGGGAACAATGTACCCCTCTCTCGCTGCAATTTACGATCCCTAAGGTCAGGGGATGGGCCTTACATCTCAGAGAAATAGGTTTTGGTTTCATACTGCATCAAAACCTCTTCTTCCACTGGCCTTGGATCTCCTCTCTGTCACAGTCACACTGCTTTTCTTCTCCCATTCCCAAAATAACACCATATTACTAAACCCTCGTAATCACACTGCCTGTTCTGCTTGCAGTGCTTCTTCATATAGTGGGCTGTCTCTAGTTTTTTAGAAAGGAACTTAGTCTGGCTGCAATAATATCCATATTTCCTTATCCACTGTCTGTTACTAAGATGAGATGATTAACTGCAAACTCTGTCCACTACAAACTACACTGATATTTCACGTTTAAGAAATATTTATTATATTTTGTTGATTGTAAGGAGTCTCAAATGAACCTGAGATGGTTCAAAAATAAACAGTCACTTTTTTTTGTAGATTTCTGTTTAAGACTACTAAGATCCATGCCAATGTTTGCCAATCACAATTTCATTAATCAACTTTATAGTCTGAGAAGGTTGTTACATTTTAAATGGACTGTACAGTAGCTCAGCCATCCAATTTAAATCGCAGATCTACCACTCTAATTAGCTCCATTTAGTGTTCTAATTTGATGGAAGTTTTCCAAGGCTGTGCTGGTCCCTCCTCTAAATTATTTAATGACTGTTGCATGTGTAATATGAGGCACATAAATAGCCATTCTTCTTGAGTGCCTGGCTGAAACATTGGCCATTACTTACAGTTTGAAAATGAGTTCCCACTTATCTGCTCCTGATTACATTTTTCCTATGCTTCATGTTTCTAGTGCCGCGCTGGATCGGCACGCTCTGTCACGGGGCTAAACCGTACCCTTTAGAGTAAGAGTAGTGGTCACCTACACATCTGAGTCATTTAATTCAGATGTATCTCAGTAACATCATGCTTGCACATATCAGATGACATATTTGTTATATTTACCTGTGTAGTGTAGCGCTGATCACATAACCCACGCATCAACATACTTTGTTCCATGGTCGTTTGCAGTCTGGAAAGGCCTACCAGCATGCATTCATTTGGTCACACCGTCCTTGTGCCTATCTTTGAGCAGAGTAGAGCTCCTCCCGGCAGACCATGATGGAAATTTGATGCAGAAGCATGTAGTGTTTAGGCCCCTAGACAAATGACCATAGCCTAAAAAACAGTTATCTAGTATCATGATTTTAATTTTATTTTCTGTTTTTGTCCTGCAATATTCCTCCCTGGATTTTGGAACTCCAAAATATCTTGTAAATAAATAAATGGTGATTCCATATCGCTGTGTCCGCTCCAATGCTGATAAACATCTGGACCAACCCAACACATTTGTTTTCCATGCCAAGTGTCTCACTTTGCTTGCCTCTCTCCTGGCTACCTCTTACATGCACACATAGGCAAGAGCTAGGTTTTCCAGTGCAGGTGACACTACAGCTGCTTCACACCTCTGTTAGCCAACTTCCATGCTCTAGTCAGAGCTGGAGATGAGCTGAGTCCAAAGACTACAAAATAGAGAGGTGGTTAACTCACTATACTGAATCAAAATTTAAATGCAACATGCAGCAATTTCAAAGATTTTACTGAGCAACAGTTCATATAAGGAAATCAGTCAATTTAAATAATAATTACACATGACTGGGAATACAGATATAGTATGTACCTGTAGGTCTCAGATACCTTAAAAAAAAGGTAGAGGCGTAGATCAGAAAACCAGTCAGTATCTGGTGTGACCACCATTTGCCTCATGCAGCGTGACGCATCTCCTTTGCATAGAGTTGATCAGACTGTAAATTGTGGCCTGTGGCATGTTTCCCACTCCTCTTAAATGACTGTGTGAAGTTGCTGGATACTTGAGGGGAACTGGGACATTGGTGGAAACTGTCATGGAAACAAAGTTGATTCAACCAGTTTTTGCCCAGTAGGATGTTTACCCTTTACCTGAGCTCAGTGACTTTCAACGTGGCACTGTCATAGGATGCCCCATTTTCAACAAGTCAGTTCATATACATTTCTGCCCTGCTAGAGCTGCCCCAGTCAACTGCAAGTGCTGTTATTGTGAAGTGGAGACATCTTGGAGCAACAACGGCTCAGCCACAAAATGGTAGGTCACACAAGCTCACAGAAAGGGGCCGTCGGTTGCAACACTCATTACCGACTTCCAAACTGCCTTTGGATGCAAAATAATCCGCACCAGAACTGTTCGCCAGGAGCTTCGTGAAATGGGTTTACATGGCCGAGTAGTCACACACTAGCCTAAGATCACCATGCACAATACCAAGCGTTGATTGGTGTGCTGTAAATCTGGCTGCCTTTGGACTCTGGAGCAGTGGAAATGCGTTCTCTGGAGTGATGAATCACGCTTCACCATCTGGCAGTCCGACGGACAAATCTGGGTTTAGCAGATGCCAGGAGAACGCTACCTCCCTGGTGGAGGAGGAATACTGGTCTGTGGCTGTTTTTCATGGTTCGGGCTAGGCCCCTTGCCCTACACTGGAACTATCTTAATGCTTCAGCATACAACAACATTCCAGACAATTCTGTGCTTCCAACTTTTTGGCAACAGTTTGGGGAAGGCCATTTCCTGTTTCAGCATGACAATGCCCCCCGGCACAAAGCGAGGTCTATATAGAAATGGTTTGTAGAGAGCAGTGCGGAAGAACTTGACTGGAATGCATTGAGCCCTGACCTCAACCCCATCGAACACCTTTGGGACGGATTGGAACACAGACTGCGAACCAGGCGTAATCGCCCCACATCACCTCACTAATTGTCTTGTGGCTGAATGGAAGCAAGTCACCGCAGCAATGTTCCAACATCTAGTGGAAAGCCATCCCAGAAGAGTGTAGGCTTTTATAGGGGGACCAATTCCATTTTAATGCCCATGATTTTGGAATGAAGATGTTCGACGAGTAGGTGTCCACATACTTTTGGTCATGTAGTGTATATGAAACCTGGTCAAAAGTATTGTACCATTTATTAAGGAATAGGGTACAATTTGGCATGCAGGCATTCAGAACAGAGCCCACTATCTTCATTGTTGAGTCAACCTGGCTCACTGCTGGTACGGCCATCACATCTCAGTAGCAGAACACAGTGGTAAAACAGGAGAAAGGCCTCACCCACTTATTAGGAGAGAGGAGCATAGGGCAGCACTGAACTCCGTATGTGGCTCATTAAAGCAGATCTGCTGCAGACTAGTCGACATTATTTAAGATGTCTCTATATTTATAACTGGCTGATGGGCTGAAGGTGGGGAGCAATGTGGCTTGAGAAACAGGCGCTCCAAGATTAAAATAGGACAGGAGGTCTCTCCCCCTAACCCCCTCTCCCCATACCACTTCTCATCCTTACACGCTTAGCTGATCTATTTCAGGAGTGTGCGTGCATGCATGCATGCATGCGTGTGTGTGTTTGTGTGTGTCTATGTGAAGGCTTAGAGCAAGACTGCTGTGACACAAGTTGTCGTTGATAGGGGTTCACGGGAGGACTGTGGCTGTCAGGATGGCTCAGTCTGCCTGTTTGTCACCGACAGCAGCCTTCCTGCCTGTCTCACGACCGACCGACCCACAGACTGGGTGCTGTTCATTAAAAATCACACCGGGTCCGGGGAAGACTGACAGGTGACAGGGCATGCTGTGGGTGCTGCTCTCTTCTCTCTCTCTCCATCCATATCTCTCTTTCTCACCCTCTCTCTCACTCTCTCTTTGTCCATCTCTTTCCATCTTACCCTCTTGCTCTCTCTGGCTCTCTCTTTCTCCATCTTCCTCTCTCCTTCTCTCTCTCTCTCCATCCATCCATCTCTCTCTAGTCTGCCACCTGAACTGCTCATTAGCAGAAAGTGTATTTCAATCCTCCAGGGGTGAGTCCAATGCCACTGAACCCCTGCTGTTAGTTCTCTGTGTGTGAGTGAGTGAGTGAGTGAGTGAGTGAGTGAGTGAGTGAGTGAGTGAGTGAGTGAGTTGAGTGAGTTGAGTGAGTTGAGTGAGTTGAGTGAGTTGAGTGAGTTGAGTGAGTTGAGTGAGTTGAGTGAGTTGAGTGAGTTGAGTGAGTTGAGTGAGTTGAGTGAGTGAGTGAGTGAGTGAGTGAGTGAGTGAGTGAGTGAGTGAGTGAGTGAGTGAGTGAGTGAGTGTGTGGACGTGTTTAACTATACTTGTGGGCACCAGAAGTCCCCACAAGAATAGTAAACAAACAAAAATTTAACCAACTGGGGACATTTTGTTGGTCCCCACAATGTCAAATGCTATTTCTAGGGGGTTTAGGGTTAAGGTTGGAGTTAGACTTAAGTTTAGGGTTAGGAGCTTGTGTTAGGTTTAGGGTTAAGGTTAGGCTTTTGGGTTAAGGTTAGGGTTGAGGTTAGGGTTATATTAGACCACCTTGGAATTCCAACACACAATCAGACAATCCAACACATTATTATGTTCTGCTTACAATATTTCAAGGAAGGGAGAGAAAGTACATGCAGTGCAAACTATCAAATAGTCAAACTATCAATTATTTCCTATGGCTCAATGAAGAACTACATTAAATTGAAACAAGTTGGCTGGGTTGGCTGATGACTGCTGGTCATTTATGAACATTTGAACATCTTGGCCATGTTCTGTTATAATCTCCACCCGGCACAGCCAGAAGAGGACTGGCCACCCCTCATAGGCTGGTTCCTCTCTAGGTTTTGGCCTTTCTAGGGAGTTTTTCATAGCCACCGTGCTTCTACACCTACATTGCTTGCTGTTTGGGGTTTTAGGCTGGGTTTCTGTACAGCACCTTGACATATCAGCTGATGTAAGAAGGGCTATTTGATTTGATTTGATTATTTGACTCGATGTCATGTGGATTCTTGTCTAAGTGTGAAGTCATTTGACTGAATGAATGAATGACTGAATGAATTAAATGTTATTTTCGTGTCAAATCGCCAATTAATTGACACATTAACAATGTTACAATAATTCACTGTGGTAATTAAATGATCATTCTTCCTCCAACGTTCTCTGCATTGTGCATCACATGAAGTGAAAAAAATAAAATACATCAATACATAATAGTCAATAAGGTTATCCAGACAATAATTACATCCCTAGAAAAGTACAATATTATACATACACAAAGAGAAGATTCATATGATAGACAAGCCTATACACAATCTATATACACACACCATTAACCACATAGAAGATACATATTTTTACTATTTATTTATAGGTAGACCTTTTTCTTTTATTCCATCCTTTATGTAAATATTCCACAAATGGAAATACACAATGGACAAAAAAAACATTTACATTTCTCCTCATCACTCAGCCACATAATGCCAAGGTATATCTGGTGTACTTTCTGGAATAAGAGAAAGCGTATTTCGTGGTAGAAAGGGCTATGGAGGATAAAACGAGTTTCATTCTCTATTTCTTCGAGGTCACATGTCCTGCTGACTCTCTTGTGACAGTGATGGTCATTTGCCTGTTATGCTGTCTGACTATCGTGTGAGGGTGCAGGTCATTTGATTATCCTGCTGTGTGGTCCCAGTAGGGTTGAGCTGATTGCACAGATCACTGGATTTCATAGGGATTTATTTTAGAGTTTAGAAGTGGGCAGGGAGAGGAAGGGGGGTTTAGAGGGATGTGTTATGTCAACACGCAAGGCGGGCAGCCTTCAAAGCCAAAGCCTGATCTGACCCATGTTGTGTTGTTCAGACACTAGCAGCCTGACAGATTGGGATGAGCGTGTGGAGCCAGATTGGGACGAGAGTGTGGAGCTATCCATCACAGCCCATGAAACACTAGCTTGTGTGTTTCTTTTTCTGCCCTCATTCCTTCTCTCTGTTTTTACATTCTCTCTCTCTCTGTCTCGCTCTCTCTGTCTCTCTCTCTCTCTCTCTCTCTCAGCTCTCCATTTAAACGTGGCTCAGGACAGCTGCCCCAGGCGTCTGAATGGACGGGTCCATTTGAATGAGGGTCATTCACTGGCCACTTATTTTTTTGGATGGGTGGTTTGTTGAGCATCCAAATGCTGCTTCAACCAGATGTGTTAAGTGCACTGTAGAGCACACGCTGTGTGCAGTGGCCCCTCTTATCAACCCCTTTACCCATGGATGTATTGAGACAATATCACCATATTAAATCATTTTCATCACCCTAGATTCCTATTGAATGAGGAATTGTCTTCGTTGCATCACTGTTTAATGCACAGTGTTAGCCTTCATACATAGAGTGGGCAAGGATGGTTACCAGTGTGACACTGAGCTTCTGTGATTGACCAGGCTGCACCAATATTATCATAATAAGCCACTCATCTTCAGTGGGAAAACTAGAATTTTTTTTCCACCCACTCTTATTTCCAGAGATGTTGTAAAAAAAAAACTTGTTGGCCGGGATACCTGTATTTTTTTGTTGTTGCTGTATTATGGATTATCTGAAAGGTAAACGCATGGACTACCAGCCATACTTGTTTAGTCATAACAAAGAATGGGACAGCTTCTGTCATGCCCTGGCCATAGAGAGGCTTTTTATTCTCTATTTTGGTTAGGCCAGGGTGTGACTAGGGTGGACATTCTATGTCCTTTTTTCTATGTTTTTGTATTTCTTTGTTTTTGGCCGGGTATGGTTCTCAATCAGGGACAGCTGTCTGTCATTGTCTCTTATTGAGAACCATACTTAGGTAGCTCTTGCCCACATGGGTTTTTGTGGGTAGTTGTTTTCTGTTTTTGTGTCTGCGCCAGACAGAACTGTTTCGGTTTCATTCATTCTCTTAGTTGTTTTATTATTCAGTGTTCAGTTCAAAATAAAAAGATGAACACGTACCACGCTGCACCTTGGTCCTCACCTTCTTCAACCCATGACACATGACCTGTGATACTGCTCATTTTACACTACCTTGATACCGAGTAGCTAAAACAAACAAAGTCTAAACATATCTGTAATGCGAAGCCTCTCCTTATCATTCCCATTGAGATCCGTTCATTCGCATGCTTCCTGCTTTTGTCATGTGGTTGCATGGTGTTAAAGCTGTGGCTTAGGTTATTTATCTCCATATTCCACTGCATGTATTTTCTTGTTCAAAATTCAATGTAGGATTTGGTACAGTATAAGATTAAAGACTAAAGTGAATTGGCATTGACATTAAAACGGTCTACACAGCCAATGCACAACAACGGTCAATCTGACACACAGTATGGCGCGTATTCACAGTTCTCTGGTAGGAATAAAATGTTAACAGTGATCCTGTGGGTTTCAGCACGGACACACTCTCCTGTTGTTTTATCTCCAGAGCCAGGAACACATTATGCTGCCTCCTCAAATAAAAAACAAACCCATCCAAAAACCACTAAAGAAACAATTCCCACCTGTCTGTCAAAGCAGTTCGACACCCAGCAACAGCTTAATGGTATTATCTATTAGCATATCCTCTGAAGCTCGGGGAGTCATATACAGAGTCAAAGGGGTCAGTCTTGTGTACTAAGGCACACATGTTCTGCTCTTTATCACTACATAAAACAAAATAGTGGAGAGATAAACCAAGAGATCAACTTTTCCCTGTGCATATGTTAGCCTTCCTGTTATGTCACTTCTCTGATTATCATGTTACAATGTCCTTGTTAGCATACTATTCCTAATGCATGCCCGAATACCTTACCTCATTCCAAGTAGTATGCTAGTGGACTATGTTGGAACGTTGGTACAGCGCTATACTCTGCCTAAACAAAGCAAGAGGAACAAGAAGTTTCAATTACAAACGGGTAATGAACAAGACCTTACAAGCAAGAGGGATGGATAGAGGCAGGAGGAGAGGCAGGATGAGCTAGAACAAAAGCAAGTCCCAAGGCCATGCTGTGTCCAAAATGGCACCCTATTACCTATTAGTTATAGCCCTTGGTCAAAAGTAGTGCACTACATAGGGAATAGGGTGCCATTTCAGATGCCGCCTCGGTTTTTGATGGAGGTGGAACAGATTTCCTTCTCCTCTGAGACTCAAAGAAGCATGACAGTCTCAGCTGCTTCTCCTTCCCGGAATGCATGGAACATGGAACATGGAAAATGTCTGAACCACACCAATACAACTTTGAATGTGCATATGGACATTAGGAAATAGCCGGTGTTGTAGACGTGGTGTTGCTTTATTCAATGCTGTGCTGTGCCACGTTCATCTCTCGTCTATCAGGTAAACTGGTCACATACTTTGTGAAACAACAAAACCCTCAGAAGTCACACAGATGTGTAGTCTTTTGTCTACTTGCTTTCGCTTCCATTTCAGTCAGGTTAAAGTGTGACAAGTCTTTCTTCCCTTTATTTCACACTATTTATCAGATTTCAAAATGCAGAATTGGCATTAAATTGAACGTTATTTGTCTCGTAAAGCCATTTTTGTCTAGTTAATCTAAATGTAGCAAAGTCATGTCCTATTGTGTTTCATAATACATATACTCAGATTGCTGCAGATTCCGACTGCATCGCTATCTGAAACGATCTATCACCAAGAAACACTAGCTAAAATGAAATGGCTTAAGATTGTATAAACAAGTACAAAATGGGATAGTTATTATGGCACAATGCTCTGAATAAAAAATGTAAAAAGGTGGTCTAAGTGGTTTTCACGTCTGTGAAAAGGAGAACAAGGTACTGTAGTGTGGGGGGGTGATGATCAGTTGTGTTTTTCATAGTTAGCTACAGTAACAATGTTTCTGGTATGTGTTGTGCAGTTAGTTTGATAGAAGCAGTACAGTACCTGTGATATAAGTATAGCCTAGCTGTCAGCCCCTCTTCTCTCCTCTGTGCACTGTAATGGTCGGATGTGATGTTATCCTCTTTCCAGCCTCTCGTGTGTATGTGTGTGTGTGTGCGTGCGTGCGTGCGTTAGTCCATGCCCCGTTCTCCTCATCTGCCCTGTAATGAAGACGGACATCTCCAATGACATATCCCATTGGCAAACACAACACTGAGCTGATTACAGACGGGCCACATGCTTCAACAAACAGTAGAACCATCCATCTTGTTATGTCTATAGTGGAGTTCAGTCTTCTGTGTCATGTTGTATGTGCGGGGTAAATAACATTGTGTTGTATGACTGAGAAAGAGAGAAGGTATATATATATATATATATATATTGTAATGTTCCACTGTATGATCAGCATCTCATTTGTTGCATTCAATGGAGCTTTGGACACTGTGATGATTTTAATGACGCACCAGTCCAACCCTGAAGAATGCACTGTGTGCCAAAATGTTGGTGTTTTATAAACATAAATTTATTGGGAGCGTATATATAGAGTGACTTTCGACTTTATTTATAAATGTTTTTATAAATGATGCACTGCTCCTGATGTGCACGATGTTCAATGAGTGTTTCCCAAAACGTCATGTAGACAAAAGATGTCCACAAATGTTTACTAACTGTTTGGCTTAGTCACTGATTGGCCAGTAATGAGAGGAAAGAGGGAGGGATGGATGGTGAATAGCGTTATGCAGTGAATTTCTGTCTTTAGAATCCACTTGTGGATATGTGTTTCCATTGGTTCTGGGAGTGGTGCTGTGTTTTTGCCAGCTGTCTATGTCACGGAGAAGTGTGTGATTATATCACTTGAAGGAGGTTTATACAGTGTCACTCTGTATAAAGATGTGTGTGTGTGTGTGTGTGTGTGTGTGTGTGTGTGTGTGTGTGTGTGTGTGTGTGTGTGTGTGTGTGTGTGTGTGTGTGTGTGTGTGTGTGTGTGTGTGTGTGTGTGTGTGTGTGTGTGCTGCACATTAAGGGAGACAAATAAAGTGCAGATGGAAAAATGGAACAAAATGGCCTCTGTGTCACATTAAGCTAAAAACACCCTGAATCAGAGATCAGACCACACATGACCTGCTATCATAAACACTTCATATTCAGTCGCTCAGCCAATTTAACCACACTGTAGTACACACACATACTTTAATGACGCTGGATTGGTGCTGTACAGTCTGATGTGCAGCTACAATGAAGGCACATCATGAAAGAGCACGGAGACTGCACAGCAGGACAAAATGCAAATGAGTACAGTGTAAAAGTAATCTCATCGTCCTATTCAAATAGCGTTGGACATCAAACCCAGACCGAATGTTTTGATATGGAGACTTTTGGACTTTATGGCTATGCCTTGAGGGTCCTAGATGGATATACCAAGCTCCAGCTCCGGCTGCATCCCTGGCACATATATAGTAGTTAATAACCTACAATACAGTACATAAGTAGGGTGGGAAAGGCACCAGCCCAATGGCAAAGTAAATTAAGTGCAGCTTATTAAGGCTTCAGAAAGCCTCCATGAGCACTACATAAATATGTAATAAATCATCTATAACAGTATGTGATGCTCTATACAAGGTTCATAAATGTGGCATAACTGTGTGACATAACCACTAATGTCAAATGTAACATAAACCTGTGCTAAAAGCACTGCTGAATGAAGGCTTTATAAATCATATTAAATTCAGGCTTCACAAAGCAAGGAAAAATACATTTTCCATCCATTAAAATAACATAAAATTGATCAGAAATACAGTGTAGACATGGTTAATGTTGTAAATGACTATTGCAGCTGGAAACAGCTGTTTTTTTAATGTAATATCCACATAGGCGTACAGAGGCCCATTATCAGCAACATTGACTCCTGTGTTCCAATGGCACGTTGTGTTAGCTAATCCAAGTTTATCATTTTAAAAGGCTAATTTATCATTCGAAAACCTTTTTGCAATTATATTAGCACAGCTGAAAACTGTTGTCCTGATTAAAGAAGCAATAAAACTGGCCTTCTTTATAGACTACAGCTTCAGCATTTGTGGGTTCGATTACAGGCTTAAAATGGCTAGAAACAAAGAACTTTCTTGTATTAATGTTAAGTGGTTTCAAATGTAAAAAATAAAAGGGAAAGTATGGTTTAAACTTGTCTTGATTATATAACACAGTTAGGCCACATTTATTAACCCTTCATAAAGCATGACGTAGGGTTATAGATGATTTATGACACTTATGTATTGCCTATGAAGGCTTTATGGAGGCAACCATTATAAATCATTAGCTTCATTGTCTAGAGAACATTCGGGAGGGAGAAAAAACATCTCATTTATCCTACCTGGCTGTTACTAATGTATTCCTGTTCGGTTGTTGCATAAAATGAAAGCTAGTGGTTAATCTCCGTCAGGGCAATTAGCCCTCTTTTACATGTTCTCCTCTAACCAACGTAACATGGAGTTTATCCAAATATGCACCATGAAATAAATCCCAAAGGGAATATTGTATACATTCTCTGATCGCCTGTCAAGATCATAATATGTTTAAGGTATCCAAATGAAACATATCTGAATACCACAGGTGTGTGAATGAAGGCACCAGGTGTGTCTGATTAATAAGAGGTGTAGAGGTGTCAGTGTGGTTTATTTATCGAAATAAAACAGTTTACTTTTAAAACAGCCATGCACTTTGTCTCTGCAGTATTGTATGTACAATTAGACAGTTTTTTTTTCTCTCACTTGTCTCTAGAATATAATTCACCATAACCTTGTGGCAATTGTCTTGAGAAAAAGCGTGTGGGTTGTAATTTACGTTGTATCTCCAATTTATAGAATGGGGGAGAAAACCCACAATGATTTACAGTCAATGACCTACTGTAAGTCAACTTGTGATCTCTTTCAGGATATGTATATGAATATAAATGTAGTTTATACTGATACACTGTATCATCACAGTGCTGGATATGTGATTGAATGGGTTTTCCCTCTGAAGATGATAAATTGTGGCCCTCATACCTTTATTGTAAACCTACTGGTGTTAGAGAATGATTAATTTGGGATTTCAGTGCAGCTCATATGTACAATTATAATCAGTTCACAGTATCTGTTTCACAGTATACATAACTGTTATGTTGTATGGAACGCCTGTATGCTGTCAGAATCATGAGATCATGTTGGAGGCATAGAACTAAAGAACTCTATCAGTTTTATGGTGGTGGCGGTATTCGACATTGCATGTAGAATATGCCATCATTAAATGCCTATACCTGCTGTGAGGAAAGCCTGAAGCACATCTGTGCTGTCCTGTCCAAAGTTAACATGATGAACAGGAATTACTTTTACTTTCATAGGTGGCCAATAAGATCTATCTGAAAGCTACGCCCTTAATAAGCCACACTTCCTGAAAAGAACCTAAGGATTACATTATAAAAAGACCAAGCTGCTAGGTCAGCCCAGCATGGAAGTAAAAAATACCCAACTGATGGTTGAATTAATCCATGTTTAGTTAATCCCATTAACCCAACATGTTGGGTAATTTATGCAACTCTACTGGCTGGGTTAAAATAACCCAGCATGAGTTCTGTCCTGTTTCAAATATTTTATTGACGTTTTTTGGTTTTAATTGGAAAACAAAAAGAACATTTACGCAACCCGGGGTTACCAAATAACCCAAATGGGGTTGTTTTTAACACAGCATTTTTTTAGAGTATAGGTAATGTAACATGTCTAGACTACAGGGCCATAATAACTCCACTTCAGGTGTTGTTGTTTTTTGCTGATATTGTTCCATCTGTGTGGAGAGGTCTTGAGATTATGTTGGAACTCTGAGAAGAGGTGGTCTGTAATGTATGTTTCTACCCATCTGGTAAAGGCCCCTTTCTTTTGAATCATTGTCTAGGAATTGTAATATAAAATAATGAAATGTTTTATATCAGTAAGTCTGTATCAGCTGTTTAGGTCTTGTAAATTGCAACTATCATTTTCTGGACATTATTCAGTGATTTGTGTGTGTCAGAGGTCTGCATTCTGGTGTACTGTTTTTAAAGAAAA
Source organism: Oncorhynchus nerka (assembly GCF_034236695.1). Lineage (NCBI taxonomy): Eukaryota > Metazoa > Chordata > Actinopteri > Salmoniformes > Salmonidae > Oncorhynchus > Oncorhynchus nerka. The sequence continues at coordinate 50,483,265 of NC_088413.1, read as the reverse complement.
GACACCAAAGGTTAGCATACATCAGTTTGGCTTCGAGAGAATTATCACTTTTATACAACGAGTTTCCAACATATTCAAATAATGATTGACATATTTTCATTAAAATAGTTATTTTGATTAATTTATTCATACTATTTCATCCTTCCACAAAATGTCGAGTTGCTACCCAAGCCGGCTGGTCGTTCGTTCTATTGGTTTGGTTTCCAGAGACGCGATCTAGTCGTTCAGTCTTTTTGTTCTGTATCGTTCATTCTATGTTCCATTGCCATACTGGCTGGCAACGTTCTTATACCTTGCTTGCTAGCTAGCCAACTGCAGAAAACTTACAGTCACGCCAAACAGTGCAGACTGAATAACAACAGTAGCTGCATGTGTTTAGCCCTACTGTTGTGTTCGTTTCATGTTAATTAATTCTGTGTTCCCCGTCCAAAATGACTGCCCCATTATAGCTCATTATAAATCCATATGATCAAGGCCTCAAAAAAGCTTTACATACCAGAGCTACGAGAAAAGTTCTATATATTATTGAAACAATATTGCGATTGTTTGTGAGAATGCCAACAGGTGTGGTCCCCGTGGGGGAAAGATTCTCCTGGGGAAAGGTTCCTGTGGGGGTTGCCATGGAAGCCAAGAAGGGGAGTGAGGTGTGTGTGCTCAAACACACATGCATGTTGGGGTCTGAGAGAGGAAGTGTGTCCATCTGGTGAATGGGCATGTGCCTGAACTCAATTTTATACACTAATTGTAGTCTCACCTATTCATTTCTAATGACCGGTCATTTTTGACCGGGAACACCACAAGTGTACAAAAGTTTAATAAAACACCCCAATTTTTATGAAAATCGTTAAAATGTATTTTGTGTTTTCAGATGCCCTGTGTGGACAATGTCATGGAACCTTATGACAATCAGATTAAATTAACTAAATTTTTCAGAGAGAAAACTTGTAAATCGGTCCAATTCAACCGAAACACAGCAGGGGGGTTAAGCTGTTTTCTAGTGACATTTACTTGGATACATCCATAACAATGAGCTAATGAGGCACAATTTCACCTGGCATAGAAAATGTGCTCTCTCGTTAAGACACTGTTGTTCAGAGGAGTTAGCCAACAACACAGTTAACACAATCACTTCAAACTGAAGCTGCAAACTAGCTGCACTTCGTTTCATTTGACCTTTTTTCAATTGTCCTTTTATTGTCTATATCCATAAAAATGATGCCAGCTCATTCATGACTCTCTCTCTCGTCCCGACTCCCGACCCCTACACGTTCATTACTATGGGACAGTTGGAGATCGAATTTAAATATTGAAACAATGTTGTAAATGTCAGAGAGACAGACAGCAAGGTTTATACAAATCTCCGCTGTTGAAAACTAAATGTTAGTCTCAAAGAAATGTGAGATAATGTCGAGATGCTTTTTATAGTGGAGATCAAGTTCATAACTTCCCTGCCTGGGTTGATGAGACAGTGGATTGCACAGTCAGATGGAACAGAGTAAATAGGCATTTTGACGTCATAGATTTAGCCGGTGGTAACTTGTGGAATAGACACCAGCTGGAATGCGCTTTTAACCAATCAGGATTAGATCCACCCGTTGTATGAATTACAACAGCTCCCCCATCTCAACACATCTGTCAGCTGTAGGCAGTGCTGACCGACACTGAGGCAGTCGCCAGGGTAACTCATTAGAATAACCATCACTCATATCTCAGTTTACTCACTTACTTATGGAGCTGCCTACTCCTGATGATTTATTTTTCAAATCATATGAACAGAAAATATGTATCTTTATCTGGGATGCTAAACCAGACAAGATAAAGTGTGCCTATTTATATCATGAATATGAACTGGGTGGGTTGAGATTATTAAATATAAAACACTCAAACTTTCTCTAAAATCTTCACTTATTCAAAAGTTATACTGAAACCCAAAATTGTTCTCTTGGAGATTATTAAGAAAAGCACATCCATTGTTTAATAATGGCCTTTTTGCCTTTGTGCACTGCCATGTCTCCTTTTCGATTAGTTGAAAATTAAACCTTGTTCAAACACTCAATTTAAATTTCATCCCCCAGAAAAGATACACATATTACCACAAATATAATGGTTGAACTCAAATGTGCTGGTTGATAACATACCTGTATATATGGAAAATATGTTTGACAAGGGTATTTTGTTTTTAAATTATATTTTAAATTTGAATGGTAGAGTTATGTCTTTCATTAAATTATCAGAATTGTTTGGGAAGGTCTGGTCAACCCAAGATTAAAACCAATTGATTACAGCATTACCCCACAAATGGAGGAGGCAGGTGGCTGTGGGAGGAGGTAGGGATCTGGCTGTCTGCCCAATATAAAGGATCAAAACTGGCGGAGGAATAAAAATAGCATAAATAGGAAAGTATACCAGCTTCATTTGAGGACCAGGATGTTGACAGCTGTGCCATACAGAATTGCAAAATAGTTGGGAAGAGATTTTTGATGTACCGATTCCATGGTACAGGGTGTATGAGTTGATACATAAAACGACTCAAGATTCAAGACTTTGTGCCTTTCAGCTAAAATTATTGTACAGAATTCTTGCCACCAACAAAATGTTGGATATTTGGGACATCCCATCATCGCAGCCCTGTAGATTTTGTTGTGAGGATACAGAATCAATAAACCATTTGTTCTAGTATTGCCCTCGGGTAGCATCGGATGGTTGAGGGGCAGCTCTTGGGGAACTGTGGGGGGATCTTGGATGGTTGGTGGCCTGGCGGTTGCGAGCTTGGGCTGGTTGCCCGACAGGTCGCTGGTTCGGGTCCCCATTTTGACTTGTTGGGAGATCTGTCGATGTGCCTTGACCCTGGTTGATCCCGTGGGGGAAGGTTAGATGACTGAATATAATGTAAATGTTGAGCGGTTTCACTGCAGGTAGATTATGTTTTTATATTCAATAAAAAAAACGATAACCATCAATTATTATTAAGTACGTTTACATGCACACTACTAATTTCATATTAAAGCGATTATGGCAGTAAGGAGGAGTAAGGAAATAGTAATACAAACACCTTACTCTGCTTATTTTAATCGGAGTAAGGTCAAAATCTAAGTAAAAGTAACCAGATTGAAACACCTGGTTTTCTGAGCAATCTTTCTAATAATTAGGAAATGTAAGCAGCTTAATTGGCTTTCCAGCAGTGTATTTGATCTGTGCATGTGCCTGCAGCTGGAGCACAAGCCTCCCTCAAGTGAATTGAATTCGAAAAACTGAAAGATTCCATCTTAGGCTACAAATAGTTTTCACATGCAAATGTTATGTGTCCAAACTCAGAATCAAATAGGCTTTGCAAAAATAACATGGTCACTGTGGTAGAAAGTCTATTTTGATTGGTAATTTTCTGTATTAACAAAAATTCTATCCGGTAGCCTGATTTCCGATGTGCCCATGTAAACAGGATTAGAGGGAAATCATTCTTCTTACAAAGCATGCACATACTTTAAAATAACTATTATAGTAATCTGACTCTCCACAATAATTGTTTTATCGGACTTTGACGGACTTGAGAATCCTCAGTAGAGAGACATTGTAATCAACACAAATAGAGGCTCTTGAAGCTCACTGACGATGAATGTACAAGTCTCTGATGTAGAATGTAATTTGTAAGCGCGAATGAGAGATGAGGGAATATTGGTATCACGCTTGACAAAGTTCAGTGATTACAGTCTTAGAAGTCAATGTCACCAAGTATTTGTTTACATTGGCGTGTTCATGAGGCATGGCCGCTGGGAGCAATAGGCAAACATGACTGTGTTGACAGCGCAGGTCAAAACAAAAACCAAGCCATGAGGTCGAAGGAATTGTCCGTAGAGCTCTGGGGCACAGATCTGGGGAAGGGTACCTAAACATTTCTGAAGGTCCCCAAGAACACTGTGGCCTCCATCATTCTTAAATGGATGAAGTTTGGAACCACCAAGACTCTTCCTAGAGCTGGCCGCCCGGCAATCTGGGGAGAAGGGCCTTGGTGACCAAGAACCTGATGGTCACTTTGACAGAGCTCTAGCATTCCTCTGTGGAGATGGGGAACCTTCCAGAAGGATAACCCATCTCTGCAGCACTTCACCAATTAGGTATTTATGGTAGAGTGTCCATCCGGAAGCCACTTCTCAGTAAAAGGCACCTGACAGCCCGCTTGGAGTTTGCCAAAAGGCACCTAAAGGCTCTCAGACCATGAGAAAGAAATTATCTGGTCTGATGAAACCAAGATTTAACTCTTTGGCCTGAATACCAAGCATCATGTCTGGAGGAAACCTGGCACCGCCCCTACGGTGAAGCATGGTGGTGGCAGCATCATGTTGTGGGGATGTTTTTCAGCAGCAGGGACTGGGAGACCATTCAGGATTGAAGGAAAGAAGAAAGGACAAAGTACAGAGAAATCCTTGATGAAAACCTGCTCCAGAGCGCTTAAGACTTCAGACTGGGGTGAAGGTTCACCTTCCAACAGGACAATGACCCTAAGCACAAAGCTCAGACAACACAGGAGTGGCTTCGGGACAAGTCTATGAATGTCCTTGAGTGACCCAGCCAGAGCCAAGACTTGAACCAGATCAAACATCTCAGGAGAGAGATGAAAATAGATGTGCAGCGACGCTCCCCATCCAACCTGACAAAGCTTGAGAGGATCTGCAGAGAAGAATGGGAGAAACTCCCCAAATACAGTTGTATCAAGCTTGTAGTCGCTCTGGATAAGAGCGTCTGCTAAATGACTTAAATGTAAATGTAAATGTAGTGTCATACCCAAGAAGAATTGAGGCTGTAATTGTTGCCAAAGGTGCTTCAACAAAGTACTGAGTAAAGGGTCTGAATACTTATGTAAATGTAATATTTCAGTTTTAAATGTTTTATACATTTTCAAAAATTTATAAAAACCTGTTTGTGCTTTGTCATTATGTGGTATTGTGTGTAGATTGAGGAGGAAAATAAACTATTTAATCAATTTTAGTGTAAGGCTAAAACGCAACAAAGTGGAAAACGTCAAGGTGTCTGAGTACTTTCAGAATGCACTGTAGCTTGTGGACTGTTTAAAATAGCTTAGTACAACAAGTCTAGACTATGGTCATAATAACTCTACTTTAAATGTAGTATCAGCTGCATGTTCCTTCTGAGTGGAGAGGCCTTGGTTTGAGGGCACCGAGTCACATCCAATGGAATGTTTGTAAGAGCTCACTGAGAATCAACTTGAGCTATTGAGCCATTACAATAGCAGTACTTTATTACCTCTTAAAACGGAAAATATGTATTGTCAAAATGTTTCAACCTCTTGTTCAACCTCAACACTACAAAACAGCACCTGAAGTCTGGTAACTCACTCAACAATGACCTCACACTTCCATTTTATCAGCGTTGCTGTGCATATATGAATGATATGGCAGGCTATACATAAGCCTACTATGTTAATAATGGAGCCAATATCCTACTCTTGCAATGTTCAGTGCAGTTACCCAATAGACTTCAGTTTCCATTGCTACTGTTGATCATCTATGTAAAGGCATAGAGTCTATGAAGACTATAAGCCTATATTCTAGTCAGTATACATCTGCATTTTTAGTGCAAAAACACAACACTTTATTATTCACACTCAATTGTAAAAGTTATGCAACAAAAAAGTCGGGTGCATGTAGTTGGTTTTCTACAATATTAGGCCCTACGAGCTGGATCCTATTATTTTCCATCAGCGACTGTCCTATTGCCCGTCAGGAGTCGTTCTTTCCATCTTTTGTTCATTGCAATGAAATTCTGTCTGCCCTGCAAAGGCTCTACCGCCAGCATTTCTTAGCAGGTCCCACTGAGAGACAGGCTGAATCAAGGAGTACGAACATGATTCTGAGCCAATCCGTGGTGACTTCCTCAATTTTTTCCAATCGAAAGGAGAGGGAAAATAGCTACCATCACATGTCCCAGTAACTGCAGCTTTTAGTTTGTTAAATCATCTGGAATGGTAGAACTGAGCATTGAGAAAAAGCACAGTGATGGCAATGGGGGGAACCGTTAATTGTGCCTCATAATAGACGTTTATTTTTGGTCGAGGTTTTAAATGTAATAACTAATAACTAATAGCAGCATATATTTAGATAATTACGCGCTTTTTCGGGGCTGAATAGCTGAGAATAAACTGGAGATGAGGGACGGAAAGACCTAGCCTTTTAATAACTTGGATGGAGGGCAAACGTGCTACAGGCACTGTCACTCTGTGGATTACGTGGTGGAGGCAGAACGGGAAAGTGCGCGTAAGGTGCAGCGGTGCAACGGTCTCCCTGCTGAGATTTGATCTGAGTTCCCCATAGCAGCCACTTTATAGCACTCGGCTCTAGAGACGTACACTCAGCTAAATAGAGCAAGCCAGTATTACTGCGGAGGAAAGCCTCTACTGTTGTGAGGCGCGTCGACGAGCGGCAGGAGAATGGCAAGATCTTCGGCGAGTCTGAGGGGAAAGCAAACGCCCGTTTTTCACCAAAGGATTCTGTCGAAGCGCGTTGGAATTTGACTGTCTCTTCGTGTTGGTGTTCTTGGATCTTTATTTTAAACTGAAAAGAAAAGGAACACACGTGGATTGGGTTCGGAGGAGCGCAAGACCGATGTCAGATTACTCGGGCACAATGAAGAGATGTGCTGGGCAGAGTTGTGGGCTTTGAAATCCAGCGCACCTTGTATTGATATAGCCTCATTTAGCCCAAATCCAATGGGGCAAAACAAAATTGGAACATGGGAAAATATGAAATGTGAGAAAATTCGATACCCCTGATCGTCGGTGCTCAGAGCAGGGCTGGCGTTCCTTTTTAAGGTAAACTTTTACTGTTTAAATGTTTGTACATGTCTGTACATTTTCATCAGTCCTTTTTGTTTTCGTTCATCGCTCGTTGACCGAATTTCAAGGCTGAACCCATTGGGCTCTATAGCCAGATAACCTGCAGGACGTTGTTGAAAACCAGGTGTGTTCAGTATTACCGGTTATTCAGGAACAACGGAGGGTAAAAAAAACGAGACTTAAATAATGCTTAGTTTGAACGAATGCTAGCTGTCTGACTCCATTTCAATTTGAGTGTCTGGGCGTATATTAAAAATTACGCAGTGGGATCATTTATTTGGCCAGGTCACTGCTATCCATAGACTCTAATTGATTTGGGTGAATGTGGTGGTATACTTGGGTGGTGGTAATGATGTGTGTGTGTGTGTGTGTGTGTGTGTGTGTGTGTGTGTGTGTGTGTGTGTGTGTGTGTGTGTGTGTGGAAAGGGGGAGGGGTGGTTGTTAACGTAGACACCCTCTTTCACTGCCTCACCCGGTCATAAGGGGCTAGATTAAAATCACCTCTATTTATATGGAAGCTGAGCTCCCATTTCACTTCAGCCTGATAGATATTTTCGCTAAATGCCCTCCATGAAGTGTGTATAGCCTTATAAATGTAGGCTACCCAGACAGGTTACAAGAGTCTTCAACCTTGGCATATGCTCAGATGATGATAGAGGATTCAGGCGTCGTCGTCATCTTGCCCCGTCCTAAGCGATATATCATGCTCACTACCATGGCACCAATGGCTGCTATAGACGCGCTATGATATAATTATAACCATACCCACATATTCTTGATGCACTGGAATGATATATATAGAGATCATATGTAAATTAGTCAAAAATGATGCTATAATAACCACGTGGTGATCCAAATTAACTGAAGTGTATATTTCCATTGTATAGGTAAAGGCAATGTATGGATGTGATTTAGAATGGCAAAGTGTCTCTCCCAAAGGAAATTCACTTCAGCTCAGTGGTCATGGCGCCTATTTATGTTTGTACAATCTTTCTCTATTTATGGTACAATTTTCACATAAGAACTATTGGATCCAGTGAGTACAATAGACTACAGCAATGACCATTTTGAATTCCATATTATTCTAACAAGGCGTTTCTTTCATTTCAGCAATGTTGGTTGTCACGGACACTTCTATAAATGTAATCTGATAAACAAGTCATATTTCAATTCTTCAGACCCCATGACACTTCATCCTTAATAGGGCAGGGTAGCTGCCAAGACTGTGCAAAGCTGTCATCAAGGCAAAGGGTGACTACTTTGAATAATCTCAAATATATTTTGATTTGTTTAACACTTTTGGTTACTACATGATTCCATGTGTTATTTCATAGTTGTGATGTCTTCACTATTATTCTACAATGTAGGCAATAGTAAAAAAAATAAATAAAGAAAACCCCTGGAATGAGTAGGTGTGTCCAAACTTTTCACTAGTACTGTATGTAAGGGTATTCTGTATTGCTTACCCTATGAGCAAGAAACCATATAGGCAAACTGAGCTGCAGCTCCACTTCCAGTGGCTGGTGGTGCTATAATTCAATTTATTCTCCCTCCATACTGCTGCCTGCTGCAGCTCTGAAGGGCTGGGTAACACTGAGGACGGGGGCGGAGAGACTGCCCAACCGCAGCTTTACCATACACCTATTAGGGTGGGGTGGACAATGGAATACACCTTTGGTTATCAAAGTAGCATGTATTCAAATATTATGTCTAGGGCATTAGGTATTCATTTTTAGACCCAGGGACCTCTTCATTCGTTGTGATATAATTTGAAAGTTCTATCTTTTGAAAATCAGGGTGTGATTTGGCACGTTGGAGATGGCGTGGCAGCGATCCCTGTAGCTCGGAGACTTGTTTTAATTACGCTAGTAGAGATTAAGACCCCGTGATGAAGTGAGCCCGAGCCAAGGAATCAAAGAGCCCGGTATGAGGATCCTGCTGTTAGTGTGATATGGGGACTGAGGGAATCAAACGCTGCAAAACAACATCCTCCTCCAGGTAGGATTAGCATCACATACCTGGGTGCTCAACAAGTACATAGTCTACTATAACATCTTGCCTTTGATATGCCCTCTGGGTGCATGTGTGAGGAGTTACCATGACATATTTTATTACATTTACAGGCAGAGCACTGGTGCCCAATATTACTTCATACAGAGAGCAAGTACTTACAGTCCTCTACTACACTGTCTTTACGTCTTTGATACTTGTGTGCTTTTTCCCTGTGAGGACGTACCATGGCAGGTTTGAACACATTTATTGATACCTGAGACAAGACATGTATGTCGGAGACTGATAAGTGTCAGCAGATACTTGACAGCTCTGGTGGGATGAACTTTAGACTAGACATAGGACTCAGCTAAAAATCATGTGACCCATGAATGGTGAGTTAATGTAACCCAATATGCCTGTGTATTCTTTCTAGAGGCGTTGGCATAGTATGTTTTACTATGATGTGGTATATGCTCTACGCTGTGTTATGCAGTCATCATATGGTGTCAAAGAAACTGGTAATGTGGTGACTGTTGTAGTTTGGCCAAGAGTCCAGCTCCATGAACAGTTACAAGTGAGATTGTGTCAGAAGCTTGCGAAGCTAGAAATGTTATTGTGGAGTCAGAACCATGGACAGCCCCTCACTCTTGATCTGTGTTCCGCATGTTAGAGTACACACAACAGTGTTTACAAACTCATTCATCCGATCAGCACCATGGACAGCAACCATTTTCTCTGTTTGCTTGAATCTACTGAAGGTTTTCTGCTCCCAAAACAGCTTTGCTAATCTTGAGCAAGAGGTGAATTTGTAATGTATGTGACCTTTATGTGATGTTCTCATTGGTTTTTTGGAAATAATTGATCTGTTAGCATACTGTGTTTACTGAGTTTAAGGATGTCTCAGATTGTATGATCTGTTAATTGCTCAGCAAGGAGTTGATTGTTGAGTTAATTCTAAAAGTCACCAGGCCACATTGAATTTAAGCACTAGGGGCCCAATCCAGATTTAGGAAATGTACACCTTTCATATGAACACCTTTCCTACGTATGTCTCAGTGGTTGGTATTCAGACTTACCTTATGCAGGTGGTAACAGGCTTTGCAGGAGTGGTTACCTTGCACACTGAATAGATTTAATTCAACCGCTAAAAACCCTCTCACTTACTGGCCAACATATTTTCTCTGGGAGTTTTCATTCAATAGGGTTTTCAGTACATTTATCGAAAGCCATCCCTTTATATTTGTTTCATGTGAATTTTCGTGACAGACTCACTAGAATATATGGAGAACAGTTCAGAATATTAGGGATCAATGAAAGAAGCCATGTCAATAGATGCATATTCATCTAATTTTCAGCACCAATTGGTAGATTAAAAAAATACTCTGATCTTGTATATTATTTAGGGTTAGAAAAGTATTTATGAATAATAATGCAAAAAACTGTTTGGAGAGCCTTTACACACTAAATATATTGATTAATCAAAAATATAGTTGTTGGAATCATCCTGAAGGTTTCCATATTCAATTGTTCAAACCATTAAATATTGGATGGTGATAAAAGTGTACAACAGGGGTTGAAGAGTAGTCCTGTAAATCTACCCTAATAATTCTCACTAATGATGGAACTGTGATGACAACGGTCCAGTTGTCGTGAACCGTGCACCAGGCTCATGGTTAAAACTGCTATGTATGGTATGCATTCCATAAGGATTGAAATAGGCTACGTCTTCCAAATTATTTACTTGTAATACGTTATCCTACTATGATCCACTATTATTAGCAATTCTCAGGAACAACCACACAGAAGCACTGGCGTACCACACATCCTAACTCTGCCCCCCCCCCCCCCCCCCCTCTGGGGTCAGAATACATAATCTGTAGACACACTTCTGCTACACCTTAATTTCTTTGATCTCCACCCCAAACGTAAAGAGCAAATTACGTTCCATTTACTCTTAACTCTGGTCGGAATTCCCCCCTCCAGGTTAATAGAGATTGGGCCAGGATGGATTACTGTATGTGTACATTTAATTATAAATGGTTTAACCTTTCTAGCGCAGGGCTTCCGCTAGACTACATTCCGCTGAAAAGGCAGCGCACAAAATAAAAAAATATTTTTTAGAAATATGTAACTTTCACACATTAACAAGTCCAATACAGCAAATGAAAGATGAACATCTTGTTCATCTACCCATTGTGTCAGATTTAAAAAATGCTTTACAGCTAAAGCACAACATATGATTATGTTAGTTCAGCGCCAAGTCGAAAAAAACACACAGCCTTTTTCCAGCCAAAGATAGGAGTCACAAAAAGCAGAAATATCTCTAAAATTAATCACTAACACTCATAGGACATCATGTTACACAATACATGTATGTTTTGTTCGATAATGTGCATATTTATATCCAAAAATCACAGTTTACATTGGCGCATTACGTGCACTAATGTTTTGATTCCAAAACATCCAGTAATTTTTCAGAAATACGCATAATAAACATTGATAAAAGATACAAGTGTTATTCACAGAATTAAAGATAGACTTCTCCTTAATGCAACCGCTGTGTCAGATTTCAAAAAAACTTTACGGAATAAGCATAATCTGAGAACGGCGCTCAGAACCCAGGACAGCCAGAGGAATATCCGCCATTTAGGAATCAACAAAGTTAGAAACAACACCATAAATATTCACTTACCTTTGATGATCTTCATCAGAAGGCACTCCCAGGAATCCCAGGTCGACAATAAATGACAGATTTTTTCCATAAAGTTCCATCATTTATGTCCCAATAGCCACTTTTTGTCAGCATGTTCAGCCCAGCAATCCATCTTCATGAGGCGCAAGCATTTCGTCCAGACAAAAACTCAAAAAGTTCCGTTACAGTCCTTTAGAAACATGTCAAACAATGTATGGAATCAATCTTTAGGATGTTTTTAACATAAAACATCAATAATGTTCCAACCGGAGAATTCCTTTGTCTTCAGAAAAGCACTGGAACGAGAAGTAACTCTGTCGGGAGCGCGCGTCATGAGACCAAAGCTCTGCCAGACCACTGACTCAAAGAGGTCTCATGAGCCCCTCCTTTATAGTAGAATCCTCAAACCAGTTTCTAAAGATGGTTGAAATCTAGTGGAAGCGCTAGGAAGTGCAACCTCATCCATAGGCCAGGCTTTGAAAAACTACAAACCTCAGATGTCCCACTTCCTGGTTGGATTTTTCTCATGTTTTCACGTGCCATATGAGTTCTGTTATACTCACAGACAAAGTTCAGACAGTTTTAGAAACTTCAGAGTGTTTTCTATCCAATACTAATAATAATATGCATATATTAGCATCTAGGACAGAGTAGGAGGCAGTTCACTCTGGGCACGCTATTCATCCAAATGTGAAATGCTGCCCCCTATCCCAAAAATGTTAAAAACCAATCAGTGGATCAGGTCTACTAGGTCCTGTAGAAGCTGCAGGATGGCTAGTTTATTGGTAGTCTGATGATTTGTTTATTTTAGTTTATTTAGTTTGGTCTACACTGGGGGTCTGATGATATGTTGAGGTCAGCTAATTAATGATCTCTCTATGAGAATGATTCAGATGAGATGTAGATAGACCCTGATGGTCCTGTTTAACCCATGACACACTGGCTAGACTGAAGACTGCTCTACTGATTCTTTTAGTCTAAACCCATGTTCCAGGATCACCTAGAAAGGTGATACAATACCTTTATTTGACTGATAAGAAGCACCACATGGATTTATATTATCATTTGTTGTTTGGAATTTGAAAAAAAGAATACATGTTGTCCTTTCAATCAATATTGGTTTGTGATATATAATGGAAGCAAGTATTTGGAAGAGTTTTTGCATATATAGTATAGACAAAACACTGATACCCAATTGATCTTATTTTAAAGACAGCATCGAATCAGACAGGCATACTGTAGATAGAACCGTAGGAAGCTTTGGAGTCCTAAGGCTTGTGGAGGATCCCAAACCAAATGAGGATTTACTGTTTACTAGTGCAGGAGAAAACCTCATCTGGTAACAACTAATTAAAACCAAAAGGTATTTCAATGTTTTATTTTCTTTCATTTGGTGTCCCTCAAGTTGTTGATGCAGGGTGAGATCTTTGTCAGTGTGATGGGGTGACTAGAATGAGTTCCTCTCGCTGTCTGTGAGTGGGAGGTACTTTGAGGGATGTTTGTCTGTGATAATGAGCTGTCAAGGGGACAGCGGCAAATTGTTTTGATCCCGCTACAACCCGCTGGTTTAAACAGGAGAAAAGTGGTAGTCAGGAATGGTAATATTTTAGTTTCTGTGGTGAAGGCCAGTGAGTCTGTAATGCTATTACGTATTTGACTGACGAGGCACTGATCCCTAGTTTCTCAAATATTGATATGCACGGTGTTAAATTAAATGACAATAACATGTTAGTTCCTGTTTTAAAAAGTGAATATTCCTAAAGAAGATCTGGAAAGTTTAACAACCAAAAATTACAATATTTCAAGGTAATGAAGAATCTTTCATGATTTGTGGTCTAGCCACTTTTAGTTAAAATATATCAATATTCACAATATTGTCTGACTATTTGGTGTTTGTAAATACAAACATATCATAATAATATCTATATAATCTCATTGTACTGTAGGTAGCTAACAGCTTCTTGTGTCTCTGTGTAAATTGTAGTTTGTAAGGCCCTGGGCTGACTTCCTGTAGTATGACAAGATTAGAGTGAATAGGTGGGGATATGGTCTCTTCTGCCTGGCCTTAATCTGCCCAGGGACACACATGGACCCTGCCGTGACACATTTGAGAAGACTATACACACCACTTATGGGATAAGCCCTTTACAAGGCTTTGGCTGTGACAGATAGAGGCAGAGCTACAAAAACTGAATAGGCAGAGCTGTTCTGTACAGCTACAAGGCTTTGGTTGTGATAGAGGCAGAGCTATATGAAACTACTGTACAGAGCCGTTCTGGCTCACTACAGCACCGTCACACAGTGTTCCCAGCTGACGCCACATCTTCTAAACTATATTACTCTAAAGGGCTGATTATACAGTACTAGTCAAAAGCTTGGACATACCTACTCATTCCAGGGTTTTTCTTTAGTTTTACTATTTTCTACAATGTAGAATAATAGTGAAGACATCAAAACTACGAAATAACACATATGGAATCATGTAGTAACCAAAAAAGTATTCAACAAATTAAAATGTACTTTATATTTGAGATTCTTCAAAGTAGCCACCCTTTGCCTTGATGACAACTTTGCCTGGAATGCTTTTCCAAAAGTCTTGGAAATCCCACATATTCTGAAGACTTGTTTGTTGCTTATCCTTCACTCTGCATTCCAACTCATCCCAAACCATCTCAATTTTTTTTATTTTTTTTATTTAACTTTTTTTTTAACCAGGTAGGCTAGTTGAGAACAAGTTCTCATTTACAACTGTGACCTGGTGGGTTGAAATCGGGTCATTTGGTGCAGCTCCATCACTCACCTTCATGGTCAAATAGCCCTTACTTACACATCTTGGAGGTGTGTTTTGGGTCATTGTCCTGTTGAAAAAAGAATACCATACCAGATGGGATGGCGTATTGCTGCAGAATGCTGTGGTAGCCATGCTGATTAAGTGTGCCTTGAATTCTAAATAAATCACAGACAGTGTCACCAGTAAAGCATCTCCACATCACACCTCCTCCATGCTTCACTGTGGGAACCACACATGAGGAGACCATCCGTTCACCTGCTCTGCGTCTCACAAGACTCGACGGTTGGAACCAGAAATCTCAAATTTGGACTCCTCAGACCAAAGGACAGATTTCCACCGGTCTAATGTCCATTGCTTGTGTTTCTTGGCCTAAGAAAGTATCTTATTTTTATTGGTGTCTTTTAATAGTGGTTTCTTTGTAGCAATTCCACCACGAAGGCCTGATTCATGCAGTCTCCTCTGAACAGTTGATGTTGAGATGTTTCTGTTTGAACTCTGAAGTAATTATTTGGGCTACATTTTTGAGGCTGGTAACTCTAATGAACTTATCCTCTGCAGCAGAGTTAACTCTGGGTCTTCCTTTCCTGTGGTGGTCCTAATGACAGCAAGTCTCATCATAGCGCTTGATGATGTTTGCTACTGCGCTTGAATCAACTTTCAAAGTTCTTGACATTTTCCATATTGACTAACCTTCATGTCTTAAAGTAATTATGGACTGTCGTTTCCCTTTGCTTATTTGATCTGTTCTTGCCGTAATATGGACTTGGTCTTTTACCAAATAGGGCTATCTTCTGTATACCACCCCTACCTTGTCACAACACAACTGATTGGCTCAAATGCATTAAGAAGGAAAGAAATTCCACAAATTAACTTTTAACAGGGCACACCTGTTAATTGAAATGCATTCCAGGTGACTACCCCATGAAGCTGGTTGGGAGAATGCCAAGAGTGTGCAAAGCTGTGATCAAGGCAAAGGGTGGTTACTTTGAAGAATCTCAAATATAAAGTATATTTTAATTTGTTGAATACTTTTCAGGTTACTACATGATTCCAAATGTGTTATTTCATAAATTTGATATCTTTACAATGTACAAAATAGTAAAAATAAATTCTACAATGTAGAAAATAGTAAAAATAAAGAAAAACCCTGGAATGAGTAGGTGTGTCTAAACTTTTGACTTAGCAAAACCACAAATGTACTGTATGTATTGCATTTTCCAAACAATCAACAAAGAGATCCGTGGTTGAAACCATATGGATCATTGATGGTGCTTTGAGCTGGTTGGACCACCTGGTGTCTGTTCTCAGAACAGTTTGGTTTGATTAGCACAGCTGATATATTGCTTTATATAGCTGTGTGTGTATATCAGTGTGATTAGTGATGATCATTTGGAACCATACTCAAGACACTGCTAGTGATTAAACAGTTACAGTTCAGACCTGCACTGTACTGGACCTTCAAATGAGTTTATTTCAAACACTTCAGCTGGGCTTGATTGAGTTTGCCTGGTGGATATGAATACATGCATGAATAGTGGTGTTCCTTGGAACTGTACTTAGGACACTGTTAATGATGCACGTTGAGCAGGTAGCCGGCCTGGTACAGTGTACAGTTTGTATGTCTGTCATATATCATGTTTAGTGTGATGGAGCATGCAACCCTAATCCCCAACTCCTATGAGGTGGCAGCCATCTGCCCTGGTTGGCTCATCTTCTATTATTCATGCCTGTTGTCGATTGACAGAATGGCTATCTCATTCTGTGGCGCTGTGGCCTGTACCATACTCATTGTTGGATTATTGTTGGGAATTGTCACAATGCAGACATGCAGTGTATTTATCAGAGATGAGATCAGATAACAACTATTCCTGATGCGTTGTGATAACGAAGGTTGGGTTTTAGGTTTAATGGTGCATCTGAGTGCTCTCTGGGAGCCAGCCCCGTATTGCTTCACAACACACAGTAATGAATTGGAATTGCTTTGTGCACATCTGTATTCAATATAGAATCCACAGTGTAATACTATAATGGTGTCTATTGCTTCAATGAGGATCATACACTATATATACAAAAGTATGTGGACACCCGTGCAAATTAGTTGATTTGGCAATTTTAGCCACACCCGTTGCTGACAGGTGTATAAAATCGAACACACTACCATGCAATGTCCATAGACAAATATTGGCAGTAGAATGGCCTTACTGAAGAGCTCAATGACTTTTAACATGGCACCGCCAAAGGATGCCACCTTTCCAACAAGAAAGTTCGTTACACTTCTGCCATGCTAGAGATGCCCCGGTCAACTGTAAGTGCTGTTATTTTGAAGTGGAAACGTCTAAGAGCAACAACGGCTCAGCCGCGAAGTGGAAGCCCACACAAGCTCACAGAACGGGATCGCCGAGTGCTGGAGGCTGTTATAGCCGCAAAATGGGAAACAACTACATATTAATGCCCATGATTTTGGAATGAGATGTTCGACGAGCAGGTGTCCACATATTTTTGTTAATGTATTGTACCATAAGCCTGCAGACAGTAGTGCTGAGTACAAATGTAGGCCCCTGCAATATCTCTCTCATTTGAAAATGGTTGATGGAATGTTCCGGGGGATGAAGGATGAGGGGGAGTGTGGTTGTGAGACATGATGTGTATGGTTGCTGTGGGAACATGAGCAGGTATGATGTCATTGATATTTGTTGAAATGTGTGTTCCTCTGTTGATTGTATTTTGTTTATGTATGGTTGTTGTTGAGAAAATAAAAGGAAAAATAAAAAACAATGTGAAAACGATTGATCAAACACCAACTAGTTTTAGGTCCTTTGAGCATGCACTCTTATGGAAACAGGTTAATATTATCTTTCTGTGACCCGAGTAACAGTTTGAATACTAAGTACTGTATGTAATGTATTATTTCTCCCCGATGCACTTAAAGATAAACACATACCAAATAAAAAAGTAGCCAGAAGATTAAGAGATGAATAATTGAGGAAGCCAAATATCTCGGGACAGAGAGAGAGAGAGAGAGAGAATGTTA
Source organism: Oncorhynchus nerka (assembly GCF_034236695.1). Lineage (NCBI taxonomy): Eukaryota > Metazoa > Chordata > Actinopteri > Salmoniformes > Salmonidae > Oncorhynchus > Oncorhynchus nerka. The sequence goes on along the minus strand of NC_088413.1, from coordinate 50,465,912 downwards.
ATGCCGTGGTGGTGGTTGTGGTGGGGATATTTGAAGTATTTCTTGCATTAGAAGAAAGTGTCTGGAGGAGCCGAGCAAGTTTAGGGCATTGAGTTGAATAAACCCATGAGTACAGGTGAAAGGATGATAGGACAGTCTCCACTCCACAGTATTTGCTCTGTCTGAGTGTGAACAAAGTTAATAGCAGTGCATGACTGAAACTCTATAAATCACATGAAGTTAGATTGGGCTTTTATCAAACCTAATGTCAATGTGTTATTGTGGAGCTACTAAATTGGGTAAGTACCCCAATGGGAAGCGGGAGAGGTAGGAAGAGAATCGTTGTGAGAGAGGGAAAGGGAGAGATATTATAATTCTTCTTTACACTACTTTGGATTGTTCCATTGCTGAATTGCCTGGCTGGGTCCTTGGACTAGAACTATGTGAGATTGGCTTAACTGCCATGCTGCCATACCTTTATATCATTGTATCTATGCATAGTGGGCTAATAATGCTAAACCCACTCCATTTTAGCTTCTGCTGCCATGGTTTTAGTAGTTATCCACGGTAATGCTATTTGTCTGCTCAGTACATAGCACACTATGCTTACTGTGAATGCTCCACTTACGACTACTTCCTTAAATGTATGTAACCAGCTTGTGTTTAATGTTAGAGATCATTATGTCATATCAAAAAGGCAAATGTTTTTTGCAAAACCCATTGCATTGTCCCGTTGCAGCAGCTGAGTTTAAATGTTGACAGGCTGCATGACACACTGTGCTGACAGGAATGAAATAGAAAGCTTTGAGTCGATTCTTACTTATTGTGAATTAACATTGCTTTGATGTGAGTGATCCCACAGGCTCAGTGCAGTGCCACATATCATATGCATTGTTTCAGAAGCTCCGGACTGCCACTCCTTCCTTCCTCCTCTGTTTTCTCACAGTAACAATATTCATCCACTCTCTAATTACCTCCCGGGGAGATAGTGATGAAATATGTCAATGAATGACAAACATATATATATATATATATATATATATATACTGTATATATATAGATAGAGAGAGAGAGATTATGCCTATAATGACCCTTTAATGAGGCCCTGCATGTATTGGATAAGCCCACAGTGCATCCATCTCTGTTCTCCTCCTTCACTGGTTTCTATTGCTTTCAGTCGCCAGCCATTTGCAGGTTGTCTGCTTGACCTTCAGAGGAAGGAAATCATTAGCATGCACCAGTTTTATTGATTAAGAGAGAGAGTGGGCTTTTCTGAGAAATAGTTTTGCAGTACAGACGGGAGTATGATTTTTGAGCTTGATCGAGGCTTGGTGAGATGGGTGGTGAGACTGGCAGATGATTGAGCTGGGTTGGTTGGTTAGTGTGTTGGTGCTGGTTTGGGGCGTGTGTGATGACTCGAGAGGGGAATCTTAATGACACATTGCATGCTGGGATGAGACATCAGCATTGCATGGTGTGCTGTGTCTGTGCGCCAGGCACGGAGGGAGAGAGTAGTCACTGCCTGTACTCACCAGGACGACAGAGAAACCTTTTAGCACATTTAGACCTGCTCAGGCCCAAGAGTGTGAAACGCAAGGATGACACTTCTTAGATCTGAGCAGTCAGTCACAAACTCTACCCAACACAGTTAATTACAAAAATGTCTCAGCAGCTCATGACATTGCTAAGCCTTTAGCATCGGAATGAACAAAAATAATATTGTAGTGCCTGTAGACATTGCATGAACAGTAGCAAACTATCAAACCATAGTGCTAGGAAAACCACACTTAAGGGCACAAACATGGGAATAGTATTTTGTAAAAAAAAAATATGCTTCCATATATTTTCACAGATAAATGGACAGACCTAGCGGCATTTTCACGCAGGGGTGGACAAATCCTACACCTTTTCTCTTTCTTTCTCAGCATACACAGTTTGATATGTGCCGTAGTTACAAAACGGCACTTCGTATTCTCAGTGATCGACGCGGAGGCACAACACACTGCCGGTGGAATATGTAACCTGTCATCAAAAGTTATGGCTTTTTATACATGTTCAGGTTATGTAACCTGAACAGGATGTACATCCATAGCTGACCAGAGGGCCATTAAAGACAGGATCCTTATTAATCATCACACCTCTCTCCTTCACGCACAGACAACCCAACATGGCGGCCAAAAATGTCTCAGAAAGGTCAAATATTTGGTGGGAACTTAACTCTGAGCTTGAATTAATGTGCTCCTATATGAAGATCAATACAGGTTGTGAATTCTGCGTAGTTTGCGTTTATTATTCGATCTTAGATCACAATGCTTGCCTTGCTCGGCCATGAACCTCAGCTGCAGTACAAAGTCAAATAGGGTGATATGGTGGAATTGGATTACACACAGATCCAATCAACCCCAGGTCTATTGTTTTTCGCTGCGTGCGTTTTGCTCTGTGATTGATAAGATCAAGAATGTTTTCTCATCTTATCGTTTTGAAAGAAAAGAGAAACGTGCACACTTTATTTTTACTTTCAAGCTATCTCACTGTTACCATGCACCTGCAACAAAATAGCTAAAATGTGCGAGTGTCTTTTTGAATATCTCTCACATATGATACAGAACCTCACTATCGCATCGCATCGTTATGATTCTAATGATATAATACTGTAGCTGTGCCACAGTCTGTGCATGGCTGTCGTTATCTATTACTATCTTATCTTTCTGTGAGAGCATGGTATCTTGCTACCTCAGTCCGTTGAAGGCCTATGTAGCAGAGGCTGTTGTACGGGGGACACTTTGAATTCAGCTCACGAATGGAGTTTTTAAGATGGTTGCTAGAGATAGCACAGACCCAGGCTGTAGAATCAGCAGCTCTGTTTGCTTGAGGCATGTATAAAGTTATTTGTATTTGTATTTACTAAGGATCCCCATTAGCCAAGGCAGCAGCTACTCTTCATGGGGTCCAGAAACATTAAGGCAGTTATATACTGTTTAAATATTACATGTCATTACTTTTTATAACACTTTACCCAATACATTTAATGTGTTCCCTCAGGCCCTACTCCTATCACATATTTACAATACAAAATCCATGGGTGCACCCCCCTATCTATATCGATGGGACCGCAGTGGAGAAGGTAGAAAGCTTCAAGTTTCTTGGCATACACATCACTGACAAACTGAAATGGACCACCCACACATACAGTGTGGTGAAGAAGGCACAACAGAGCCTCTGTGCAGTTTTATACAACCTTATTATCAACAACCGAATATTTGATGTATGTTACAGTAATTTACAGTATCTTTAGTGCCCTGTAAAGGAAACTCGCCTGTTGAATATATACAGTAGAGAGCAGAGCAAAGTACACTTTAGAGCTGACATAGAGATGAGTGTGGGGAGTGTATGATCAATCGCTTCAACTTTGCAGAACGGCTCTGATATTTATAAGACTGGGGAGAAGGTGGCAGCACACCACCCACCATCAACTAGAGCTGATAACCTCATGCAGACAACTCTACCGAGAGCCTTGCAAAGAATTATGGGATTATAAAACAATCACTAGAAAAAAATACAAGATAATATTTGAACATTTGAACTCTTAAATTGAGCTTAAACAACATTACATATCAGGACAAGTATGGGGTTATGTTATCGCATGAGATCTTTTTGTTTACCTCAAGATCTAATAATCAGTTCAAACTAATGTGCCACAATGAAATGGAATCTCCCCAAAGCTTCAAGATATGGCGGGACTTTTTCCTGATGTTGTAAAAACGTACACTTTCATTATGACCTGAAATGAGCTTTGTCAAGAAGGGCTTTAATTCCTTGCCTCAGCAACTTTGAAGAAACAACAATGACTGCTGCACCGGTCCAGTGCAACTGTCTTTTACTGAGTAAAGCCCATCTGAGGATAAATGATACATGAGTAAACCCTGCCAGGTAAATGTTCACTGACATTGTGGTCTGTTACATTTTCCCTGTGTGGATTCCCAGCTGAGATTAAGCGCTCTCTGTTGTGATCAATACCTGCCAATGCTAGCACAATAATAATTTCTCCACAACGGAAGTGCCGTCTGTTTGTGGCTATTATTTTCCTCCTTGTCATATCTTGCTACATTGGGGGAAACTTCCTAGTGCATGCGACAGGCAGGAGTCCCCTTTGGGGCACTTCATAATGAGTATCTCTGTGTGCGTGTCTCTGCCTTTGTCTGTAGTGTACTGTAAGTGTAGCGATTGAAGTGTGAATTCCAACATGAAGCCTTCGCGCCTGAAACTGTGAAGAGCTGTGCCTTCAACCAGCATATACATCTTCAATTTGCCCCAGAGTACGGTATGTAAAATAACACACAGCTGCAGTACACCTGTATGACCTCTCTCTCTGTGTATCGCCTGGTTAAACTCAAAGAGAAAAAAGGACAGACAGTTGCAACCAGTGAATAATTCAAACAGTGGAATAAACTGGACAGTAGCTATATTAGAGCAGGAGGCCTGTGCTATTAAACAGACCTGAACAATGCAAAAAAACAAATAAGCACTTTTTAATGGGAGGGTCTTGGGGATCGTGAGGTAATTTAATCTGTCCAATCATTTTGTTTTTGTTATCGATGAGGTGGGCTGGCTTACGACCCTCAACAGACGCAGCAGACAGAACGTTCTGCTTATGTAACAATGCGTGTTCACTATGCCGTGCATGGAGGATAACTTTGGAGTTAACCCCAAATGTCTAAATGGAGCGGACCATCTACAGAGGCCATCTGTCTGTTTGTAGTGCTTGTGGCTCTCCCTCTAAAACACTGGCTGCCTCCCTGCCTGGCCTGTGTCTGCCATGATGCCAGGGATATGAACATAAAACGTGCAACAGATGGACAGGTCCAGAGTTCAGAGCTATTTCTACAGTTGGACTGGCAGCAGCACATACATATATAGTGGCTGCTGCTCGGGTATTCTGCTGCTCTCGTGAAACTTGTATGGGATCCAGAAAGAGACAAATGACCCAATTCCTGTGGCCTCATTACGAGACGAGACAAAGCAGACTGATTTTTGCGGGGTTATAGAATATTATTATAGCTAGGTGGTAGACCATGATGTCTATTGAATGTGTTTTGTGTTTGTTTTTCCAAGACTTATTCCAAGATGTGTTGGATCTCTCTTTGGTACTGTAGCAAGCAACAAGGGCAGCTCTTTCCGAACAGCCCTGGTTTAATCATTTGTACTGCACTATAGGATGCCAGGATTATACTTTTGCATCGGCCTACAACAATAGGCCTATATCAGGTACACTGCAGCTTGCACATGTCCCTTAGCGACATGGATTTGGATGATAGAATGATCTACACTACAGTATACCTAATATGCGGAATGCATTTACAGTATCAGGCAGCTACAAACAATTACATGGCATTGACTGACAAAACGTATACTACTGCTTTTTGACTTCACATTCTTTGGGAATGAGATTAAATCAAAACACATGCATGGGTATGTTGTTACTAAACTATGCATTTGGCTTTCAGAAATGCTTCTTTTCAACATCAATAAGCATGTTTTATAATACAACAATTATGTGCCGCTGCAACGATTACGGGTCTATTTTACATTGATTTCTATTTAATCCAATGACAAGCATACTGTATGGCCTTTACCTGATTTCTCATTCCACTCTCATTTCACCTCCTGTATTGATTTCTCATTTAAGGATTAATGCAGGGCCTAATGGGCAACCATTTCTCCTCCATTTGTGTGCCCGTTGCCTAGCGGCAGCAGGCATATAGAGCATTCACACATCACACCTATTATTAGTCTATAGATGTCCCCGGACCTGCTAATACAAGGCGATCACACCTATAATCAGTCTATGGCTGTTCCTGGGACTACCGATTCAAGGCAATCACATACAATCATTCTGTATTGTCTTTATAGCTGTTCTTTCCAGCTGATATTGTTTTGGTTCAATATCAATCTCAATGATTTCAGGTCAACTCCGTTGTTTCTGTCTGAGCTGCTGCTGATGCTTCTTTTTTTAGCTCCAGCAGTGTAGTAATACCAAACAATACACACAAATCCGCTAAAATGTAAGAAATATCAGAACAAGCAACGTCCGAGTCCAGAATATAAGTATACTGTATAATGGTGTGTATGGACAGTATATGAATAGAAAAGGTGTGTACAGCAGTAGTTTTATAGGATGAGCCTTGACTGGAATACAGTATATTATATACAGTGCCTTCAGAAAGTATTCATACCCCCTTGACATATTCAACATTTTAATGTGTTACAGCCTGAATTAAAAATGTATTAAATATATATTTCCCTCACCCATCTACACACAATACCCAATAATAACAAAGTGAAAATCTTTTAAAACATTTATTGAAAATGAAGTTGGTGTAGCACAAAATGCCGATTTTCTTTTAAGATATTGAAAAGCAACAGATAGTGAACACAAATGTTGACTTTGGACGATGTTTAGAAAAGTAATAATATGATGTTTAGAAAGTATGGCGTCGCATTAACTGCATGAGTAGAAAATAACTGCAGGGAAATGTAAAATGATGTGCAAAATGTAAATGTATATAATGATACTTTCTTATTGATTTACCCTTTAGTAACAAGGCATATCTACTTTACAAATGGGTAATTGTCTCCATTTTGCTGTAAGTGTAATGCCATCATACAAACTGCTTATGGATTTGTTATGGTAATGGTGAGCTAAGCTGTTTTCCATGCTAGTCATTACATATCCTGGGAAATTTAAGCTCTCTGAAAGAGGGATGTATGAAAAAGCTGCTAAACGCTGTCACACAATCAAATGGATTCCTTTGCCGTCAGACTCATGGTGTCTGTCAGTGGGGAAGAGACAGCCTTAAACCTAGGGCTCTATTCAGCATGAATTAAATGTAAAGGCAATGTTCCTGCGTTACCAGAGACTGCATTCACGGTAAACTCTGCATGTGTCGGCTCAACCGGGAAATTACCTTTACATTTTTTAGAGTCCAATATGTAACTATTCAGCGATACAGATTGAATAGAGCCCCTAATCTCACAGTGAATAGCATTAATATGTGCAACCAAAGCAGAATTTGCCAAAAGAGCATAATGTGGGCCTACTGTACTGCAGGCTACTTCTCAAATCCTCTTCAGCCAGTCAGTCCCAGCTCAGACCCAGGCTATTGACATGGATGCTGTCTTGTTTAATTGTTCTATCTCAGGGGATGGGGTTGTGTAATTGGTGATAAGCAGGCCTGTGGCCAGTGGGAAGCTACTCAGCCCATTATCGGTCCATCTAAGAGGTCTGCCTGCCTGGGAATCATCATGGCTGCCATGATAACAACGTAGCTGGAGGCTGCCATCCATCTCCATCCTCTCGTCCTCTCATCTGGGTCCTCATCCAGATTCACAAATCAGATCATCCAATTCATGGATGTTGTCTGCAGGCTGATCAGCTCAACTTGGTGCCATCATTGCAACTTCACACAAGCAGTTCATGGAGAGTGTCTTACAGGCCAGAGTAAAAAGAGAGAGAGTGCGAAGGCAGGGTATTTTAACCCATCACCCTTGCGGTTAACCATCTTTGCACCACCTGCCTCTCAGCTGGGGTGTTCTGTCCTCTGCCTGCGATTCAGTTCAATGCAGCTGTTGAGCCCCGTTCCCCACTGCGCTGTTCAATGTACCGGGGTCATGGCGGTTAGTAGTGATTGGGTTAGCAGATTTTGGAAACCCCTCACCTCATCTTCATCACCCACTGAGATCTCCTTCCTCCCGGGCACAGAACACTGGCAGTGTGGTGTCAGACTGTTCTGATCAGACCCACCAGACTGAGGTTGGCAGCAGTGTGGCTGTGCTCTCCTGGAGAGATGAAAGATGGGCTTAGGGAGGCCTGGCCGCTCGTTGAGCCTGAAGGAGGACAGCTACACTGAACAAAAATATAAACGCACCATGTAAACTGTTGGTCCCATGTCTCAATCGTTTTCTCCATTTTCTCAAGGCTTAACAATCTACACTGATTGAAGTGGATTTAACAATTGACATTAATAAGGGATCATAGCTTTCACCTGGATTCACCTAGTCAGCCTATGTCATGGAAAGAGAAGGTGTTCCTAATATTTATACACTCAGTGTAAACAGTTGAAGTCGGAAGTTAACATACAATTATGTTAGTCATTAAAACTCGTTTTTCAACCACTCCAGAAATGTCTTGTTAACAAACTGTAGTTTTGGCAAGTCGGTTAGTACATCTACTTTGTGCATGACACAAGTAATTTTTTAAACAATTGTTTACAGAGATTATTTTCATAATTTTCATAATTTCAGTGGGTCAGAAGATTTACATACACTAAATTGACTGTGCCTTTAAACAGTTTGGAAAATTCCAGAAAATGATGTCATGGCTTTAGAAGCTTCTGATAGGCTAATTGGCATCATTTGAGTCAATTGGAGGTGTACCTGTGGATGTATTTCAAGGCCTACCTTCAAACTCAGTGCCTCTTTGCTTGACATCATGGGAAAATCAAAAGAAATCAATGAAGACCTCAGAAAAACAATTTTAGACCTCCAGAAATCTGGTTCATCCTTTGGAGCAATTTCCAAATGCCTGAAGGTGCCACATTCATCTGTACAAACAATTGTATGCAAGTATAAACACCCTGGGACCACGCAGTCGTCATACCGCTCAGGAAGGACACGCGTTCTGTCTCCTAGAGATGAACGTACTTTGTGCACTTCACAAAATAGATGGCATCATGAGGAAGGAAAATTATGATGATATATTGAAGCAACATCTCAAGATATCAGTCAGGAAGTTAAAACTTGGTCGCAAATGGGTCTTCCAAATGGACAATGACCCCAAGCATACTTCCAAAGTTGTGGCAAAAAGTCAAGGTTTTGGAGTGGCCATCACAATGCCCTGACCTCAATCCTATAGAAAATTTGTGGGCAGAACTGAAAAAGTGTGTGCGAGCAAGGAGGTCTACAAACTTGACTCCGTTACATCAGCTCTGTCAGGAGGAATGGGCCAAAATTCACCCAACTTATTGTGGGAAGCTTGTGGAAGGCTGAGTCAAACAATTAAACAATTTAAAGGCAATGCTACCAAATAATAATTGAGTGTATGTAAACTTCTGACCCACTGGGAATGTGATGAAATAAATAAATACTGAAATAAATAATTCTCTCTTCTATTATTCTGACATTTCACCTTCTTAAAATTAAGTGGTGATCCTAACTGACCTAAGACAGGGTCTTTTTACAATGATTAAATGTCAGGAATGGTGAAAAACTGAGTTTAGATGTATTTGGCTAAGGTGCATGTAAACTTCGCACTTCAACTGTATATACTGAACAAAAATATAAATGCAACATGTAAAGAGTTGGTCCCATGTTTCATGAGCTGAAATAAAATATCCCCAGACTTTTGCGCACAAATTTGTTTACATCCCTGTTAGTGAGCATTTTTCCTTTGCAAAGATAGTCCACCCACCTGAGAGGTATGGCATATCAAGGAGCTGATTAAACAGCATGCTCATTACACAGGTGTTCCTTGTGCTGGGGACAATAAAAGGCCACTCTAAAATGTGAAGTTTTGTCACAAAACACAAATCCACAGATGTCTCAAGTTTTGAGAAAGTGTGCAATTGGCATGCTGACAATCAACAGCCTAATCAACTCTATGCAAAGGAGATGTGTTGTGCTGAATGCGTGGTCACACCAGATACTGACTGGTTTTCTGATCCTCGCCTCTACATTTTTTTTAAGGTATCTGTGACCGACAGATGTATATCTGTATTCCCAGTCAAGTGAAATCTAGCGATTAGGGCCATATTTGTTAATTTCAATTGATTTCCTTATACAGTGCATTCGGAAAGTATTCAGACCCCTTCACTTTTTCCACATTTTGTTACATTACAGCCTTATTCTAAAATCGATTAAATTCTGTTTTTCCCTCGTCAATCTACACACAATACCCAATAATGACAAAGCAAAATAGTTTTTTTAGTCATTTTAGCAAATTTATAAATACATAACCCCGGAAATATCACATTTACATATTGTAAGTATTCAGACCCTTTGCTCGGGAATTTGTTGAAACACCTTTGGCAGCGATTACAGCCTCGATTCATCTTGGGAATTACTCTACAAGCTTGGCATTTGGGGAGTTTCTCCCATTCTTCTCAGCAGATCCTCTCAATCTCTGTCAAGGTGGATGGGGAGTGTCGCTGCACAGCTATTTTAAATTGGGTTCAAGTCCAGGCTCTGGCTGGGCCACTCAAGGACATTCAGAGACTTGTCCCGAAGCCACTCTTGCGTTGTCTTGGCTGTGTGCTTCAGGTCGTTGTCCTGTTGGTTGGTAAAACCTTCGCCCCAGTCTGAGGTCCTTAGTGCTCTGTAGCAGGTTTTGATCAAGGATCTCTCTGTACTTTGCTCCGTTCGTCTTTGGCTCAATCCTGACTAGTCTCCCAGTCCCTGCCACTGAAAAACATCCCCACAGCATGATACTTCAACCCCCATGCTTCACCGTAGGGATGATGCCAGGTTTCCTACTTCGACCTCATGGCTTGGTTTTTGCTCTGACATGCACTGTCAACTGTGGGACCTTATATTGCAAATACAAGATTGCATGGCAGTCAGGCATCTTTGTCTTCGTGTTGTCGTATCCCGTGTATATATATTTTTTCTTCGTATTTTCCTCGCATGTATTTCGTATATATTTTAAAATAATTTTTAACCTCAACTAAAACATACTCTCCTGCAACCCGCCTCACCCAATGTGGTATGGATCTGCTATTTTCTTTACTTTAGAACCGGAACCCCCAACAGAAGCTAGCCACTGCTAGCGGTCATCAGCTAACCTTTAGCCCGGACAACTCTTGCCAGTATGAACAGCACGATTCATCCCAGAGCGTACTGGACTCTTTTCCCCACATCTCCCAGATTCCTACCGCAAGCTCTGAACCTTTTCACCTGGATCATCGCAGCTAGCTAGCTGCTATCCAAGTGGCTACTCCTGGCTAACGTCTATGTCCCAAAGCATGCACCAATTAGCCTGGAGTTAGCCTATGCTAGGCCCATCTCCCGGCTAGCTGAAGAGGTCCATCAGCCACTCCTTGGGCTACAATACCTATTTTGCAAATTGACCTGGACCCCTTTTACTGCTGATACGAAGCATCGTCGATCCTTCATGGCTGGTCTACCAACGTAATCCGCCGAGGGCGTTTTAAACAGGCTTCTCCTTCGCGACATCCCCTGAATTCCCATCTGATAGCCTGCTAGCCGTGGCCCGCTAGCTGTCTAGAGCATATCGGACTGTTAGCTGAAGAGGTCCATCGGCCAATTTTCTTGGGCTACAATGCCTATTTTGCCAATTGGCCTGAACCCTTTTACTACACGGAGTCCTGCCGATCCATCACGATTGGTCTGCCGACGTAACCCCAAGAGGGGGCTACAAATCCCCCTAAGGCCCTTCTGCTAGCCTGCTAGCCTGCCATCCCCAGCCCGCTAGCTGTCTGAATCGCTGTGTCTCCAGCCTGCCTAGCTACTCACTAGACCCTTTGATCACTCGGCTACACATGCCTCTCCCTAATGTCAATATGCATTGTCCATTGCTGTTTTGGTTAGTGATTATTGTCTTATTTCACTGTAGAGCCTCCAGCCCTGCTCAATATGACTCAGCTAACACTTCCACCTCCCACACATGCGGTGACCTCACCTGGTTTAAATGGTGTCTCTAGAGTCAATGCCTAGATTTACCTCCACTGTATTCACATCCTACCATACCTTTGTCTGTACATTATGCCTTGAATCTATTCTTCCTTGCCCAGTAACCTTCTCCTTTTACTCTCTGTTCCGAATGCACTGGACGACCAGTTCTTATAACCTTTAGCCGTACCCTTATCCTATTCCTCCTCTGTACCTTTTGGTGATGTAGAGGTTAATCCAGACCCTGCAGTGCCTAGCTCCACTCCCATTCCCTAGGTGCTCTCCTTTGTTGACTTCTGTAAACCGTAAACGCCTTGGTTTCATGCATGTTAACATTAGAAGCCTCCTCCCTAAGTTTGTTTTATTCACTGCTTTAGCACACTCTGCCAACCCGGATGTCCTAGCCATGTCTGAATCCTGGCTTAGGAAGACCACCAAAAACCCTGAAATTTCCATTCCTAACTATGACATTTTCCGACGAGATAGAACTGCCAAAGGAGGCGGAGTTGCAATCTACTGCAGAAATAGCCTGCAGAGTTCTGTCATACTATCCAGGTCTGTGCCCAAACAATTTGAGCTTCTACTTTTAAAAATCCACCTTTCCAGGAACAAGACTCTCACCGTTGCCACTTGCTATAGACCACCTTCTGCCCCCAACTGTGCCCTGGACACCATATGTGAATGGATTGTCCCCCATCTATCGTCAGAGCTCGTACTATTAGTTGACCTAAACTGGGTCATGCTTAACACCCCGGCCATCCTACAATCTAAGCTGGATGCCCTCAATCTCTCACAAATGATCAATGAACCTACCAGGTACAACCCCAAATCCGTAAACATGGGCACGCTCATAGATATCATCCTAACCAACCTGCCCTCCAAATACACCTCTGCTGTCTTCAACCAGGATCTCGGTGATCACTGGCTCATTGCCTGCTTCCGTAATGGGTCTGCGGTCAAACGACCACCCCTCATCACTGTCAAACGCTCCCTAAAACACTTAAGCGAGCAGGCCTTTCTAATCGACCTCGCCCGGGTATCCTGGAAGGATAGTGACATCATTCCGTCAGTAGAGGATGCCTGGTTATTCTTTCAAAGTGCTTTCCTCACCATCTTAAATAAGCGTGCCCCATTCAAAAAATGTAGAACCAGGAAAAGATATAGCCCTTTGTTCACTCCAGACCTGACTGCCCTTGACCAACACAAAAGAATCCTGTGTCATACTGCATTAGCATCGAATAGCCCCGCAAAATGCAACCTTTCAGGGAAGTTAGGAACCAATATACACAGGCAGTTAGGAAAGCAAAGGCTAGCTTTTTCAAACAGATCTTTGCATCCTGTAGCACAAACTCCAAACAGTTCCTGGACACTGTAAAGTCCATGGAGAATAAGAGCACCTCCTCCCAGCTGCCCACTGCACGGAGGCTAGGAAACACTGTCACCACCGATAAAGCCACGATAATTGAGAATTTCAAGAAGCATTTTTCTATGGCTGGCCATGCTTTCCACCTGGCTACCCCTACCCTGGTCAACAGCCCTGCACCCCCCACAGCAACTCGCACAAGCCACCCCCATTTCTCCTTCACCAGATTGCCGATGTTCTGAAAGAGCTGCCAAATCTGGACCCCTACAAATCAGCCGGGCTAGACAATCTGGACACTCTCTTTCTAAAATGATTAATTATGTTGCAACCCCTATTACTCTGGATAAGAGCGTCTGCTAAATGACTTAAATGTAAATGTAAATGTACTAGCCTGTTCAACCTCTCTTTCGTATCGTCTGAGATCCCCAAAGATTGGAAAGCTGCCGCGGTCATCCCCTCTTCAAAGGCGGAGACACTCTAGACCCAAACTGTTAGAGACCTATATGTATCCTACCTTGCCTGTTTAAGGTATTTGAAATCCAAGTTAACAAACAGATCACTGATCATTTTGAATCCCACCGTACCTTCAACGCTATGCAATCTGGTTTCCGAGTTGGTCATGGGTGTACCTCAGCCACGTTCAAGGTCCTAAAAGATATCATAACATCGATAAGAGACAATACTGTGCATCTTTATTCATCGACTCTGTCAATCACCACATTCTTATCGGCAGGCTCGGTTTGTCAAATGACTGCCTTGCCTTGTTCACCAACTTCTTCTCAGACAGAATCAGATGCATCTGTAAATAGCCCATCCAACTACCTCACGCCCCATATATATATATATATATATATATATATATATGGCTGAGGCTGAGGTATATATATATATATTGCTCCTTTGCACTCCAGTATCTCTACTTGCACATTCATCTTCTGCACATCTGTCACTCCAGTGTTTAAATGCTAAATTGTAATTATTTTGCCACTGTGGCCTATTTAATGCCTTACCTCCCTTATCTTACCTCATTTTCACACACTGTATACAGGTTTTCATTGTGTTATTGTCCTTGTTTATTCCATGTGTAACTCTGTGTTGTTGTTTGTGTCGCACTGCTTTGCTTTATCTTGGCCAGGTCTCAGTTGTAAATGAGAACTTGTTCTCAACTGGCCTGCCTGGTTAACCTGTTGCTTCTACTCGGGACGCTTGCGTCCCAACTAGAGCTCTGGAAATGCAAATGCGCTACGCTAAATGCTAATAGTATTAGTTAAAACTCAAAAGTTCATTAAAATACACATGCAGAGTATCGAATTAAAGCTACACTCGTTGTGAATCCAGGCAACAAGTAAGATTTTTAAAATGCTTTTCGGCGAAAGCATGAGAAGCTATTATCTGATAGCATGCAACACCCCAAAAGACCCACAGGGGACGTAAACAAAATAATTAGCATTTCGGCGTTACACAAACCGCACAATAAAATAGAAAACATTCATTACCTTTCACCATCTTCTTTGTTGGCACTCTTAGATGTCCCATAAACACTATTTGGGTCTTTATTTCGATTAAATCGGTCCATATAAAGCCTAGATATCGTTATATGTAGACTGTGTGATAAACGAAAAAAACATCGTTTCAAAACGTAACGTCATTTTTTAAAATTCAAAAAGTCGATGATAAACTTTCACAAAACACTTCGAAATACGTTTGTAATGCAAATTAGGAATTAGTAAACGTTAATAAGCGATAAAATTCATCAGGAGGCGATGTAAAGATCATTGGCTGTCCGTCTGGAAAAATGTCCGGCTAGAAACTCAACGAAAATATCCGGTCCTAGACCGGATTAGATACGGTGTCCTGTATGTGTTTGACCAAGAAAAAACTCGAAGGGAAATGACAAGACTCTAGACACCATGTGGAAGCTGTAGGTACTGCAACCTCAGTCAATTAATTGTGGTTCACGTTTATCAATGGGTTCAAGTAGCGCATGGATATATTTTCCCCATTTTCAGTGATCAGTTTTTCCTGTGCTTTTCGATGTAAATGCCGTTCTGGTAAAGCCACAGCAGTGATTTAACCAGTTTTTTAAACGTCTGAGTGTTTTCTATCCACACAGACTAAGCAAATGCATATACTATATTCCTGGCATGAGTAGCAGGGCGCTGAAATGTTGCGCGATTTTTAACAGAATGTTCAAAAAAGTAGAGGGTCGACTGAAGAGGTTAAATAAAGGTGAATTAAATTATTATTATTTTGTTTTTAATATTACAGCTGTGTGCATTTCCAAATCGTGTCCAATTAATTTAATTTATGACAGGTGGATGATCAATGGAAACAGGATGCACCTGAGCTCAATTTCAAGTCTCATAGCAAAGGGTCTGAATACTTAAAAATGAATTGGCAAACATTTCTAAAAAACAGTTTTTGCTCTGTCATTATGGGTTATTGCGTGTAGATTGATGAGGATTTTTTTTAATTGATCAATTTTAGAATAAGGCTGTAACGTAACAAAATGTGTAAAAAGAGAAGGTTTCTGAATACTGTAGGCCAGTAAAACCTTTGAAATTGTTGAATGTGTTTATATTTTTGTTCAGTGTATATATGGATTACTAGGGAGCCTGCTCCCCCTGCTCTCTCCATGGCTCTCGGCAGCTTAGTATGTTGGCCCGCTAGTTGCTTGTGCCTCCGGTATTTCCACTGACTCTCGTCTACTGCAGGATGCCCTGGACCACACAACAGCTAAACATACCCAAGCACTCACACACTTTTATTTTGTACCTTTATTTAACTAGGCAAGTCAGTTAAGAACAAATTCCTATTTTCAATGACGGCCTTGGAACAGTGGGTTAACTGTCTTGTTCAGGGGCAGAGCAACAGACTTTTACCTTGTCAGCACGGGGATTCGATTTTGCAACCTTTCGGTTACTAGCTACCTGCCGCCATGCATACTCACACACACATACAGGCATGCACAACACAGAGACACACACACACACACGTGTATATTTATTCCTCGTGTCACTATTTATATGTAATACATTTATATTTTTATACACAACTCTGTATTGTTGGAAAAGGACGTAAGTAATCATCAAATCAATCATCAACTGTTAGTCTAATCTTGTTTTTTAGGTAGCAAATAAAATAACATATGATTTGATGATTTAATTTGACACACACATCACACCACTCTTCATCAGCTCCCAGCAAGCCCATAAACAGTACAGTGCTGCTAGAGGAAATGATCTAAAGTTCAGCTGCATTAAATAAGCAAACCCAGGTTGTCTAGCCAGTGGCCTGTCTACAGCAGCTGCTACAGTAGCACAGTGCACAACAGATGGGAGCATTTTCTTCTCTGTGAAAAACTGGCAGCGGGAAGGGTACAGGTTCAATTGTTCTGGATGACAACCTGCGATTCAGTGACCAGTAAACAACATGTCTAAAGAACCAGGGGAAATCAGATTGGTAGCTCATTGATTTCATAGTGTCATGAGCTGCTTCACCCAGTTTATTAATATGCATCTCATTATATGCAGCGATGGATTCATGTTCCTCTCCAATTAAAAGGCCTGAGTGGAGAGGCAAACATGCACGTACGCACTCCTGAACACACTCACACGCAGACACACACACACACAGTCGTACAGGCACACACACGTAATATGCAAACACAAACACACTGAAACGGTGTAGTCTTGTGTTACTCAGTGTCGTTCCTCTCTTGTTACTGCTACTCTTTTCCCACCATGCTTTTCCCCAGGTATGGCTGCAGAACAGGGGGAAGTGGTGCACATGAAATACAATACATTTACATTACATTTAAGTCATTTAGCAGACGCTCTTATCCAGAGCGACTTACAAATTGGTGCGTTCACCTTAAGACATCCAGTGGAACAGCCACTTTACAATAGTGCATCTAAATCTTTTAAGGGGGGGGTGAGAAGGATTACTTTATCCTATCCTAGGTATTCCTGAAAGAGGTTATTATCATTATATTATCATATTATCATCATTATTATTATATCATTATCATTATTATCATAATACCATTATCAGCAACCATCACTCCTGTGTTCCAATGGCACGTTGTGTTAGCTAATCCAAGTTTATCATTTTAAAAAGGCTAATTGATCATTAGAAAACCCTTTTGCAATTATGTTAGCACAGCTGAAAATGGTTGTGCTGATTAAAGAAGCAATAAAACTGTCCTTCTTTAGACTAGTTGAGTATCTGCAGCATCAGCATTTGTGGGTTCTCTCACTTCACAAGATTTCCTGCCTCTTTTCCTCCCTACTTGTGCTGTTATCACTCCTTCCTTCCTATTGGCCTTGAGTGGGTAAATAGTTGTTTGTAATAAAGAGTTATTTTTGGTGCACTACTCAAAAATATAACATCTAAATTCCATCCCCTTGTATTTGTTTTTCAATTATTCAATATTCAACAAATCTCTGACAGAGCGAGAGACTGAACCCCAACACTAGACGGAAAGACAGGTTTACACCCAACTGAACGACTCGTCCATTAGCACAGTCCTGGGAGCTGAGGTGAATACGCACTACAGAGGCTTGCAAACAAGTAGAAGCACAAAGAAACAAGGTCATTTACAGTTAACAAACACCTGTCAACCCCTATCATATCACAGCGAAGTGTGTAATGTTTGTGTCTGTTGGAGAAAGAGCAGACCACAAACCCACATTATTTCCTGCAGTGCCTGTATCACAGACTACTGTACACCTCTAGCCTAGCTAGGATACAGGTGAATGATGCAACATGATGTAACAAACTTCTACTTGATATTTACTCAGCTATGGATAAGGCTGTGTGTAGGTTAGAGGTTTGAAAATGTGTGGAAGCCTATTAGAAATAATTATGACATGGTTATTATTACACTGTTTTTAAAACTAATTCTCTCCACTCTCTCTCTCCCCAAGGGATCATTCTGAATCTGACCTTGACCAGTGGGGTTTACCAACCTCATGGGCTGGACAACAGGACAAGACGCCAGGGAAAACAATTTACTTTCATGTTCTCATTCAATAAACAACACACAGCACGGGACTTCTGTTCCCAATGGTGTCTAAAAAACACAAACCCGCCAATAGTGCGTGATCAGTGACTCGCTCACAGCTGTCCCTCTACGGGCCTAACCTCAAACTTGTCTCTGGTTACCGACTCTGTGGGGTGGTAGTGGGTCTTCGCTATGTTAGGAAGGAAGTGAAGTTCATTCTTGCTGACCCCATGTCCTCAAATTTAGGACCCACACACACACACATTAGAGGTCGACCGATTATGATTTTTCAACGCCGATACAGATTATTGGAGGCCCAAAAAAGCCGATACCGATTAATCGTCCGATTAAAAAAAAAAAAAAAAAAAAAAAGTATTGTAATAATGACAATTACAACAATACTGAATGAACACTTATTTTAACTATGGGTCTACATTCAGCTATAGGTAACGGTAGCTATAGGTAGCCAAAATAAAGGAAACACCAACATAGTGTCTTAATAGGGCATTGGGACACAACAAGCTGCCAGAACAGCTTCAATGTGCTTTTGTAGAATAGTGAAAATTCACTTTATCTGAGAAATACAGAGAATTAGTCTAGAGGGTCTATGACCCTAATATGATGTACACTACCGGTCAAAAGTTTTAGAACACTTGTAAATTAGATTTTTCTTAATTTCTACTTTTTTCTACATGGTAGAATAATTGTGAAGACAGCAAAACTATGAAATAATGTAGTAACCAAAAAAGTGTTTAACAAATCAAAATATATTTTATATTTGAGATTCTTCAAAGTAGACACCCTTTGATTTCATGACAGCTTTGCACACTCTTGGCCTTCTCTCAACCAGCTTCACCTGGAATGCTTTTCCAACAGTCTTAAAGGAGTTCCCACATATGCTGAGCACTTGTTGACTGCTTTTCCTTCAATCTGCGGTTCGACTTATCCCAAACCATCTCAATTTGGTTGAGGTCGGGTAATTGTGGAGGCCAGGTCATCTGATGCAGCTCTCCATCACTATTCTTTGTAAATTCACCCATACACAGCCTGGAGGTGTGTTGGATCATTGTCCTGTTGAAAAACAAATGATAGTCCCACTAAACCCAAACCAGATGGGTTGGCATATCGCTGCAGAATGCTGTTGTACCATGTTGGTTAAGTGTGCTCAGAATTCTAAATAAATCACAGACAGTGTCACCAGCAAAGCACCCACACACCATAACACCTCCTCCTCCAAGCTTTACAGTGGGAAATACACTTGCGAAGATCATCCGTTCACCACACGCATCGCACAAAGACATGGCGGTTGGAACCTTAAATCTCAAATTTGGACTCCAGACCGAAGGGCAGATTTCCACCGGTCTAATGTCCATTGCTCGTGTTTCTTGGCCCAAGCAATTCTCTTCTTATTATTGGTGTACTTTGGTGGTGTTTTCTTTGCAGCAATTCTACCATGAAGGCCTGATTCACACAGTCTCCGCTGAACAGTTGATGTCTGTTACTTGAAATCTGTGAAGCATTTATTTGGGCTACATTTCTGAGGCTGGTAACTCTAATAAACTTATCCTCTGCAGAAGAGGTAACTCTTGGTCTTCCTTTCCTGTGGTGGTCCTCATGAGAGACAGTTTCATCATAGCGCTTGATGGTTTTTCCGACTGCACTTTATGAAATCTTCAAAGTTCTTGTATTTTTCCTTATTGACTGTCTTTCATGTCTTAAAGTAATGATCGTCTGTCATTTATCTTTGCTTATTTGAGCTGTTCTTGCCATAAAATTGACTTGGTCTTTTACCAAATAAGACTATTTTCTGTATACCACCCCTACCTTGTCACAACACAACTGATTGGCTGAAACGCATTCAGAAGGAAATAAATTCCTCAAATTAACTTTTAACAAGGCACACCTGTTAATTGAAATGCATTCCAGGTGACTACCTCATGAAGCTGGTTGGGGGAATGCCAAGAGTGTGCAAAGCTGTCATCAAAGCAAAGGGTGGCTGTTGGACGAATCTCAAATGTAACATATATTTTGATTTGTTTAATACTTTTTTGGTTACTATGTGATTCCACATGTGTTATGTCATAGTTTTTATGTCTTCACTATGATTTTACAATGTAGAAAATAGTCAAAATAAAGAAAAACCCTTGAATGAGTAGGTGTTCTAAAACATGATTGGTAGTCTATTATCTGACTCCGTTATTATTGGAAGGCCCATAATTGTATCCAGTGGGTATAGCCAAGCTTGTGAGCCTTGCTTCACCACTCGGAATACTATAAGATGCAAGTGTCTAGGTTTATCGTTATGCAATTATTAAATGGCTATGGAACAAAAAGCTAATATCTTGCAATCAATGTCCTAGCATTTAATGATTGAGTTAACCTTAGCTCAGAGATGCACAGTTAGAGACCGAGCATATATGCTATGTATATTGTGAATAACATTTACCATTAGACAGTTCACCAAATAATAATTCAAAGAATATTACTCAGAAATGTGAGGACTACGGTTCGTATCCATTTCAATTTAATCAGATGTATTACAGTTACGCAATTAGAATACAATTAACAAATGGTATGTACCAGAAATCTTCACAATAAAAAAATATTGTACGTTTTTAGCATCATAGAAAATTCACCACTACGACATACAAGCGTATTTCAGGATATCAGTTTACCAGCGTCTCAATGATCAACGTTTAAACCCAGCTTTTATTCTACCAAGAGCGATAACTCCCAGTATCTCCTATCGTCTAATTAACATCACTTTGCATGGTCGAAAACATTAAACCAAAGGCATGAAAACACACAGATTCTTGGATCTAATCATCACAACTCTTATCTAAATTATACGGGCGCACCCCTGTGTCGCTCCTCTTTGAACTACGTGCAGTCCGACGAACATACCACTTACACTACATTGAAACATATCAAAATTGATAGATCATCATGAACTCTTGAAACAATCAAAACATGACAATTTATTTCACACAGTAACATTAATTTCGTCCATTCAAGTTTCATCAGTCTTCACACCTCTCCTGGCTTCAGTGACCCTAGGACTACTGTGGGATGTCTCTTCATTGAAATTTAAACATATAAGGTGTTTGACCCCTATGATAGCCCACATATGGTCTGTCATTCTACCAATGCCATACATCGTGATTGTGTCATCGCGCTGGGCCCCCGGCGCCAGCAAGTTGCTAGATTTATCTTTATCACTGGTCTTCATCGTTCACATTTGTTCACTCTCTTCATTTTTCCACTACACTTTGGCATAGATTCTACAAGTGTCTGAAACTATTGGAGGGATGCGACACCATTATTCCACTTGAAATTCCATCAATGGTTGTTTTGTTGATGGTGGTGGAAAATACTGTCTCAGGCGCCGCTCTGGTGACAGAGAGATACACGCACACACCCTTTAACATCCCTATGCTCCCTTGAGACACCTTTTTCATAGTAACATTTTCTTCAAGGTCTGCTAGCCGAAATAATGGGCAACTGTGCATTTTTATACATGACCAAGCATTATGGGATGTTAATTGCTTAATTAACTCAGGAACCACACTTATGTGGAAGCACATGCTTTCAATATATTTTGTATCCCTCATTCACTAAAGTGTTTGATTTATTTTGGCCTCCCAACTTAGCATCACAAATTGCTGACAATACAGCCGTAGCATATTCGACTTTCAAATATGGAATGCGAGATGGTGAGAGCATGAGAGAGAGAGAGAGAGTGAGATGGAGAGAATGGTAAAGGAAGACAAATTAGGAGAGGGAAAAGGGAGTCTGTGACTCAGAGCACCTTCCTTCCAGAATGCTCCATTGTCTCCTTGTGATCAGAGTAGGCAGAGGCCTTTCCTGCTTTATACAGCACAATGGCGGCTGCTGCCTCTCTTAGGGGGGAGCAGCCTTTTGTAGCCTCCAGCTCTGGATTTAATCTCATGTTTCCTCTAAGTTGCTGATTTATGTGAAATATTACGCAGAAACTGCTGCCACCACCATTTATCGCTGAGGAAAAATGAATAATTTTATGCTGAGTGGAACAGGGGAACCCAAGAGCAGGCTCAGACAAGAAGACTGGGATGAAGTAACCAAGAATTTATTGAAACACAGGGGGAGATGGAGTGCAGGTCAGGGGAAGCTCGGGTGGGTTGCTGGAAACCAGGTGCGGAGGCTGAGGCTGGTGCGAGAGGGGTTGAGACAGGGTAAGCAGGTCCGGAGGGGAATCCAAGGGAGTAGTAGAGTGGGGAATCCAGGACAGAATAGCACGATGACGAGACGTGGGACTGGAGACAGGGACCAGAGTCAGAGCGGGCAGAACTGTAGCGGAGAGGAAAACAGTGTCAGGCAAGGAAAACAGGCAAAACAGGATAACAGCATCGGAATAGTAACAAACGGCTAGAAACGTAGACTGACTGAGCAGAGATTACGATCTGGCAGCGTGGAAGTGGCAGGGCTGAGTGTTTGTAGAGGTCTTAATTATGGAACAGGTTGCAGCTGGTGGAGATCTGCTCTGACTCCAGCCACACAATCACACACACAGAGAGGAGAGGGAGGGAGGGAGAGAGTACTGGGGGAGTGTCGGCAGGTCAAGGAGACACAGGAGAAGCAGGAAAGGGCATTGCAGGAGCAGATGTGACATTTTCATCCCGTTAATCATCACCTTTGTAAAGCTACGTCTTCAGCTGTTTGAAAATAGATAAATACATACACTGTAGGTCTTTAGAAGGCCTTAGCTCTGTTGAATCAGCTTGAAGTTACGTTCACTCAGGGGGGAATAGAATAGTCAAATGTGTTTTTCGCAACTCAAACTATTCTAATTTAAAATGCAAAAGGGTGTCAAAGCCTTGCAGAGACAAAAGAAAATCGCAAATGTTCCTCCAAAGGAAACTGAAAGAAATACCATGTCACTTATTCATGGAAAGAATGAATCCACAGCTTCATTAAGTCTTGTTTTGTCTACAACAAAAGCAAAAGGAATAGTTAAAAAAACATGCTACCACAGGTCATGCATACAAATAACTTAGAAGACATGGTTTTGACAGAAATATTCTTATTGAAGACATGGCCACTAGCTGCTATCTTAATGTGTGTGTGTGTGTGTGTTTGTATCTGCATCTGCATGAGTGTGTTTGTGTGTGTGTGGGGTCAGCTTTAACGCTGACCACTCTTATTACGATAAAGAAAGCATCCATACACTGTCCACCCATTTTACCTCCACTGCACACACAGAGAGAGAGAGAAAGAGAGTGAGACAGAGAGAGACTCTAGGCTAAACAACAAGGCTGCCAAGTTGAGATAAGAACCCTTTAGCACCCCTTCACCAGATGATTCCCTTCTACTATATATGTAAGCTGCTCCAAAGTTGCCAAAAACATTAATCAGAATGGTGACTATATTTGCACTGGTGTTCTATATTTAGCAACATATGGTCACTTTTTTCCCCAATTGTGTCAAATCTTTATTTCAGTACATTTCATATAGTATTGACAATGTTGTCAAATCTTTTATATTTTTTTGCTCGGGATTATACAGCGGGGCAAATAAGTATTTAGTCAGCCACCAATTGTGCAAGTTCTCCCATTTAAAAAGATGAGAGAGGCCTGTAATTTTCGTCATAGGTACACTTCAACTATGACAGACAAAATGAGATAAAAATCCAGAAAATCACATTGTAGGATTTTTAATGAATTTATTTGCAAATTATGGTGGAAAATAAGTATTTGGTCAATAACAAAAGTTTATCTCAATACTTTGTTATATACCCTTTTTTGGCAATGACAGAGGTCAAACGTTCTCTGTAAGTCTTCACAAGGTTTTCACACACTGTTGCTGGTATTTTGGCCCATTCCTCCATGCAGATCTCCTCTAGAGCAGTGATGTTTTGGGGCTGTTGCTGGGCAACACGGACTTTCAACTCCCTCCAAAGATTTTCTATGGGGTTGAGATCTGGAGACTGGCTAGGCCACTCCAGGACCTTGAAATGCTTCTTACGAAGCCACTCCTTCGTTGCCCGGGCGGTGTGTTTGGGATCATTGTCATGCTGAAAGACCCAGCCACGTTTCATCTTCAATGCCCTTGGTGATGGTAGTCTTTGTTACTTTGGTCCCCCGTGTGGTTCTGGGATTTTTGGTCACCGTTCTTGTGATCATTTTGACCCCACGGGGTGAGATCTTGCGTGGAGCCCCAGATCGAGAGAGATTATCAGTGGTCTTGTATGTCTTCCATTTCCTAATAATTGCTCCCACAGTTGATTTCTTCAAACCAAGCTGCTTACATATTGCAGATTCAGTCTTCCCAGCCTGGTGCAGGTCTACAATTTTGTTTCTGGTGTCCTTTGACAGCTCTTTGGTCTTGGCCATAGTGGAGTTTGGAGTGTGACTGTTCTCATTTTGTCTGTCATAGTTGAAGTGTACCTCTTTTTAAGTGGGAGAACTTGCACAATTGGTGGCTGACTAAATACTTTTTTGCCCCACTGTATTTGATCGACTGGCTCGATTCAGTCTTATGTAGAGTCAGTCTTATGCTTTTTGCATTGGATAAAAGTAGAGACTCAGAGCTAGAAAATTGTATATCATACACTACAGTTGAGGAACAACGGGAAAGTAATTATGCTTTGATATTTGGTAAACTTGTAACCTCACTTTTGAGAAAACGGCCCTTAAATCTTTTGGTAAACCTATTGGAGAGCTCTCCTTTGTTTACACCCATTCAGCATCGATCACACCCTCTCAAGCCTTAGGTCCACCCATTCCTTTAATGGTTCACATCTACTAAACAACCAAAGATTTCAAGACTGAAGGCTGGTTTATACTACGTCTGTCGACAGTTGTCGCAGTGACATCATGAACATTCTATTATCGTCCTACATCAAACTTGTCGTTGTCGTTATGAATAAGTATAAACACAAACTCCAGGCTGCATGACATCAGCAGCCTGGTGGTCCAAAATAGTATAACTTGTGTATTTTAATACCATAAACCCACCTATTTAAAAACAAATTTAGTATATGTCAATATAGCAAACCAGGCAACTAAAAGCTCATTTGTAAACAATGTTTTGGTTCGTTTTTAGCTTGTTTGCTAGCTATCTAATGTTAAGTTAGCTGGCTAGCCAGTTCAAATAACGACCATATCATATAGCTGACAACGTCTTCACTTTAGCTCATTTGTCTTCATTATTACAGGAAAATAAACTGACAACAAGATCATTATTTACAAGTTAATGGCGAGCCAATTACAGAAAATTGCTTATGGTTGTGAGTGTGATGAAATAAAAGAAGGCCATTCTACCGCAGAATTTTAGATCTTGGACACTGTCTCATTGGCATAATGTTACAGTATATACTAATTTGACTTTGGTGCAGGTCATGTCTTTACATTACTGTCTCTGGTAAACACATACGGTATCATATAAAATCAATGTTTATTTGCCAGTTGCACAGGATACAGAAGGTGTAAACGGTACAGTGAAATGGTACCCTGCATAGTGGAGTCTTTTGTTTCGACATGTAGCTAGCTAGCTAAACAATTAACCACAATCCCAACTCATAACATTAATACCCTGCATGAATCTGCAGGTAGCTAACCAACCAGGTTCAATGTTGGCTAGCTAGCTAACATTAGGCTATAACTAGCAATACAAATGGCTTTGAGATACTAATAATATTACTACACATATCATACAGGTAACGTTAGCTAGTGAGCCAGCCAGGTAACGTTACTTAGCTAGCTAACACTATGCTTTATCTTGAAATTAAGACGACTTTTGACAAAATTAGAAACGTCTAATATCTGAAAATGTAGCTAGCTAGACTCTCTTACTCGTATTTATGAAAGGACGCTTCTCCCTTTCTGTCGAGGATGCCATGGTTTCCCCTAGTTTGAAGATGTAATCCGGAGACAGGTGTTTTATACAACAGCCTTCTGTGTGTACTCTTTTCGACTCCCTCTGCATATTTGCAAACAAATGCCAGAATTTTCTCCATCTCCTTAGCTATCATAGTCTAATTCCACCGGACATTCCACTGATTTCAAAATTCTGTCCTCCAGAAAGTGGAGAGCAACACTTTTTCAGTTCTACTACGTGATATCTTTAAAAAAATCCTTGTTAGAAAGGATTACCTACAGTACGTATACTGACCAGCTCATGTTATAGACAGAAGCATGCTACATGGCAGACCAATCTGAACTCATGTCTAATCCTTTCTAACATGTTTTTTTAAAAAAGATATCACGTAGTAGAACTGCAAAAGTGTCAGGTTAAGGATTTTATCCTTATTTAACTAGGCAAGTCAGTTAAGAACAAATTCTTATTTTCAAGGAGGGCCTTGTAACAGTGGTATAACTGCCTTGTTCAGGAGAAGAATGACAGATTTTTACCTTGTCAGCTCGGGGATTCAATCTTGCAACCTTCTGGTTACAAGTCCAACGCACTAACCACTAGGGTACCTGCCACCCTGGCAGTTACCCTAGATAAGGATAATGTTTAGAGGTAAGTGGTTACCCACTGGGCAGACACTGGTTGAATCAGTGTTGTTTCCATGTCATTTCAATGAAATTACGTTGATCCAATGTGGAATAGACATTGAATTGACGTCTGCACCCAGTGGGTAGTGTTTAGGGGTTAAGGGGTTCTAAGGTTAGAAGTAAATATGATCCGTAACACTTTGAAAAATACTAAGTTGGTGATGTGATGAAAACAACATGTGGCTAGGTTATTACAGTTTACACGTCCTCACGTTGATGTGATTCTACTATGGGTATTTTAGGCACCGTGACACAATCCCAGCCTAACTCCAGTTGACGTTCATGTCAACGCTCTCACTGTTCTCAGGGCCTGCTGCCAAGCCACATGGCTCTTTCATCCGTCTCCTCTCCACCCGCCGGCCGTGTGTGTGTATTGACATATAAAACAAAAAAGAGAATATTTTGAGTGCGATGGTAACATCTCCATCAATTCAAAAATGCACATGTGCGTTGTGTGTAAAATGTGATCAGTGTTAATTATAGAGGAGTGTTCATGTTTTGGCCGGGTGCATTATTCATTGGTTTGAGCGTCTTCTGCACATCACTCCCCTGTTTGCATGCCACTGCACTGTCACTCAGCCATATTTTATTGACGAACAGGATACAGAAACGGAACAGTACCACTTGCACAACTCTGCCTTGTCCTAAACATTGAGTGTGACCGTGTTGACGAGTGGGATTATTCGTAATTTACCGTTGTTCCATGTGTCCAAGCGCTGTGCTGTGATAGTTCATTTCATAACACATTGTTGTTGAGCTCAAGCAATGTAGAATTATCTCAATGTGAACACTGTAGTATAGTTAGAAGGCTGGAGGCAAGTAGGCTGTGAGACAGAAGAACATTTTTGATATTACTGAGATTTGAAGGTTTATTGTTCTGGCTGTGTAATAAAGTGAGACTTGGCCAATATGTGTACTACTTTTGTTCAGATGTTTTCCTTTTTTAATAAGAGAGAAAAGTCTGGTAAAAGAAGCCTTTCAATCCTGCCTCAAACTCGTGTGGTAAATAAAGGACCCTTTCAGACTTTTCAAATTAGCATGGACTTCCTGAACTTTGGTTGAATGGAATAAGACAGTAGTTGTATTGCCACTCTTGTGGCCAATTACACATTCAGGACATACAAATCATGTTCCATCATGAAAGGAAGGCAAAAAAGTTGTTTTCAATGCTGTGGCACTTCCCATTTTGTATTCTGTAGCACCCTATAATTTGCTTACACGTAAACAGGCAGCAACCATCCTATGAGCAGAGCACTGCGTTGGAGTACGCGCAGGAACATCCATCTACATACATACACCTCATGCCTCCACTTGCCTCAAGGACATATCCTACTGACAACGTCTTACTTTTTACTCTCGTTCTCTCTCTCTCTCTCTCTCTCTCTCTCTCTCTGTCTCACTCTCACTGTAATATCAATTTCAAGTAGATATCATGAAAATGCTGTCTGTGTGCGTCCAAGAATGATCTTAGCTTACTTCTCTACACCTCAACGTTGTTCAGGGCATCATCGAGTGTGAACAGCTTAACTAACTCAACTACCTCACTGCTTTACCAACAATCATTCCTGGCTGCATAACTGGCACTTAGTTGAATTACTTTTGAATTACTTTAAGTATTTGAAGGTTTGGAGTGCTCTTAGATATTAATCTTAATATAGCCTATAGCCTATAATTAAATACATGAAGGACATGGAATCACCTGAACATTAGAGTAGGTCACTTTTGCGGCTTCATAATGACTAACAAATATATTTTCATAAAGAATGAGTCATAAGATAATATAATAACACTTGACATCAAGTTCTTATACATGTATAGTAACTTTGTGATTATTACAATAGCAACATTGTTGTTAGATTTGGAAATTGCTTTATTTAACGACATAATAATGGAATTAAGTGGAAAAAGGAACAGTCACAATTCCTCTTGTGTACAGTGCTATACAAATTACCAATTATTATGGTAACAACATGCTAATAAAGTGTCTCTCCAAAAGTAATTACTGTTTTATTACACAGGCATAATAGCAGTTTAATGTTACATGTTACTGAGAATGCTAAGAGTAACAAAACATGGCTATTAAGTGTCGAAAGGAAACTAAATATCCCAAAAATGCCTGCTTGAATCAACTAAAGCCGAGGTAGGTGGAAAATCATGTTTGTTTGTATTCTGAATAAACTATCCCTTTAAAGATGGTATAGCGTTTGTTTGAATAAAAACTTGAGCTGGCGGACACCCAGAGAAAATTATTATATGTAGGTGCTGACTAATGGCGAATAAACTATAAGATATACACATAAAGAGAGTCGCACACTCTATACATTATCTCCCCAGTAATTTATTGGGTAAATCACCAACGTTTAGTTATCACTGTGCCTTCTTCAGGGTGTGTGTTTGAAACAAGAGCGCTTACCTTCAGATGCCCCCTCTGCAGTATTTTCAGGTATAATTCAATTAATTGCAGCTTTTGATCTTTTCAGTGTATGCTGAAAGAGTCATACAGTAGTTGAGCGTCACAACGTATTTATACTTAGAGTATGTATACAAAATATAATTGGTCAATTGGTTTGACTTGATTATGTACACCTGGGGCAATGGACATTGAAGAGAATGTGTAGGTCAAATGTGACTGTCAGATAGACTGGAATAGTATTGGAGATTTTGTGCTCTTTTTTTTGTGCGCTATTCATTCTATTTCTATCTTCAACATGCTGTTACAGATACAGCCCTGCCAGTTGAAGGCAGTCAATCCAATAGTTTCAGAAAAGTAGTCATTTCCTGAGATTTGTGGCACTGATAAAATAATGTTTACTAAATCGAATCAAATGTTATTCGTCACATACACAGTTGACAGCAGGTATAAAAGGTGCAGCGAAATGCTTATGTGCTAGCTCCCTCACAAATGCAGTACATTAATGTAATCATTGTCAATAATAGGAATAATAGAGTCAAGTCAAAAACAACAAATAATGGAAGTAATACTAGAGGTATGGAACTATATTACATACACTATCGTTCAAAGTCTGGGGTCACTTAGAAATGTCCTTTTTAAAGAAAAACACATTTTGTCCCAATTAAAATAACATCAAATTGATTAGGAATACATTGTAGACATTGTTAATATTGTAAATGACAGGAAACGGTTGATTTTTAATGGAATATCTACATAGGCGTACAGAGGCCCATTATCAGCAACCGTCACTCCTGTGTTCCAATGGCACGTTGTGTTAGCTAATCCAAGTTTATAATTTTAAAAGGCTAAATGATCATTAGAAAACTCTTTTGCAATTATGGTAGCACGGCTGAAAACTGTTGTACTGATTAAAGAAGCAATAAAACTGGCCTTCTAGGCAGAGTTGCAAAGAAATAGCCATACCTCAGACTGGCCAATAAAAATAAAAGATTAGGATGGGCAAAATAACACAGACACTGGACAGAGGAACTCTGCCTAAAAAGCCAGCATCCTGGAGTCGCCTCTCCACTGTTGATTTCGAGACTGGTGTTTTGTGGGTACTATTTAATGAAGCTGCCAGTTGATGACTTGTGAGGCGTCTGTTTCTCAAACTAGACACTCTAATGTACTTGTCCTCTTGCTCATTTGTGCACCGGGGCCTCTGACTCCTCTTTTTATTCTGGTTAGGGCCAGTTTGCGCTGTTCTGTGAAGGGAGTAGTACACAGCGTTGTACAAGATGTTCAGTTTCTTGGCAATTTCTCTCTCATGGAATAGCCTTAATTTCTCAGAACAAAAATATACTGACGAGTTTCAGAAGAAAGCGCTTTGTTTCTGTCCATTTTGAGCTTGTAATCGAACCCATAAATGCTGGTGCTCCAGATACTCAACTAGTCTAAAGAAGGCCCGTTTCATTACAACAGTTTTCGGCTGTGCTAACATAATTGCAAAAGGGTTTTCTAATGATCAATAAGCCTTTTAAAATGGTAAACTTGGATTAGCTAACACAACGTGCCATTGGAACACAGGAGTGATGGTTGCTGATAATAGACCTCTGTATGCCTTTGCGGATATTTCATTAAAAATCTGCCGTTTCCAGCTACAATAGTCATTTACAACATTAACAATGTCTACACTGTATATCTGATCAATTTGATGTTATTTTAATGGACAAAAAATGTGATCTTCTTTCAAAAACAAGGACATTTCTAAGTGATCCAAAAGCATTGAACGGTATTGTATATGGAAATCAATGGGTCCTGTTCAAAAGCAATGCACTCAATAGGGAATTGGAGAATCATCAAAATGTTATTTTTGAAGGTTCTCTGTCTTCATGTGTATAAACCATCACACGTAGCTGTCACTTAAAGATTGCACTGAGATTTTAGATTCAGTAAAAATAGCTACTAATTTACATTCATGGGCATATTTGCATGGGTGTGACATTCTTTGTTTGTAATCCAATTCACATAAATCCATTACAATATCATATTTATTTCCTCCTCGTTCCTCCCTCCATCCTTTTTTATTTCTGGTCCCCCCACACAAACACAAACAGCAGTATGTACAGCCTGAAAGAGAAATCAATGTTAAAAAATTACAGTGTGGTAATGAACATGATCCTGCTGTCTGCTTTGTCAGTGGGCAGCAGTGTTGCTTTCATTACCCTGTGGTGCTATGACCTTCCTGTGTGCTCTGGAGACACGACCCCCCGTGATTAGAAAATCACACAGGCTGCCATGCCATGCAAGACTTTCTCTGGTGCTGCATGTCATGTGATTCATCGTGTCCCAAATGGCACCATATTCCCTATGCAGTGCACTACTTTTGTCCAGAGCCCTATGGACCCTGGTTTAAAGTAGTGCACTATACATGGAATAGGGTGCCATTTGGGATACATATATTGACTCTGTACCTACCTTTCAAGGGCCCCTGTCATGTTATTAGTAGCCTGTCATGTGACGCGTACCTATTCTCCTTCATCAAAATGACATGTTATGCCAGATCATCCTATAGGCTAAATGAGGCCTTTTTCGTCAAAATGAGGTAATCATATAGCACGTGTATATGTTAGGCAAGCCAGTGGTTTTTACATGTTTCCGTGTCATGTATGCTCTGGCTGGCTATGATGATAGACCGTTATGTCGACATGATCACATTCCCTTTACAGCACAAAATAAAATTTCCCTGTCAGGTTTTTTCAACCTCATTACATTGATTTTATTTAATTTGCCCATCATCCTTCCTGTGAAGCCAGGCAGGCAGGCAGGCTGAGTGAGTAGCGAGACACTTATCTTCTCATTACATACTTTCCTCAGTGTAATTACAGCGGTGATATCTTCCCACGTGTCAGATATGTCCGCTGCAGTCCGCAGTACAGGCTGAAGCATTATGAAACAGCTCCTCTGTTCTGCACTCCCACACACTTGTAATGCGGAGTAAGTGACCCAACACAGGGTTGGCATGACTCATTCTGGGTATGGAGGAGAGGAGAACAGCAAGGGATGTGTTTAAAAGTAAAAAGCTCTGTCGTTCCACCTATTAGGTGCCTTTTGAGTAGTGTAACGTGGTAAAAATCTAATTTTAACATTCTGTCATACACATGTTCAACTTAAGAAAAAAACTTTTTCCCATTTCAAGAGGTTAAATAAAAAAATGTCTATAGTAGTGAACTATTAAGTGCCAAATAAAGTAGGATTGACAACCTCATCTTAAATCATCCATAAATCCCCTTGTGACAAGGGGGAATGGAAGCTTGTTGTGTACAACAGGGAAGGGCAATTAAATGCAAGCTTCACAAAAAATGTGAGATTGTTTAAACATTTCTTTGGCTATTAGGGTGTTATGCTTGACCCACTCAGTTTTCCACCACAAAACATCAGAACATGGCCAAAAAGAGTAAAACTAGCTCACCTGCTTTTACACTATGATTTGACTATTAGATATTCAATGTTTATTTTGTAAAATAAAAATTCCCCACCATATTAAAATGAGAGTTCAGATCACATAAAAGGGTTGACCTCAAAAATGAGGAAGAGTTCTTTTTCTCCTTAAAATGAATTACTAATAACATGAAATAACCAATAATCTTCTGAAATTACTTTGTCATAGCAACAAAATAACTAGGGCTATGCAATGATGGTGAAAACTTGGATGTCTGAATTAAGTGGGTTAAAATCTTCCTAGAAGTCACAGAGGATACACAGAGGGACATGAAATTACGTCATATAGACTTTATTGTAACCAGTTTCTAGTTGTACTGACATCATTTCAACCAGTTTTGACCCCTGGGTATTTCTTACTAAATGGCCCCATTATACTGGGAACTGATACGTGTTCAAGACTGGGGTGGAATTTAACTCAGAGCGTCTTTACTCAAGATGTTAGTGTCACTGCTGGTGTAGTTTCTGGTGGTGAATGTCATGATCCAGTTCAAATGATTAATTATCTTTTTTTCTCTCCTCTCTGTCTTATGTTGCAGGTGTTTGAACCTGACTTACAATGGAAAAACTGCTGGTCTGTCTGTTGGTTATTGGAATGGCAGTGAAGGCCCAGATCTGTCCGAAGCGCTGTGTCTGTCAAATACTATCTCCCAATCTTGCAACCCTCTGTGCCAAAAAAGGTCTCCTCTTTGTCCCCCCGAACATTGACAGGCACACCGTGGAGCTACGGCTGGCAGACAACTTCGTCACCAGCATCAAGAGGAAAGACTTTGCCAACATGACCAGGTTGCAGGACCTCACCCTGTCAAGGAATACCATTAGCTTCATCACGCCACACGCGTTTTCTGACCTGGAGAACCTCCGCGCCTTGCACGTGAACAGCAACCGGCTGACCCGGATATCCAACGACACCTTTAGCGGCATGTCCAAGCTGCACCACCTGATCCTCAACAACAACCAGCTGATGTTGATCCACCTGGGGGCTTTCAATGATCTGCTGGCCCTGGAGGAGCTCGACCTGTCCTACAACAACTTGGAGTCCATCCCCTGGGAGGCTATCCAGAGGATGACGAGCCTCCACACCCTCAGCCTGGACCACAACATGATCGACTACATTCCTGAGGAGACCTTTTCTCTTCTGCAAAAGCTCAACCGCTTGGACGTAACCTCAAATAAGTTACAGAAGCTTCCTCCAGATCCTCTGTTCCAGCGGGCCCAGGTTTTGGCCACGTCTGGGATCATGAACCCTTCCTCGTTCGCACTGAGCTTCGGCGGGAACCCACTGCACTGCAACTGTGAGTTGCTGTGGCTGAGGCGCCTGAGTCGAGAGGATGATCTGGAGACATGCGCATCGCCGCAGCACCTCTCTGGACGCTATTTCTGGTCTATCCCAGAGGAGGAGTTCCTGTGTGAACCTCCTCTCATCACCCGGTACTCCCATGAGATGAGGGTGCTGGAGGGCCAGAGGGTGGCCCTGAGGTGCAAGGCCAGGGGGGACCCTGAGCCTGCCATACACTGGATCTCTCCAGAGGGGAAGCTGGTGTCGAACTCCTCCCGGACGTTGGTCTACACGAATGGAACCCTGGACATTTTGATCAGCACTGTGAAGGACACAGGATCCTTCACCTGCATCTCATCCAACCCAGCTGGTGAGGCACATCAGACTGTTGAGCTGCTGATTATCAAACTCCCACACATCTCCAACAGCACCAACAACATCCAGGAGCCTGACCCTGGCTCTTCAGACATCTCCACGTCCACCAGGGCTGGGGCAAATGGCAGCAACCACACTGGAGACACTAAAACTAGTCCGGATAAGAGAGTGGTCATCGCTGAGGCCACATCCTCCACAGCACTCATCAAGTTCAACTTCCAGAGGAATATACCTGGGATCCGCATGTTCCAGATTCAGTACAATGGCAGTTATGATGACTCTCTTGTGTACAGGTAGGTTCCATTCAATCCCTTCAAATGATTTGTGCATGATTTGTGTATGAAATGTGTGGTGAAATGCGTAATGGCCCTAATGGATTTAATTTCAATCATCAAGTACACTTATAGTATAGGTTCAGAGATGTTTTTATATTTTTTCGATGGAGATTCATCTCAAATACGTTCACACACTATGCAAACACAAAAGTATGTTTTATAGGCTTTCAACCACTTGTTTGTAAAATCATCCTAACCATCCTAACGAATCAAGGCTATAAACTAAACAACCAAAACAAGTTTCTATTGCTAAGCAATTACAGTAGCCACGATATGAGATTTAAAAGATGTTTAGCTAGTAGCTGATTCTTAATTGTGGAGCGTTTTACAAAAACAACTAAATAATTTATAAATGTATTTAAAAAACAAAAAGATAATTTATATAAAATCCCAATGCTATTCCATTAGTTTTTTTTTAGATAATCTGTAATCCTTGAAAATGTATTAGTAAAACACCCGCAAAGCAAAACCCCCAAATGGACTCGGGCGGGCCGTGTGACAGAGGGATCATGATCTCATATTGATTAAGATGAGATGAACTCTGCATTGTGAAGCATCAGAGATGAACATAACTGCCATGTATTCTCTGTGATGTGAATAGGAGGTTATTAGATTTCAACGAGGTCGTCAGTGAAATGGCCCATTTTAGTCAGTTCAACACAATCTAATTCAGTCTGAACTACAATTAACTGGCACTGTAATGGACACAAATTGATTCGGTCTCAATAACAAACAATTAGCTGTAACTCCAATGGGCAGGAGCAAACGGTCTTCGGTTCATTAACAAATACAGTACATCTGTCACTTTTTTGTGTTGATCTAATAGAGAAGGATCAACCTATGTCACTGAGCAGCATCTATCTTCAGAGAGTAGAGAGTGCTGAACACCAGGCTTCTTTTAAAGGAGTTTCTGAACACTATTACAATACATTGTTTACCCTTATTTTAACAGGTAAATTGACTGAGAACACTATCATTTACAGCAATGACCTGGGGAATAGTTTCACTGGAGAGGAGGGTGGATGAATGAGCCAATTGGAAGCTGAGAATGATTAGGTGGCCATGATGGTATGAGGGCCAGATGAGGAATTTAGCCAGGATACCGTGGTTAACACCCCTACTCTTACAATCAGTGTCTTGGGATCTTTAGTGACCACAGAGAGTCAGGAAAGACAGCACTCTAAACAGAGCAATGTTCCCAATCACAGCCCTGGGGCATTGGGATATTTTTTTAGAACAGAGGAAAACGTGCCTCCTATTGGCCCTCCAACACAACTTACAGCAGAATCTGGTTTCCCATCCAGGGTCCAACCAGTACCAACCCTGTTTAGCTTCAGAGGTAAGCCAGCAGTGGGATGCAGGTGGATATGCTGCTGGTGTCCAATAAAAAATGTTTTTTTTATAAGCTAAACACTGTGTTGATATTGAGGATCACCATAGGTCTCTGGAGTACCTTGACCTTTTGAATAGCATATCTCCTGTCAATATATCCTACAAGCACAGGCCTTTTCGGTTTTATTGTAGTGTTCTCCATTGTTGTTTCACCTGCACACATTCATTTCCCTTTCAACATTATGCATTACTCAAAGAGGATGTGATAAAAACAAATCTGGGCATCAAACAAATTGTGTGACAAGTTTTATGTGCAAACAAATCAGGAGAATGAGCCTCTTTTAAAGCACTCCAACTTGTGCAATTTCAGTCAGCAAAAGGCCCTGTGAAACAGGTAATACCTGGCTCAGATCTGCTTAAGGTATAAAATAAGCCACTTCATTCAAATGATATGGTTCCAATTTCCATTACATATCTAATAAACACACTCCGGATAACATAACAATATTGTTGACATTTTACGTTGTCTGTCTCTCACGTGATTGTAAATGGGTTCAAACTAAAAGAATACAGATATTCCATTCGTTTTTCGATGACATGGCGGGATGGATTTTCGATGACTGTGCTGTGCTGTGCTATTTTCCACAGTGCCATGGCTTTCAAAACTATTAGTAGGGCACTTTACTATTGCCTGTTGGTGAATGTCAGGGAGGTCAACCTCCATGTGAAGTCACCCTACATGAAGTTATCTCGGTTTGAGCTCAGTACATGTTAATGGTAAATACATCAGTGGAAGTGTTGTTCACTTTTTGGGTGCTGTTGTTTTTATCTTTTACATTTTAAGAGTTTAACGCATTTTCTTGACAATGTACACTGAGTATACCAAACATTCCTAATATATACTCCCCCTTCCCCTTTTGCCCTCAGAACAAACTAAATTCGTCGGGGCATGGGCTCTACAAGGTATCGAAAGCATTTGAAAGGAATGTTGGCCCAAGTTGACTCCAATGCTTCCCACAGTTTTGTCAAGTTGTCTGGATGTCCTTTGGGTGGTGGATCAATCTTGATACACACAGGAAACTGTTGAGCGTGAAAAACCCAGCAGCATTGCAGTTCTTGACACAAACCTGTGCGCCTGGCACCTACTACCATACCCCATTCAAAGGCACTTAAATATTTTGTCTTGCCCATTCACCCTCTGAATGGCACACATACACAATCCATGTCCATGGGGTGGCAGGGTAGCCAAGTGATTAGAGCGTTGTACTAGTAAGTGGAAGGTTGCAAGTTCAAACCCCTGAGCTGACAAGGTACAAATCTGTCGTTCTGCCCCTGAACAGGCAGTTAACCCACTGTTCCTAGGCCGTCATTGAAAATAAGAATTTGTTCTTAACTGACTTGCCTAATAAAGGTAATAAAAATAAATGTCTCAAAGCTTGAAAATCCTTATTTAACCTGTCTCCTCCCCTTCATCTACACTGATTGAAGTGGATTTAATAAGTGACATCAATAAGGGATCATAGCTTTCACCTGGATTCACCTGGTCAGTCTATGTCATGGAAAGAGCAGGTGTTCTTAAAGTTTTGTATAATCAGTGTCTGCTATGGTCTATGATTCAATTCATTTCATTGCTTTGGCAATGCAATCAGTTCCATATGGGTTTGAGTGTAGCAAAATCATAATCAACAAAGAAAAAGGATACAGTAGTTACCGGTATTCACCCCTTCAAATGAGTGGATTTGGCTGTTTCAGCCACACCTGTTGCTGTCAGGTGTATAACATAGTGCACACAGCCATGCAATCTCCATAGACAGACATTAGAAATCGAATG
Source organism: Oncorhynchus nerka (assembly GCF_034236695.1). Lineage (NCBI taxonomy): Eukaryota > Metazoa > Chordata > Actinopteri > Salmoniformes > Salmonidae > Oncorhynchus > Oncorhynchus nerka. The sequence goes on along the minus strand of NC_088413.1, from coordinate 50,428,304 downwards.
GCCTTACTGAAGAGCTCAGTGACTTTCAACGTGGCACCGTCATAGAATGCCACCTTTCCAACCAGTCAGTTCATTAAATTTCTGCCCTGCTAGAGCTGCCCCGGGCAACTGTAAGTGTTGTTATTGTGAAGTGGAAAAATCTAGGAGTAACAACAGCTCGGCCCCGAAGTGGTAGGCTACACAAGCTCACAGTATGGGAACACCGAGTGCAGAAGCACATGGCGCAAAAAAAACGTCTGTCATCAGTTAGAGCACTCACTACTGAGTTCCAAACTGCCTCTGGAAGCAACGTCAGCACAACAACTGTTCGTCAGGAGTTCATGAAATGAGTTTCCGTGGCCGAGCAGCCAGACACAAACCTAACATCACCATACGCAATGCCGTGTCGGCTGGAGTGGTGTAAAGCTTGCTGCCATCGGACTCAGCAGCAGTGGAAATGCGTTGTCTGGAGTGATGAATCACGCTTCACCATCTGGCAGTCTGACGGGTGAATCTGGGTTTGGCGGATGCCAGGAGAACGCTACCTGCTCCAATGCATAGTGCCAACTTTAAAGTTTGGTGGAGGAGGAATAATGGTCTGGGGCTGTTTTTCATGGTTCGGGCTAGGCCTCTTTGTTCCAGTGAAGGGAAATCTTAACACTACAGTATACAATGACATTGTAGACGATTCTGTGCTTCCAACTTTGTGGCAACAGTTTGACAACACCCAGGTGCACAAAGCGAGGTCCATATAGAAATGGTTTGTTGAGATCGGTGTGGAAGAACTTGACTAGCCTGCACAGAACCCTGACCTCAACTCCATCGAACAACTTTGGGATGAATTGGAACGCTGACTGCGAACGAGGCCTAATCACCCAACATCAGTGCATGACCTCCCTAATGCACTTGTGGCTGAATGGAAGCAAGTCCCTGCAGCAATGTTCCAATATCTAGTGGAAAGCCTTCCCAGAAGAGTGGAGGCTGGTATAGCAGTAAAGGTGGGACCAACTCCATATTAATGCCAATGATTTTGGAATGAGATGTTCGAAGACCAGGTGTCCACATACTTTTGGTCATGTAGTGTTCTCTTTGAAGAGGTAGGGTTTCAGATGTTTTTGGGAGATGGGCAGGGACTCATGCTGTACCAGCATCATTGGGGTGACCATGACAGAGAAGAGCTTTGACTGGGCTGAGTGGGAGCTGCCCTCCCGTAGGCGTGGGATGGCCAAGAAACCAGAGGTGGCAGAACGGGGTATTCAGGTTGGGGTGTAGGGTTTGAAAATAGCCTGGAGGTAGGGAAGGGCAGTTCCTCTTGCTGCTCTGTAGGCCATGGGGTTAGTACATTAGAAGCCAAACGATGTTCAGAAGTATGAATGACATTCGCATTCACCCAGTCAATGTATGCTGTCTAATGTTATACAGGAATATTGCACACAGACATGGTATAACAAGTTACGTTGTTCATTTTAGGATTTATTACTCTCCAAAAATAGATTCATTTAATGAAACACAGCATTGTCATTTTAAATGCAGCAACTAGGATTGTTTTAAGAATATAGGAAAATGCTTCTCAACAGCAGAAGCACATTTGGAACAATTGGTAAGAAAATATCATGTTTTATTTGAATCCACATTGATATCTTTCCTTTGTCCTTCTCTCCTCTCAGAATGATTCCCCCCACAAGCAAAAACTTCCTAGTCAATAACCTGGCTGCTGGAACGTCGTATGACCTGTGTGTTCTGGCCATATACGACGACGGTATCACTTCCCTCACCGCCACCCGCGTGGTGGGCTGCGTCCAGTTCACCACCGAGTCTGAGTACCTGCGCTGTCACTTCATGCAGTCCCAGTTCCTGGGAGGCACCATGATCATCATCATCGGCGGCATCATCGTGGCCTCCGTCCTCGTCTTCATCATCATCCTCATGATCCGCTATAAGGTCTGCAACACCAGTGACTCGGGCAAAGGCACATTGGTCACCAACGTCCACTCCCAGACCAATGGGGCGCAGTCTCAAGGGTGCACCGTCAATCCCTCTGTGTCCAAACAGGCCGTGGGAGGGTCAGGGTCAGAGGGAGGGGGAGGAGGGTCTATAAAGGCCACTGGGCACGCGCCAGACACTCTGACGGACTCATCTGAGACCTCTCTCCCAGACTGCTCCACTGCTACTTCTCTGGTGAGCCAGAGCTGGAACACGCCTGGCTCCTCAGGGTCTCTGAAGCCAAAGCGCAAGCCTGCGCCAAAGCCCTCCGCTACTGCTTCTGTCACCCCTGAGCCCAAGGTAGAGGCCCTCCCCAACGCTGAGACCCAGAACACCAACCGCAACAACTCCACGGCTCTGCAGCATCCTCCCGCCCCGGTATTTCACTCCCCCCTACCCTACTCACGCATCAAGGACACGCCCATATTAAGACGCGCACACCCCAGACCATCCTCCAAGTACCTGACCTTACCGGTGGAAGGGGTGAGGGCCAAACGTAGGTACTCTCTAAACGAGGACTCGTCCAAGCACCACTGCTACATTGGGGTAACAAAACTTGGGAATATGTGGTCTAAGCGGAGTAAGTCCATGAATGGGATGCTACTTCAACAGGAAAATATAGACAGTGGCAAGGCCACCATTTCCAGTTCAGAGTGGATTCTAGAAAGTACTGTGTGACTTTTCTGTTTGTATGTATGTGTGTGATTGAATGTGTGTGTGGGGACATCTGTTTTTGATTCTTTAGATTTTTTTTGCGTTTCAGTTTACTTTTCTTTTTTTAAAACCAATAGTAAAACGGATGCTTGCCTTGTAGTAATCAGAATTTCATCAATGTTCTCCTCTGATGTGGAGAATCTCCAGCAGCTCGGAGCCCAGTGCTCGGCAGTCCATGCAGTGTTTTCATACCCATACAAAAAATTGAGAAAAATAAATCCAACACACCCACCCAGTTATACAGTACATACACCCAGTGTTGTCGTTGTGGCAAGAGAAAAGCATTGGTGCCTTCCTCTGCATTACAGTTTTCCTCTTGCAAGGAGCACCAATAGGATTTCAGTTGTCCCTGACAGGGGATTTGGGGATCGAGAGGAACATGAGAGATTTCACAAAAAGCCTTTCTATTACAGGGAAATAATGACCTGCATATAGAGACAACACAAAAAACAACTATCAAAGCCTTGTTACTGGACCTCTTAATAAATTGATATTTTTTAAAGAACAATTCAAGCTTTCTTTTCAGTGACATTGATATTGCCTTTGTTTTAAGGCACAAAAAAGCCCTGTACAGAGAAACAACATCTGCTGTGTTGTTATGTTGTGTAAAATAAAATAAAAATGAAACAAGTATATTTTGTTGGTTTTGTGTTGGTAAATACATTTCTAATCTCTTCATCCCAGACAGGTATATTTTCAGACAAGCCCTACCATACCTACACAATTCAATAATGTTCAATGTAACCTAACCAACCCCAAACTTTTTTGTGTTCCCAAAGCTTGTCAAAATGTTCGTCTGACCTACCAGATAAACCAAGAAAATGTCTTAAGACTCAATCTGTAGTCTTTAGCCACAGCCCTAAAAGCCCTAGAGTTATCTATGCCAAGATAAGACAATTGCACTTATTGCAACATGATACTACAGTATCAGAATTTATGAAGGCTGATAGAAAATAACTACTGATGTATGGGGACTCAAGTCAATGTTTCAGTAGCCAATCCATTTTATTAGATACAGCTTACATTCATGTAGCATGGAAACTGACGTGCAGGTTGATATTTCTCACTCACGGTACCTAAGGACTCCACCTCAGGAGATTTTAATCAATCTGATGCCAGATACATGAAGCCTGCCATGTACTGTACCAGTAGAAAAAAGGATTTACATGTTTTAGTACAATTCAGGAAGGGGTTAATAAATGATTCCACACGAAACCCAGATACCTGAGCTTGGGCCTGGTGCACAATGCTACTGAACTCATAATGTGCTCAGTGACATAGGATAGGATGAATATAAATCACTTTAATATCCCGAGGGGAAATTGTCTTAGACACAGTACTGTTGTATACAAAATAAGCACAGCACATTGCACACTCAACATTATACATACATTGCATGTTACCTATGTCATACGTATTGGTGTTGTTGAATGAATACTTGATGAAATGAAGTCATTACGACTATATAATAATCAATTTGTTTTAATTATTTCATTTCAACCAGATTTGCCTGCTGGGATGAGTGTAATGTCAGGTTTCTTACATGCTCCCATGTGTATCAATTCACTACGTTTTCTGCATTGGTCTTCTCTTTCTTACGTCAAAGCAGTAGTGTATGTTGACTCAAAGACTTGAAAGGTGAGTGAACTCTGGGTACATTTTTTGCAAAATCTTTAAATATTTCATTCTACTGGGCTATAGCTATATAATGCAATTGCAAACCATGCCTATAAATGTCAGCAGGTACACAGAAGTGAGGTGATAATATATGGGAAAAACAACAGATAAAGTGCCTTCAGAAAGTATTCATATCCCCTGACTTGTTCCACATTTAGTTGTGTTACAGCCTGAATTCAAAATTGATTAAATGTTTTTTTTTTCACATCGATCTACACACAATATTCCATATTGACAAAGTGAAAACATATTTTTAGAAATGTTGACAAATTTATTGAAAATGAAATACAGAAATATCTCACTTATACATACGTATTCACACCCCTTAGTCAATACTTTGTAGAAGCACCTTTGACAGCGATTACACCTACGAGTCTTACTGGGTAAGTCTCTAAGAGCTTTCCACACCTGAATAGTGCATTACCTGAATTGCCCATTATTCTTTTCAAAATTCTTCAAGCTCTGTCAAATTGGTTGTTGATCATTGCTAGACAACAATTTTCAGGTCCCCAAGTCCAGAACAGACTATGGGAGGCGCACAGTACTACATAGAGCCAAGACTACATGGAACTCTATTCCACATCAAGTAACTGATGCAAGCAGTAAAATTAGCTTTAAAAAAACAGATACAAAAACACCTTATGGAACAGCGGGGACTGTGAATCAACACAAACATCGGTACAGACACATGCATACACACACAATAACATACGCACTATACACACACATACACATGGATTTAGTACTGTATATTTTGTGGCAGTGGTGGAGTAGGAAGCTGAGGGTACACAGTGTGTTGTGCAATCTGTGAATGTATTGTAATCTTTTAAATTTCTATAAACTGACTTAATTTTGCTGGACCCAAGGAAGAGTAGCTGCTGCCTTTGCAGCAGCCAATGGGGATCCATGATAAATACAAAAAACACATTTTCAAATAGATTTTCAAGTCACATCTGTAACTCAGCTACTCAGCTACTCCTTGTTGCAAATAGGATGCATGTTTTGGAATCTTTTTTTATTATGTACAGGCTTCCTTCTTATCCCCCTGTCAATGAGGTTTGTATTGTGGAGTAACTACAATGTTGTTGATCTGTCCTCACTTTTCTCCTATCACAGCTATTATCACTAGAACCACTGGGCCTCGGCAGACCCCCCTAAACGTGTAATTAATTCATCTCATATATGATATAGAACAAAGTATAATTTGGTTGTGTTCATGAAGGCCTATTTTTTATTTTATTTGAAATAAAACAATAGCATTTCCATTAGTTCTTGTAACTGTAGGCTATATGTAAAAACTATAAAAACTAAAAACATAACATTTCAAGTGTTCAATCCATTTTATTTGTGGAGTGACTTTTTACAACTGTGAAACAGAGAGCATACAGTATGTCTTGGAACACAATAACAGCTAAATATTATAAGGACATAATATATAAAACATACCACAACCACCAAGACGCGCGGTCAAATGATGAAAACATCAGTAGCCTAAATATCATTATAAGCGCCAAGTGGCCTTGATTAATAGTGAAACTCAAAAGCAATAATGCCATTATAGTAAATATAAGTGTTGATATGACAGCGGGGGGAACAAAGTTTCAGACAAAACAACTTACATACACTAACACAACATTGAACAAAACTATAGACACACATACAGTACAACAATGACATATTATGTGAAGAAACACAAATGTCATAACTAAAAAACAGCTGTCCTAAAGACAATTACACTCTTCTATGATATTTACATCAACCAAGTGTTTAAACTCCACCAATGTGAATAGATCATCACATTTTAAAATGTTCAGAAGAGAATTCCAGGATCACGGAGCTGAGTAACTAAAACTATTTCTACCATGACCTGTTCTAATTCTAGGTACTGTTAAAAGCAAATGAGAATAGGACCGTAATTTATATTTATTTACTGACTGTCACGTCCTGACCTTAGAGCTTTTCATGTCTCTATTTTGGTTTGGTCAAGGTGTGATTTGGGTGGGCATTCTATGTTCCCTTTTCTATGTTTTTGTACTTCTTTGTTTTGGCCGGGTATGGTTCTCAATCAGGGACAGCTGTCTATCGTTGTCTCTGATTGGGAACCATACTTAGGTCGCTTTTTCCCACAGGGTTTTGTGGGTAGTAAATTTCTGTTTAGTGTTTTCACCTTACAGGACTGTTTCGTTATTCGCTTGTTGATTTTCGTTATAGTGTTCAAGCATGAACACTTACCACCCTGCGCTTTGGTCCGATGCTTCCTCTTCTTCAGACAACGAATACCGTTACACTGACCTGATTAAAAAGGAACAGAGATAAAGTGGCATTTTACCCAATATGATCTTATAAATCAGTGTATACCTGTGTTTAAGCTGACGCAAGGTCAATGACAACCAGATGACCTTGTTATATTCTTAATTCCATTCCTTTACTAGATTTGTGTGTATTGGGTATATGTTGTGTAATTGTTAGATATTACATGTTAGATATTACTGTACTGTCAAAGTTAGAAGCACAAGCATTTCTCTACAGCCCCAATAACATCTGCTAAACACGTGTATGTGACCAATTAAATTTGATTTGACCAGCCAATGTCGCTTTACAGATCGCAATGATGTATTTGACATTTTTGATTGGGAATGAACCTGAGGGACACATGATAAACTGAATCAATTGCTCTCAGGGAGGTGGTTTAGACCTGCATATATATAACATCACTAAAATCTAAAGCCGCCAGTACTGTACATCGTACCAGCTCCTTCCTGGCCTCCAGAGAAAAACAAGCCTTATGCCGGTAATGAAAAACTATTTTTAGATTGAGCTTCCTTATCAAGTTCTCCACATGAACAGTGAAGCTCAGCTTGTCATCCACCCAAATATTTGTACACTTTGGCTTGCTCTATAGTATGTCCATCCAATGTAGCAATGACATGATTAGTTACATGCCTGGCATTTGAAAATACCATTCATTTTGTTTAACCCGAATTCAGAACCAGCTTCAAATCATACAGATTCTGTTGTATGGTGTTAAATGATCTTTGGGCATTTTCAAAAGCTAAAGATAAACTACAAGCACTTGAATAAAGAACAGTATCATCTGAAAAAAATGAACATCTGCTGTTTCAATATGATCACCAATGTTGTTGATACACAAAATGAACAACAGTGGGTCCAAAATAGAACATTGTGGAACACCTGAGCACAACTCTATGGACTAAGATTTACAACTATCTGCCATTACACATTGAGTACGATTTGATAGGTCATTTATAAACCAACCTAGAGCATGACCAGTAATTCCACAACATTTTAACCTTTGCACCAACACAGCATGGTCCACGGTGTCAAATGCCTTCGACAGACAGACAAGCAATGTAACTTCTTGTCAAGAACACAGTGGATGTCATTTAAAAACTTAAATGTTGCTGAACCAGTGCTGTGGCCAGACCTAAAACCTGATTGCGTTCCATTTAAGATATTGTTTTCTTTGAGGTAAGGCATCAGCTGCCTACTAACTAAGGACTCCAGTACCTTAGACAGTATAGACAATTTTGATATGGGTCGATAGTTGTCAAGTAGTGAAGGATCTCAACCTTTCAAGAGAGGCAGTACAAAAGCAGATTTCCAAAACGTTGGGGTTCCCTTAAAACTTCTTAGGGCTAGGGTACTTTTTTCAGAATTTCCGCCTGACATACGTGCCCAAAGTAAACTGCCTGTTACTCAGGACCAGAAGCCAGAATATGCATATAATTGGTACCCAGGATTTGTATATAATTGGTGCCATTGGATAGAAAACACTTTGAAGTTTGTAGAAATGTTAAAATAATGTATGAGACTGTAACACAATTGATATGGTAGGAGATAATCCAAAGAAAAAGCAACCAGAATTTTTTTTTGAGACCCCATGCTCTTTCAATGGAAAGCTATAGGTCCTATGCAATTCCTATGGCTTCCACTAGATGTCAACAGTCTTTGTTCAAGGTTTCAGGCTTGTTTTCTCCAAAGCAAGGAAGAATTTAAGAGTTTTGGTCCTGGGAGTCACAGTTGGAAATCAGTCTGTGGGCGCGCGATTAGCACTTGCTCATTTTACTTTTCTATTGAACATACTTCTTTCCGTATGAAATATTATAGTTTAATTACATTTTAGGGTACCCGAGGATTAAATAGCAACGTAGTTTGACTTGTTTTAACAAAGTTTAGAGGTAGCTTTTTGGATTCCTTTGTCTGCATGTTGAACTCAAATCGATGGTCCCAACTAAACTGACTTTTTGGGATATAAAGAAGGATTTTATCTAACAAAACGACCATGCATGTTGTAGCTGGTGTAAAAGTATAACTTTAGACCGCCCCCTCGCCCATACCCGGGCGCGAACCAGGGACCCTCTGCACACATCAACAACAGTCACCCACGAAGCATCATTACCCATCGCTCCACAAAAGCCGCAGCCCTTGCAGAGCAAGGGGAACTACTACTTCAAGGTCTCAGAGCAAGTGACGTCACCGATTGAAACGCTATTTAGTGCGCACCACCGCTAACTAAGCTAGCCGTTTCACATCCGTTACACTGGGACCCTTTGGATTGCAAATCAGAGGGAGATTTTCAAAAAGTAAGTGATTATTTAATTGCTATTTGTGATTTTATGAAGCCTGTGCTGGTTGAAAAATATGTTGATGTGGGGCGCCGTCCTCAAACAATCACATGGCATGCTTTCGCTGTAAAGCCTATTGTAAATAGGACAATGCAGTTCGATTAACACGAATTTAAGCTTTTAACCAATATAAGACACTTGTATGTACCTCGATGGTTAATATCCATCATTTTTACCATTATTTATTTAAATTACGCGCCCTCCAATTTCATCCGGAAATTGTTGACAGTTCTAAGAAGTTTTAAATTAGCGTGAGGTTAAAAATACATGTTAAGGGGGAGCAATGATGTATGCAGCTAGGTGTAGGAGGGGGTCTAGATCATCAGGGCCAGGGGATTTCTTTCTATCAATTTTTTTCTCTCTAGTTTGTGTGTGATATTAAGATTCTAACATCGACAGCGTGATATATAGACTTATTTCGGAAAAGTTAAGGATGAAAGGGGAGTAATATAAATAAATAACTAATAAGCAGTCAAAATGACTGCTTTAGTGGTTCTAGTGTTAAAGGGGGATGGGGGTGCATATCGCATATTGACGAATATATACGAGTCTATTCAAAATTCTAAGATAAAAAAATCTGTGGGAAAGCCAAGCCAGTAAAAAAGCCATATCACAACTTACAGTGCATCAGGAAAGTATTCAGACCCCTTGACTTGTTCCACATTTTGTTACATTGCAGCATTATTATAAAATTGACTCAATAGTGGTTTTCCACCCACTCTACACACAATACCCCATAATGACAAAGCAAAACCAGGTTGTTAGAATTTAAAATAAATGAATTACAAATAAAAAACAAATATTACATTTACTAAAGTATTCAGACCCTTTAGGTACTTTGTTGAAACACCTTTGGCAGCGATTACAGCCTACAGTCATCTTGGGTATGAAGCTCAAGCTTGGCACACCTGTATTTGGGGTGTTTCTCCCATTCATCTCTGCAGATCCTCCCAAGCTCTATTTTCAGGTCTCTCCAGAGATATTCTATCAGGTTCAAGTCCGGGCTCTGGCTAGGCCAGTCAAGGACATTCAGAGACTTTTCCCGAAGCCACTCCTGGTTTGTCTTGGCTGTCTGCTTAGGGTTTGTGTCCTGTTGGAAGGTAAACCTTCGCCCCAGTCTGAGGTACTGAGTGCTCTGGAGCAGGTTTTCATCAAGGATATTGCTGTACTTTGCTCCATTCATCTTTCCCTCGATCCTGACTAGTCTCCCTATTAAATGTTTCAAGTTATATACTGTGGCGTTTATTCATGGATGCCAAGGGGAGCCAGGCTTCCCCAAATATTTGACCTGTAAAACAGATTTAACTTTACCTGCATTAAAGTCCCCGGCCACTAGGAGGGCCGCCTCTGGATGAGCAATTTCTTGTTAAGGAGTAAGGATCGGACCAAGATGCAGCGTGGTAAGTGTTCATGACGATTTATTAAAAACTATCTGAACACTGAAATACAAAACATGAACGTGATGAAAACGAAAACCGAAACAGTACCGTGTGGCGACAAACACTCACACGGAAACAAACACCCACAAACCAACAGTGAAACCCAGGCTACCTAAGTATGATTAAGGTCAGAACGTGACATATACAGCACGGTGAGTGTGGTCTTAGTGCCAGCATCGGGTTGTGGTGGTAAATAGACAGCTACGAAAAACATAGATGAAAACTCTCTTGGTAAATAGTGTGGTCTACAGCTTATCATGAGATACTCTACCTCAGGTGAGCAAAACCTCAAGACTTCCTTAATATTAGATTTTGTGCACCAGCTGTTATTTACAAATAGACACAGACCACCACCCCTTGTCTTGCCGAAGGCAGCTGTTCTATCTTTCCAATGCACGGAAAACCCACCCAGCTGTATGTTAACCATGTCAACGTTCAGCCACGACTCAGTGAAACATAAGATATTACAGTTTTTAATGTCCCGTTGGTAACATAGTCTTGATCGGAGCTCATCCATTTATTTTTAATCCAATGATTGCACGTTGGCTAATAGGACTGATGGTAGAGGCGGATTACGCACTCACCGTCCGATCCTTACACCCCAACCTACGTCCTCGATATCGCCATCTCTTCTTTATGCGAATGACCAGGACTTGGGCCTTGTCAGGTGTCTTCGCGTCCTACTCGTTAAAGAAGAAACTTCGTCCAGTACAAGGTGAGTAATCGCTGTCCTAATATCCAGAAGCTCTTTTCAGTCATAAGAGACGGTGACAGAACATTACGTACAAAATAAGTTACAAATAACGCAGAAAAACACGCACAATAGCACAATTGGTTAGGAGCCCGTTAAACAGTAGCTATCTCCTCCAGCGCCATCTCTGAACATCCCTCCCCTTGGTTATGTTCCCTGCGGTTTGCGCTCTTCCTGTTTTTGCATGAACATTGTAGTGGGTAGCTGGCTGGTAGCTAGATAGCTAGTGGGATGGCAGAGTCAAACTATTTTGAATTGGCAGAAGAAAAGGACAGGCCGTCATTATAAGTAAGAATTTGTTCTTAACTGACTTGCCTAGATAAATAAAGGTTACATATTTTAATTTGTTTTAAAGGACAGAGGTTAGCCCTTGAATCTTGACTGACGCGACTTGCACGATTCAGATGGCTCATCGGGTTCATGCGAGTGCCCCGTTTGGCCCCTGGTAGTGCCCAGAGTGCCCACTGCTAATAGCTAACAAGTTAAGCTCAGTTAATAATAATGGCCATTACTCCATCTTCACCATAGACATAAAGGAAATGGCACCAAAAGTGCACAATGTGAAGTTTTACATAGAATCTCTCTGCCCCCAGTTCGTATCTGTAAAACAGGTTGGTAGCCAGTTGTTCTTGTAAGTTATTTGAAAACTCCTTTCACTGTGCCCAATTGGTTTTATACAGTTGAAGTGGGAAGTTTACACCTTAGCCAAATACATTTAAACTTAGTTTTTCAAAATTCCTGACATTGAATCGTAGTAAAAATTCCCTGTATTAGGTCAGTTAGGATCACCACTTTATTTTAAGAATGTGAAATGTCAGAATAATAGTAGAGATAATGATTTGTTTCAGCTTTTATTTCTTTCATCACATTCCCAGTGGATCAGAAGTTTTACATACACTCAATTAGTATTTGGAAGCATTGCCTTTAAGCCATTTTGGCACAACTTTGGAAGTATGCTTGGGGTCATTGTTCATTTGGAAGACCCATTTGCGACCAAGCTTTAACTTCCTAACTCATGTCTTGAGATGTTGCTTTCAATATATCCACATAATTTCCCCTCCTCATGATGCCATCCATTTTGTGAAGAGCACCAGTCCCTCCTGCAGCAAAGTACCCCCACAACATGATGCTGCCACCCCTGTGCTTCACGGTTGGGATGGTGTTCTTCGGCTTGCAAGCCTCCCTCTTTTTCCTCCAAACATAACAATGGTCATTATGGCCAAACAGTTCTATTTTTGTTTAATCAGATCAGAGTGCAGTTGCAAACCATAGTCTGGCTTTTTTATGGCAGTTTTGGAGCAGTGTCGATATAGGACTCGTTTTACTGTGGATATAGATTATTTTGTACCTGTTTCCTCCAGCATCTTCACAAGGTCCTTTACTGTTGTTCTGGGATTGATTTGCACTTTTTGCACAAAAGTACGTTCATCTCTAGGGGACAGAACGTGTCTCCTTCCTGTGCGGTATGACGGCTGTGTGGTGTTTATGGTGTCTACACTTGCATTTAATTGTTTGTACAGATGAACATGGTACCTTCAGGCGTTTGGAAATTTCTCCCAAGGATGAAACAGAATTGTGGAGGTCTACAATCATCCACAGGTACACCTCCAATTGACACATTTTTTTGTCAATTAGTCAATCAGAAGCTTCTAAAGCCATGACACAAATTTCTGGAATTTTCTTAGCTGTTTTAAAGGCACAGTCAACTTGGTGTATGTACATTTCTGACCCACTGGAATTCTTATACAGTGAATTATAAATGACATAATCTGTTTGTAAACAATTGTTGGAAAATTACTTGTCATGCACAAAGTAGATGTCCCTACCAACTTCCCAAAACTACAGTTTGTTATCAAGAAATTTGTGGAGTAGTTGAAAAAACAGTTTTAATGACTCCAACCTAAGTGTATGTTAACTTCCGACTTCAACTGTATATGTATTTACTTGTGTAAATTACTCAACAAAACAATTTATTTCAAGTATTATTAAGGAGATATTGTGTCTGTCATTGTTACATGAGTTGGTATAGGCTATAATCCATTCAAAGGTGGTGTGCACCCTCTACTAGGCATAAAGATGACCAACACATCTTAAGAGGGTTTTCCGCTTTTGGTAACGCAAAAGTAATGTAATGGCTAACTAATTACTTTCCATAGTGAGTAACGTTGTAAAATTGCAAGTCTCTTTAAAGTAAATAGTTGCTTTTAAAAGCAACTTTCCCCAACACTGCTAAATAAGTGTGTTTGTATGACTCATCATGGTTTGAACCTGGTTAGATAGTAGATAGTCAGTTAGTTATTTAGCTTGTTAGCTAGTTTATCGCTAAAGATGTTGATGTGCAAAACCACTAAATAGACACCAATGCATTGTATGAGCCAAAACAGTTTGTACAACAGTACAAACACATGATAGAAGAGGCCTGTGTATTAAAAATAACAAAACCCCATGAAAAGCTAGCCAACAACAACAAAAAGTATCTAGCTTGTAGGGAGAAATGATAGGCTAGCTAGTGCCTTGTGCTGAGCTTGATAACGTTAGTGGTTAGCAATTAGCATGAAACCATTAGATACAAAAATACATATCATTAGTGTTGTTCATATGTACAAACGTTTATAACAGAAATAAAAAAATATCTGTGACATCTTGTTCTCATTAACTTACGTACAAAGTTAGCTAGTTTAGCTTGACCACACTCATTTGAATGAAAAAATCTCACAAATTGTTCACTCGGTCGAAACATTTAAATTATACATCAAAATGACCAGAATACGCATGACACTTTAGATTTTAAAAACAAAACCATGCTTATAAATGTTACAAACCTGAAAACAGGAGAAATAAGAAGACACAGAGAGAGTTGGCTTCTTTTCACTGGGCTTCTCATCAAACAGTTGAGAATTTACGTGACTGTACGGTCTGTAAATTTCCAGAAACGTATTAATGCATAACTGGGAATTTACTTTCCCAGAAATTCCATCATGCAAGTGTTCAGGGATGCACAGGAGTCTGCATCCTCGCATTGGACAAGTTCCACCCACGACCACGACCACGACCACGCACCTCAAATTTCACAGGAATATAGCAGATCCGATTTTACCGAGAAACTGCTTTTCATGCAGTCTGACTTTTCCTATCAGTGCACCAGTGAATCACCCAATGGTGACAATAACTGCCGTGTTTCACAACTTTACTGACCTTGCTCTGGCATTCTTAAAGTACTAAACACTTAATTGTAAGGATCTCTTCTCCTCCTCCACCACTGGACACAGTAAGACAGAACAGAGAAAAGACACATGCAACACCACAATCCCGCTCTCTCTCTCTCTCTCTGTGTATCTCCCTCTATTTGTATCTCCCTCTGTCTCTCCCTCTCTCTTCTCCATTTTCTTTCTCTCTCTCCACAGGCACATATAAAGACCCACACCTCCTGGCCTTGCAAACATTTTCAGCATAACAAGCCATATCATCATTATTTATTCCCTCCACTGTTGTCCAGTATGCCTTCCTAATGACTGTGTGTCAGCTTGGGATGAGAAGGGGCCAAAGAGGAAGGGAGGGTTAAGTGGGAGGGAGGATAAAGGGGGAGGCGGTGATTACCAATGTGCTTCAAATTGAAATAAACCACAGCATTCATTCATCTGACACAAACCAGGCATTCAGTGTTTGACTTCAGACCCCAGAGGACTGGACACAGGGCTTTAGAAGTGATGACACATGGAGAGAAAAATAAACAAACATTCCATTTATGGATTTAAGATTGATTATAAGTGTTGGTTTAAAATGAAAGACATGTAAGGGATGATACATTAAATCACTCATACAGTATAATACAATTTGTCATTACATTTCATCAGGGGACATTCTTGAGGGTATGATCTCTCCTCTGAGCGTCCCATACCTTTAGGTCCAGGCTTCAGTTAGTCTTCAGAGTCAGTCTGTCCCTTTATGTGAGACAAGATGTAGCTGGAAGTAAGGGAAGGTGGAAGATGGCGCTGTACTGGATGGCCGATGTTTTACAAGCTCAGACCCAACTTTCCTATTTTGTCATTTGCTTATTTTTATTTTATTTTCCCGAATTGTATCCGCTATCAAATGTATCCACTATCACCAACAAATCTCTGTGTTTCATGGCAGGAGGAGACACTGTTCCCCAAACATTACAACAGTGTCTGATGCTAATGCCTTCAGCGGCCACAGTGACTGGCTGGTGTGTGTGTGTGTGTGTGTGTGTGTGTGTGTGTGTGTGTGTGTGTGTGTGTGTGTGTGTCGCGTTGGATGACAGTGTAGAGCTATAATTAATACGGGACTTGGCTTGTGAGCAGAAGGTGTATAGTGGAATTTAGCAGGATGGAACAATACTTGTCATCCTTTCGTAATACATGCCCACTGACCCTCACCCTTTCCTCAGGACAGGTACAGAACAAAGTTCTCTGTCTAGCATGGCATGTAATGTTAGTGATGGATATTAACTAAGACGGGCATAATGATCTCTGATCTATGGCTAATTATGATGTCAACATTCACAGACTACTGTGAACACAAAGTGACACTCCGTGAGGGGGTATCATGTATCATGGTGTAGAAGCTATACTCGTAGGGAAAAAAAGGTGCTATCTAGAACCTAAAAGGGTTTTTCAGCTGTCCCCATAGAAGAACCCTTATTGGTTCCCTTTTTTTCTAAGAGTGTAGGTCCCACTAATGTGCCAAATATTGTAAATATACAACATGTTGCTTAAATATTGCATTATCAATTATCTGACCTCTATCAAATGATGTAGTCACGGAAAAGGTAGTAATGCTGTACAGACATTAGTCTACAATTCTACACTCTTAGAAAAAAACATGTTCTCTAGAACCTAAAAAGATTCTTCGGCTGTCCCAATAAGAGAAATCTTGAAGAACCCTTAGGAATGATCTATTCAGGACATGTGGACATCAGTACCCAAGAGGTGAATACCCCATTTATTTGTTTTCCTCCATTTGTAATCTGAATTGCATCAGAGGATTTAAAACAATACACATAACATACAATCATTTAGCTTGTTAGTCTCGGAAACCTAAGGCTAATCATATTGCAAAAGCACAAAACTGACTATGATGATGATGACAATATCTCTGAGAGCAAGAAAATGCCTGTTTGTCTGAGGCTGATTCCTCGCAAGCGCTTGAACATGCATATACACGCATACACACACACACACACTCACATTCAAACACACACACATGTAAATAGTGCCACGCATGCACACAAACCCACACAGTTGGCCTTGCTATTTAGATTTTTAAATTCCTTTATGTCCTTTGTTTTTGTCTTTTGTTATTTTCGTAGGGTTGGAGGGGGACGGTGGCTTGGATGGTTGAGGAGCAGCTCGGGGGATCCTTGGGGGGATCTTGGATGGTTGGTGGCCTGGCGGTTAGGAGCTTGGGTTTGTGGCTGAGAGGTCGCTGGTTCGAGTCACCGATTCAACTGGGTGGGGGGGGGGGGGGGGGATCTGTCAAAAATCTAATCCAAATCAAATCAAATGTTATTTGTCACATACACATGGTTAGCAGATGTTAATGCGAGTGTTGCGAAATGCTTGTGCTTCTAGTTCCCACAATGCAGTAATAACCAACAAGTAATCTAACTAACAATTCCAAAACTACTGTCTTATACACAGTGTAAGGGGATAAAGAATATGTACATAAAGATATGTTCAGTGTTACAGAAATGTCACATTATGCCCTTGGGCGGGGAGCTTGACCCTGTTTGCACCTGTGGGTCGCTCTGGATGGGAGTGTCTGCTGGATGACTGAATGTAATGTGATGATGACCGGCTTCTCTTCAGGGAGATTGTATGTTTTAAAATTCAATACAAATGTGTGTAAGGATATACTATGTGGTTAACTGTTGATCATTGAGGGCCTCTGTAGTTAATTTCATGTTGAGAACAGCCTAGATATTAAATCAGTTTTGATTACGCTAACTTGCTTGTCAGTCATCACTCAGTACAAGTGGGGTTTATAGTGTAATTATTAAGGTCACATCCTAGTCACATGGCCAGGAGAGAGCGAAGGGTCAGATACTGACAGTGAACACCATACGTCACTCCTGTTGGAGAAGACTATAGGGCTTTCAGAAAAGTAATCTCTGTGAGTAAATAAAGAGTAAATAATAAATCATCAAGGAGACACAGCCATATTGAACCACGGGAAGAAGGATCACATGGATCATGTGTGTCAATAACCTCCACAGATCATAGAGTTTCAGCAATACTTTACGTAGCCCTTTACCCTCTTACCCATAATGGATTTATAATAGCAGATTTGGTCACTGATAAACACCTAAATTGGAACACAGTGGCTGTAAAGTAAAATCCTATATGACGTCAGAGCAAAACGGAGAACATCATCATGTTCGTGAGATTCTCATCTTTGCATAGAGTGGTCATATTGTAGGCCAAACCATTCGGATGCTACAGACCAATTTTTGGGATGTCTCATGGTCTGACAAACACCACTGTAGCTCAAGGCACCTTCCAACGCAGATGGGGAAGGCCGACATAGGTGAATGTGCTGGATTAAGACGCAGCCCATGCAAAACTGATGGATTTTGAGCTGGATTTTTTAATTATTGTATGTTACTTAGATTGACGCACAGATGCTTGAGGAGTTTAAAAGGACAAGCTAACTGCATGACAAGACACTGCAGTTAATTTCAAAGTGACATGGCTGCATGACCTATTAAGCAGTTAGTCATTTGTTCCTTGCTCTGTCTGTTTGACACTTTATCCCCTTAGAGCTTACAAAGGAGAACCCTTCTGGGTTTTTAGTACTATAGAGATGAATAAGGAAAATGTGGTTTGAAGCGACAGATAGTCACAGAATGTTTTGATAATTTGCTGTTGTCGTATTCGCTAAAATGTATTCGGGCCTTTAATGAAAGTACTGTTCAAACTGTATATCTTCAGATCGGCAAATCAAAACCTTAGTCCAAAACACTGTCGGTGGTCGTACGTTGACTAGTTTGTTTTGATTTTAACAACAGTTCAGTCTTATCAAGGAAGAGTTATGCAACAACAGGCTACTCCCCCACAGGATCAGAGGAATCCATCCTAGTTACATTTTGTCCATGAGCTCAAAATGGAGGGTACTGGAGACAAATAAAGTTTATTGAAAGATATTTTCTTCTCCTATAACAAGGTATATGCAATAGGAATAAAACAAATAACATAATTCATAAATAATTCACTTGAATATATTGTTCAAACATTTTATTTGATTTAACTGTAATTAAACCACTTTCTTGAAATACAAACATCCACACTCACAGTAAGAAAACCTCTGATGCAAACAAGGCAAATTCTAGTAGTTCAGTGTTACAGAAAATGTCACTAAGGACTTTGGTTTGCCACTGGCCATTGTTGTTGAAGTGGGTAGCACTTTGGTTTACAGTGCTGAAATAACAGGATAACAACAAGGAAAAAAGACGTAAACAACCATGTAAAACCCCGGTAAATACCCGTTCAGTGGCGATCTTAGCATGGAAATGTTGGTGGGGCAGAATGAGTGGATGTTTGGATAATACGTGGACGGGTGGCGTTGAATGCCTTACCTATTTAGTCACAGATGTTGTTCATTATCTTATGAGTTTATGGCATAAAGGCGGTAGAGAACCTTCACCGGGTCATTATTAGTAGCTTTTTCTCCTTATTGAAGTTGCCCAATTTTTTGGGCAAGAGTAAGCACTTTAGGAATCCATTTTAAAGAACTGCAGGTGTGCACTATGCAAATACCGGTATCTTTTGGGATCTTCTGGCCATCTTGCTCATTTTCAAAGGAAACCCAAAACAATGTCAAAGCAGAAAGCCTGACTTCGGAAGTCAATTTCCTGTCAGAGAATTCATTTTTAGATATTCTGAAGAATAGGGAGCTATATGAGACTCAAATGATGAAACTTTTGTTCAAAGCTGAAGTAGCTGAGCTTTTCCAGCATTCACAGTCAGATATTAGTGATATCAAAGATGATTGTGAGTGCTGAATATGTTGTATGGACTGTGGTTGCTTCGCTTCATTCTACAATTTCTGCATTTCTGTTACTTCTAAATGTTACAACCACACTCTCCTTAGCTAGTTTGGAAAGTACGTTTCCAGCTCTGCGGCCTCATTTTGTGTTTGGTGTTGATTATGACTATGTCCCAGAGGTACGGTATCTAAAATTAAATCACTCATTCCTGCCACAGAGATGAAACAAATACTTTTTTTCTCATTAAATGCATTCTTCATTAATGAAAGCGTAGGAAAGCAGGCATTGGGAGGCTAATATTTGACCAAATTTGTTCTATCTCTGAACAAAACTCAACACTGCAGCCCAATTCACTTTTCTGAAAGGCGGGAAATTAAGAATACGACAGTTATTTTAATCGTTCTCCATTTACCCTGCTGAGAATCGTAATGATGGTCTTCCTTCAGCTGCTTAAAAGGTAGTGAGATGCACAGATAGGCTTTAGTATTTCTGTCTCAAACTTGAAATTGAATAAAATGGATAACACTCCTACAGGCAAGTAGATGTAATGTTTAATTGGCTTGATGGCAGATCTCATCTGGCCAGAGACCCTGGAGACCAGAGACACAGTCAACGGATTTGACAATATTAACGTAGTTTACAAATAGCTTGTTTTAGCACACTGGATGCTACTGAATACATTTCACATACTGGAAAATGTATCACCATTCATTATACATAGACAACGCTGTATATATTACAAACAAAATGTACATAGTACATTCAACCATGACATAAAGTATATTCTCAATAGTCATTGTAAATATTTCTTCCATAATAACATGGGTCCATGTATGTTGATCTCAAACACCACCACTTTCACTTAGAGTTGTATGATTCTGCCATTAATTGTTGAGATGAGTCAGGGTCCTCTGAATTATTTCAGAAATACAGCTCACTTTTGAAATGTTGATCGAGCACAACTATTGACTTTCTGAGCAATATGAAAATAAGGCAAGGGGCTTTCCAAGAGTTATACTCTGCAGAGAGAGAGAGAGAGAGACGGAAAGAGGGAAAGAGAAATAGAATAAATCAGCACCATAGCCTTTTTCATTCAGAAAGGGGAAAAAATAAGAAACACTTGCAATCAGGACTCTAAATGAAATGAAATGTGACTTTTTTAATTGATTGAAATATAGCCTATATTGGGCCTGTATGAACTCTAGCTACTTTTGAAGTACGTGTTGTGCCCAATAAACGAGTAAGTATTACTGCAAAGACATTTGTTTAATATAAAAGCAAAAATTTGACATGAATACAGGTAATTGAAATTAGTAATTTGTGGAATATTAGGTTTCTACATTGTGTAAAAGCACTATTTTCCCATTGAGAAGCAAGCCGTTTTCAGTAATAGTGCAACCATGACGCTATCAAAGCTGCCCTCGCTATTTTCTTTAGGGCACTCAGAAACAACAGTACAGCTAAGCCTTATCATTACAACAATGATTATCTGGGAGATTTTTTCTCCTAGTCGCACTGTGGCTCCCAAAATAAAACTCCAGGTCACAGAGAAAAATATTTCTGCGCACTTTAGAGCCCTGCTTGCAATAAAGACTTATGTCACAATAAAAAATGCTTTACAAAACAAATCTGCGGAGATACAAGAGGAGTCACTGAATGTACAATCTCAACCTCCTCCAAGCAGAGCCACCCCCGTGGAGCTGTGTGTGAGATTTCCCATGTTACTGATGAACATACTCCGATAATCCCCATCTATGCCAGCGGTAAGATCTACAGCAAATGAATAAAACATACACTGCCTCCTCAACCACTCAGAGTACAGGCATGCACTGAGAGCTAGCTAAAAACTGGTGTGTCAAACTAAGAAACATAATAAAAAAAATCCCCATCAGTTTAAGATAGAGATATATATGTCGCCTGTTTGCATCTGCAGTTCTGCCCAGGAGACATCCCGAAAATCGAAAACATCTGTTGCATCCGAAATGTTTGGCCTACAAACTACATTGAACAAAAGTATCAACACAACATGCAACAATTTCAAAGATTTTACTGAGTTACAGTTCATGTAAGGAAATCAGTCAATTGAAATACATTCATTAGGCCCTAATCTATGAATTTCACATGACTGGGAATACAGATAGGCATCTGTTGGTCAAAGATTCCTTAGAAAAAAGGTAGGGACGTGGATCAGAAAACCAAACCATTTGATCAGGCTGTTGATTGTGGCCTGTGAAATGTTGTCCCACTCCTGTTCAATGGCTGTGCAAAGTTGCTGGATATTGGCAGGAACTGGAAGAGGCTGTCATACACCTCAATCCAGAGCATCCCAAACATGCTCAATGGGTGACATGTCTGGTGAATATGCAGGCCAGGGAAGAACTGGGACATTTTCAGCTTCCAGGAATTGTGTACAGATCCATGCAACATGGGGGCATGCATTATCATGCTGAAACATGAGGCAATGACAGCGGATGAATGACATGACAATGGGAAGTCTCTATATTTTGCTCGCATGAAGTAGAGCATCTTATGATAAACTGCAGACCACACTATTTCATCTATACTTTCGTGGCTGTTTATCCTCTTTGGGGTAGGTGGGACGCTACTGTCCCAACTGGCCAACATCCAGTGAAATTGCAGAGCGCGAAATTCAAATTACAAAAATCATAATATTAAACATTCATGAAAATACAAGTGTCATACATCATTTAAAAGTTTAACTTCTTGTTAATCCAGCCGCTTTGTCAGATTTCAAAAAAGGCTTTACGGCGAAAGCACACCATGCGAATATCTGAGGACAGCGCCCCGCACACAAAAGCATTACATACATTTTCCAACCAAGCAGAGGCATCACGAAAGTCAGAAATAGCGAAAAAATAAATCACTTACCTTTGAAGATCTTCATCTGGTTGCAATCACAAGGGTCCCAGCTACATAACAAATGGTCCTTTTGTTCGATAAAGTCCTTCTTTATATCCCCAAAAAGTCAGTTTAGTTGGCGCGCTTGAATCAGTAATCTCCGTAGCTGACTTGAGTAAGACCTTTAAAACTTCTAGTTTCCTGAATTACCGCCTGACTGATGTGCCCAAAGTAAACTGTCTGTTACTCAAGTCCATAAGCCAGGATATGCCGATTGGTACCATTGGATAGAAAACACTTTCAAGTTTCTAAAACTGTTAAAATATTGTCTGAGACTATAACAGAATTGATATGGCAGGCGAAAATCCAACCAGAATCTTTTTTTTTTAGGTCCCAGGCTCTTATAATGGAAACCTATTGTTCCTAGGTAAATCCGTCTCCCAGATTGCAATTCCTATGGCTTCCACTAGATGTCAACAGTCTTTATTCAAGGTTTCAGGCTTGTTGTTTGAAAAACAAGCAATAATTTTGAGTTTTGGTGAGAAGAGCACCGGAACAATATCAGTCTTTCGGTGCGCGAGGGAGAGAGCGTGCGCTTACTGATTTTCCTTTCCTATTCAACATACTACTTTCCGTATGAAATATTAGAGTTTATTGACATTTTGGAGTACCTAAGGATTAAATAGAAACGTCGTTTGACTTGTTTGGACGAAGTTTAGTGGTAGCTTTTTGGACTCCTTTGTCTGCATGTTGAACGAGTGGATTACTGAAATCGATGGCGCCAACTAAACTGACTTTTTGGAATATAAAGAAGGATTTTATCTAACAAAACAACCATTCATGTTGTAGCTGGGATCCTTGAGATTTCAAACAGAGGAAGATCTTCAAAAGTAAGTGATTTATTTCATCTCTATTTGTGATTTTATGAAGCCTGTGCTGGTTGAAAAATATGTTGATGTGGGGCGCCATCCTCAGACAATCACATGGTATTCTTTCTCCGTAAAGCCTATTGTAAATCGGACAATGCAGATAGATAAACAAGAATAAGATTTTAAATGATTTAAGATACTTGTATGTTCATGAATGTTTAACATTGCGATTATAAATTTGAATGGCGCGCCCTCCAAATTCACCGGATGTTGTCGGCTGGTGTCCCGCTAGCGGGATGCCTATCCCACAGGTCAACATTCACAATGCTGCGGGGCCAGACGGATTACCAAGATGTGTGCCGGGCATGTGCTGACCAACTGGCAGGTGTCTTCACTGACATTTTCAACATGTCCCTGACCAAGTCTGTAATACCAACATGTTTCAAGCAGACCACCATAGTCCCTGTGCCCAAGAACACTAAGGCAACCTGCCTGAAAGACTACAGACCCGTAGAACTCACGTCCGTAGCCATGACGTGTTTTGAAAGGCTAGTAATGACTCACATCAACACCATTATCCCAGAAACCCTAGACCCACTCCAATTTGCATAACACCCAAACAGATCAACAGATGATGCAATCTCTATTGCAGTCCACACTGCCCTTTCCCACCTGGACAAAAGGAACACCTATGTGAGACTACAGCTCAGCATTCAACACCATAATACCCTCAAATCTCATCACTAAACTAAGGATCCTGGGACTAAACACCTCCCTCTGCAACTGGATCCTGGTCTTCCTGTTGGGCCGCCCCCAGTTGGTGAGGGTAGGTAGCAACACATCTGCCACGCTGATCCTCAACACTGGAGCCCATCAGGGGTGCATGCTCAGTCCCCTCCTGTACTCCTTGTTCACCCACGACTGGGGGTGCCAGGCATGATTCCAACACCATCATTCAGTTTGCAGACGACACAACAGTTGTAGGCCTGATCACCGACAACGACGAGACAGCCAATAGGGAGGAAGTCAGAGACCTGGCTGGGTGGCACCAGAATAACAACTTATCCCTCAACCTAACCAAGACTAAGGAGATGATTATGGACGACAGGAACAGGAGGACCAAACATGCCCCCATTCTCATTGATGGTGCTGTAGTGGAGCAGGTTGAGCGCTTCAAGTTCCTTGAATAAACTAGAATGGTCCAAACACGCCAAAAGATAATTGTGAAGAGGACATGACAAAGCCTATACCCCCTCAGGAACCTGAAATGATTTGGCATGGGTCCTCAGATCCTCAAAAGGTTCTACAGCTGCAACATCGAGAGCATTGGTTGCATCACTGCCTGGAACGGCAACTGCTCGGCCTCCGACCGCAAGGCACTACAGAGGGTAGTGCGTACGGCCCAGTACATCACTGGGGCTAAGCTGTCTGCCATCCAGGACCTCTACACCAGGCGTTGTCAGAGGAAGGCCCTAAAAATTGTCAAAGAACCCACCCACCCCAGTCATAGACTGGGTAGCGGTACCGGAGCGCCAAGTCTAAGACCAAAAGGCTTCTCAACAGTTTTTACCCATAAGCCATAAGACTCCTGAACAAGTAATCAAATGGCTAGCATTGTGTGCTCCCCCCAACCACTATTTTACGCTGCTGCTACTCTCTGTTTATCATATACTGTATGCATAGTCACTTTAACTGTACATTCATATACATTCTACCTCAATCAGCCCGACTAACCGGTGCCTTATATAGCCTCGCTACTGTTATTTTTCACAGTCATTTTTGCTGTTGTTTTTATTTCTTTACTTATCTATTGTTCACCTAATACATTTTTTTACTTAAAAATTGCACTGTTGGTTAGAGCCTGTAAGTAAGCGTTTCACTGTACATTTGGTACATTAGGTCTTACACCTGTTGTATTCGGCACACGTGACAAATAAACTCGCTCACACGACACGATCTGCCCGGTACAGTTGAAACCGGAGTTCTGTGGAGAGCACACTTCTCCAGCATGCCAGTGGCCATTGAAGGTGAGCATGTGCACACTCATGTCGGTTATGACACAGAACTGCAGTAAGGCCTACAAGCACGCAGATGAGCTTTGCTGAGACGGTTTCTGACAGTTCGTACAGAAATTCTTCGGTTGTGCAAACCCACAGTTTCATCAGCTGTCCAGGTGGCTGGTCTGTCTGATGGATGGGTTATCTTGGCAAAGGAGAAATGCTCACTAACAGGGATGTAAACAATCAGCTTTTTGTGCACATGGAACATTTCTGGGATCTTTAATTCAGCTCATAAAACATGGGACCAATGTTGCATTTATATTTTTGTTCAGTGTAATAGCACTCTGCAGAAAGGGTAGACTCACAAACACAATGGTGTTCACGTGCTCTATAACCCCTACAAGCCCCACTAGCCTAGTCTAAATTCAGCAACGATGAGGTGTGTAGCGTCCGAACCATTTGGGCTACAAACTAATGTGACTCCACTGTAGAAAGGGGAAACTCTCACGAATACGATGGTGTTCTATGAACCCCACAAGTGTCACGGGACTCGTCTAAAGATAACCCATACAAAGATTGAAAGTATCCGTAAAAAAAAGATATATATATAATATATATATATAATAATATATATATACAGTTGAAGTCAGAAGTTTACTTAGGTCCAACTTAGGTTGGAGTCATTAAAACTCATTTTTTCAACCACCCCACAAGACAGTTTATTTCACTTATAATTCACTGTATCAGACATTTACATACACTAAGGTGACTGTGCCTTTAAACAGCTTGGAAAATTCCAGAAAATGATGTCATGGCTTTAGAAGCTTATGATAGTCTAATTTACATAATTTGAGTCAATTGGAGGTGTACCTGTGGATGTATTTCAAGGCCTACCTTCAAACTCGGTGCCTCTTTGCTTGACATCTGGGGAAAATCAAAAGAAATCAGCCAAGACCCCAGAAAAAAATTGCGGACCTCCACAAGTCTGGTTCATACTTGAGAGCAATTTCCAAATGCCCGAAGGTACCACGTTCATCAGTACAAACAATAGTATGCAAGTATAAACACCATGGAACCAAGCCGCCATCATACCGCTCAGGAAGGAGAAGCGTTCTGTCTCCTAGAGATGAACGTACTTTGGTGTGAAAAGTGTAAATCAATCCAAGAACAACAGCAAAGGACCTTGTAAAGATGCTGGAGGAAACAGGTACAAAAGTATCTAAATCCACAGTAAAATGATTCCTGTATTGTATCGACATAATCTAAAAGGCCGCTCAGCAAACAAAAATAGAACTGTTTTACCATAATGATCATCGTTATGTTTGGAGGAAAAAGTGGGATGCTTGCAAGCCAAGGAACACCATCCCAACCGTGAAGCATGGGGGTGGCAGCATTATGTTGTGGGGGTGCTTTGCTGCAGGTGGGACTGGTGCACTTCACAAAATAGATGGCATGATGTGGAAGGAAAATTACGTGGATGTATTGAAGCAGCATCTCAAGACATCAGTCAGGAAGTTAAAGCTTGGTCGCAAATGGGTCTTCCAAATGGACAATGACCCCAAGCATACTTCCAAAGTTGTGGCAAAATGGCTGAAGGACAACAAAGTCAAGGTATTGGAGTGGCCATCACAACGCCCTGACTTCAATCCTACAGAACATTTGTGGGCAGAACTGAAAAAGTGTGTTTGAGCAAGCAGGCCTGCAAACCTGACTCAGTTACACCAGCTCTGTCAGGAGGAATGGACCAAAATTCACCCAACTTATTGAGGGAAGCTTGTGGAAGGCTACCCAAAACGTTTGACCCAAGTTAAACAATTTAAAGGCAATGCTACCAAATACTAATTGAGTGTATGTAAACTTCTGACCCACTGGGAATGTGATGAAGGAAATAAAAGCTGAAATAAATCATTCTCTCTAATATTATTCTGACATTTCACATTCTTAAATAAAGTGGTGATCCTATCTGACCTAAGACAGGGAAGTTTGATTAAATGTCAGGAATTGTGAAAAACTGAGTTTAAATGTATTTGGCTTAGGTGTATGTAAACTTCCGACTTCAACTGTATATATATATATACACACACTACATCAAATTGCATTGGTCACATACACATATTTAGCAGATGTTATTGTGGGTGTAGCGAAATGCTTGTGTTCCTAGCTCCAACAGTAGTATCTAACAATTAACAACAATACACACAAATCTAAAAGTAAAAGAATGGTTTTAAAAAATATATAAATATTAGGACGAGCAATGTCGAGTGGTATTGACTAAAATACATTATATACATATGAAATGAGTAAAGCAATATGTCAACATTATTAAAGTGACAAGTGTTCCATTATTAAAGTAACCAGTGATTCCATGTCAATATGTATATATGGCAGCAGCCTCTAAGTTGCAGGGTTGAGTAACTGGGGGTAAAATAAATCTTCTTAGGGATTGACATTTTCGCCTAAAATGACATACCAAATCTATCTGCCTGTACCTCAGGCCCTGAAGCAAGGATATGCATATTCTTGGTACCATTTGAAAGGTAACACTTTGAAGTTTGTGGAAATGTGAATTGACTGTAGGAGAATATATCACAATAGAAGAAAATACCACCATCTCTGAAGTACAAGAGAAAGGTCCCAGTTCAAGCCATCACTCTGGTTAATTCCGATGGTGTCCACAAGATGGCAGCAGTGTATGTGCAAAGTTTCAGACGGATAACTTGAAGTATGAGTGAACTACATGACATTTAGTGTGAAGTCACCCAAGTACATTTCCGCAAATCGTGAAGGAGACATTTGCATTCATATTACATTTTTCTGCAAGCATATCGTCAAATCTGTATACTTGGACTTGGATTTATATTTTCCAGTATTAGTAGCCATATTATAAGTTCAACATTTGCAAAACAACCAGTTTTCATAACTTCATAACTCTGAATATTCTAATAATTGTTGTTGAAAATGGAAAGGGGTGCTGTCGCGCAAGGTTAGTAGCTACATTTTACAACAGATACAGGGTTTCCGGATACTCCTGTAATGCCCAGCTCATTGGCTTGACCCCGATTGGTGCTTATTTGACAGAGTTGTTTTAAGTGAAGACCGCCCGCGTCACCATTAGGCGTGCCATGTAGGCGGCGCTCTCTGACCAAATTTGGTGTCCTATAGGATATACTACACCCCTAATGATATAGTGAAGTCTGGTTACATTTTAGGATCTCTGAGGAATACATACAAACGTGATTTGGCTGGTTGAAACAACGGTTAGGTTTCGATTTTCACAGATTCCTTTCTTTGCAAATTGAACGAGTGGAAATACCAAATCGATCGTGCATGCTATATGGACCTTTTTAGGATATTAAAAAGGATTTGATCAAATAAATGACACTTCATGTTCTCTGGGACCCTTTGGGTGATAAATCAGAGCAAGATTTCAGAATGTAAGTATACATTTCACCTTCAGAGGTAAATTAATCAAACCTATCACAGTGAAAAAAGTGTTTTGTTGTTAGGAGTTCTCCTCACACAATAGCATTGCATTTTTTCACAGTAATAGCTACTGTAAATTGGACAGTGCAGTTATATTAACAAGAATGTAAGCTTTCAGCCGATATAAGATATATGTACCGACATTTGTTGTTTCTCTAAAGTCTGCGATCGTGACACATGGCGCTGCATGATTTACAACAGTCCCGTTGACGGGAAGCCTATCCCTAATTAACAGTCTGGTGGTCTTGAGATAGAAGCTGTTTTTCAGTTTCTCGGTCCCAGCATTAATCGATCTGTACTGACCTCGCCTTCTGGATGGTATATGGGTGAACAGGCCGTGTCTCTGGTGGTTGAGGTTCTTGATGATCTTTTTGGCCTTCCTGTGACATCGGGTGCTGTAGGTGTCCTGGAGGAAAGGCAGTGTGCCCCCGGTGATGCGTTGGGCAGACCACACCACACTAGAGAGCCCTACAGTTGCGGGCGCTGCAGTTGCCGTACCAGGTGGTGATATAGCCCGACAAGATGCTCTCAATTGTGCATCTGTAAAAGTTTGTGAGGGTCTTTAACAAATTTCTTTAGCCTCCTGAGGTTGAAGAGGCACTGTTGAGCCTTCTTCACCAAACAGTTTGTGTGGGTGGACCATTTCAGATTGTCAGTGATGTGTACGCCAAGGAACTTGAAGCTTTTTACCTTCTCCACTCCACATTAACAAAAGTATGTGGACACCTGCTTGTCGAAAATCTCATTCCAAAATCATGGGCATAAATATGGAGATTGTACCCCAGCCCAAACCATGAAAAACAGCCCCAGATCATTATTCTTCCTCCACCAAACTTTACAGTTGGCACTATGCATTGGGGCAGGTTGTGTTCTTCTGGCATCCGCCAAACCCAGATTCGTCCGTCGGACTGCCAGATGGTGAAGCTTGATTCATCACTCCGTTTCCACTGCTCCAGAGTTTAATGGTGGCGAGCTTTACACCACTCCAACTGATGCTTGGCATTGCACATGGTGATGTTTAGGCTTGTGTGCAGCTGCTTGGCCATGGAAACCCATTTCATGAAGCTCCAGGCGAACAGTTCTTGTGCTGATGTTGCTTCCAGAGGCTGTTTCGGGAGAGACAATCTTTACGCGCTACGTGCTTCAGCACTCACCGGTCCCGTTCTGTGAGCTTGTGTGGCTTACCACTTCACAGCTGTGCCGTTGTTGCCCCTAGACGTTTCCACTTCACATTAACAGCACTTTACAGTTGACCTCGGCAGCTCTAGCAGGGCTGACATTTGGCAAACTGACTTGTAGGAATGGTCGCATCTTATGACGCTGCCACATTGATATTCACTGAGCTCTTCAGTAAGGCCATTCTTCTGCCAATGTTTGTCTATGGAGATTACATGGCTGTGGGCTCGATTTTATACACCTGTCAGCAACGAGTGTGGCTGAAATAGCCTAATGAAGGGGTGTCACATACTTTAGCATATATAGTGGATTCCCTGAGCTTTCTTTTAACTCCAACATGTAGGACAGACACTTCAAACCTTATTCCTTATGATACATTTTTTTAATGTGTTTCTATGGGATATATTCGTAAAGGCCAAATTCTATATTCTATATTTTATATTTTATATTTATTCATTTTTATACCTAAAGGGGTCCTACAATTCTAAAATAGCTAAATGATCCATGGTATGACCTTTAACAATTATATATATCAGCTTAGAACCCCCAGCCTCCTCCACTCCCAACAACTTAGATGTTTAAGAATTAGTAGCCACAAATTATTTATTTTGTTACCCAATTAAATGAAAACATGATTTTGCCTTTTGCTTTTTTATAATGTTGATCCTTGTAATGCAAATTGTAGATGCATCTTATTGTGATATTCTGATTACATGCAAGTATGCATTATTGCATTAAAACATTGTACATTTGAAATGGTGGTATTTCCAAGACCAGATTTAAATGTTAATGTTAATTTATTGGTGGTAATAAATATTTCCCTCTAAATGTCAATGTATGGTGCTCTATGATGGATGTAAACAGTATCACTGAGTGTTATAATATGGAATTCGGTTTGATGACTAGTAGTGACAGACAGTATTGTGTGGTCTGCGTTCAGTTCTCCTGTGATTGAGAGACCGGCAAGATAAGACGAGTGTCTGTGCTGCCTAGCACTTCCACTCATGCGGATGAAAATGAAATAAAAAGTGATCTCCTGTTTGGTGCGCTGGGCAGACAGGCAGCAGCAGCAGAAACAAACAAACAGCCTGAGAAAGCAAACAAAGCCTCCTTCAGGCTCCAGACCGTTATCGTTTGGCTGCACCCATGCCTGACAAAGGGGAGATACTTGGCTGGATAGCTCTCTGGATAGAAACATAATCACATCCTCACTCTCACGTTATTACATTATATTTTTACACTGCAGGGAATATGTTTAATATTTTTCTCCATTTCCACAGTAGGCTAGTGTTTACAGTGTGACCTGATAATAGGTGGTAAGGCAGCCGGTAAAGATAACAGTTTACAGAGGCTCCATCCCAAATGGAACCCTATCCCTATTAAAAAGTAGTGCACATGTAAGAAATATGGTGCCATTTGGAACACGGGATGTATCCTGTCGCCGACTGTATTCAATCCATTTTCATTAAAAAAGTACAAACATTCAGATGCCAGTCACTTACAGTAAATTACTTGAATGTTAATCAAGTATGACTTTTAACTTAAACTATGTTTTAATGTTGGAAGGTTCCAGTCCGTTTATTTTTGCCCTTCATAAAGATCAGCGTTTTTGTGTAATATACTTGGTTTGAGTGGCAGTAACCTTAATTAATTAATGTGTGCTTAATTGCTATTACGCATGATCCTTTTAGTTTGCTGTTCTCTTTGTGTTTCACAAATTTATGTATTTAGTTACTCCTTTTTGTCTAGTCTCCTTCGAGACATGCCAACCCATGGACTGGCGCACCTGTGCGCAATCACCTTGATGAGCCAATGCTGAAAGCGGAGCTGAGATCTGCTACTGGGGAAACATCTCTGCCACGGAGCTGCTGCTGACCCCGCCCCCCGCCTCCACTGCTACCGCCTGGACCCAGACGAGAGCACAGAGCCGAACCAGACCAACCAATGTGCTATGACATAGAGATGTGACTTTTGCAACTCAAGCCACATCCCAGATAGGGACAAATTATTACCTTGTGAGTGAGACTGAATGATTCCGTGAGAATGACCTACTACTTACCCTTGCTCTGCTTCTCCCCTCTGCATGTTCAGTATCCATTGAAGTGGCGAGCGGCTGAGTCCATACCTCAAATTGACCCATAATGCAACCGACTAGGCCTAAGCCATGAGAGACGAACTGTGTGCTTTTTGTTTGTATTTTTGGGGGTTCTTGTCTTGTGTACGTTTTTTAATAAAAATAATTAATAAAATGTGTAAAGAGCTTCTCACACTAGAGGTGCAATTAAATTTTTTACATTTCTTTATTATAATTATAAAAACAATCAAACACAGAACATAGAACAGAGACAATAAACAAATCCATTTATCAGATCCGTCATTAGAAAGGGTCCTTGAAAGCTTTTCTGAACAGCACAGTCTTGAGCTGTGCCTTATAGGACAGAGACCGTGCAGCCCTAAAAGTGTCTGGAAGTGTGTTCCACATCCACAGAGCCACGCAACTGAAAGCCATGTCACCAATAGCTTTCAGTCTGCTGCGGGGCTGCTGAAGGGAGACGGAGCGAAGGGTGCGTGTGGGGCAGGAGGGTAGAATGAGGTCAGACAGGTACTTCGGTCCAGAGTTGAGTATTGCTTGGTATGTGTGAACCAGGATTTTGAAGTCGATGCACGAGCATATAGGGAGCCAGTGGATGTTGAACAGCAATGGAGTGATATGCTTGCGGGGGAGGTGTGGTTAAGGGCATGTGCAGCACAGTTCTGGACATGTTGTAACCTGTTTAAGAATTTGGCAGATGCACCAACAAACAGGCCATTACAATAGTCCAGACGGGATTAAATAAAGGCCTCAGCTGCAGGTTGTGATAGCATAGGTCAAAACCTGATAATGTTTTGTTGATGGAAAAAAATCCTAATATGGGTTTCAAACGAGAGCTGACTATTAAATATCACACCCAGATTGCGAACCTCACTGGAGGGGAGGACCTTGACACCATCAATATTGAGAATATAACTGCTGGTGTGGGTAGGTCAACTACCGGGGCTGGAGAAGACAAGATGGTGTCGTTGATGTTTTCAATTTTGCTTTGGAAGAAGCATAGGTATTGCTTGCACCATTCTGGGGATGCTGAGGTAGCAGAATTGTTCACAGGTCAGAGGAGCTCACAGTTGAGAACAGCTCCCGGAAGTTTCTGCAGTTGCTGATCAGTTGGGAATAGTATAATGTCCGAGCTGCTATTATGGCCCATTTGTATTCTTGCTGAGGTTGCTCAGTTTTCTTATACTGTTGTTCTAGACAATGGCCAGATGCTTTGAGAGGGCGTAGCTCCTTAGTGTGCCAAGGAGAAAATTAGGAGAAAGACACCATGCAGGTTTTCAAAGGGGCAACTTCATCCAGTATGGAGGCCAAGGCAGTGTTGTATTTAGCCACAGAGTCAGCAACCAGCAGGTAGGAAATGGATTCAGTAAGCTGGGTAGTGTTTGTTTTCAGACTCCTAAACTTTTTTCTGTTTTTCTTGTGTTTGTAACATATGCCCTGAAGTTCTATAAAGAACATTTAAAAAGCCTTGTCTGCTCTTGATATCAAAAGGGTGCCCTCCTCCACTGACTCCTTCTTCAGTGTGTCACCCCCTTGGCCCCTGCTATCCTTACCTCTCTATCTTGTTGAAGGTCGGTAAGCATACCGAGACTCAGACGAGAACTGGAAGTTGTCATAAATGTCATTGCTGATACTGAATCACATCCATATTTGAATAGGGAACTGGCATTAATACTAATAACTGCATTACCAGTTTGATATTATCTGTGCATGTTTATTTTACACTTTGGGTTAGGGCAGGTCTGTTCTACTATACAGCGGGAGAGAATGGCACCTGTCAGCACACTCTAGATAATATGCACGTGTCAGACAAAAACCAGGGGAGGCAAATGAATGGGTATTAAATAATTAAGTGGGGATGACAAAGGTAAGGGCTGCTTACCATTCACTGATATAGCATACATGAATAAGTAATGAATTCAGAGCTTAATTAATTAGTGTCCTAGGTGGCCTCTGCCTGGTCAGTCGGCTGTGGATGCAAAAATTTTAAAAATGGTGCCCATCTAAACACATTAACTTTTGATTAACAAAGGCTATGTATACTTTTTGCATCTTTTTAGGTGCTGATTTATGCATTATTTAGATTTGTGCTTTGGTATTTAATGAACTGGAATTCCATATTAAAAAGTATAATTATCTCCACATTATCACATTTTCATTGGAATGACACACACACACACACACACACACACACGGAGTTAGTAAGTCGTGAGGAATAGCAACCGTGTGCTACTGGCTTGGGTTCCAGCATGTGGTCCTCTTGCCTCCTGTTTATAAGCTTGATCAAATTGCTTGATAATATGCTATTTCAATGCTATGCTATGTTCGGTGTAACAAGTGGTGTATGCTGCCCAGTTGACATCTAACTCAATACTGTTATTCTATTCCTACTGCTCCCACAGAGCTGTCCTTAGCACACGTGCTAAAGTCTATTCAACGCTGGTCTGACCAATCAAAATTCATGCTTCGAGATTGTTTTGATCACGCAGACTTGGATATGTTCTGGGTAGCCTTGGATAATAACATTGATGTATACACGGACACAGTGACTGAGTTCATCAGGAAGTGTATAGGGGACGTTGTTCCCACTGTGACTATTAAAACCTACCCAAACCAGAAACCGTGGATAGATGGCAGCATTCGCCCTGAGAATTTGGTTGAATAAAAACAGTGTAGTTATTCCCTCCGTAAGGCAATCAAACAGACAAAACAATCACGGATTACAAATGGAAAACCAGCCAAGTCGAGGACACCGACGTCATGCTCCCAGACAAGCTAAACACCTTCTTTGCCCGCTTTGAGGACTACACAGTGCCATTGACATGGCTAGCTCCCAAGGACTGTAGGCTCTCGTTCTCCGTGGCCGACGTGAGTAAGACATTTAAGCGTGTTAACCCTCGCAAGGCTGCCGGCCCAGACGGCATCCCTAGCCACGTCCTCAGAGCATGCGCAGACCAGCTGGCTGGAGTGTTTACGGATATATTCAATCTCTCCCTATCCCAGTCTGCTGTCCCCACTTGCTTCAAGATGTCCACTGTCCATTGTTCCTGTACCCAAGCAAAGGTAACTGAACTAAATGACTATCGCCCTGTAGCACTCACTTCTGTCATCATAAAATGCTTTGAGGGGCTAGTTAAGGATTATCACCTTTCTTGACACCTTAGAACCACTTCAATTTGCTTACCGCCCCAATAGATCCACAGACGATGAAATCGCACTGCATACTACCCTATCCAATCTGGATGCTACAGGCTTTGGTATTTCCATTTATGTTTTGAGGTTGGGCTTTACCAGGTATAGCTCATTAGCACGTAGTGGTGCATCAATTGGTGTTACCTTGTTAGTCAGTATGTGTTACACCGGTGTTGGCTTGTTCATCTCATTAGTAGGAAGGTGTTTCACCTGTGCTTGCCCAGGTGCTATTTAAGACAGGCTGGCCCAGTGCTCCAGTTGTCTTGAGAGATTTGGAGGGTCAACACCTTTAGTTGGCGCTCCCTATTTTGATCCTTTATCTCATCTGTCCTGTCTTTTTGTTTGGCTTCCTGTCTTTATGTTTGGTGTGAGTTTTTCTTAGGTTGGCTCATGGTGGGTGTCTTTTAGGTTCCAGTCGTTGTTGCTGGTCAACTTTCAGTGGGCACCCCATGACTGTCTTTCAGAACCCCTCCTAAAACCACACCTGTTCCATTTTGTTTGTTGTCAGTGACTCTGTTAGTTCGCCCTTCTGAGCGACCTTATTTAGTTTTCTAGCTGGGGAACATGGACAAGAGGAATACCTATTTAAAAATGCTGTTCATCAGCTAGAAACACTGGAGTGTCCTACAAGCTCATCACTAAGCTCAGTGCCTGTGGTCTAAACCCTGCCCTGTGCAACTGGGTCCTGGACTTCCTGACAAGCCGACCCCGGGTGGTGAAGGTAGGCAACAACATCCCCGCTAAGCTGATCCTCAACACGGGATACCCAAAAGGGTGTGTGCTCAGCCCCCTTCTGTACTCCCTGGCCAACACGTCTCCAATTCAAACAAGTTTGCAGACAACACAACAGTGGTAGGCCTGATTACCAACAACGACGAGACAGCCTAAAGGGAGGAAGTGAGGACCAGGGAAGTAACCTCTCCCTCAATGTCAAAATCGATCGTGGAGTTCAGGAGAAAGCAGCGAGAGCACGCCTCAATCCACATTGACGGGGCCAGGGTGGAGAGAGTGAAAAGCTGGTCCAACCACACAGTGTGGTGAATAAGGCACAATGGCGCCTCTTCAACCAAAGGAGACTGAATAAATTTGGCTTGGACCTTAAGACCCTCTCAAACTTCTACAGATGCACCATTGAGAGCATTCTGTCGGGCTGTATCACCACCTGTTACGGCAATTGCACTGTCCGCAACCCAGGGCTCTCCAGAGGGTGGTGCAGTCAGCCCAACACATCACTGGGGACACACTGCCTGCCCTCCAGGACATCTACAGCACCCAGTGTCATTGGAAGGCCAAGAAAATCATCAAGCACCTCAGCCACCCGAGCCATGGTCTGTTCACATTACTACCATCTAAAAGGCGGAGCCAAAACATGTGCATCAAAGCTAGAACCGAGAGACTGAAAAACAGCTTCCATCTCCAACACTAGCTGGCCTCTGCCAAGTACCCTGCCCTGAACTTACAGAATAACACCCAGTACGCTACACTCTTATAAAAAAAATGGTACTATCTAGAACCTAAAAGGGTTTTTCGACTGTCCCCAAAGTGGAACCCTTTGAAGAACCCTTTTTTAAGAGTGTACTGTACCCCACACATTAGACTTCTGACATACAGTGCATTCGGTAAGTATTCAGACCGCTTAACTTTTTCCTCATTTTGTTATGTTACAGCCTTAATTTTAAAATGTATTAAATTATTTTTTTCCTTCATCAATCTACAGACAATACCCCATAATGACAAAGCAAAAACAGATTAAGACATTTTAGCAAATGTATTAAATAGAAAACAGAAATACCTTATTTACATAAGTATTCAGACCCTTTCGAAATTGAGTTTAGGTGCATCCTGTTTCCATTGATCATCCTTGAGATGTTTATACAACTTGATTGGAGTCCACCTGTGGTAAATTCAATTGATTGGATATGATTTGGAAAGGCAGACACCTGTCTATATATGGTCCCACCGTTGACAGTGCAGGTCAGTCAAAAACCAAGCCATGAGGCCAAAGGAATTTTCCGGAGAGCTCCGAGACAGGATTGTGTCGTGGCACAGATCTGAGGAAGTGTACCAAAAAATGTCTGCAGCATTGAAGGTCCCGAAGAACATTCTGGCCTCCAACATTCTTAAATTAAAGAAGATTGGAATCACCAACAATCTTTATAGAGCTGGCCGCCCGGCCAAATTGAGCAATTGGGGGAGAAGGGCTTTGGCCAAGAACCCAATGGTCACTCTGACAGAGTTCGTCTTTGGAGATGGGAGAACCTTCAAGAAGGACAACCATCTCTGCAGCACTCCATCAATCAGGCCTTTATGGTAGAGTGGCCATGTAAATGTCACATGACCACCCGCTTATCATTTGCTAAAAGGCACCTAAAGGACTCTCAGACCATGAGAAACAAGATTCTCTGGTATGATAAAACCAATATTGAATTCTCTATACTAAGCGTCACTTCTGGAGTAAACCTGGCACCATCCCTACGGTGAAGCATGGAGGTGGCAGCATCATGCTATGGGGATGTCAGTTGCAGGGATTGGGAAACTAGTAAGGATCGAGATCCTTGATGAAAACCTGCTCCAGAGCTCTCAGGAACTCAGACTCGGGTGAAGGTTCACCTTCCAACAGGACCACGACCCTAAGCACAAAGCAGAAGTGGCTTCAGGACAAGTCTCTAAATGTTGTTGAGTGGCCCAGCCAGAGCCCAGACTTGAATCTGATCGAACATCTCTGAAGTTACCTTGACTAACCTGTATCCCCGCACACTGACTTGGTACCGGTACCCCCTGTATATAGCCTCGTTATTGTTATGTAATCTTATTGTGTTACTTTTTATTGTATTTTTTACTTTAGTTTATTTGGCATATATTTTCTTGAACTGCATTGTTGGTTAGGGACTTGTAAGTAAGCATTTCATGGTAAGGTCTACAACTGTTGTATTTGGCACATGTGACAAATAACATTTGATTTGATTTAAGTTTGGGGAAGATCATTTTCACCACACAAATACACATTGGTAATAAAATAATTACATCACATTTGCAGTCACTTTTGAGAATGGTGTTTTCCAGCTAATGGAATATTTACCCTTATATCCTACTGCCCTGTGCACATTGCTGCACTTATGTGAAGAAATAGCCTAAGAGTTTATCAACATTTTAAGCTATAATCTTTTGTGTCAGCCTCATTGCTTAAAATGTTTGTTTTTTATGCTAGTGGTTTTATCAATTTGGGATTCATCGCATCCAACAACTGTCCCAGACTGTTTATTTATAGTTATTTCTTGCACAGTATAGAATAGGTCAACTTTTGTACTATGGGGGATATTAGATTGACATGGACTCGTGCTTTTGCTGTTGGTTAGGCCTACTCATCTTGTTGGCTGATGAAGAGTAAATGTGAGCAGTTCTTCCAATATCTTCAATTTGGGCCTTAGGAATAGGAATAGGATAAGGACATGTACAGTTGCGTTCAGGATGTGTCTGTCTTCACTTGTACCATGTGAGAAAGCGGAGAGCCATGTGAGTGAGAGGTGCTACATACATGCAGCTGGGAGAAGGAAATTATAATGATTATATATTCAGGGCACAATGAAGGAGGCATTACAGCCACACAAAGGGGATACCACCGGGAAAATTGAGGCATTATCAAGTACCTTTCATATTGTAAATGAGAGACTGATGAAGTGTGTACACCCTGCGCAAAAAAACAAAGCAGAGCTCATGACTTTCATGTGACTTTTTTCAAATCATCATTAGAGTCACATTATGCAGCCTTAGAATGTATTCGAAATCTAAACAGAGGTGCTAAATGAGTTTGTTAATAAATGGTAAATTACCATGAGACCGGTAGTTATTTGCTCGACAATCACCGGCTGACTAAATTTTATGACCGCCACAGCCGTGTACGCGATCAATAACATTTTATTTGATATGATTTGAAATGGCTACAGTCTGAACACACACATCCGAATTGGTCCCTTGTAACTTGAAGTTTGGGCAGTCAGTATTCCAAAACTGATTTGAGCATTAAGGCCTACAGTGTGGACAAGCGTTAATGATTCTTTAACCATTGGATCACTTTGACATTCTCACAGCTAGCTGCACGTGTTTGATTCTGCAATCAAATAGAATGCTGAACATAATCCACAAGGTCCTGTTCTAACGACCTTGCATTTCTAATAAGAATTCAGTTTCAATAGGAGTTTAAAAAAACAGCTCCTGACTCATTAAATGTAACCGACCGGCTCGATTCGGTCATATGCTGACTAAAAATATCAACGCAACATGCAACAATTTCAAAGAGATTGCTGATCACAGTTCATATAAGGAAATCATTACATTTAAATAAATTAGACCCTAATCCATGGATTTCACATGACTGGGCGGGCATATGCCCACCCACTTGGGAGCCAGGCCAACCCACTACAGAGCCAGGCCCAGGCAATCAGAATTTGTTTTTACCCTAAAAAGGGCTTTATTACAGATAGAAATGGCCCTCAGCACCCCCTACCCTCCCCCCTCTGACAATCTCGCAGGTGAAGAAGCTGGATGTGGAGGTCCTGGGCTGGCATGGTTAAACGTGGTCTGCGGTTGTGAGGCTGGTTGGATGTAGTGCCAAATTCTTTCAAATGATGTTGGAAGCTGATTATGGTAGAGAAATTAACATTAAATTACCTGGCAACAGCTCCAGTAGACATTCCTGCAGTCTGCATGCCAATTGCACGCTCCCTCAACTTGAGACATCTGTGGCATTGTATTGTGTGACAAAACTGCACATTTTAGTGGCCTTTTATTGTCCCCAGCACATGGTGCACCTGTGCAATGATTATGCTGTTTAATCAGCTTCTTGATATGCCACACCTGTCAGGTAGAATAATTATCTTGACAAAGGATAAAATGCTCACTAAGAGGGAACCAATTTGGGCACAAAATTTGAGCAAAATACATTTTTTGTGCATATGGAACATTTCTGGGATCTTTTATTTCAGCTCATAAAACATGGAACCAACAGTTTACATGTTGTGTTTTATATTTTTGTTTAGTATATGTAGCAACATTAGATAAAAGTAGATACTCGGCGCTAGAAAATGGTATATCATACACTACAGAGTTTTGAGAAACCCTTGAATGTTTTGGTACACCTACTGGAGAGCTCTTCTTTGTCTACACCCATTCAGCATCGTTCACACCATTCTTAAGCCTTAGCCCCACCCAGCTCTTTAAGGATTTACATATGAGGCCATGCGTTGAACAGAGTGAGTACAGTAGTACTAAACAATCAAAGATTTAAAGAAAAGGCTGGTTAATAATAAGTATGTTTACAGTTGTCGCAGTAATATTATGAACATTCTATTGTAGTCGTACATCAAACTTGTTGTCAATATGAAAAAGCATAAACACAAAAATGACAGGGTGCCTGACATCAGCAGCCTGGTGGTCCAAAATCAAAGCACTGGTGTATTTGACATCAACAAACTCATCTGTTTAAAATGAATTTAGTATATGTCAATCTAGAAACCAGGCAACTAAAAGCAACTTTCGAAACAATATTTTGGTTAATTTCAAAGACGACAACGTCTTAACCTTCATTATTCATTATTACTGGAAAATAACGTACATGTTAAGTTAATGGCGAGCTAATTATAGAAAAAAGGTTATTGTTGTTATCGTGAAGAAATGAAAGCAGGGCATTCTACTGGAGAATTTTAGAACTTGGACACTGTCTCGTTGGCCTAACGTTACTCTATATCCTAATATGACTTTGGTGCAGGTCATGTTGTTCTTCACATTACCGTCTCTGGTAAACACACACTATATCAAATAAATTAGACGTTTTTTTGTCACATGCACCAACAGAAGGTGTAAATGATATAGTGAAATGATTGCTTGCTTAGCTAGCTAGCTAAATGATGAACCATAACCCCAACTCATAATGTTACTAACATCCATGAATCTGCAGGTAGCTAAAGCTAACCAAATAGGTTCAAGGTTCAATGTTAGATAGCTAACATTAGGCTATAACTAACAATGCAAATGGATTTCTGAGATAAATAATAATATTAACATATAGATTATACATGTAAGGTTAGCTAGCAAGCCAGCCAGGTAACGTTAGCTAGCTAGCTAATAGTACATTTTATCTTGCAATGAAAATGACTTTGACAAAATTAGAAATGTTTAATATCTGAAAATGTAGCTAGATAGACTCTCTTACCTGGATGGATGAACGCCTCCCTCTGTCACAGCCTTCTGTGTGTTCTTTTTTTGACTCCGTACACATATTGGCAATCAAATGGCAGAATTTTCTCCATCTGCTTAGCTATCAGACTCTGCTTCCACCAGGCATTTCGCAGATTTCATTATTTGTTCAACATTTTCCGTGACAACAACACTAGTGATCGCCGTTTCCGAAGAGTCTACAACGTCTGATTCAATGAAAATGTTTTTACCTAAATCAGGGAATTCCTCATCGTCTGATTTTTTCAGCATGGCACAATCATCCTCCAGAAAGTGGAGAGCATTAGCAACACTTTCGCAGTTCTTCGTGATTTCTTTCAAAAATGCTGCATTAGAAAGGATGACTTACACATACTGAATAGCTGATGTTATAGACAGAAGCATGCTACATGGCAGAACAATCTGAACTCATCTCTTGGCATGTCCGGCCCATCCATTATCTCAGCCTATTATGGCTAGGGGGATGGTTCCCAACTTACTCCATGGCTAAACAAACTAGGCTCCTAATTTATCACAATTGTTCATATTTACAGATGGCATACAAGTTTGTTATTAAGGAAAATGAAAATGCACATGTTCCAGAAGGCATTTCTGCCCCACCCCCCAAATAAGTTTCAAATGCCTCTCCTGTGAAGTAGTGATGTGCAACATCTGCCTAGTTTCCTGAAATGAGTCACAAAGAGGGAACTAATGTTGCTCCTCTTTTGTGATACTGAATAGCATGAGCCCCAAATCACATATCAAAAGACATTGGTGACATCAATCCCACTGATTAGGGAAAACGGCAAATAAAATGTGTTCACATTACAAATCAAGCTTCTCTTCTCCCTTCCTCCTTCCTGTCTCCTGATCAGTTATTTGTCACCCATCCTGATAGATTGCAGTTTCTGGCAGCCATACCACGGGCCAAGAAGTCTGACCTATCCTAGCTGTGATCTATTGAACCAGTAGTGCTCTAGTTAGGCTGCCAGGCAACCCCATCACTTTTACTGGTTGAATTAGGCCACTGGCTCGGACAGTGACTAGCCAGAGAAACTAGGCAAATAGTAATCCAATAAACCTCAGACTTTTGTCACAGAACAAGCCTATTAAAGTCACCTGCTGAGGCTGTTTCACGCTTAACTACACTATCACAGTTATCAAATCTATTGCGATGGCAGTCCATTGTCATTGTCACCCTATCTGGACAGTCCACGGCTTAATGTGGGAGTTTGTGGTTTAATTATGTAATGTTGGCAAATAAGGCTATTGTCCAATCATTTACCCATTCCAGAGGTCATTAATGTATGACTCTGTAAGACCATTTTCACGGTAGCTATGTAGCTCATGTCTCCTGACATACAGTATAATGCCACTATGTAGTACAGCCACCCATGGATTTCCTTATAAAGGCCATTGCATTTTCGATTATTACTCTAAATATGTAGAATATTTCTATGGATTTATATGCTGGCATTAATTTTTACAATAATGACGAAGGTGGCATAGTAATGGCTTAATGGTTTTTCACAGTAGCCGTTTAACAGATTGTGTATTTCTACAGATTATATAAGAAAGAACAGGAGGCCCCCGAACCAATCTTAATTTGAAGGATAAAACGACCCATATTTACTTATCTCTGTATTTTAACTTTCCTCAATCATCTGCCATGCGTGACAAATAACGTTGGGCTGAATGGCTCCCCAGAGGACAGCACTGTATAATATACCCATCTAACACTAATCCCAGTCCCAGCTCACTGTTTTGGCCAACGCTACGAAGCCATTAAAATGCAACAAT
This sequence comes from Oncorhynchus nerka, assembly GCF_034236695.1. Taxonomy (NCBI): domain Eukaryota; kingdom Metazoa; phylum Chordata; class Actinopteri; order Salmoniformes; family Salmonidae; genus Oncorhynchus; species Oncorhynchus nerka. The sequence continues at coordinate 50,385,429 of NC_088413.1, read as the reverse complement.
TTAAATACCTGGCTTGCCTCCACCATTAAACAAAATGATATGCATAACATTATAACAGCTTGATGCTGTCCTTTATTGTGTCTTCGCAGCTCGCCTTTATCCCGATTTATACACTACACTAGCTTCTCTCTCTCTCTCTTTATGCCTTACCAGCTATGATTAAATATCTAAAGATCTTGTGTATAATCATGCCTTGTAAAGATACGAGGCAAGAGGTATTGTGTTTTCATTTGTTCATGTTTCACCAGTGAAGGATCCCATTACAAAGAGAATCAGGTTCACTCTCACTGACATGGTGTGCAGAGTTCAATGGGCGAATTGGCTGTCTGGAAATTCTGGCAAAGGCCAAAGTGGACCGACAACTTTTTATTGGGGTGGTCAAATTTAAAAATAATAATACTATTCATATACCTGTATATATATGTTTTTGTAGGACTTTTGCACAATTTCTCTGTTGCCATAATAATCTATAATGAGCATTTGACTGGCCGTTGGGCAACCGCCAAACCCCCTACCAAGATGGGCTGGCCCGGTTTTCTGATTGGCTGATCTGACGTGGTCCAAATTCACATCAACAAAGAGATAGAGAGTCAGAGCGGGCCTCAATCAGCCATCCAGCCAGAACAGAAGATCATGGATCATAAAAAAAAATGTAAAGGTGTTGCCGACAAAGTTAGAGAGACCAAAAAAAAGGGCTTGAGGCTGATGCTGCTAAATGTCTGAAATTAGCTGACTTAAGTTCTGGTTCGGCTGGTCCGAGTGATGCAAAGGACTGTGGTGCAATTGAGGTTGGAAGAAACCAAAGATACACTCATGCACACTGACACAGATCAAGTAGCCTAGTGCTGCCAGTTAGGCCTAATGTTTTGTCTGTATATTGAATGAAATAGCAGGCAAATTTGGGAAGGAGGGATTCGGGGGAACATTTAGACACTATGCTACTTGCAAAATATCTAAATATATATATATTTTATTTCACCTTTTATTTAAGCAGGTAGGCCAGTTGAGAACAAGTTCTCATTTATAACTGTGACCTGGCCAAGATAAAGCCAAGCAGTGCGACGTACAGTCAATAACACAATAGAAAAATATATATACAGTGTGTGCAAATGTAGTAAGATTAGGGAGGTAAGGCAATAAATAGGTCATAGTGGTGAAATAATTACAATTTAGCATTAACACTAGAGTGATAGATGTGCAGATGATGATTTGCAAGTAGAGATACTGGTGTGCAAAAGAGCAAAAATAAGTAACAATATGGGGATGAGGTAGTTGTGTGTACTATTTACAGGTGCAGTGTTCGGTAAGCTGCTCTGACAGCTGATGCTTAAAGTTAGTGAGGGAGACATAAGTCTCCATCTTCAATGATTATTGCAATTCCTTCCAGTCATTGGCAGCAGAGAACTGGAAGGAAAGGCAGCCAAATGAGGAGTTGGCTTTGGGGATGACCAGTAAAATATACCTGCTAGAGCGCGCGCTACGGGTGGGTGTTGCTATTGTGAACAGTGAGCTGAGATAAGGCAGGGCTTTACCTAGCAAAGACTTATAGATGACCTGGAGCCAGTAGGTTTGCCTACGAATATGAAGCGAGGGCCAGCCAACGAGAGCATACAAGTCGCATTAGTAGTATATGGGGCTTTGGTGACAAAATGGATGGCACTGTGATAGACTGCATCCAATTTGCTGAGTAGAGTGTTGGAGGCTATTTTGTAAATGACATCGCCAAAGTCAAGGATTGGTAGGATAGTCAGTTTTACCTGGGGCTGTTTAGCAGCATGAGTGAAGGAGACTTTGTTGCGAAATAGGAAGCCGGTCCTAGCATTAATTTTGGATTGGAAATGCTTAATGTAAGACTGGAAGGAGAATTCACAGTCTAACCAGACACCTAGGTATTTGTAGTTGTTCAAATATTCTAAGTCAGAACTGTCCCGAGTAGTGATGATAGTCTGGCGGGCGGGTGTGGGCAGGGATTGGTTGAAGAGCATGCATTTAGTTTTACTAGCATTTAACCTCTTCAGTCGACCCTCTACTTTTTTGAACATTTTGTTAAAAATCGCGCAACATTTCAGCGCCCTGCTACTCATGCCAGGAATATAGTACGTTCATATGGTTAGAATGTGTGGATAGGAAACCCTCGGACGTTTTTAAAACTGGTTAAATCACGACTGTGGCTATTACATAACGTGCGTTACATCGGAAAGCGCAGGAAAACCTGATCACAGAAAATGGAAATAAATATCCTTGCGCCACTTCCAGCAATTGTTAACAGTGAGCCGAATTAGATAAGACCGAGCATTCAACTCCCACAGCATCCCCATGTTGTCGAGTATCTTGTGAATTTAATCATCTTTGATTCTTGGTTGAACCGAAAGAGGGGCACCGCTTACCTCCGGTCTCCGCCCAGATCATTCCGGAAGAGCTCTCTCCTGAAATTTTTCCAAGACGACAGCTAATGATATTTACATCGCCTACGGATGATTTTTATCGCTTATTAACGTTTACTAATACCTAAAGTAGCATTACAAACGTATTTCGAAGTGTTTTGTGAAAGTTTATCGTCTACTTTTGAATTTAAAAAATGACGTTACGTTGTGAAATCGCTGTTTTTTTCGTTTATCACACAGTCTACATATAACGATATCTTGGCTTTATATGGCCCGATTTAATCGAAATAAAGACCCAATAGTGTTTATGGGACATCTAGGAGTGCCAACAAAGAAGATGGTGAAAGGTAATGACTGTTTTCTATTTTATTGTGCGGTTTGTGTAACGCCGAAATGCTAATTATTTTGTTTACGTCCCCTGCTGTGCTTTTCTGTTGTAGTGTATTGGTGCATGCTATCAGATAATAGCTTCTCATGCTGTCGCCGAAAAGCATTTTAAAAATCGGACTTGTTGCCTGGATTCACAACGAGTGTAGCTTTAATTTGATACCCTGCATGTGTATTTTAATGAACTTTTGAGTTTTAACTAATACTATTAGCATTTAGCGTAGCGCATTTGCATTTCCAGAGCTCTAGTTGGGATGCAAGCGTCCCAAGTAGAGGCAACAGGTTAAGAGCAGTTGGAGGCCACGGAAGGAGTGTTGTATGGCATTGAAGCTCGTCTGGAAGTTTATTACCACAGTGTCCAAAGAATGGCCAGAAGTATACAGAATGGTGTCATCTGCGTAGAGGTGGATCAGAGAATCACCAGCAGCAAGAGCAACATCATTTATATATACAGGGAAAATAGTCGGCCCGAGAATTGAACCTTGTGGCACCCCCACCCATCGAGACTGCCAGAAGTCCGAACAACAGACCTTCCGATTTGACACACTGAACTCTATCTGAGAAGTGGCTGGTGAAACAGTTTGGGTCTAGATTGTCTCCCCTTTTGAAGAGGGGGATGACAGCGGCAGCTTTCCAATCTCAGACAATACGAAAGAGAGGTTGAACAGGCTAGTAAAAGGGGTGGCAATTGTGGCGGATAATTTTAGAAAGAGAGGGTCCAGATTGTCTAGCCCAGCTGATTTGTAGGGGTCCAGATTTTGCAGTTCATCAGAACATCAGCTATCTGGATTTGAGTGAAGGAGAAGCTGGAGGGGGGGGGGGATTGCTGCGGGGGGTGCAGAGCTGTTGGCACGGGGTAGGGGTAGCCAGGTGGAAAGCATGGCCAGACATAGATGAATGCTTCTTGAAATTGTCGATTATCGTTGATTTATCGGGGGTTACAGTGTTTCCTAGCCTCGGTGCAGTGGGAAGCTGGGAGGAGGTGCTCTTATTCTCCATGGACTTTACAGTGTCCCAGATCTTTTGGAGTTTGTGCTACAGGATGCAAAATTCTGTTTGAAAATGCTAGCCTTTGCTTTCCTAACTGCCTGTGTATATTGGTTCCTAACTTCCCTGAAAAGTTGCATATCGCGGGGGCTATTCGATGCTAATGCATTACTCCACAGGATGTTTTTGTGCTGGTCAAGGGCAGTCAGGTCTGGAGTGAACCAGGGGCTATATCTGTTCCTGGTTAAAAGAAATTTGAATGGGGCATGCTTATTAAGACGGTGAGGAAAGCACTTTTAAAGAATAACCAGGCATCCTCTACTGACGGAATGAGGTCAATGTCCTTCCAGGATACCTGGGCCAGGTCGATTAGAAAGGCCTGCTCGCTGAAGTGTTTTAGGGAGCGTTTGACATTGATGAGGGGTGGTCGTTTGACCGCAGACCGGTTACGGACACAGGCAATGAGGCAGTGATCGCTGAGATCCTGGTTGAAGACAGCAGAGGTGTATTTGGAGGGCAAGTTGGTTAGGATGATATCTATGAGGGTGCCTGTGTTTACAGATTTGGGGTTGTACCTGTTAGGTTTATTGATCATTTGTGTGAGATTGAGGGCATCAAGCTTAGATTTTTAGGATGACCGGGGTGTTAAGCATGTCCCAGTTTAGGTCACCTAACAGCACGAGCTCTGAAGAAAGATGGGGGCAATCAATTCACATATGGTGTCCAGGGCACCGCTGGGGGAAGAAGGTGGTCTATTGCAAGCGGCAATGGTGAGAGAATTTTGGATGGATTTTTAAAAGTAGGAGCTCAAATTGTTTGGGCACAGACCAGGACAGTAAGACAGAACTCTGCAGGCTATCTCTGCAGTAGATTGCAACTCTGCCCCCTTTGGTAGTTCTATCTTGTCGGAAAATGTCATAGTTGGGGATGGAAATTTCAGGGTTTTTTGTGGTCTTCCTAAGCCAGGATTCAGACACAGCTAGGACACCCGGGTTGGCAGAGTGTACTAAGGCAGTGAATAAAACAAACTTAAGGAGGAGGCTTCTATTGTCAACATGCATGAAACCAAGGCATTTAAGGTTACAGAAGTCAACAAATGAGAACACCTAAAGTGGAGTGGATCTAGGTACTGCAGGGCCTGAATTAACCTTTACATCACCAGAGGAACAGAGGAGGATTAGGATAAGGGTACGGCTGAAGGCTATAAGAACTGGTCATCTAGTACGTTCGGAACAGAAAGTAAAAGGTGTAGGTTTCTGGGCACGGTAAAATAGATTCAAGACATAATGTACAGACAAAGGTATGGTAGGATATGAATACAGTGGAGGTAAACCCATGCACTGAGTGACGATGAGAGAGATATTTTCTTTCGAAACATAATTTAAACCAGGTGAGGTCACCGCATGTGTGGGAGGTGGAATTAAAGGGTTAACATAGGTGTATTGAGCAGGGCTAGAGACTTTACAGTGAAACAAGGCAATAATTACTAACTAAAACAGCAATGGACAGGCATATTGACATTAGCGTGAGGCATGTGTAGCCGAGTAATCATAAGGGTCCAGTGTGTGGCTCAGGCCGGAGACACGGCGATTCAAGCAGCTCGATGGCCGGTGCTAGCGGAAGGGCCTTAGAGGGACGTCGCGATGGAAGAAAGTCTGTTGTAGCCGCCTCGTGCTGTTACGTATGGAGACCAGTTGTCGTGGATCAGCAGGGCTTCGTGTGGTAAAAGAGGTCTAGGCCAATTGGCAGAATAGGTATAGTGGCCAAACAATTTGTCCGATGGGCCTCTTAAGCTAATATGGTCTAGACAGCTAGCGGGCCGCGGAGAGCAGGCTAGCAGATGGGAATTCAGGGAACGTTGCGACAGAGGAGCCAGTTGATAAACCCCCTTGGGCGAATTACGTCGGTTGTCCAGTCGTGAAGGGTCGGCTGGGGTCCAGGCCAATTGGTAAAATAGGTATTGGAGCCCAAAGAGTGGCTGATGGACCTCTTTGGCTAGCCGGGAGATGGGCCTAGCAAGGCTAGCTCCAGGCTAATTGGTTTTTGCTTCGGGACAAAGATGTTAGCCACGAGTGGTCACTCGGCTAGCAGCTAGCTAGCTGCGATGATCCAGTTGAAAAGTTTGAGCTTGTGGTAGGAATCCGGAGATATGGAGAAGAAAACTAAGTCCGATTTGCTTTGGTTTGAGTTGTGCTGTGCAGACTGGCGAGAATTGTCCGGGCTAATGGTAGCTGATGACCGCTAGCAGTTTCTAGCTGGCTAGTAGCTAGTTTGCTGGCTAGTTTCTGTTGAGGGTTCCGGTTCAGAGGTAAGGAAATAGCAGATCCATACCACATTGGGTGAGGCGGGTTGCAGGAGAGTATGTTGTAGTTGAGGTTAAGAATTTTTTTTTTTTAAATATATGCAAAGAAAAAAAAGATAGAAAAAATATATAAAGAGGGACACGACAAGACGAGGCCAAAAATACATCTGACTGCTACGCCATCTTGGATTGAATGCATGAATGCTAAATAATCCTAATTAATCTGTTAAAGGTGAAATTGCGGGCTGTCTGTGTATTTCTTTTTTTTATCAATGTTTAGACTTATTGCTTCACTTCTAAATATTTGTCTCTTCAGTCAGTGAGGTAACTCTTTTTTAAAACTGTAGCCTAGCAGAGAGGAAGAGTCACGTATTTTCCCCCTCATTGGCTAGAGTGGTCCCACCTGATCTCGACTCCTCCCGCCTGCCTTCCATCTTAGAGGACATGTATTTCCATGGTTAGAGCGGTCACTCGATATAATAGATCACATTTGACTGAAGTGACTAGGGACTCTGGTGTCGGATTACATTACATATCCACCACCTGGCTGTAAAATCTCACCCAAAACGTTATTTGTTCACCAGAGGGCCGTCCACTGCTTGCTTCAAATGAAGCAAAACGATGGAAATCTGTCCGCATCCACAGAAACTAGTCCCATCATTGTATGTCAAACACAGATGGTGTATCATATTCAGAGAGAGTGGAAGACAGACGGACACAGATATACTGCCAGTTCCTTCATGTTTTGGCTGAATGTGTAGCCTAATATTAAACACAGCTATGTGGGCAGGGGGGAAACACATGACATGCATCATAATTTACAAGGTACTGTATTATAAGCCAATGGTCATCTATATATGAGGGTTCCAAACCTCTCTACCAGCTAATTTTCTGTTTTCTCCTCCCTACTCGGACCACTCCCAAATAGTCATAGGATTCTAGCTTGAGAAATGACTCTTTGCTAAGAAGCTATTTTTGTTTCTTTTTGGCCATTTTAATTGAAAACAATTACAGTAAGGTACTTAATTGTAACCCAGAAGTGATTTGATATTGATATAAAATCGTCTGAAATTATCATTGAAATCGACAGGTTCACTGTTCTGGCAAAGATGCGTTTGTATCAGATTCAGGAACTGTATTTTATATGTTAATATTTAAAACGGTTACTCTATTTTTTCCAGGCAAAACAGGAAAAAAAAAAAAAAAGCTTTCTGATCACTAATCTGGATCTGTGCACTCGCATTTGCACACCAATGCGGATGACTGGTCATTTGTCAACGGGCAGGACACGCAACTTTTCTGAAGCACAGATTAGATGTTTTTGAGACAAGAATTTGGTGCCATGTTGTAAGCCTATTCTAGTGACCATATCGAATAGGCTATGGTATAACTATCAAATACAAATGTTAGGCTATATGTAGCCTATAAATATACAGTATATAGCCTACATTTATATATACAGTACCAGTCAAAAGGTTGGACAAGCCTACTCATTCCAGGATTTTTCTTTGTTACTATTTTCTACATTGTAGAATAATATTGAAGACATCAAAATTATGAAATAACACATGGAATCATGTAGTAACCAAATAATTGTTAAACAAATCAAAATATATTTTATATTTGAGATTCTTCATAGCCACCCTTTTCCATGATGACAGCTTTGCATACTCTTTGCATTCTCTCAACCAGCTTTACCTGGAATGCTTTTCCAACAGTCTTCATTAGAGATGGCGCCAGAGAAGATGGCTGACGTTTTACTTGCCTCTAACCGATTGAGTTTTTATGTTTGTTTTTTTGTGTTGTTTGTAACCTATTTTGTACATATTGTTGCTACTGTCTCTTATGCCCGAAAATAACTTCTGGACATCAGAACAGCGATTGCTCACCATGAACTGGCAGAAGCTTTTTTTACCTTTAAAGAGTCAGATGAGCCCGACGTGAACGACATACTGCTTTCCTGGGAACAGGCCCAATTCACCGTCATTTGTGTGAAGAAACAACGGAGAAAAAAAGGATGAAGGTCGGGCTTCCTTCGGAGAATTTATAGGCGATCGAATAAAACCCCCTGCCTTCCGTTCTACTTTCTAACGTGGAATTATTGGAAGATAAAATCGACAACATACAAGGAAAAATACGCTACCAACGGGACATTAAAAACTGTAATATCTTGTGCTTCATGGAGTCGTGGCTGAACGACTACATTGTCAACGTACAGCTGGCTGGTTATACGCTGTATCGGCAGGATAGAGCTGCGGCGTCTGATAAGACAAGGGGTGGCGACTATGCATATATGTAAATAACAGCTGGTGCACAATATCTAAGGAAGTCTCGAATTTTTGCTCACCTGAGGTAGAGTATCTCATGATAAGCTGTAGACCACACTATCTACCTAGAGAGTTTCCATCTGTGTTTTTCGTAGCTGTCTACATTCCACCACAGACCGATGCTGGCACTAAGACTGCACTCAATGAGCTGTATTCCGCAATAAGCAAACAGGAAAACGCTCATCCAGATGCGGCGCTCCTAATGGCCGGGGACTTCAATGCAGGGAAACTTAAATCTGTTTTTATCAACTTTCGATCAGCATGTTAAATGTGCAACCAGAGGGAAGAACTCTAGACCACCTTCACTCCACACACAGAGATGTGTACAAAGCTCTCCCTCACCCTCCATTTGGAAAATCTGAGCATAATTTTATCTTATTTTATCTTACAAGCAAGCAGGAAGCACCAGTGACTCGGTCAATAAAAAAGTGATCAGATGAAGCAGATGCTAAGCTACAATACTTTTTTGCTAGCACAGACTGTAAGTAAGCATTTCACTGTAAAGTCTACACAGCGCATGTGACTAATACAATTTGATTTGATGGAATTCCCACATATGCTGAGCACTTGTTGGCTGCTTTTCCTTCACTCTGCTGTCCAAATCATCCAAAACCATCTCAATTGGGTTGAGGTCAGGTGATTGTGGAGGTCAGGCCATCTGATGCAGCACTCCATCACTTTCCTTGGTCAAATAGCCCTTACACAGCCTGGAGGTGTGTTGGGTTATTGTCCTGTTGAAAAACAAATGATAGTCCCACTAAGCGCAAACCAGATCGGATGGCGTATCGCTGCAGAATGCTGTGGTAGCCATGCTTGTTAAGGATGCCTTGAATTCTAAATAAATCACAGAGAGTGTCAGCAGCAAATCACCCCATACCATCACACCTCCTCCTTCATGCTTCACAGTAGGAACCACACATTTGGAGATCATCCGTTCACCTACATGGCGGTTGGAACCTTAAATCTCAAATTTTGACTCATCAGACCAAAGGACAGATTTTCACCAGTCTAATGTCCATTGCTCATGTTTCTTGGCCCACGCAAGTCTCTTCTTCTTATTGGTGTCCTTTAGTAGGGTTTCTTTGCAGCAATTCGACCATGGAGGCCTGATTCACACAGTCTCCTCTGAACAGTTGATGTTGAGATGTGTCTGTTACTTGAATTCAGTGAAGCATTTACTTGGGCTGCAATTTCTGAGGCTAGTAATTCTAATGAACTTATCCTCTGCAGCAGAGGTAACTCTGGGTCTTCTTTACCTCTGGCAGTTCTCATGAGAGCCAGTTTCATCATAGCGCTTGATGGCTTTTGCGACTGCACTTGAAGTTCTTGACATTTTCCAGATTGACTGACCTTCATGTCTTAAAGTAATGATGGACTGTCCTTTCTCTTTGCTTATTTGAGCTGTACTAGCTGTAATATGGTCTTGGTCGTTTACCAAATAGGGCTATCATCTGTATCCCACCCCTACCATTTCACAACGCAATAAAAAGGAAAGAAATTCCACAAATTAAACTTATTTGAAATGCATTCCAGGTGACTACCTCATGAAGCTGTTTGAGAGAATGCCAAGAGTGTGCAAAGCTGTCATCAAGGCAAAGGGTGGCTACTTTGAAGAATCGCAAATATAATATATTTGTTTAACACTTTTTTTAGTATAAAATTAACCAAATAAAGAAATCCTTGAATGAGTAGGTGTTTCCAAACTTTTGACTGGTACTGTATATATTCAGCTCAACACTCGTGACTGCCACTTTATTAACCACTGATCTATAAGGCAATTTCTTCTTTGTCTAATATGCATGTGTTTATTCATTCACGACTAGTATGTTGCTAGGTACAGGAGTGTGGTCCCCTAATCTTCTGGTCCTAGTGATGCTCGGCATGGCACAGACAGAGAGATATACACTGACAAATATGTCAGTTTATTAATATTTTGGCTCTATATTAGGCCTATATATGTAATAACCCTGAAGGAGGGTGGAACATGCTATGACAGGCACTCATTTGCAATATAAGTAGTTAGGCTGTTATAAGGTATTATGCGCCAAAGGTCATCTATTATGCATTGATTTAGTGATTTTTGTCTTTGTCTGATAAATGTTTGTTTACTCATTCACAACTAGGATGCTGCTGAGCCCAGTACTGACAGTGTGGTCCCCTCATCTATTGGTCCCAGTGATGCTAGGCGTAGCACAGACAGCTCAGCTGCAGTGTGTTTCTCACAAATTTTGTTCACATCCCTGTCAGTGAGCATTTCTCCTTTGCCAAGATAATCCATCCACCTGACAGGTATGGCATTTAAAGAAGCTGATTAAACAGCATGATCAATAAACAGGTGCACCTTGTGCAGATGTAAGTTTTGAGGAATAGTCCAATTGGCATGCTGACTGCAGGAATGTCCACCAGAGCGTTTGCGAGAGAATTGAATGTTAATTTGTCTACCATAAACCTCCTCCAACGGCATTTTAGATAATTTGGCTGTAAGTCCAACCGGCCTCACAAGCACAGACCATATGTAACCACGCCAGCCCATGACCTCCACATGCAGCTTCTTCACATATGGGATCGTCGGATAGCAGCTACCAAATCAGCTGATCAAACTGTATTTCTGCACAAACCTTCAGAAACCATCTCAGGGAAGCTCATCTGCGTGCTCGTTTTCCTCACCAGGAGCTTTACCTGTCCACAGTTCGGCGTCATAACCGACTTCAGTAGGCAAATGCTCACCTTCGAAAGCCACCGGCACACTGGAGAAGTGTGCTCTTCATAGAATCATGATTTCAATGTACCGGGCAGATGACAGACAGCATGTATGGTGTTGTGTGGGTAAGCAGTTTGCTGATGTCAACGTTGATTACCCCATTAAATAAAAAATAAATAAAAATGGTGGTGGTGGGGTTATGGTATGGGCAGGCATGAGCTATGGACAATGAACACAATTTAATTGTATTGATGGCAATTTGAATGAACAGAGATACAGTGACGAGATCCTGAGGCCCATTGCCGTGCCATTCATGACTTCCTCTCCTCTCCTTCATGTTAACGAAACGGTCTATCACTCTGTCATACATTACACACATTTTTTCTTGCCCTGGGCTACCTGGCTAAAATGCTAGCTCACTAGCCTAACTTCCTTTCATGGGCAACGTTAGCTAGTTAACGTTACCCTTCTAAATCCAGCTACATATTGAACTTCCATCCTCTCAGGCCCGGGCACAATGTATGAATTTATGGTTGGATCAGAATTGCCGTTATAATCATTCACCAGTACGGAGAATTAAGTAAAACAATAAGTCCAAATTCCTATCTCCATCCATGGCCAATTTAGGAAAGGGACAATTTTAGCTAACTAGCTAGCCACCGGAGGACAACAACGAGATACTCAACGAATTTCTATAAATGACGTATGCTCTCAATGAGATTGGATTGAAGCCAAACCCAAACGGGCTTCCCTTGATACTTTTTTTTTCGTGTGTCAGGACCATTCACTGTTGAGCTCACTCGGTAAATCTCAAAGCTGATTGGCTGTTATTTATTTAGTTTATTTAGGGATGCCAAATGCTTACTGGCTTCCTTTTCATTCAATGCTATGGGCGGCAATATCATACTCTTTTGGACAGACAGCATCAGATAGATGGCCTAAACATACAGAGGCAGAGAGTCGCTGTTTCGTCACTCGGATGCTCTCTCTGATGAGAAAACACAGAGAGAAAAATATTAATTATTCTGTTTTTTCAATTTTTCTTGGAACATTTTTGGGGGAAACATGGCTTCCCTTGGCATCCATGAATACACACCACTACAATAACATTTGATTTGATGATAGCCAAGCTCTAATTTGCTAAATAAGTAGGCTTTTAGAAGTTACAGTATTATGAGCCAAATTCTTCAGTATTGTTTCTTAATCTAATATTGTGTTCAGTCATTCACAATTAGGGTGTTGCTGGGCTCAGTACAGGCAGTGTGGTCCTCTGATCTTCTGGTACCAGTGTCATGAGAAAGGATGCTAGGCTTAGTAGAGACAGCTCAGGGATGAGTGCAGTGGAGGTAGGAAGAAACAAAGAGAAACACACAGATGTACTGCCAGTTCCTTTAATATGTAATACTAACAAACACTACGGTAAAGGGGAACACATATGACACAATAATCATAATTATGTCTACATATAGACACACTTAAAGATGGCAAATTAGTTGATAATGTGTGTTCCTTATAATTGTCTAATAAGTGTATTGATTCATTCACAACCAGGATGATGCTATGCCTATCATGGACAGTGAAACAGATCATGTTGCTCAGGCCCATCATAAAGTTGAGGAAAGAGAGCAAGCAAGAGAGGGAAATGCCCCAGAAAAGTAAACAGAGGAGATCAAGGATAATTACAGACAGACAGACAGTGACAGCAGAGGATAACAAGAACAAGCTCAGGCAGAGAGATAGTGACAGAGACAGACAGCACAACAGGGAGAAAACAGACTCAGAGGCACAGTTATAGTGGTGAGTTGTATCTCCAGACTCCATAGGTGTTTTTACATGTTGTATTTGCTTTAAACATGAGCTGGTTAAAAAGAGCTGTGATGGGGCTGGTTTTCTGAATTGTTGTCCCAGTCCGCTCATGCAAAGTATCACACTGTGCAGGCATGCAGACACTCGTTACAAACGTCAGGAAGAGAAGATCAGAAATAAATCAATGGTATCCATCATAAGGCCTTTGGCCACGAGCCTGACTGGCCAAAGTCTGACTAAAGGCTGACTGGCCAAAGGCCAACTGACTGCAGCCTTAGACAGTCGATACAGTCTTTTCATGGCAGAGATGCTGCATTGCAGAAAAAAGAGAGAGAAAGAGAGGGAGGGGTGAGAACAAGGGTGCTGTCTCTATTGTGCTCCCTTAATACAAATGTACACATAATTACCTACACACACACAGATGATATCACAATACTCAAAAATTAAATAAACATTTTCAGTTTTAGAACAAACACAACGAGGATAATGAAAAGTGTGTGCTATACCGTTTTAGCTTCCACGTTCCAGCAGCGGCCCATCAACCGATCAATACCGCAACATTGGAGATGGTTAATGTGTTCAATCATTTGAAGATGGTAGAAAAGTGCATCACTTCCAGGTCACTGATTGCCACCATCTCAGAAGTATTAGAATATTGATCAGTCGCTGCAACAACAACAACATACCACGTCCCATGGTTCAGCTTCTTGCTCTGACTTACAAAAGTGACATTTTACAGAAAATATATGTATTTATGATGAGGTTTTGACAATTTAACACCAAATATTCCCTATTACGAAACAAACAACATTATGCAGAGGTGTGGACTCGAGACACATGACTTGGACTTAAGTCTGAGTGTAACAGATTGGCTAGTGAAGCGCATACTGCCCTCGGATCAACACATGTCAGGTTAGCTAGCGAACAGATTGCTGACTTGCTGTACAGCTATAGGATCTGGTGCAGCGCAAACGTCAAATTGTAGGGAGAGAGGATTGCCATAAATACAGTGCCTTCAGAAAGTTTTCATACCCCTTGATTTATTCCACATTTTGTTTTTGCTTCAGCCTGAATTCAAAATTCATAAAAAAATGGTTTTCTTACCAATCTACAAACAATACCCAATAATAACGAAGTGAAAACATTTTAAAAATAATTCAGTACAGAAGTAACTCATATACATACGTATTCAGATCCCTAAGTCAATACTTTGTAGAAGCACCTTTGGCAACGATTATACCTATGAGTCTTACTGGGTAAGTCTCTAAGAACTTTCCAGACCTGAATTGTGTAACATTTTCCAATTATTATCCCTTTCAAAATTCTTCAAGCTCTATCAAATTGGCTGTTGATCATTGCTAAACAACATTTTCAGGTCTTGCCATAGATTTTCAAATAGATTTAAGTCAAAAGTGTAACTTGACCACTCAGGAACATTCACTGTCTTTTTGGTAAGCAACTCCGTTGTAGATTTAGCCTTGGGTTTTAGATTATTGTCCTGCTCAAAGGAGAATCCATCTCTGTGTCTGGTGGAAAGCAGATGGAAATAGGTTTTCCTCTAGGATTTTGTCTATGCTTAGCTCCATTAAGTTCCTTTTTTTATCCTGAAAAACTCCCCAGTCCTTAAAGATTACAAGCATACCCATAACATGATGCAGTCACTGCTATGCTTGAAAATATGGAAAGTGGTACTCATTAATGTGTTCTATTGGATATGCCCCAAACACAACTTTTTGTATTCAGGACATAAAGTTAATTGCTTTGCCACATTTTTTGCAGTACAACTTTATTGCCTTGTTGAGAACAGGATGCATCTTTTGGAATATTTTTTTATTCTGTACAGGCTTCCTTCTTTTCACTCTGTCAATTCGTTTATTACTCTGGAGTAACTACAATGTTGTTGATCCCATCCTCAGTTTTCTCCTATCACAGCCATTAAACGCTGTAACTGTCTTAAAGTCACCATTGGCCTCATTTTGAACTCCCTGAGATGTTTCCTTCCACTCTGGCAACTGGGTTAGGAAGGATGCCTGTATCTTTGCAGTGACTGGGTGTATTGATACACCATCCAAAGTGTAATTAATCACTTCGCCATGCTCAAAGGAATATTCAAGGTCGGTTTAGTTTTTTTGTACCCATCTACCAATAAGTGCCCTTCTTTGCGAGGCATTGGAAAATCTCCCTCGTCTTTGTGGTTGAACCTGTGTTTGAAGTTCACTACTCAACTGATGGACCTTACAGATAATTGTGTGTGTGTGGGGGTACAGAGATGAGGTAGTCATTCAAAAATCATGTTAAACACTATTGTTGCACACAGAGTGAGTCCATGAAACGTATTATGTGTCTTGTTAAGCACATTTGTACTCTTTAACTTATTTAGACTTTCCATAACAAAGGGGTTGAATATTTATCTTTTCATTTGTAATTAATTTTCTAAAAACATCATTACACTTTGATAGTATGGTGTATTTTGTGTAGGCCAGTGACAAAAATATTGCAATTGAATCCATTTTAAATTCAGGCTGTAACACAACCAAATGTGGAAAAGGTCAAGGTGTGTGAATATTTTCTGAAGGAACTATATGTCTAGCTCCAAAAAAATGGTTTGATCTAGAATATTAACTTTTTATTTTGCAAGCTCAACAGCAATGGTGCATCAAGCAGGAATGACTAGCATAGGCCTACTGGTCTTATGGTTTGTCAAAATTGCTTGAAATTTATAATTTACTAATGAAGGTTGCATTTGGAATTTGTTGTAAAAAATAATTATTACATAATCAAAATATGTTGTAGACAACATAATGAAAGGGGCTGTCTGGTAGTCTCATTAAATATACAACAATTTGTATTTGAACAAGTCATTGCATGTATTTATTTTTTTACTTGCCTTGAAAAAACTTGTGACTCGACTAGACTTGCTCTTAGAATGCACGACTTGGACTTGACTCGAGACTTGACCCTTTCTACTTGAGTCTCGAATTGAGACTCAGACCTTGAGACTTGCTTGTGACTCGAATAATAGTGACTTGGTCCCACCTCTGGTATTATGTACATTTAGTATTGCAATAAATAACATTTGGTTGCTGAAGACAAGATCTATCAAGGATGTATTGTATAGCCCAATGTGAGTATTTGGAGGACTAGCTACAGGCAACATTAAGGCCCCAATGCTTCTGCTGCTTCGAAAAGCAGGCAACTTGTAATACAGTGGTTGTGCAGATAAAACACAGTCACATTTGCAACCTAAATCAAACACACTGGAGTGAAGCAAAGACAAAGCGCCTGTCAGTAATTTCCCAGTTGGAGGAACTGAATATAAGCACAAAAAAAGAAGAAGAGGGAAAAATACTAATTTCAAGATGAGATTTCTTCAGAGAACATATTAATACAATTTTCGTGGCAGTTTTCCATATCTGATGGTGAACGACTTGATCCATCTGAGGGAGAAATAGGGTGAACGACACAAGCATCCAAAATCCAAGACAAGCATCTGACATTCAACAGTGATCTGTGAATGTCCATCGTCTTCACCATATTACATCCCGGGTTTCACCTTAACTTGTCTAAACTACTTCAGTCAGAGGAGCATAGAAATTAGTAACTTGGTAACAATATTTATGGCACCTTGGATGTCTCATAAAATATTTTGACACAAAGAGAGCCAGATGGTACAGTATACAGATATGTTCAACAGCCTTTACGAATGGAGCAGTAAATAATACAGAGATTAGGGGTGAACTGATTCAGGCTGATTCAACTACTGTATGTTTGGAGTCAATATTACACCGATTGACACAATTGACATTATGTGGGCCAAGAGTGTGCAAAGTTGTCATCAATGCAAAGGGTGACTATTTTGAAAAACCTCAAATATAAAATAGATTTTGATTTGTTTAACACTTTTTTGGTTACTACATGATACTACATGTGTTATTTTACAGTTTCGATGTCTTCACTCTTTTTCTACAATGTAGAAAATAGTAAAATAAAGAAAAAACCTGGAATAAGTAGGTGTGTCCATACTTTTGACTGGTACTGTATAAAAAAAAATGTTTTTGTTTCGTCATTGTGTAGATTGATGAAGAAAAAATAATTTAATCTATTTTAGAATAAGGCTTTAAAGTAACAAAATGTGGAAAAACCAAGGGGTCTGAATACTTCCCAAATGCACTGTATCATACATAACAACTCCTCCCTTCCAGCTATTTTTTACTCTGTCAACCCCAAAGAGATATGCATGTCAATTCAAGAACCGTAACAATAAGAGAAATAAAGCACATTTCCTTTTTTGTCAATTAAAATTATATTTCCATTCTGAGGTGCTCTATTATGTCTCTCAATGCATCATTTAGTTTGAAAACTAGAGTCTGGTAGGTTCAATGTCACCTGTAGCAGGTAACACCTCTGGTGTTGCAGGGGCGAACTCGTCTGAGTCCTGTGATGAGGCAAAGCAATAAGCAGCTTCATCCTGTGCTGTGACTCCTCAAGATGTTGCATCCAGTAGTTGGCCCACACATCTGTGCCAGATCATGTTGGGGACTACACTCACAGTGAACATCATCTGTTTTTGACACAATCTTGCCATGTCTGCTTTGGCCTCCTGTAGTTTCTGGCAGCAAACAGTGAAAAGGGTGCAACACAGTGGAGCGGTTGTGAAGGAATTAGTGGTCGTAATTGACAAGGCCCAGGAATGAGCAGAGCTGGCTCACATTTTCCAGCATTGCTGATTTCAGAACAGCATCAATCTTATTGTAACATTTGTGCGTCACAACCTGGATTTGGAATTATGTAGCAAAATTTGAAATGTTTTATTTTTTTTTTTTTACATAGGCTAAAAGTAGAGACTCAGAGCTACCAAATGGTATATAATACAATGCCTTTTTGAGGAACAATGGGAAAGTAATTCTGCTTTGAAAGTTGTTAACTTGTAAATTGACTTTTGAGAAAATGGCCTTTGAATGTTTTCGTTTCTAGTGAAGAGCTCCTCTTTGACTGCACCCATTCAGCCTCATTCACACCCTCTTAAGCTTTAACCCCACCCATCTCGTTTCACTCTTGAAGCAGAGCGCACACTTAATGCTGTGGCCGATGATTTGTTTACCTCTGGATAACATGAAAACAGCCTAACCAGCTCTGCTGGCAACAATTTCATTACTCCTTTTTGCCAACGTTTACTGACACTGGCCATATTCATCGGGTGTTGTACACTTTAGTTTAAGACATGTAGCAAGCTAGCTAGGTAAACAATGTGTAAGTCAGTTTCGCATGTCCTTGTGTGAGATGACAGACAGAGCTGATCCTGTGTCTAGTTCCATCTTTAGTGCCACCCCTTCTACCTCAAATGTCACCCAGATTGTTTTGCGATCTGTCTCTTTAAGAGAGAAAAGTTAAAGATATAACAAGTCTTCTCCATCAGAGTCATTTGATGTTTCAGTGACCTTATTCAGATTTCTGTTTGTGTGACTTTTTTTTGTCTGCTTTGATTTACACATTTCCTGTATGTCGTCTTTAAAATGTATTGGTCTGTAAACCAGTTTACCGCACCAAAGTTTACCACCCCGAAAGCATGCCTGTGATTTCTCTTCACGTCAGGTGTAAAACTTTGCATTCCACTGCAATTTTCCTCTGTACCTCTCCAGAATCGTCTGCGGTAGTTTCCATTGATATGTCGATCGCCAATGTCAGATGACTTTCTGTGTGCTCTCGTTGTGTAACCCGTAAATGAGCCAGTCTATGAGCGCGTCCAATAATCCCTCTCCGAACTGACAGTGCTGAGAGAGCCAAAGGATATCGGTAATGTACTCCTGTACTGACTCTGTCTTTTGCTGATTCCGTTTGTGAAATCGGAAATGTTCGGCAGACCAGCGGCTTAGGCGAGTCTGTTTTTAAATGTATGTAAATTGTAAAGTATTTTTGTCTGAAATATATTTTTTGTTATGTGTTGGGTCCTAGGAAGACTGCAATTGGCGTTGGCTAATGTGGATCTCAATAAAAAACAAACTCCCCCCCCCCCCAGAAAACACATCTTCAATCTCTGAGGGTTTTCTCTGCTGGCTTTGTTGGTGCTTTAACCTGTTTGGGATAGGGGGCAGCATTTTCACGTTTGGATGAAAAGCGTGCCCAGAGTAAACTGCTTGCCACTCTGAAGTTTCTAGAACTGTTTGAATGATGTCTGTCAGTATAACAGAACACATATGGCAGGCGAAAACCTGAGAAAAATCCAACCAGGAAGTGGGAAATCTGAGGTTTGTAGTCTTTCAAATCATTGCCTATCCAATATACAGTGTTTATGGGGTCATATTGCACTTCCGAAGGCTTCCACAAGATGTCAACAGTCTTTAGAACTTTGTTTGATGCTTCTACTGTGAAGGAGGGGGGAATGGGAGCTGAATGAGTCAGAGGTCTGCCAGAGTGGCATAAGCTGATCACGCGCGCTCACGTGAGAGTTAGCTTGCGTTCCATTGCAATTCAAAAGGAATTCTGTATTTGGAACATTATTGAAGATTTATGTTGAAAACATCCTAAAGATTGATTCTATACATCATTTGACATGTATCTACAAACTGTAATGTGACTTTTCTTCTGAACTTTCGCCTAGACTTGCCCGCGCGTCGTGAGTTTGGATTTGTGAACTGAACACGCTAACAAAAGGAAGTATTTGGACATAAATGGACTTTATCGAACAAATCAGACATTTATTGTGGAACTGGGATACCTGGGAGTGCATTCTGATGAACATCATAAAAGGTAAGTGAATATTTACAATGCTATTTCTGACTTCTGTTGACTCCAACATGGTTGATATCTGTATGGCTTGTATTGTTGTCTGAGTGCTGTACTTAGATTATTGCATGGATTGCTTTTTCCGTAAAGTTTTTTTGAAATCTGACACAGCGGTTGCAGTAAGGAGAATTATATCTCTAACTCTAAAGTCAAAACGCCAAACTTTTTTCCAAATTAACTCCATAATATCGACTGAAACATGGTAAACGTTGTTTAGAATCAATCCTCAACGTGTTTTTCACGTATCTCTTCGATGATATATCGTTCGTGGAAGTGTGCTTTCCCCTCTGAATCCCATGGCAAAATGCCCGCAGCTGAAGTTTACGCACCAATTTAGACAAAGGACACCGGGCGGACCCCTGTCAAATGTAGTCTCTTATGGCCAATCTTCCAATGATATGCCTACAAATACGTCACAATGCTGCAGACACCTTGGATGAACGGCAGAGAGCTTATGCTCGTTCATGGCACATTCACAGCCATATAAGGAGACGATGGAAAACAGAGCCTCAAATTCTGCTCATTTCCTGTTTGAAGTTTCATCTTGGTTTCGCCTGTAGCATGAGTTCTGTGGCACTCACAGATAATATTTTTGCAGTTCTGGAAACGTCAGTGTTTTCTTTCCAAAGCTGCCAATTATATGCATAGTCGAGCATCTTTTCGTGACAAAATATTGCTCTTAAAACGGGCACGTTTTTTTCTCCAATAATGACATAGCGCCCCCATAGGTTGAAGAGGTTAACAAGAAGTTAAGCTTTAATTTGGTGTATTGCACTTGTGAATGTATGAAAGTCACATATTTAAAAAAATTTAAAAAAGATTTTCGCGCGCTGTCTTTTCAGAGGAATGTTGTCGAGGGGTTCCACTAGATAGCTACATAGCAAGTTATATATTTTGCACCCATTACACTAAGTACCACCTATTTCCTACCATCTTCTACCTCATTAGCCAAGCAATACTTCAGAAGTCTCACCAAATCAAATCAAATTTTATTTGTCACATACACATGGTTAGCAGATGTTAGTGCGAGTGTAGCGAAATGCTTGTGCTTCTAGTTCCGACAATGCAGTAATAACCAACAAGTAATCTAGCTAACAATTCCAAAACTACTACCTTATAGACACAAGTGTAAGGTGATAAAGAATATGTACATAAAGATATATGAATGAGTGATGGTACAGAGCGGCATAGGCAAGATACAGTAGTTGGTATTGAGTGCAGTATATACATATGAGATGAGTATGTAAACAAAGTGGCTAGTGATACATGTATTACATAAGGATGCAGTAGATGATATAGAGTACAGTATATACGTATACATATGAGATGAATAATGTAGGGTATGTAAACATTATATTAGGTAGCATTGTTTAAAGTGGCTAGTGATATATTTGACATAATTTCCCATCAATTCCCATTATTAAAGTGGCTGGAGTTGAGTCCGTGTGTTGGCAGCAGCCACTCAATGTTAGTGGTGGCTGTTTAACAGTCTGATGGCCTTGAGATAGAAGCTGTTTTTCAGTCTCTCGGTCCCAGCTTTGATGCACCTGTACTGACCTCGCCTTCTGGATGATAGCGGGGTGAACAGGCAGTGGCTCGGGTGGTTGTTGTCCTTGATGATCTTTATGGCCTTCCTGTGACATCGGGTGGTGTAGGTGTCCTGGAGGGCAGGTAGTTTGTCCCCGGTGATGCGTTGTGCAGACCTCACTACCCTCTAGAGAGCCTTACGGTTGTGGGCGGAGCAGTTGCCGTACCAGGCGGTGATACAGCCCGACAGGATGCTCTCGATTGTGCATCTGTAGAAGTTTGTGAGTGCTTTTGGTGACAAGCCAAATTTCTTCAGCCTCCTGAGGTTGAAGAGGAGCTGCTGCGCCTTCTTCACGATGCTGTCTGTGTGGGTGGACCAATTCAGTTTGTCTGTGATGTGTACGCCGAGGAACTTAAAACTTACTACCGTCTCCACAACTGTTCCATCGATGTGGATAGGGGGGTGTTCCCTCTGCTGTTTCCTGAAGTCCACAATCATCTCCTTAGTTTTGTTGACGTGGCCCTCACCTCCTCCCTGTAGGCCGTCTCGTCGTTGTTGGTAATCAAGCCTACCACTGTTGTGTCGTCCGCAAACTTGATGATTGAGTTGGAGGCTTGCGTGGCCACGCAGTCGTGGGTGAACAGGGAGTAGAGGAGAGGGCTCAGAACGCACCCTTGTGGGGCCCCAGTGTTGAGGATCAGCGGGGTGGAGATGTTGTTGCCTACCCTCACCACCTGGGGGCGGCCCGTCAGGAAGTCCAGTACCCAGTTGCACAGGGTGGGGTCGAGACCCAGGGTCTCGAGCTTGATGATGAGCTTGGAGGGCACTATGGTGTTAAATGCCGAGCTGTAGTCGATGAACAGCATTCTCACATAGGTATTCCTCTTGTCCAGATGGGTTAGGGCAGTGTGCAGTGTGGTTGAGATTGCATCGTCTGTGGACCTATTTGGGCGGTAAGCAAATTGGAGTGGGTCTCAGTCGTTTAGCTCAGTTACCTTAGCTTTCTTGGGAACAGGAACAATGGTGGCCCTCTTGAAGCATGTGGGAACAACAGACTGGGATAGGGATTGATTGAATATGTCCGTAAACACACCAGCCTGCTGGTCTGCGCATGCTCTGAGGGCGCGGCTGGGGATGCCGTCTGGGCCTGCAGCCTTGCGAGGGTTGACACGTTTAAATGTTTTCCTCACGTCGGCTGCAGTGAAGGAGAGTCCGCATGTTTTAGTTGCGGGCCGTGTCAGTGGCACTGTATTGTCCTCAAAGCGGGCAAAAAAGTTACTTAGTCTGCCTCGGAGCAAGGCATCCTGGTCCGTGACGGTGCTTGTTTTCTTTTTGTAATCCGTGATTGACTGTAGACCCTGCCACATACCTCTTGTGTCTGAGCCGTTGAATTGAGATTCTACTTTGTCTCTATACTGACGCTTAGCTTGTTTGATTGCCTTGCGGAGGGAATAGTTACACTGTTTGTATTCGGTCATGTTTCCAGTCACCTTGCCCTGATTAAAAGCAGTGGTTCATGCTTTCAGTTTCACGCGAATGCTGCCATCAATCCACGGTTTCTGGTTTGGGAATGTTTTAATCGTTGCTATGGGAACGACATCTTCAATGCACGTTCTAATGAACTCGCACACCGAATCAGCGTATTCGTCAATGTTGTCGTCTGACGCAATACGGAACATATCCCAGTCCACGTGATGGAAGCAGTCTTGGAGTGTGGAATCAGATTGGTCGGACCAGCGTTGAACAGACCTCAGTGCGGGAGCTTCTTGTTTTAGTTTCTGTCTGTAGGCAGGGATCAACAAAATGGAGTCGTGGTCAGCTTTTCCGAAAGGAGGGCGGGGCAGGGCCTTATATGCGTCGCGGAAGTTGGAATAGCAATGATCCAAGGTTTTTCCAGCCCTGGTTGCGCAATCGATATGCTGATAAAATTTAGGGAGTCTTGTTTTCAGATTAGCCTTGTTAAAATCCCCAGCTACAATGAATGCAGCCTCCGGATATATGGATTCCAGTTTGCAAAGAGTCAAATAAAGTTCGTTCAGAGCCATCGATGTGTCTGCTTGGGGGGGGATATATACGGCTGTGATTATAATCGAAGAGAATTCCCTTGGTAGATAATGCGGGCTACATTTGATTGTGAGGAATTTTAAATCAGGTGAACAGAAGGACTTGAGTTCCTGTATGTTGTTGTGGCCACACCACGTCACGTTAACCATAAAGCATACGCCACATACAGTATGTAGCCCAATCCTCTAAAGTGCTATCGAAATTGTCCACTTGTCCTGCACATCAAAGCATTTTTGCTTTGTTTGTCTCCCTAAATGCGTGTGAATAAAACAATCCAATCACTTTTAGCCTTTATTCCTTTTTACTCACGTGTCCCCTTCTATGTCCTTGGCTAGCTTGTCACTCCATTCGCAGCATTAGAACCATTGCGGTTTAGAGCTAACAACATGGTATCCTCAATAGCAAATACAGTATTTTAGTACATTTTCTCCCTGATTTCGTTGTCCATTACACTGTCGGATTCCTTAGATTCGTCACCAATTCTGTTGTGTTCTTACTACTACACAAATAGTTCGAAATTATACTTGAAACTGAGATAACATTGACATTTTTCAAACTCAGGCACAGTGCATTCACACGCAGGCACAGTACTCAATTGAGTACTCAATGTTCTAGGTTCCACAGTAACAACATAAAGTAGTGCCTATGTTAAATGCTGTATAATGATATCACAGTGTATCATACACAACAACCGATAAGATGTGATAAGTATATGATGTTACCTTTATAATCCTCATTATATTCTAATGAGCTTTAATTTATTTGAGCAAGAATAGTAAATGTCAATTTCAAATTAATTATATGGATTAACATAGGATGCAATATATAGTACCAGTCACATGCAAGTAGTATGTCATCACGCAACATAATGGGGTGTCCTGAGGAAGATATAAACACTACCAACTACTAGTTGGATTACAGTGGACGTTATATACAACATTTTGTTTGGATTGCCAGAAGAAAAAAAATAATTAATTGCTCAATAATTACATATCAGCTGTATTTGCTTTGTAGTTAATATTCCTAACAACAACAAGGGAATTAAACTGAATTAGCCACAACAGTAGCCACAAGCTAATCACAAGCTTGAAGCTAACTCTTCTACTCAAAGACTTTAATTATATTCCAATTTCCCTATCCAGTGAATCTTTCTCTTTGTAACTCAGTAGAGTACCAGAACGGTGTGGCTTTCACAGGAACAATTCGGCAGCAGCTATCAGTCATTCAGCAACGCTGCACAAACCTTCAGCTAAGAGGCTATATTTAGCCTGAGATCACTGCACCTCCTGCAAAAGATTAATGGCTTATAAAGCCAGGAGGAACCAGAGGTAGAGACAGAACTGAAATTGATCGTAGGGCAATGGGCATTCAATGGGGAACAGTTTGCTGTAGCTGTACCCTCGTTAGCTTGGACCAAGGTTCTTTGAGCTGTACATCTGATCATGAACACATCACCCCATAGGCAGGGTATGATGACAACATTCATAATTGATGTACTGGCTGGAATAGGACAGCTATTATATTTTCAGGCCAGAGGCACTGTTCAAGTAGGATGATGAGTTTTGCTTGATGTACTGCATTGTTCACATCCTCGATAATGGCAGCGAGATCAAGTTACACTGAAAAATCTGATCATTATCATAGGGAATAATGGTTGTATTACAGAGCTGCACTTTTACTGCTCATTTTGGGAACATGTACAGAACAATAGTGAACCTGATTTTACATGTTTAAATCAGGTATTACATGCAATTTCTGATGGCATACAAAATAATGCATAGAATTGTGTGTCAATAAAATGCTTCTGTGGAGGGCTAAATATAATAAATAGCAAGGCATGTTTTTGTAAGAGGGAAGCTCCTGACAGGCAATGCAGACATAATTTCCCCAGACTTTTTCTAACTTAAAACATTACATAACCAGATAAATTGGTAGTCATTCAACTTCGAGAATGAACAACCACTGAGGTGAGCAGATGCTGTGCGATATACCAAGTTGTAACATGTACGGCTCCCGGGGCGAACCCCCCCGCCCCCCTGTCCCTGTCCCCGTCAAAAAAGCCCCATTCTGCACTAACTTTAAATTTTATCCAGACATTTGGAACAACACAAATAAATGATCATAACATTTAAAACCAAATAAAAATATATACAAAAATAAGACTTGAATATCAAAAAGAAGTAACAAAGACAGATAGAAACAAATGTGCGTTGATTTGACACTCGAGCATCAATACATTACCCATCCCCCAACACTGTCAACTAAGAGTCAAAACTAAACCAATTCACCTTGGTGGTGTGCAGACTGGTTTTACGCATAAACCAGAAAAAATGCAACAATATGTCTGTGAAACTATATATTCACAGTATTATGAATCAATTGTCGTTTATTTGGTAGCATTTTGTAGTGTGACTGATTTGACTAATTGCATTAGTACTGTACAAAGTTAGAGGTGCGCTATTTGATAGATTCTCCCACCCCCCCTACCTTGGGCTTCCAGTGGGGAGACCTGAGGTCAACCTACCCCCGCCCCTCCCCATCTCGTACTTCTGAGTGGGAGACCATCCCAGGCAGTAACCTGCCTAGCTCACAAACTAGAATCAGGGCGCCCACTCCGACAAGGTTAATTGACCCACAGTCCCACACGGTGACATGAAGTCATTGACGTGACGTGCAAATGAGCGATATAAAACCAATCGCGCAAATGTCACCATTCTGATTTCCTTTTGTGCGGGCGCCCCGTGCTGCCCCCAACAAGATGCCACCCTGGGCGGCTGTCCTATACCTAAATCCGCCACTGGATATACCAAATGATGTGAGCCTAAAAGCACAGTTTGACAACTCTGTTAGAGTTCTTGTCAGAGATTCCTCCCCAAACAGCTTCTCAATCTGCTACTTCTGAAGCTCATTTGTGTACTCACTGGTAAGGAAGAGGAGAAAATAGATTTTTCCATCAGATTACAAGCATGTCTGATCAGAATATAGGATTCTTATAGCAGTGACAGACTGCTTCAGTTTGTGCTCAGGCCAAAACAGAGTATTTTGTATTATTGTCAACTGAAATTACAAGCTAATAAGTGGAACATATTGAGCATTCTTTCTACCTGTTTACATACTTGATGTGTAATTATGATTGTAATTGTCTCTTCCAAAACTCACAAACTTTGGATGGGATCTTTGAAAGTGCTGCTTAGACTACTTATTTACCTCCCCATCCGGGCTCATTGCTGAAGTAAATCATAGTAATTACAGATTTCACAGACTGTAACATTAATTGGATTGATGAATGAGAAACCAAACAAGCCTCTACTTTCAATGCACATGCACAGCACCTTTGGCTGTTGGGAGCAGCTGTTGACCAAGCACAACCCAGCTAGCATAGTGGATCTGCGCTGATTCATGCTGAGAGTCAGACTCGGCCGACGTCTTGTGGCCTGAGTCTGGCCTGCCTTCGGCAGTATTACTGATGGCTAGGATGTGGGGATTGAGCTCGGCCGATTCCGGTGTGAGATATCTGGCCTAAATGTACTACTTGGGGCTCGGGACGATTGTGGCTACTCTCTGGCAGATGATTACACGGGCTGCTCTATATAATTAACAATTCATTATTTATATATTTTTTCATTGTTTCTGTGATCAAAAAATGTCATTCTTTGAGAGTCCTGTTTTAAGTAGTATTTTTATACTTGTGCAAGGCAACTGATAAGCATTAAAACCTTTGTGGATGGGGCCACCCAAGTGGTGCAGCAGTCTAAAACACTACATCGCAGTGCAAACTGCGTTGCTGCAGATGCTGGTTCAATACCCGTGCCGGCCGCGTCCATGAGGCAATGCACAATTGACCCAGCGTCGTCCGGGTTAGGGGAGGGTTTGGCCGGCCTGGATGTCCTTATCGCGCTGTAGCGACTCCTGTGGCAGACCAGGCTCATGTGCGCTGACACGGTCACCAGGTGTACGGTGTTTCCTCTGACACATTGGTGGAGCTGGTTAAGCGTGCATTGTGTCAAGAAGCAGTGCGGCTTAGCGGGGTTGTGTTTTGGAGGATGCACAGCTCTCAACCTTCGCTTCTCCCGAGGCCGTACAGGAGTTGCATCGACCGGGACAAGACAATTGGAAATAATGAAAAGGGGGTCAAAAAAAATCATAATAAACACTATTTAAAAACATTGGGAATGGGTATCATTTTATGTATAATTTTGTATACATTTATTCACATTTGCATAGTTCCGCTTCTGGGGGGATTCTGGTAAGATGCCAACAAAGTCGTCTGAAGTCCGGTAGACGGAAACGGCCCGATGTACTTGGACCGATTCTGGGCAGTCATTCATTTTGATTCCGGGCCGATTCAATCAGTTCCGGCCCCCGGAAGAGGGCCGCTTCTGTGCCCATTTCTCATTGCTAGCTGGGAAGCATCAGTATGGCACTGGAGGGTAGTGGCTTTGAATCTGTCTGTGTTTATCAGATATTCAGTTGTTTTTCTCTAGGACGCCCACTTGCCTCACAAGATTCGTCTGAAGGTCCTCTGGTACCAGTCGAATGGAAGAATATGTATATGGAGTGTATGGAGACTGGGGTTAAATACATGTGAAGAAAAAAAATATATACATTCCTGATCTTTCTTATATCTCTCAGATATTGGATAGACACTTCAGAGCAAACTTAAAACCCACAGTTTCATCAGCTGTCTGGGTGGCTGGTCTCAGACGACACCGCAGGTAAAAAAAAAACAGATGTGGAGGTCCTGGGCTGGCATGGATACACATGGTCTGTGGTTGTGAGGCCGGTTGGAGATACAGCCAAATTCTAAAATGACATTGGAAGTGGCTTATGGTAGAAAAATTTACATTGTTCTCTGACAAGAGCTCTGGTGGACATTCCTGCAGTCAGCATGCCTCTCCCTCAAAACTGTGGCATTGTGTTGTGTGGCAAAACTGCACATTTTAGAGGGGCCTTTTATTGTCCATAGCACATGGTGCATCTGTGTAATTATCATGCTGTTTAATCAGCTTCTTGAAATACCACAACTGTCAGGGGGATGGATTAACTTGGTGAAGGAGAAATGCTCACTGACATGGATGTAAACAAATGTATGCACAACTTTTGAGAGAAATACGCTTTTAGTACATATGGAACATTTCTGGGATCTTTTATTTTAGCTCATAAAACATGGGACTAACAATTTACATGTTGTGTTTCTATATATTTTTTCAGCATATTATCATTGTTCTGTATGTAGGCCTATGTACATACCTCTCCACTAACCTGAGAGTATATTATGTATGTGTGGGGTCTGCTGATGAAGCACCATGTTAGAGGGACTTAATCAAGGCCTTGGAACATTGATCGTTGTATAATCCAAGCAGCCTCACCTTGATAATTAAATCAGATGTTGTTTCTTTCTGCGACGCTACAGGGCACACACAGCAATAGCAGGTTTTATCTAAACTCAGCAAAAAAAGAAACATCCTCTGTCAACTGCGTTTATTTTCAGCAAACTTAAAATGTGTAAATATTTGTATGAACATAAGATTCAAAAACTGATAAATAAACTGAACAAGTTCCACAGACATGTGACTAACAGAAATTGAATAATGTGTCCCTGAACAAAGGGGGGATCAAAATCAAAAGTAACAGTCGGTATCTGGTGTGGCCACCAGCTGCATTAAGTAATGCATTGCATCTCCTCCTCATGGACTGCACCAGATTTGCTAGATCTTGCTTTGAGATGTTACCCCACTCTTCCACCAAGTTCCTGGACATTTCTGCGGGGAATGGCCCTCACCCTCCGACCCAACGGGTCCCAGACGTGCTCAATGGGATTGAGATCTGGGCTCTTTGCTGGCCATGGCAGAAGACTGACATTCCTGTCTTGCAGGAAATCACACACCGAATGAGCAGTAATGATGGTGGCATTGTCATGCTGGAGGGTCATGTCAGGATGAGCCTGCAGGAAGGGTACCACATGAGGGAGGAGGATGTCTTCCCTGTAACATACAGTGCTGACATTGCCACCACACCAGACCATGACGAACCCTCCCGCTCCAGAGTACAGGCCTCTGTGTTACGCTCATTCCATCGACAAGAAACGCGAATCCGACCATCACCCCTGGTGAGACAAAACCTTGCCTCGTCAGTGAAGAGCACTTTTTGCCAGTCCTGTCTGGTCCAGGTATGGTGGGTTTTTGCCCATAGATGACGTTGTTGCCGGTGATGTCTGGTGAGGACCTGCCTTACATGCCTACAAGCCCTCAGTTCAGCCTCTCTCAGCCTATTGCGGACAGTCTGAGCACTGATGGAGGTGTTGTGCGTTCCTGGTGTAACTCGGGCAGTTGTTGTTGCCATCCTGTACCTGTCCCGCAGGTGTGACGTTCGGATGTACCGATCCTGTGCAGGTGTGGTTACACGCGGTCTGCCACTGCGAGGACAACATCTGTCCGTCCTGTCTCCCTGTAGCTCTGTCTTAGGAGTCTCACAGTATGGACATTGCAATTTATTGCCCTGGCCACATCTGCAGTCCTAATGTCTAAGGCACGTTCACGCAGTTGAGCAGGGACCCTGGGCATCTTTCATAGTCAGTAGAAAGGCCTCTTTAGTGTCCTAAGTTTTCATAACTGTGACCTTAATTGCCTAGTGTCTTAACGACTGTTCCACAGGTGCATGTTCATTAATTGTTTATGGTTCATTGAACAAGCATGGGAAACAGTGTTTAAACCCTTTACAATGAAGATCTGTGAAGTTATTTGGATTTTTACAAATTATCTTTGAAAGACAGGGCCCTGAAAAAGGGACATTTCTTTTTTTGCCGAGTTCATGTATGGTGACTGGACGCCTTACAAGGTAGCCATGACACGCACACATTCAGAGGTTTCATACACTACTGAACCCACACAGCAGCCAGACACACAGTAAATGTATATAGATAACCAACATACCGAAGTAAAGGTTTTGAGAGCCTGAGAACTTCAAATTGTGTCTGAATAAAACAGCCAGTGGCTCTTGTATTTTTAATTATATGAAGTTTGGAGGGAAGATTGAGAGCGACAGGTCCATTCAACAGTTAGGAAGAAGCATGCAATCCATATTCAGAATGTCACAAACTTGTGTAAAGGTGGCAGGGAAGTGAGGCGCAGGAGAATAAACTCGGTAAATGGAGTAATTTAATAAAACAAAACATAACTCTGAAACCATAAATACAAATTGGGTACAAGGACTAAACGCACCAAACACGAAACAATCTCTGACAAAGACATGAGGGGAAACAAAGGGTTAAATACACAACAGGTAATGAATGGGATTGAAACCAGGTGTGTAGGAAGACATGACAAAACCAATGGAAAATTAAAAATGGATCAATGATGGCTAGAAGACCGGTGACGTCAACCGCCGAGCACCACCTGAACAAGGAGAGGCATCGACTTCGGCAGGTCGTGATAGTACTGAGCCTGGTCTGTAAGAGAGGGTAAACACAAAACGGGTTAAAAAAAACATGGCCCACTTTGCCTGGCGAGGATTCAGTCTCCTCGCCTCCCGGATGTACTCCAGATTGCCATTGTCAGTCCAGATGAGAAAAGGGTGTTTAGCCCCCTCAAGCCAATGTCTCCACGTCTTCAAGGCCTTGACTGGGAGCGTCCACCTCCACTATGAACGGCAAAGAGGGATCCGGATGAGCCAACACAGGAACCATGGAAACAGCCTTCAGGTGCCTAAAAGCCCTGTTCGCCTCAGCTGACCATTGCAAGCGCACCGGGCCCCCCTTTAGCAGTGAGGTAATGGGAGCAAAACCCCGGATAAATCGCTGCACCTCCTTTACCGTGGTGGGAGTCGGCCAATTACGCACGGCTACAATGCGAACACTCTCCATCTCCACTCCTGACGTGGAAATCCGATGCCCCAGGAAGGAGATGGACTGTTGGAAGAACAAGCATTTCTCAGCCTTGACATACAGGTCATGCTCCAATAGGCGACCAAGCACTTTGCGCACCAGGGACACATGCTTGGTGCGTGTAGCGGAGTATAACAGAATGTTGTCGATACACACCACTACACCATGCAGGTCTCTGAAAATCTCATCCACAAATGATTGGAAGACTGATGGAGGATTCATCAACCCATACGGCATGACTAGGTACTCATAATGCCCTGAGATGGTACTAAATGCCGTCTTCCACTCGTCTCCCTTCTTAGTGGTTAGAGCGTTGGACTAGTAACCGGAAGGTTGTGAGTTCAAACCCCCGAGCTGACAAGGTACAAATCTGTCGTTCTGCCCCTGAACAGGCAGTTAACCCACTGTTCCTAGGCCGTCATTGAAAGTAAGAATTTGTTCTTAACTGACTTGCCTGGTTAAATAAAGGTAAAATAAAATAATACCCACCAGATTGTACGCACTCCTGAGATCCAGTTTAGTGAAGAAGCGCGTCCCTTGCATTGACTCTATCGCCATAGCGATAAGAGGTAGCGGGTAACTATACCTCACCGTGATTTTATTGAGACCTCGATAATCAATGCACGGGCGCAAACCTCCATCCTTCTTCACAAAAAAGAAACTTGAGGAGATGGGAGAAATTGAGGGCTGATTCAGAGACATGTCTCCCTAGCCACCATCTCCACTTGCGACAGGGGATACACGTGACTCCTGGGAAGTGCAGCGTCTACCAGGAGATCTATCGAGTTGCCTTCTTTTTACAGAAGGCGAAAGCCAAATCAGCATATTCTGGGGGGATGCGCACGGTGGAGACCTGGTCTGGACTTTCCTCCATAGTAGCACCAACGGAAACCCCTAAACACCTACCTGAACACTCTCACGACCACCCCGAGAGCCCTCTGTGGCCACGAAACAGTCAGGTTATGACAAGCTAACCAGTGTAGTCCCAGCACCACAGAATATGTAGGAGAATCAATAAGAAAAATACTAATCTTTTCCCTTTGACCCCCCTGCGTTACCATACTCAAAGGAGCGGTGGCCTCCCTGATAAACCCTGACCCTAATGGTCGACTATCTAAGGCATGAACGGGGAAAGGCATATTTACAGGAACAATGTGAATCCCTAAACTATGAGCTAATCCTTTATTAATGAAATTCCCATTCCCGGCATCGATTTCGGCAGAAGTTAGTCAACCAAAATATATTAATCTCACTGACATGGTGATGGCATAGCATCACCATCTTAATGGTTAATTGAGAACCTTGCTCATCAATCCCTATGACCAATGTGGCTTTGCTATAGTCAAACATAATAGGATGGATGTGTAGGTTTGCAAAAGCAAACAATGACTGCCAACATGAAACAATTGTTTTCATTCCATTTCCTAGGTAGTGTTGGTATCTAACAATGTCAGATGTACGTTTGTTATCTGCAGGCGAACTGGCTCAAGTAGAGTGTGCTTAACTATGAAACCCAATTACTGCTCTGGCTTAGACAAGACAAGTAGGCCCCTGATCCATCATGAGAAAAACGCATTCCCTGGAGCTTTCCGACGAGGGTAGCAGAGAGAGCAGTGTAATGGGGTTAGAAAACAGGGCTTATTGGGGAGATTTCTCTCCCCTTCCCCCCTTAATGTCTTCACGTTGAAGGATTACCGGCATATGCCAGTCAGCCCACTTGTTGTATTTTCTGATAAATATTGGAAACAACAATGCGGTTAGACAATTGTGAGAGATATCACAAATGAGGACGGACATTTTTTATTTTAATCATGTATATTGTGAGGAACGATTTATCAGTCTGCATAACAGGATTCATATTGTCATTAGAGGGGACAATCTGACAGCAAGATGGCCAGATAAAGGCTAATGATGGAGACTCTCCCGATCACCAGGCTTCCTCTTCTCTCTCCACTTCCCTGAGGCCCTGTGTTGTAGCCCTCTGTAATGGCATCGTCAGACAGACTGAGATCCACTTTACCACACACTTATACATCAGTTTCAAATGTCCTCAAATGTTCAAATCCTTCAGGAAGCAGTCACAAGCATTTTCTCAAAAGACCATCCTTAGTAAATCCATCTGGTATTTTTCTTTTGAGCCTGCAATATCACTCCAATACCTATTCATACCCTATTCAGAGTTCACCTTCTGTATCACAATAGTGTACACATTAAATATTTTAAGGTCAGTTCTTGTTACAAAAATAACTATTAAGATGTATTGTGGGTCAAAATAATCAGGAGCACTTGGGTTTGGAGGGCTAATTGAACCTTGTATTTTGAAATCGATTTTTTGCGAAGCAAGTGCTTTCCTTGGAGTTCACCATGTTTGATATAAATTATATTCCACAGTGCTCCTGGGTGATTTATGGTTTTATTTCAAATTCAATTACTGACCACCTTCCAATGGAGCATTTCCAGCAGCACAGCAATTCATGGTTTCCTTTATCCGTCTCAAATGTAGCTGTGTGCCCTCCCCGGAATTAAATTCTATATTTGAAAGTTTTACATTTTGAACGTTTCAAGGAAAACTCAGACAAGAAGACAAGCCATGGTGCCGTCTGGAAAATGTTAAGATTTCATTGGAGAATCTATGTGAGCTCCTAACAGAAGCCAAATCCTTACCCAACACATAATAATGACTAAACACACTTGACAATATCATACATACTGTAGATATATAGCTATTGCTGTCAGTGCTAAAGCAAAGACAAGTGCGATCTGGAAAATGCCATATTCTCTATGTTGTGATGGTAATTCGTCATTCCTTCCTCATACTGTATTTGTGCGTCAGACTTAAACGTTTGAATCACTGGATGACATGTGAGAGGAATATGAATTGGAGTGAATGTCAGTCACCCACCTCTCATGAGTGACACAGCGACACTCCTCCTACTTCAATGTCCTTCGGATCCGGCCACCTGGGCTGTTTCATGGTGGTGGTAGTGTGGATCACTGGCTGAAGCACCATCAATATGTATGACTTGCTAATGAGCCACAACTGACCCAAGCTGAAAGCTGAGTGACTTCCGCTGAGTGGCAGGCAGCACTTCATCCCCAGCACACTGCCTGTTTGTGTGTGTATATGTGTCCCCAAATGGCACCAAACTACTTTGTGTCTGTTACGCATGTCCTTTAACATCATGTATTTGGGAACATTTATCAATCATAGTTAAACATTGAGGATACAATTCTGTTAGCCTATACATCTTAAAGGGCACTGCACTAGCAGCCACAATATCAAAAGGTACAGAAAAAATTATTTAAAGAAGTAGTCAACATAGGTTTAATTCCATAGAGAAGAATGATTAAAACCTCTGATCGGAAATAGGGCGTAGTCATTTGAAAACATCATTTTCAGTTCAATTAAAGCATAATGTTTCTGAGTTCCAGTATAGTTATTTTGTGTGTTACTTTGCCATGCAAAAGAAAAATAGTATTTGTCTTAGGGGCCGGGCCGGAGCATTGGGGTTAATGGACTCATGCCATTTAAATTAGTGAGTCATGTCGTTTCAGTTTTTTTTAGCCCCAACCTGTCTGGTGGAATCAGACACAAACATTGCGTCAAGCACAGTGTTATTTTCATACTTGAGTAAAAGTAAAGATACCTTAATAGAGAATGAGTCAAGAAAAAGTGAAAGTCACCCAGTAAAATATTACTTGTGTGACATGGTAAGGTTAGACCCAGGTGCAGAATAGAGACTAGATGAGGAATCAGTGGTTAAGGATAAACATAATACTTTACTGAGAAACGGTAGCCGCAGGATCACAGTACACTTGAAAAAACAAACACTAAGTCTCGAAAACTCACTCCGGAAACGAAAGCACACAGTAAACAATTCAAGCTCCTGCAAAGGACCACACAGGAGGAACCATGACAGCCCTCTAGGAGCGACTCCAGCCGCAGAGCCATGACGACCACCACATAGTTGTTTGATGTCTCTAACAACACCCGGATAAAAGATGTCCAGAGCAGGCTCCCACTCCTCGGGACCATAGCCCTCCCAGTCCACCAGATACTGCAGGGTCCCACAGACCTGACGAGCCTCCAACAGATGCCGGACAGTGTAGGCCAGGAGGCCATCCACAAGTCGAGGGGGCGGAGGAGCAGGTGTGGGGGGAGAGAATGTACTGGTCCTTACCTGCTTGAAATGGGACATGAAAGGACGGACAGACCATCATGGACCAAGGAAGCTGAAGATAGGTGACTGGGTTGATGTGACTCAGGATCTTGAATGGTCCTATGTAGGAAGGAGCGAGCTTTCGCGAGTCCACCTATAAGGGAAGATCATGTGTGGACAGCCACACCCGTTTCGGCAGTGTGTTATGAGCATAATCCACCCAGACGAGGAACTTGCTCCAGTTGCTGGCCTGAGTGGAGACCAAGCAGTGGAGGAACTTCTGGGGAAGTCCATGTAGTCAAAAGACAAGGGTAACCATGAAATCAGCGGTCAGCATTCAACCACTTGGCTTCTTGAATGGAGACCATCCAGATCACGAAAAGATGGAGGCACCCCCTCCAACCAGTGTCTCCACCCCTCAAGAGCCCACTTAACTGCCAAGAGCGCCCAGTTGCCTACAGCATAGTTTATTTTATTTTACCTTTATTTAACCAGGTAGGCAAGCTGAGAACAAGTTCTCATTTACAACTGCAACCTGGCCAAGATAAAGCAAAGCACTGTGACACAAATAACAGAGTTACACATGGAATAAACAAACATGCAGTCAATAATACAATAGAAAAAGTATATATACACTGTGTGAAAATGAGGTAGGACAAGGGAGATAGGCAATGGTGGTGAAATAATTACAATATAGCATTTAAACACTGGGGTGCAAAGGAGTCAAAATAAATCAAATAAATTACAGTATGGGGTGAAGTAGATGGATGGGCTATGTAAAGGTGTAGTAATCTGAGTTGCTCTGACAGCTGGTGCTTAAAGTTAGTGAGGGAGTATATGAGTCTCCAGCTTCAGTGATTTTTGCAGTTAGTTTCAGTCATTGGCAGCAGAGAACTGGAAGGAAAGGCGGCCGAACGAGGAATTGGCTTTAGGTGCTGACTAGTGAAATATACCCGCTGGAGCGCGTGCTACGTGTTGGTGATGCTATGGTGACCAGTGAGCTGAGATAAGGCGGGGCTTTATGACCTGGAGCCAGTGGGTTTGGCAACGAATATGAAGCGAGGGCCAGCCAACGAGAGTATACAGGTCGCAGTGGTGGGTAGTATATGGGGCTTTGGTGAAAAAACGGATGGCCCTGTGATAGACTGCATCCAATTTGTTGAGTAGAGTGTTGGAGGCTATTTGGTAAATGATATTGCCGAAGTCAAGGATCGGTAGGATAGTCAGCATGAGTGAAGGATACTTTGTTGCGAAATAGGATGCCAATTCTAGATTTAATTTTGGGGAGCAGTTGGAGGCCATGGAAGGAGAGTTGTATGGCATTGAAGCTCATCTGGAGGTTAGTTTACACAGTGTCCAAAGAAGGGCCAGAAGTATACAGAATGGTGTTTTCTGCGTAGAGGTGGATCATAGAATCACCAGCAGCAAGAGCGACATCAGGGATTGAACCCTGTGGCACCCCCATAGAAACTGCCAGAGGTCCGGACAACAGGCCCTCCGATTTGACACATTGAACTCTGTCTGAGAAGTAGATGGTGAACCAGGCGAGGCAGTCATTTGAGAAACCAAGGGTGTTGAGTCTGCCGATATGAGTGTGGTGATTGACAGAGTCAAAAGCCTTGGCCAGGTCGATGAATACAGCTGCACAGTATTGTCTCTTATCGATGGCGGTTATGATATCGTTTAGGACCTTGAGCATGGCTGAGGTGCACCCATGGCCAGCTCGGAAACACGATTGCATAATGGAGAAGGTACGGTGGGATTCGAAATGGTCAGTTATCTGTTCGTTAACTTGGCTTTCGAAGACCTTAGAAAAGCAGGGCAGGATAAATTTAGGCCTGTAGCAGTTTGGGTCTAGAGTGTCTCACCCTTTGAAGAGGGGGATGACTGTGGCAGCTTTCCAATCTTTGGGGATCTCAGACGATACGAAAGAGAGGTTGAACAGGCTAGTAATGGGGGTTGTAACAATTTCGGCTGATAATTTTAGAATGAGGGGGTCTAGCCTGGCTGATTTGTTGTGGTCCAGATTTTGCAGCTCTTTCAGAACATCATTTATCTGGATTTGGGTGAAGGAGAAATGGGGAGGCTTGGGCAAGTTGCTGTGGGGGGTGCAGAGCGGTTGACCGGGGTAGGGGTAGCTTGGTGGAAAGCATGGCCAACCGTAGAAAGATTCTTATTGAAATGCTCAATTATCGCGGATTTATCGGTGGTGACAGTGTTTCCTAGCCTCATTGCAGTGGGCAGCTGGGAGGAGGTGCTCTTATTCTCCATGGACTTTACAGTGTCCCAGAACTTTTGGGATTTCGTGCTACAGGATGTAGATTTATTTTTGATAAAGATAGCTTTCCTAACTGCCTGTGTATATTTGTTCCTACCTTCCCTGAAAAGTTGCAGTTGCATTCCGCTGGTGAGAACCGCTTGGAGATAATTAAGGGTGTAGTTTCTTGTCAACCTCGTTCAGCTGTGAAAAGAAAGCTCCTGCTCTAGTGACCGAGGCGTCCACCTCCACCACAAAGAGACGAGTCGGATCAAGATGAACGAGGATGGGTCCAGAGGTGAAAAGTCGCTTGAGCTCCATGCCCCGTCAGCCTCAGGGGTCCCGCAAAAACAGGTATGGGACTTGCAGGTTAGGACCTTGAGAGCCGCTGACAATGCACCAAAGCTGCATATAAAACACCTGCAAAATTGGCAAACCCGAGGATCCGCTGGACTTGCTTGAGTGAGGTGGGACGGGGCCAGTCGGCGACCGCCTCAATCTTTACGGGGTCCATTTGGATGCCTGCAGTTGAGATAATGCGACCCAGGAAGGAAACCTGGGATACGTGGAACTCACTTTTATATTTTTACATATAGTTGACTCTGCAGAAGGAGTCTCAGGACTTCGTGGACGTGCAGAATGTGTCCGGGAGGGTCTTGAAGAAAATCTAGGCGTCGTCGAAAGGTAAACAAAGACGAAGCGTGTCATTGACCAATGCTTGAAAGACTGTCGATGAGTTCGATAATCCGAAGGGCATGACTGTCTTCCACTCATCTCCCTCCCTGATTCTCACCAGATTGTAAGCATTGCTAAGAATTGGGCCCCTTGGACAAACTTCAATGCGGACATCAGGGGTAGGGGGTAGCGATTCTTGATCGTAATTTGGTTCAGCCCTCTGTAATCGATGTAGGAACGCAGGACTCCATCCTTCTTACCCATGAAAAAGAAGTCTGCACCAGCAGGGGATGTAGAGGGGTGAATGAAACCTGCCTCCAGCGAGTTCCGGATGTAATTGTCCATGACTGCTGCTTCAGGGGTCGAGAGGGAGCACAGATGACCCCGGGGAGGTGTGGCACTGGGTAGGAGTTATATGGCACAGTT
Organism: Oncorhynchus nerka; assembly: GCF_034236695.1. Lineage (NCBI taxonomy): Eukaryota > Metazoa > Chordata > Actinopteri > Salmoniformes > Salmonidae > Oncorhynchus > Oncorhynchus nerka. Next base: position 50,346,760 of record NC_088413.1, on the reverse strand, counting down.
GTAAGGACAATGAGGGGAAGGGTGGTGGCCTGCCTCTTACTGAAGGCCTCCCGGAGGTCAAAGTATTTGGGAGGGAGAGCGGAAAGGTATTGGTCTTCAAAGGATACAGGAGGAGGCTCTTGTTGGGTTGTCTAAAGAGGGATGGAACATGTCACGCAGGGGATCTGTAACTCTCTGGCGAAGTCTTGATCAATGAAATTATTCGCGGCCCCGGAGTCCACTATGGCTTGAATCTGGTGCTGACGGTTATATCCATTGTAGGGTTGGGGTAGTAACAGACGGTGACTGGGTAGCCGGGAGGTAACTACACAGCTCGTCAGGGTCTCCCCTGTCCTGGCGAGCCCTGGCATTTACTGTCAGCTCTGGGCAGGTAGCATGGAGATGGCCGAGACCTCTGCCGTAGAGGCAGCAGCCTTCGCGCATGCGCTTGTCATGCTCCTGTGGGCTCAGATCTGTGCGACCCAAATGCATGGATCCTCCATGCTGGGCTCGGTGAGCTTGGGGTGCTCAGGAAACCGGAATGATGTCAAAAGGGCGCTTTCTCACCTATTCCTGGATGTCTTTGTCAATCCTGATTGCCAAAGTTAAGGAACTCAATGTCCTCTCCCAGTTCCTAAGGGGCCAGTTCATCTTTGATGGAGTTAGACAGACCCTGGTGGAAAGCAGTAACCAGTGCCTCCGTATTCCACCCACTTTCAGCGGCGAGGGTGCAGAACTCAATTGAGACCTCAGCCACTTGTCTGGCCCCCTGGCAGAGGTTGAACAGTCAGTTGGCCGCTTCTCATCCGCCGACTGGGTGGTCGAAGACTCGTTGCAGCTCGGCAGTGAAGGTTACTATGGATCTGCAAGATGGTGGCTGCTGTTCCCACTCTGCTGTCCCCATGCCAGGGCCTTGCCAGAGAGTAGAGAGATGTAGGCGATCATGGCCCGATCAGTGTGGAAAGAAGAGGACTGTAGCTCGACCAAAAGAGAACACTGAGTAAGGAATCCCTTGCATCCTCCCGGGTGGCCGTCATACTGCCTCGGGGGCTAGGATCTTGGGTTCCCAGTGCAGGTTCCCTGGAGGAACCACGACAACATCTGTAGCACTGGGCGATGAGACCTGGGTATTGGCTCCTCCTGGGTTGGGAGTGTGCCGTGTTTGGAGGGACTCGGCAAGTGCACGAAGGGTCCTGGAGATTTGGGAGAGCTGTTCCTACTGCAGTCCTAACAGTGCTCCTTGGAAGACTACCACATTCCGCATCTGGGTGATCTCTGCTGGATCCATGTTGTGGCAGAAGCTTGAGTAAAAGTCTAAAATTATTGAATTATTGAAATATACTTAAGTATCAAAAGTAAATGTAATTGCTAAAATATCCTTTCCAACCAAAGCATTTTTTAAATTGAGTCTGTCAGATCTAAAGCAGTAGGGATGACTAGGTATGTTCTTTTGATAAGTGTCCGAATTGGACCATTTTCATGTTTGCGACAATACCCTGTGTAACTTTCTATTTTACTGCTTTTTATGATACATATCTGTGTAGCCAAGTGTGATTTAGCATGGTTTCCGATACACACACAATTAATACATGGAATACACGGATTACAATTTGTTCTCAGAATCTGGAGGAGCGTCGCCTACTACATGAGGAATGAAAAGCCACTCTCATAGTTTAAGGAATTTAACACTTCAGATTGCTCTCTTAAATAAAAAATAAAAAAGTTTGATCTTAGTCCTGTATTGACACTTTGCCTTTTGATGGATTATTGGAGGGTGTAGTGGGATTTCTTAGAAGCATCCGGATTAGTGTTGTCATGACGTTGGCCTGGGGGTAGGTTTACGACAGTCATAAATACCTCTTTCCCCCCCTTTTCCTCTCTCTACCCTACTGATGTTTCATTTGCAAAACCCTTGGTTAACATAGAGATTCTGGGAACATCCGAAGGTGGGGGGAAATGAACAATATTCTGGTAATCCAACCAATTGAACATATGCGGTGGTACTTAATGAATATGATGTCAGTTCTGTTATCTGAGACATTCTCATCAATGATGAGATGACAAACTATAGAGTAGAAAGTCTACACATCAGAGTTATCGGATTCACATGGAATTGTTGTTCAATTTAAATGTTTGAATATGAAATTATTCGTGATGGGATGAAATGTGATTTTGGGTTTTCATAAATTAGGGCTATGCTCAATCAGTGGCCCGCACCTGTGAAGGGACATGGGCTATACAACTTTTCAAACACGCCCTCCTCTCCCTTCCTATATAAAGCCTTTGACAATATAACCTCCTGTTCCGAGGACATGAGGACGACAGTCCGATGTCAGAATGGTTCAGATAATAACTACAGAACGAAGCCAACATCAGCGTGAGCTTTGGTTGCGAATGGTATGAACTTTGAACTCTTACTCACTACAGAAGTGATACCTCCAAGCCGTTGAGTTAGCAACAGCCGCTGCAAATGAGGGAATAGGTGAATAAGCATGCACTCCTGAGGGGCCCCCGTGTTGTGGGTGAGCGTGGCTGATGTGTTGTTGCATATCCTCCCCATATGCAGTATCCAGTAGCATCAAAAATGACTTCTGGTCCAGCACTCTTGCGCATTAAAACTTCCAATTTACATATTATATGTCGATTAAACTGGTCAAACGATGTGCAAATTCGAGCTTTATGATGTTTTTAGCATGTAGAACAAAGGACAGCGCTAACAGACAAACCGGCTTCAAATGCTGGATCTTGGAAAAAGAACGTAATGCAAATCGGCCGCGCGCAATAGAGTGCATGATTTTCAGAGGGACACGAGCAATTTCGCACGCCAAAGGTGCAGGGCTCGTGGGATTCTCACAATGAACGCGCCATTTGAAAGCAGGCAGCACGCTGAACAGATAGAGACTGTTCTTGGAGCGGTAGCTGCCTGGGAAGGGTGGGGGCCATGACGTCAAAGTTGACCCAACTTTTCTCTTGACAAGAGAGAGTTTGGGAGAAAGGCTGCCCTGAGAGTTCTGCTTTACATACAGACATAATTTAAACGGTTTTAGAAACGTTAGAGTGTTTTCTATTCAATAATAATTTTTATATGCATATATTAGCAATTTTGGGGAAAAATATTTTCAGTTTACTATGGGTACGCACTTTCTCCAACAGGGGCAGTATAGAGGGAGAGTTCTAAGAGGTTAATGAAGCCGGTGACTGATGTGGTAAACTCCTCAGTGCCATAGGATGAATACTGGAACATATTCCAGGCTGTGATATTGAAACAGTCCTGTATCTTAGCATCCGCTTCATTGGACCACTTCAATATTGACCGTGTTACTGGTACGTCCTGTTTGCATTTTTGCTTGTAGACAGGAATCAGGAGGATAGAGTTATGGTTAGATTTGCCAAATGAAGGGTGAGGGATAGATTTGTATGTGTCTTTGTGTAGGGAGTAAAGGTGATCCAGAGTTTTTTTTTTCTCTAGTTGCACAGGTGACATGCTGGCAGTTTTCCTGTTTTGCCATTTCCATCGATATTCTCATGGCCATAACACATCTGGGCAAGAGGAACACCTATGTGAGAATGTTGTTCATTCACTATATTTCAGCATTCAACACTATTGTTCCCTCCAAGATCAATACCAAGCTTAGAGCCCTGGGTCTGGACACCACCCTCTGCAACTGGATCCTGAACAGACATCCTGAAGGACAGACCACAGGCTGTGAAGATTGGCAACAACACCTCCACACTGACACCACGGTTGTAGGCCTGATAACCAACAATGGCGAGTCAGCCTATAGGGAGGAGGTAAGTGAACTGGCATTGTGGTGTTATGACAACAACCTAGTATATCACTGGGACGTGCTCTTACCCATCGAAGACATCTACTCGAAACGGTGCCTGAGGAAGGCACACAGCATAGGTCTCCGGTCGCAGCCGGCTGTGACAGAGCCTGAACTTGAACCCAGTATCTCTAGTGGCACAGCTAGCACTCTGATGCAGTTCCTTAGACCACTGCGCCACTCGGGAGGCTTCAGAGACAGTTTCTATCTACAAGCCATCATACTGCTCTACACTTTAACTGGACTGACCACCTGCTCTGATTCTCTGCACCTTAGTACTCAATCACGCACACACCCACACAGACATATACACACACATAGTACCTTCATGCTACATACACACACATCAGAACTGCTGCAACTAGACTCTGAATACACTGTTCAATTTATAGACTTGCCCCCCCATCCCCCCTTTCCCATTACAAATGTAAATATTGGACTATAAATTGTGCCTTCCTGTATTGTACTTATCCTAAAATGTTTATTCTATTCTACTGCCATTTACTTTATGTTCATATTCTTATCTTTTATTTATTTTAGTTTTTGCAATGTCATGATGTAACCTGTAAGTAAACATTTCGTTGGACAATGTCTACCATGCGTATCATGTACTGTACATACAACTAATAAGACTTGAAACTTGAAAGATGAATGTAAGATAAAACGTTATCAGCATCACACTCCAGATTGCAGTATGATGTCATTCATCAGCTGAAAATGGGGTGTGAGGGTAATTGAATCAAATGGTTTGTCTGAAATGGGAAGAGATGTAAGTGTGTGGCTGTAGGGAGTAGGTACTATACAGGCCTGAGGTGATATGGATCAACATGTCACATCCCAGCATGGGAGGAGGCAGTGTGAACAGTCACTAGGGGGTTCATATGAGGAGGAGCCATATGCCTGTCTGTCTTGCCCGGCTGCCTGAGATTAATGCTGAGTTGTTGGCCTATTCACGTCCTCTCGGCAAAAAAATACAGGCTCACTTCATTTTGCTATTTCTCCCCTTCCAAGTGAGAAATATTAGGTTTATCCATCAGTTGAGAATGATTTAATGTCTCTCTCAGCGATTCTCTCGCTCACTCTTCTCCTTCCTCCCATGTTAGTAGTGGTTGCTACCGGTTAGCTAGCAGCGTTAAAGCATCTCTCAAAGGAGCAGCTTGCTCTCCATTTTGATTATCCATCACTGATAAAAAGAACACCTCCCTGTGCCTCCAACACACAACCCTCACTGTTTATGAATACCTGTGCAGGGGAGAAATTAAATTACTCTGACATTTATTTTTTCCTCACCAGCTCTCCTTAATTAATTATCCAGGAATTAACGAAGCATGTTAGCCCAACAAGCAGTGTGCAGGATTAAGCTTTTATCGCTTGATGATATTCTACAATAAATGTAATACTGTATTTGTCATTTGACATTGACAAAGTAGAAAATAAACTGCACAAGGCAGAGAAAGGACAAACAAGTATTGGATTAACTTCTTGGATATAGGGGGCGCTATTTTAATTTTTGAATGAAAAACGTTCCTGTTTTAAACAAGATATTTTGTCACGAAAAGATGCTCGACTATGCATATAATTGACAGCTTTGGAAAGAAAACACTGACATTTCCAAAACTGCAAAGATATTGTCTGTGAGTGCCACAGAACTGATGTTACAGAAAAAGCCCAGATAAAAATCCAATCAGGAAGTGCCGCATTTTTTGAAACCACCTCATGCCAATGACTCCTTATATGGCTGTGAAGGAGCTAGGAGTCAGCTTACGTTTTCCAAGTTTTCCCCAAGGTGTCTGCAGCATTGTGACGTATTTGTAGACATATCATTGGAAGATTGACCATAAGAGACTACATCTACCAGGTGGTCGCTTGGTGTCCTCCGTCGCAATTATTGCGTAATCTCCAGCTGCAGTATTTTTCCGTTTGCTTCTGATGAGAAGCCAACTGCCACCACTGATAGATTATCGAATAGATATGTGAAAAACACCTTGAGGATTGATTCTAAACAACGTTTGCCATGTTTCTGTCGATATTATGGAGCTAATTTGGAAAAAAGTTTGGCGTTGTAAGTGACTGCATTTTCCGGGCTTTTTCTTAGCCAAACCTGATGAACAAAACGGAGCTATTTCGTCTACACAAATAATCTTTTTGGAAAATTTGAACATTTGCTATCTAACTAACAGTCTCGTCATTGAAAACATCTGAAGTTCTTCAAAGGTAAATTATTTTATTTGAATGCTTTTCTTGTTTTTGTGAAAATGTTGCCTGCTGAATGCTAGGCTTAATGCTATGCTAGGCTATCAATACTCAATTAAAGCTACACTCGTTGTGAATCCAGGCAACAAGTCAGATTTTTAAAATGCTTTTCGGCGACAGCATGAGAAGCTATTATCTGATAGCATGCACCAATACACTACAACACAAAAGCACAGCAGGGGACGTAAACAAAATAATTAGCATTTCGGCGTTACACAAACCGCACAATAAAATAGAAAACAGTCATTACCTTTCACCATCTTCTTTGTTGGCACTCCTAGATGTCCCATAAACACTATTGGGTCTTTATTTCGATTAAATCGGGCCATATAAAGCCAAGATATCGTTATATGTAGACTGTGTGATAAACGAAAAAAACAGCGATTTCACAACGTAACGTCATTTTTTAAAATTCAAAAAGTAGACGATAAACTTTCACGAAACACTTCGAAATACGTTTGTAATGCTACATTAGGTATTAGTAAACGTTAATAAGCGATAAAAATCATCCTTAGGCGATGTAAAAATCATTAGCTGTCGTCTTGGAAAAAATTTCAGGAGAGAGCTCTTCCGGAATGATCTGGGCGGAGACCGGAGGTAAATGGTGCCCCTGTTTCGGTTCAACCAAGAATCAAAGATGATTCAATTCACAAGACTCTAGACAACATGGGGATGCTGTGGGAGTTGAATGCTCGGTCTTATCTAATTCGGCTCACTGTTAACAATTGCTGGAAGTGGCGCAAGGATATTTATTTCCATTTTCTGTGATCAGGTTTTCCTGCGCTTTCCGATGTAACGCACGTTATGTTATAGCCACAGTCGTGATTTAACCAGTTTTAAAAACGTCCGAGGGTTTCCTATCCACACATTCTAACCATATGAACGTACTATATTCCTGGCATGAGTAGCAGGGCGCTGAAATGTTGCGCGATTTTTAACAAAATGTTCAAAAAAGTAGAGGGTAGGAGCAACAGGTTAAAAAACTGGTTAAATCACTGCTGTGGCTTTACCAGAACGGCATTTACATCGAAAAGCACAGGAAAAACTGATCACTGAAAATGGGAAAATATATCCATGCGCTACTTGAACCCATTGATAAACGTGAACCACAATTAATTGACTGAGGTTGCAGTACCTACAGCTTCCACACGGTGTCTAGAGTCTTGTCATTTCCCTTCGAGTTTTTTCTTGGTCAAACACATACAGGACACCGTATCTCCTCCGGTCTAGGACCGGATATTTTCGTTGAGTTTCTAGCCGGACATTTTTCCAGACGGACAGCTAATGATCTTTGTTTTTTTCGTTTATCACACAGTCTACATATAACGATATCTAGGCTTTATATGGACCGATTTAATCGAAATAAAGACCCAAATAGTGTTTATGGGACATCTAGGAGTGCCAACAAAGAAGATGGTGAAAGGTAATGAATGTTTTCTATTTTATTGTGCGGTTTGTGTAACGCCGAAATGCTAATTATTTTGTTTACGTCCCCTGTGGGTCTTTTGGGGTGTTGCATGCTATCAGATAATAGCTTCTCATGCTTTCGCCGAAAAGCATTTTAAAAATCTGACTTGTTGCCTGGATTCACAACGAGTGTAGCTTTAATTCGATACCCTGCATGTGTATTTTAATGAACTTTTGAGTTTTAACTAATACTATTAGCATTTAGCGTAGCGCATTTGCATTTCCAGAGCTCTAGTTGGGACGCAAGCGTCCCGAGTAGAAGCAACAGGTTAACGAGGCAAGTCAGTTAAGAACAAATTCTTATTTACAATGATGGCCTACTCTGGCCAAACCCCGACAATGCTGGACTGCGCAGCCCTATGGGACCAATCACGGCCGGATGTGATAGTCTTGATTTGAACCAGGTACTAAAGTGACGCCTCTTGCACTGAGATGCAGTGCCTTAGACCGCTACGACACTGGTGAGCACTGGATCAGACTCTAATCTGATGTGGCAAGGCTTGCAAACTAACGTGGATTACAAAGAGAAACCCAGCCGAGAGCTGCCCAGTGATGTGAGCCTAAAAGACGAGCTAAATGCCTTCTATGCTCGTTTCGAGGCAAGCAACACTGAAACATGCATGAGAGTACCAGCTGTTCCAGATGACACTGTGATCACGCTCTCCATAGCTGATGCGAGTACAATCTTTAAACAGGTTGACATTCACAAGGTCGCAAGGCCAGACGGATTTCCAGGACACATACTCAGAGCATGAGCTGACCAGCTGGCTAGTGCCTTCAGACATTTTCAACCTCTCCCTGATCGAGTCTCTAATACCTACATGTTTCAAGCAGAACATGTGCCCAAGAACACCAAGGTAACCAGTCCAAATGACTGCCACCTCGTAGCACAAGAAATGCTTTGAAAGGCTGGTCATGGTTCACATCAACACCATCATGCCAGAAACCCTGGACCCACTCCAATTCGCCCCAACAGATCCACAAATGACGCAATCTCTATTGCACTCCACACTACCCTTTCCCACCTGGATTAAAGGAACACTTACGTGACACTTCTGTTCAAAGACTACAACTCAGCATTCAACACCATAGTTCCCTCCAAGCTCATCACTAAGCTAAAGTCCCTGAGACTGAATACCTCCCTCTGCAACTGGATACTGCATATGGGGAGGGTATGCAACAACACATCAGCCACGCTCACCCACAACACGGGGACCCCTCAGGAGTGCATGCTTATTCACCTATTCACTGCATGGTTGTGCACAACTCCAACACCATCATCAAGTCTGCTGATGACACGACGGTGGTGGGACTGTTCACCAACAACAATATAACAGCCTATAGGGAGGAGCCTATTTGTACAAATCTACCTCTACCCCTGCACATCGACTCGGTACGTAGCCAAGCTGTTATTGCTCATTGTGTATTTATTCCTCGTGTTACATTTTTTAAATGTATATATTGTCATAATTATGTTCTCGATGTTCATAAACCAATTCAATTAAACTACTGTCTGCTAATCAGGATTTGTAAGACACTGGTTGAAATTAAACCAACGGAGGCCCAGCGAAAATAGTCAAGGTTTATTCACAAGAGCGCTGGTTAGTTATACAGAACCATACATTTTATACTGGCTTCTTACGCACATACTTTCACACACAAACAAACATTAGTTATCCTACGCACACACTGTCTTGCTACCGAGGCGACAAAGATTAGGAGAGTCCGTGAGAATCACTCCGTCCTCCCTCAAGATAGGGAGACCCTGGGAAGTACTCTGTGGCCCCCAGCCAAGGTCGGCACCGAATCATGCTCAGACAGTCTGTTTTGAAGATACTATAATAGACATTGTTACAGTTATATTGTTTTACCCTAATTCTGACTAAAACTACACAATTTATTATAATTTTACTGACTAGCACTACACGTAATTGATTATAATTTTATGATTCTAATCAATTTCATACAATTGAATGAGTGCTGCATCAATCACCCGACCTCAACCCAATTGAGATGGTTTGGGATGAGCTGGACCGCAGAGTGAAGGACAAGCAGCCAACAAGAGCTAAGCATGTGGGAACTCCAAGATTTTTGGAAAGCAACCATCACTCCTGTGTTCCAATGGCACGTTGTGTTAGCTAATCCAAGTTTCATTTTAAATGGTTAATTGATCATTAGAAAACCCTTTTGCAATGTTAACACAGCTGAAAACTGGCCTTCTTTAGACTAGTTGAGTATCTGGAGCATCAGCATTTGTGGGTTCAATTAGGCTCAAAATGGCCAGAAACAAAGACCTTTCTTCTGAAACTTGTCAGTCTATTCTTGTTCTGAGAAATTGACATGACTCTGAAGATCTCGTACAACGCTGTGTACTATTCCTTTCACAGAACAGCACAATCTGGCTCCAACCAGAATAGAAAGAGTGGGAGTCCCCGGTGCACAACTGAGTAAGAGTACAAGTACATTAGTGTCTAGTTTGAGAAACAGACGCATCAGAAGTCCTCAACTGGCAGGTTCATTAAATAGCACCCGCAAAACACCAGTCTCAATGTCAACAGTGAAGAGGCGACTCAGAGTTCCTCAGTCCAGTGTGTGTTCTTTTGCCCATCTTAATCTTTTATTTTTATTGGCCAGTCTGAGATTTGGCTTTTTCTTTGCAACTCTGCCTAGGACAGGGAGAGGTTGAAGATGTTAGAGTGGACAGCTGGTCAGAGTTTCTCATGTCCGCCTCGGAGAGTCTTCCTGGATGGCTCGGAATTGTCTGCCTTGAAACGAGCATAGAATATTATAAGCTCATCTGCAAGTGAGGCTTCTGTGGGCACCACACAGTTGGATTTGCCTTTATAGACTGATCCTTGCCACATGCAACGCCAGTCTGAGATGTCAGACATCAATTCAAGTCTGTATTGTCTTTTTGCACTTAGAATCGATTTGAGGAGCTCGTACATGCTTGCCTTGTACGCGTTGCGTGCCACTGAGTAATCCATCGGGTTTGTTCCGCTGACATTGAATGCTGCAGTACGGGCTTTCAGCATTGTACGTATAGCTCTGTTCATCCAGGGTTTTGGTATGTCCGAATTGTTGAGTAACACATCAAATTGAAGTCGAACCGATTAATCGGAAAGGCCGATTTCAAGTTTATTGTATTTATGGACACAGATTTGGCAAACACATTTTTTACACCTTTATTTATGTTTAGTCTATTGACATGTCTGTATACAGTTGTCACAGTGACATCAAACTTGTCGTTATGAAAAATTATAAACACAGAAATAGCATAACTGGATATTTGAACACTATTAAACCCACCTGTTTAAAAAGCCTAGTGGTTAGAGCATTGGACTAGTAATCAAAAGGTTGCAAGATCGAATCCCCAAGCTGACAAGGTAAACATTTGTCGTTCTGCCCCTGAACAAAGCAGTTAACCCACTGTTCCTAGGCTCTTATTGAAAATAATAATTTGTTCTTAACTGACTTTCATAGTTAAATAAAGATAAATAAAAGCACCTTTTTAAACAATGTTTTGGTTCATTTCTAGATTGTTAGCTGGCTAGCCAGTTCAAATAATCACCATACATAGCTGACAACATCTTAACCTGTAAACACATGCTATATCAAATAAAATCTAAATGTATTTTTCACCTATACAGGATACAGAAGGTGTAAATGGTCCAGTGAAGTGGTTACTTGCAGAGTAGCAATATCAAAAACAGAACGTGACCAGAATCTTTTTTTTTCATAAATACGTTATCATTATTAAATGATGCTTACCTGTGATGCTTACCTGACACACTTGTCTAAATTGATGGGTCATTTGAATGAAATGCTATAACCACCGCCAGCCACATCTAACAAAGTGGATGGGTCACTATTGTCGAGTACACATGTTCATGAAATACAATAGATGGCTGTAATTACCGCCAGACACACCTTGCTAATTTGATTCATGTAATAATCCGGCCAAAGTGTCTTTTGTCTCTTGTTTAGACATGTATCTAGCTAAACAATGAACTGGCATAATCCCAACTCATACTACTACCAATACAAACATTGTCATAGCTGTTGTATGAATCTGCAGGTAGCTGTAGATAACGTTAGGCTATAACTAGCAATGCTAATGGATTTTCTGATTAGTATAATATTACTACACAGGTCATGCAAGCTAACTAACAGCACGCTTTAGCTTGCAATAAATATGACTTTCTGACTAAATTTGAAAATTATTTCTGAAAATGTAGCTAGACCCGTATTCATAGATGAATGCTTCACGGCAGACTGGAACCATTTAACTCTGTTTCGTTTGTGGCTACATCTTGTTTGGCCAGCGTTGTGTCAAGACACTCCAGTTCACACTGACCGTGGCATGTGCAGAAAGTAGCCCATCACTTTTTCCAACTGATATGTCGATAGCACCTCCAAAATTCAGGGCATCAATGTCGTTGAGGAAAGTAGCAAAACTTTTGAAGTTCTTGATGGCTAATGTTATATCTTTCCAAAACAACGCTTTCGAATGGACTGTCAACACATACTGAACAGCTCATGTTATAAACAGAAGCATGCTATGTGGCAGACCAATCCAAACTCATCTCTCGTTATGTCCAGCCCATCCAGGCTAGTGAGAAGATTCCTGTCTTTTTCCATGGCTAAACAAACTAGGCTTGTGATTTAACAATTGTATTCGTATTTATGGATGGAATACGAATGTGTTATTAAGGCACATGACAGTTCACATATTCGAGATGGCATTTCTGGCAAAAATGTCTTTATATTCAGATGCTTCTTCTTTGAAGTAGTGATGCGCGACATATGCCTAGTATCCTGTAATAAGTCCCAAATACACTGAGTATACCAAACACAGGGATGCTGGCCCATGTTGACACCAATGCTTCCCAAAGATGTGTCAAATTGGATAGATGTCCTTTGGGTGTTGGACCATTCTTGATCAAATCAAATCGTATTGGTCACATACACATGGTTAGCAGATGTTAACCTCTAGCGACGAGCAATCCCGTATCCAGGAGCGTAATCATAGCCTCAAGCACATTACCATAACGCAACGTTTCCTATTCATGAAAATCGCAAATGAAATTAAATAAATATATTCAAACACAAGCTTAGCCTTTTGTTAACAACACTGTCATCTCAGATTTTCAAAATATGCTTTTCAACCAAAGCTACACAAGCATTTGTGTAAGAGTATTGATAGCCTAGCATAGCATTAACTTCTTGCGTCGAGCCATCCCGGATCCGGTATCGTGACTACAGCCTCAAGCTCATTACCATAACGCAACGTTAACTATTCATGAAAATCGCAAATGAACTGAAATTAATCTATTTGCTCTCAAGCTTAGCCTTTTGTTAACAACACTGTCATCTCAGATTTTCAAAATATGCTTCTCAACCATTGCAAAACAAGCATTTGTGTAACAGTATTGATAGCTAGCGTAGCATTTAGCAGGCAACATTTTCACAAAAACCAGAAAAGCATTCAAATAAAATCATTTACCTTTGAAGAACTTCAGATGTTTTCAATGAGGAGACTCTCAGATAGCAAATGTTCAGTTTTTCCTGAAAGATTATTTGTTTAGGACAAATCGCTCCGTTTTCTGCGTCACGTTTAGCTACGAAAAAACCTGTATCCAGGATTGTGTAAATCTATCCGCAAGCTCATTACCATAACGCAACGTTAACTATTCATGAAAATCGCAAATGAAATGAAATTAATCTATTTGCTCTCAAGCTTAGCCTTTTGTTAACAACACTGTCATCTCAGATTTTCAAAATATGCCTTTGAACCATAGCTAAACAAGCATTTGTGTAACAGTATTGATAGCCTAGCATAGGATTATGCCTGGCTTTCAGCATGCAACATTTTCACAAAAAACAGAAAAGGATTCAAATAAAATCATTTACCTTTGAAGAACTTCAGATGTTTTCAATGAGGAGACTCTAAGTTAGATAGCAAATGTTCCGTTTTTACAAAAAATATTATTTGTGTTGACAAATCGCTCCCGTTTTCTTCATCATTCTTCATCACGTTTGGGTAAGAAAAAAAACGAAAATTAAGTTATTAAAACGCAAACTTTTTTCCAAATTAACTCCATAATATCGACAGAAACATGGCAAACCGATGTTTAGAATCAATCCTCAAGGTGTTTTTCACATATCTATCAACGATAAATCCTTCGTGGCAGTTGACTTTCTCTTCTGAAGTAATGGAACGCGCATGGACCTACAGATTACGCAATAATTTCGACACAGGACACCGGGCGGACACCAGGTAAATGTAGTCTCTTATGGTCAATCTTCCAATGATATGCCTACAAACACGTCACAATGCTGCAGACACCTTGGAGAAACGACATAAAGGGCAGGCTCATTCCTGGCGCATTGACAGCCATATAAGGAGACATTGGAACACAGCGCCTTCAGAATCTGGGGCATTTCCAGTATGAAACTTCATCTTGGTTTCGCCTGTAGCATTAGTTCTGGGGCACTCACAGATAATATCTTTGCAGTTTTGGAAAAGTCAGAGTTTTGTCTTTCCAAAGCTGTCAATTCCATGCATAGTCGAGCATCTTTTCGTCACAAAATATCTTGTTTAATACGGGAACGTTTTTTATCCAAAAATTAAAAGAGCGCCCCCTATCTCGAAGAAGTTAAGCCTAGCATTCAGCAGGCAACATTTTCACAAAAACAAGAAAAGCATTCAAATAAAATAATTTACCTTTGAAGAACTTCAGATGTTTTCAATGAGGAGACTCTCAGTTAGTTAGCAAATGTTCATTTCTTCCAAAAATATTATTTGTGTAGGAGAAATCGCTCCGTTTTGTTCATCACTTTTGGCTAAGAAAAAAAACGAAAATTCATTCACTACAATACAACGCCGAACTTTTTTTCCAAATTAACTCCATAATATCGACAGAAACATGACAAACGTTGTTTAGAAATATCCTCAAGGTGTTATTCACATATCTATTCGATGATAAATCCTTCGTGGCAGTTGGGTTTCTCCTCAGTAGCAAATGGAAAAGTACTTGCAGCTGGAGATTACGCAATAATTGCAACGGAGGACACCAAGCGACCACCTGGTAAATGTAATCTCTTAGGGTCAATCTTCCAATGATATGCCTACAAATACGTCACAATGCTGCAGACACCTTGGGGAAAACGTGGAAAAGGTAAGCCGACTCCTAGCTCCTACACAGCCATATAAGGAGTCATTGCCATGAGGCGGTTTCAAAAAATGCGGCACTTCCTGATTGTATTTTTATCTGTTTTTTTCTGTAACATCAGATCTGTGGCACTCACAGACATCTTTGCAGTTTTGGAAACGTCAGAGTGTTTTCTTTCCAAAGCTGTCAATTATATGCATAGTCGAGCATCTTTTCGTGACAAAATATCTTGTTTAAAACGGGAACGTTTTTCATCCAAAAATTAAAAGAGCGCTCCCTATATCGAAGAAGTTAAGGCGAGTGTAGCGAAATGCTTGTGCTTCTAGTTCTGACTATGCAGTAATATTTAACAAGTAATGGAATAAATTCACAACTACCTTAAACAAACAAATACACACAACTGTAAAGGGATGAATAGAATATGTACATATAAATATATGGATGTGATGGCGTGCGGTGAAGGCGTGCGGCATAGTCAAGATACAGTAGATGGTGTAGAATACAGTATATACATAAGAGATGAGTAATATGGGATATGTAAACATTATTAAAGTAGTGTTATTTAAAGTGACTAGTGATACCTTTATTAATTTAGTCAGTTTATTTAAGTGGCCACAGATTTGAGTCTGTATATTGGCAGCAACCTCGCTATGCCAGTGATGGCTGTTTAACAGTCTGACGGCCTTGAGATAGACGCTGTTTTTCAGTCTCTCGGTCCCAGCTTTGATCCCCCAGTACTGACCTCACCTTCTGGATGATAGCAGGGTGGAACAGGTATTGGCTCGGGTGGTTTTTGTCCTTGACGATCTTTTTGGCCTTCCTGTGACATTGGGTGCTGTAGGGGGGTGCTACCTCTGCTGTTTCCTGAAGTCATCTGTGAATGCGCCTGGTGAAAGCATGGTCCACTCATGGCTGTGGTGACTATTTCCTGTGTCAATCAACCCCCCTTCACATTAGAGTCATCAGACAAAGTTCTATTGATTGCTGACATCTAGTGGAAGGCGTAGGAAGTGAAAACTAATCCATATCTCGCTGTAATTTCAATGAGACCTTGGTTGAAAATCTGCCACCTCCAGAAAAAAACCAGGAAGTGAAATTTCTCAGGTTTTTGCCTGCTATATGAGTTCTGTTATACTCACAGACATAATTCAAACAATTTTAGAAACTTCAGAGTGTTTTCTATCCTAATAATAATATGCAAATATTAGCAACTTTGACTGAGGAGCAGGCCATTTGATATGGGCACCTTTCATCCAAGCTACTCAATACTGCCCCTGCAGGATTTGAGTCCCTAGCAGCGTAGTGTGTTACTGATGGTAGGCTTTGTTACTTTGGTCCCAGCTCTCTGCAGGTCATTCACTAGGTCCCCCCGTGTGGTTCTGGGATTTTTGCTCACCGTTCTTGTGATAATTTTGACCCCACGGGGTGAGATCTTGCGTGGAGCCCCAGATCGAGGGAGATTATCAGTGGTCTTGTATGTCTTCCATTTCCTAATAATTGCTCTCACAGTTGATTTCTTCAAACCAAGCTGCTTACCTATTGCAGATTCAGTCTTCCCAGCCTGGTGCAGGTCTACAATTTTGTTTCTGGTGTCCTTTGACAGCTCTTTGGTCTTGGCCATAGTGGAGTTTGGAGTGTGACTGTTTGAGGTTGTGGACAGGTGTCTTTTGTCTTTTATACAAGTTCAAACAGGTGCCATTAATACAGGTAACGAGTGGAGGACAGAGGAGCCTCTTAAAGAAGAAGTTACAGGTCTGTGAGAGCCAGAAATCTTGCTTGTTTGTAGATGACCAAATACTTATTTTCCCCCATAATTTGCAAATAAATTCATTAAAAATACTACAATGTGATTTTCTGGATTTTTTTTATTTGTCATAGTTGAAGTGTACCTATGATGAAAATTACAGGCCTCTCTCATCTTTTTAAGTGGGAGAACTTGCACAATTGGTGGCTGACTAAATACGTTTTTGCCCCACTGATACCTACACGTATGCTACGGTCACAAGACACAGCCCTCCTTATTGTCCCTAGAATTTCTAAGCAAACAGCTGGAGGCAGGGCTTTCTTCTATAGAGCTCCATTTTTATGGAATGGTCTGCCTTCCCATGTGAGAGACGCAGATTCAGTCTCAACCTTTAAGTCTTTACTGAAGACTCATCTCTTCAGTAGGTCATATGATTGAGTGTAGTCTGGCCCAGGAGTGTGAACGGAAAGGCACTGGAACAACGAACCACCCTTGCTGTGTCTGCCTGGCCGGTTCCCTTCTCTCCACTGGGATTCTCTGCCTCTAACCCTATTACAGGGCTGAGTCGCTGGCTTACTGGTGCTCTTCCATGCCGTCCCTAGGAGGGGTGCGTCACTTGGGTGGAATGAGTCACTGACGTGATCTTCCTGTCTGGGTTGGCGCCCTCCCTTGGGTTGTGCCGTGGCGGAGATCTTTGTGGGCTATACTCGGCCTTGTCTCATGATGTTAAGTTGGTGGTTGAAGATATCCCTCTAGTGGTGTGGAGGCTAGGGAGTTTTTCCTATCCACCATGCTTCTACACCTGCATTGCTTGCTGTTTGGGGTTTTAGGCTGGGTTTCTGTACAGCACTTTGAGATATCAGCTGATGTAAGAAGGGCTATATAAATTAATTTGATTTGATTTTGATTTGAGATAAGAACAAATTATTATTTGGCTTAACTGCCTTGTTCTGGGCAGAATGACAATACCTTGTCAGCTCTGGGATTTGATCTAGCAAACTTTCGGTTACTGGCCCAACGCTCGAACCACTAGTTTTTCTGCCGTTTTGCGCGAATGCTGCCATCAATCAAGAAGGTTTTAATGGTCACGGAGGGTACGACATCTCCGATGTACTTGCTAATATACTCACTCACGAGTTAGCATACACATCAATCTTATTGTCTGAGGCTATCCGGAACATATCCCAGTCCACGTGATCAAAGCAATCTTGAAGCGTGGAATTCGATTGGTCAGACCAGCGTTGTATTGACCTGAGCACAGGTGTTTCCTGTTTTAGTTTCTGTCTATAGGCTGGGAGCAATAACATGGGGTCATGTTCAGATTTTCCGAAGGCAGGGTGGAGGAGGGCTTTGTATACATTGCGGAAGTTCGAGTAGCAATGATCCAGAAAGCTACTAGATCTTGTTGCACATTCTTTATGCTGATAGAATTGAGGAAGTATGGTCCTAGGTTACCTTTGTTAAAATTCCCAGCTACAATAAATGCAGCCTCAGAATGTATAGTTTCCAGTTTACTTAGAGTCCAGTGAAGTTCTTTCAGGTCCGACGAGAGATCTGCTTGTGGGGGATACACACGGCTGTGACTATAATTGAAGTAAATTCTCTTGGAAGATAATGCAGTCGGCATTTGATTGTAAGGAATTCTAGGTTGGGTAAACAAAAGGACTTGAGTTCCTGTATGTTGTTGTGATTACACCATGAGTCGTTAATCATAAGGTATACACCCACCACCCTTCTTCTTACCAGAGGGATGTTTGTTTCTGTCAGCACGATGTGTGAAGAAACCAGGTGGCTGTACCGCCTCTGACAACATATCCCGAGTGAGCCATGTTTCCGTGAAACAGAGAATGTTACAATCTCTAATGTCTCTCTGGAAGGCAACTCGTGCCCTAATTTCATCCACATTGTTATCTATAGATTGGACATTGGCGAGTAATATGCTCGGAAGCGATGGATGGTGTGCTCGCCTTCTGAGTCTGACCAGTAGGCCGCTCCGTCTGCTTCTCCTGCGGCGACCGCATTGTTTTTAGTCGGCCTCCGGGATAAGATCGCATGTCCAGGTTGGAGGTCCAAACAAAGGATCTGCTTCGGAAAAGACGTATTCCTGGTCAGTTGACATCGCTTTTATATCCAATAGTTCTTCCCGGCTGTATGTAATAATAATACTTGATTTTCTCGGCTAACAATGTAAGCAATAATAAATAACTGCATAGTTTTCTAAGGGCCTAAAGCGAGGCGACCATCTCTGTCGGTGCCATCTTACCAACCATATGGATGGGTATGAAAAACACAGCAGTGTTGCAGTTCTTGACACAAACCAGTGCTCATCGTAGCTACTACCATACGCCGTTCAAAAGCAACATCTCGTGGTACAGCGCCTCTCCCCTATTTGGCCTAGATAGTTTGTGTGTATGCATTGATATGTAGGCTACGTGTGCCTTTTTAATGTATGCAGTTCTGATGTAGTTTAAATGTATGTAGTTCTGTCGTTGAGCTGTTCTTGTCTAATGAGGTTCTGTATTATGTATTTGATGTTTCATGTTTTGTGTGGACCCCAGCAAGAGTAGCTGCTGCTTTTTCAACAACTAATGGGGATCTTAATAAAATAGCAAATACCAAAGGCACTTAAATGTTTTGTCTTGCCCATTCACCCTCTGAATGGTATGCATCCACAATCCATGTCTCAATTGTCTTATAGATGTGTAAAAATATTATTTAAGCAGTCTCCTCCCCTTCATCTACACTGATTGAAGTGGATTTAACAAGTGACATCAATAAGGGATCATAGCTTTCACCAGGATTCACCTGGTCAGTCTATGTTATGGAAAGAGCAGATGTTCTTAATGTTTTGTTTACTCAGTGTATATACAGTGCCTTCGGAAAGTATTCAGATCCCTTGACTTTTTACACATTTTGCTACGTTACAGCCTTATTCTAAAATTGATTAAATAATAATCACACACAATACCCCATAACGACAAAGCGAAAACCATTTTTTTAAATGTTTGCAAATGTATAATAAAAAATAACAACTTTATTTACATAAGTATTTAGACCCTTTGCTATGAGACTCAAAATTCAGCTTAGGTGCATCCTGTTTCCATTGATAATCTTTGAGATGTTTCTACAACTTAATTGGAGTCCACCTGTGGTACATTTAATTGATTGGACATGATTTGGAAAGGCACACACCTGTCTATATAAGATCCCACAGTTGACAGTGCATGTCAGAGGATTATGTCTAGGCTCAGATCTAGGGAAGGGTACCAAAACATGTCTGCAGCATTAAAGGTCCCCAAGAACACAGTGGCCTCCATTAAATGGAAGAATTTTAGAACCACTAAGACTTTCGTAGAGCTGGTCGCCTGGACAAACTGAGCAATCGGGGGAGAAGGGCCTTGGTCCTTCTCTGACTGAGCTCTGGAGTTCCTCTGTGGAGATGGGAGAACCTTTCAGAAGAAAGACCATCTCTGCAGCACTCCACCAATCAGGCCTTTATGTTAGACTGGCCAGATAGAAGCCACTCCCTAGTAAAAGACACATGGCAGCTCTCTTAGAGTTTGCCAAAAGGCACCTAAAGACTATTGGCCTGAATGCTAAGCGTCACGTCTGGAAAAAAACAGGCAACATCCCTACGGTGAAGTATGGTGATGGCAGCATCATGCTGTGGGAGTGTTTTTCAGCGGCAGGGACTGGGAGACCAGTCAGGATCGAGGAAAATATGAACTCAGCAAAGTACCGAGAGATCCTGCTCCGGAGCTCTCAGGACCTCAGACTGGGGCTAACGTTCACGTTCCAAGAGGAAAACGACCCTAAGCACACAGCCAAGACAATGCAGGAGTGGCTTCGGGACAAGTCTCTGGATCTCCTTGAGTGGCCCAACCTGAGCCCGGACTTGAACCCAATCTAACATCTCTGGAGAGACCTGAAAATAGCTGTGCGGCAACGCTAACCATCCAACCTGACAGTGCTTGAGAGGATCTGCAGAGAAGAATGGGAGAACCTCCCCAAATAATGGTGTGACATACTTGTTGTGTCATACCTAAGAAGACTCAGGGCTGTAATTGCTGCTGAAGGTGCTTCAACAAAGTATTTAATTAAAGGGTTTGAATACTTATGTAAATGTTATATTTCAGTTTTTTTTTCATACATTTAAAAAAATGTCTAAAAACCTGTTTTTGCTTTATCATTATTGTATGTAGATTGATGAGAGAAAAAAACAATTTAATCAATTGTAGAATAAGTCTCTAACCTAACAAAATGTGGAAAAAGTAAAGGGATCTGAATACTTTCACAATGCACTGTATATAACAAAAAAAGCCTCACAAGACCTTGCATGAATGCCAGGGACGGCTTGTACTGTCAACCTTAATTTGTGCTGCAATATCCCCATACAGCGGTTCCTTGCACCAACAAACTCTTCACATGAATAAAAAAAGACATTTCAATTTACCTTTGTTGTTGTGTTCCAGCTCTTGCATACAGATTATTTTTTTCGTTTAGAAGAAAATGAAGAGAAGTGAACAAAAAAAGGGAAACAATCCACAATAGATTTCCCTTCATTTCTAGAATAAGAATAAAATGTTAATCTAGGCAGAGGAGGAACGATGCATTATCTGTTTTCCAATTCACAGAGTGAGTTTGCGATTGGTTGCACTGCACGCTATGTCTTACCATCAATGAAAATGGAACGTGTCAAAAGTTGCAAGAACATTTTAGAGGAGGGTGTACTTGAACTTCAATGATACAGAAAATAAAACTATTACTTTGTAAGACTACTGCTTTGTATCTTTCTACCACCAGAATTTGTTTTATCTTCGAGTTGTCATGTGTTGCTGCCATGCTATGCTGTTGTCTTAGGTCTCTCTTTATGTAGTGTTGTGGTGTCTCTCTTGTCGTGATCTGTGTTTTGTACTATATTTTTATTTTTTTAAATCCCAGCCCCCGTCCCCGCAGGAGGCCTTTTGTTAGGCCGTCTTTGTATATAAGAATTTGTTCCTAACTGACTTGCCTAGTTAAATAGATAAAATGTAAATAAAAAGCCCTGCCCTCCCCAAAAAAATCATATTTCCTTTAACATTCTGTGTTGTGTCAGTATTCCTTTTTATAAGTGAGGCACGTTTACAAATGCTTTATAGATGCATAAAAAATTCTTTCTGAATGGGAAAATACAAATGACAGTACAGACTGTATCAAATTCATACATAGAACTTTAATGTTGGTGTTGTAGACCAGTGGAAAACTGCAACGTTAATTACCAGTAAGTGCTTAGCTATAAATGCTTCATGAATGGGAAAATAGATTTGACTTTACATTGACTGGATAGAATTCATACATAGACCATTCATGTGCGTGTTATAGTCCAGTGTGGCCAAATTCATTTTGATGTGGAGGGGGGCTGTTGATAATGAGTTACGAAAGAGTTATGATATGCCCCTCAACTACACGATTTCATCCTTAAAATATACCCCGAGGATTTAACCCTGTGGGGATCTTCATGCACCATGGACTTCAGTAAGAAGAAGAAAGCAGAAGGTAAGTCAAGGCCCTATACCAGCCGGTGGGGGAAATAGGGCTGGTACAGGCTATATATCAGCATCATTTTCTAAATGGGGTTTTGCCTTTTGGGATATTCACTAACACTGGTATGGCAGAAGCACACTTTTGAGAACAGTCATAATGATGACATTACGCTGTCTTTGTACGTCTCCGAGTGCTCGGGTCGGCTGTTTATCCGACTGGATAAAATATACAAATAATAATAATTATATTATGTCCCCCCACTTCTAAACCAAAGTAGCGCCCCTGTATGCTTTGGATATATTTAATTAATGTGGTAAGGACCTGTTGTGTAATAAATTCATTATGGTTACGTAGTCAAGTTAACGCGTTACCCATCCTTTTTATCAAATAAATCAACCCCTTGGATCAAATTCCTCTCTTAAGAGTTGGTGCAATCTAACACACCGCTTGTAAAGTCAAGCCAAATGCACAGACTGGACAGCTGCCTTCCACTCAAAACAAAGGAGAGAACAGATTACCTGCACCAGCTAGAACAAAATGGTGATGCTTTTCACAAAGCAATTTGCATCTTTTAAAAGAAGATCATTAATCATCATAATACAGCAGCATGGTGGTATTACCTGTGGCCATGCAGCCAGCAATTCTCTATATAATATAAACAACACAGCCAAGCCAACAAATGGCTACACTGCACAAAGCTATGGATTTACACAATGCGTGATTATTTTCTAATCATTTTCTGTTCACCTTGACCAACGACGCATGCCATTCATCAGAGAGCATAACAATGAGTTGATTTCCATAGATGTCAGCACTATATACAAACACATCTTGTGATCTGAGGCTGCCACAGGTTTGGTGCATCAAAATCCATCATCAGGAACCATTAGTTCTTGTGATTGATGCCGTGCATCAGTTGTATTAGTGTAGATCATATAATTGTATCTCTCTGTAGTTTTGAGAGCAAAACTGAAAAAAGAGGTGTGAATGTGGATAATGTTAGCATTTCCATTTTTTTAAACAAAGTAGGGATTATTTGTATGTAAATTGGATACAAGGTGCCAGATGTATCTTCCCTCATAAACACTTAATATTGTATCTTCGGGACTACATAACACGTTCATAAGATATACACATCACATTCATAAGCAGTACATAAGCATTTGTTACCCATCTTCTCTCTGCACAACCCCGTCTGTACATGGACCTCAATGTAGACAGGGATGATTTTCATGGAACACCTTTCTTTGTGCACGGACCTCTGCGTCTGTCACTGAGAAAAGATTCAACACAGAGTCATCATCATCATCACAGGGGATCTATTCTGAGGGATGTTGTCAGGGGCAACCCTGGTGTGTTGACGAGTCACTAGGAGCAGAGAGGCAAGGCGTGTGCCATGCTGCGTCCACCTCTCACACTTCCTTCCTTCTCCCTGATGTACGCATTTAATCAGCTATGCCATATTATGCAGGCCATCTAAACAATCACTCAACAGCCTGTGTGTGACTCCCAGGGCTTCATTTAAAACTTCACAAACTCATATACTATTTAAGTGGTTAGGCCCCATCTGTTGCTTTTTCACACCTTGATGGATCTGGAGACTAATGCAGGGTACAGGAGGGCTTCGAATGCGTGCATGTACACACACACACTCATGCATGCACAAACACACCAGAAACCTTTACATTATCTTCTGTAGATTAACACCCACACAACTGTTGCATTTCCTCACAGTCCAGTTCCCAGTATCGCATATGAAGGAATTAATGAAGTGAATGAGGCGTGTGTTGTCAGAATGACTTCCTGTTTCTGAAGGTTCCTTCGCACTCAAGGTGTTTTTGTTTAGTGTTTTTGTTGAACTTGTATTGAACATAACCAGTAAATTTCAATTGCACCTGCTGCTGATGTTAGTTCTGTTCTGTTTAAAAGAAAAATGCTATTGCAACCTCATTGCAATAGGTAATTGAGACCAAAAGCGCAAGAGAAGTTTCTAGTGTTTAATACCAAGGATACAGTCAGCTGAGTGCATACATTTAGAAAGCTCACAATACACATTATACTCTTCCCTTGTAGGCGTCACCTCCCCAGCTATACATTTTATGACCCCAATGAGTTTCCCTCCTTTCCCCTGTGGAATGTCCATGGCCCTCTCTTTGTTTAGCCAGATGCCAGAATCACACCCCGTCCATCTTCTGTTTTGGGCCTGATTCTGCTCTCTGATCCTAGGCAATTTACTCTTTTCTGATTAGTTCAACAACCTTTCTAAATTAACATACACACAGTTTCATGGCCTAAACTCCATTCATACTCACAATAATAATTCACCACACAGGATATAAACAAACTACAGTTTAACTTGAAACATGTTACATTTTGACAGAATCCATCAGTTTCAACACTCTCTTGCTGCTGTACAGTGTCCTTGGGTTATTTGTAAGGTGCTTTGAATCACATATATTGTTATTAACACTTTTTCACTATATCAAGGTCCAATCAAGTTCTTTAATTTAGATAATCACACTAAGAATCAAGGTGTAAATAGAGCATTCACAGGGGAACAATACATACCCCTACAGTCTCAATCAACAAAACTCCTTCCACTCTGTAACATGATTACCAACCTATCAAGGAAGAGACTACCGTCTTGGTACAGATGGTCCATCTGTAGACGCTCTACAAACTACCAGCAACATGTTGTCACGTCCTGACCTAAGTTCCTTTTTATGTCTCTATTTTGTTTGGTCAGGGCTTGAGTTGGGTTGGGCATTCTAGGTTTTGTTCTAGGTTTTGTACTTCTATGTGTTTGGCCTGGTATGGTTCCCAATCAGAGGCAGCTGTCAATCACTGTCTCTGATTGAGAACCGTACTTAGGTAACCTGTTCCCACCTGTGTTTGTGGGTAGTTGTTTTCTGTTTTGTGTTGTTTCACATGACAGGACTGTTTCGTTTCTTACATTCTCGTTGTTATTTTTGTTTCGTGTTCTGTTATATTAAAATATTAACATTGACACTTACCACGCTGCGTGTTGGTCCGATCTTGACTACTCTTCCTCAGACGAAGAGGAGAATCGTTACACATGTCAACTGCATGTCTGTTTATTTTTCAGTGTAACATTTCTAGTGTTGACTCTGTAAGAGTGAAATGAACCCTCAGTGGTTTAAAATAACCACAGTTATTGTTTTACACCGTAGAGAGTAAAACAGTTCCATCAAAACCACGCCAATCATTATCCAATTCCCCTGCATGCTCTACTGCATGTAGATTTCTTGGGGGATTGTTTTTAATATCTGTGTTTTGTACATTGATTGATTCTTTTTCTTACACAAAGATAATGAATACTATAGGTGTTCATTTCTTACACTGAGAAAGTGTAACAGCGTCAGCACTAAGCAAAGTGAGTCCAGTTTACTCAAAATCAAGTGTTGTGTTTTACACTGTAGGTGCTGCTTATTACTCTACGGTAGAGCTATGCAAACACCACAATCAAGCTCATTTGCACACTTTGATGGGGAACCCTGGAACAGAGTTAAATCTTTAACACAAAGTATTATTTTAACACCAGTTCAGTCGGACTAAAATTCATCGAAAATAGTGTAGATTTAACACTTTTGGAGCTAAATGTACACCTTTGATTTTGCTGTAGACTATCAGCAGCATTTCATCAGCATGTCTTTAGCCTTACAGTAGCATCTCAACAGTATATCTTATAATTTGAACAAGGTAGTCTATAGTCCATCTATAGATGCTCAACAAACCATCTGTTGAATATCAGCAGCATATCTGTTGAAATGCGTACTGCATTAGCATCGAATAGCCCCCACGATATGCAACTTTTCAGGGAAGTTGGGAACCAATGTACACAGGCAGTTAGGGGGAAAAAGGCTAGCTTTTTCAAACAGATATTTGCATCCTGTAGCACAAACTTCAAAAAGTTCTGGGACACAAGTCCATGGAGAATTAAGAGCACCTATCGTTTGAGATCCCTAAAGATTGGAAAGCTGCCGCGGTCATCCCCCTCTTCAAATGGGGTGACACTCTAGACCCAAACTGTTACAGACCTATATTTATCCTAACATGCCTTTCTAAAGTCTTAGAAAGCCAAGTTAACAAACAGATCATCGACCATTTCAAATCCCACCGTACCTTCTCTGCTATGCAATCTGGTTTCCAAGCTGGTCATGGGTGCACCACAGCCACGCTCAAGGTCCTAAACGATATCATAACCGCCATCAATAAAAGACAATACTGTGCAGCCGTATTCATCGACCTGTCCAAGGCTTTCTACTCTGTCAATCAGTGCATTCTTATCGGCAGACTCAACAGCCTTGCTTTCGTAAATGACTGCCTCGCCTGGTTCACCAACTACTTCTCAGATGGAGTTCGGTGTGTCAAATCAGAGGGCCTGTGGTCTGGACCTCCTGCATTCTCTATGGGGGTGCCACAGGGTACAATTCTCGGGCCGACTCTTTTCTCTGTATACATCAATGTTGTCGCTCTTGCTGCTGGAGATTCCCTGATCCACCTCTACGCAGACGACACCATTCTGCATACTTCTGGCCCTTCTTTGAACACTGTGTTAACAAACCTCCAGACGTTCTTCAATGCCATACAACACTCCTTTCATGTAAAAGTAAATGCACGCTCTTCTAACGATCGCTGCCCGCACCCGCCCGCTAGTCTAGCATCACTGCTCTGGACGGATCTGACTTAGAATATGCGGACAACTACAATACCTAGGCATCTGGTTAGACTGTAAACTCTCCTTCCAGACTCACATTAAGCATCTCCAATCCAAAATTAAATCTAGAATAATTTTCCTATTTCACAATAAAGCAAAACTTCACTCATGCTGCCAAACATACCCTTGTAAAACTGACTATCCTACCAATCCTTGACGTCGGCAATGACATTTACAAAATAGCCTCCAACACTCTACTCAGCAAATGTTCTCGTTGGCTGGCCCTTGCTTCATAATCGTCGCCAAAACCAATGGCTCCAGGTCATCTATAAGTCTTTGCTAGGTAAAGCCCTGCCTTATCTCAGTTCACTGGTCACCATAGCAGCACCCACCCGTAGCACACGCTCCAGCAGGTATATTTCACTGGTCACCCCCAAAGACCACCCCGCCTTTCCTTCCAGTTCTCTGCTGCTAATGACTGGAACGAATTGCAAAAATCACTAAAGCTGGAGACTTATATCTCCCTCACTAACTTCAAGCATCAGCTGTCAGAGCATCTTACCGATCATTTCACCTGTATATAGCCCATCTATAATTAGCCCACCCAACTACCTCATCCCCCTATATTTATTTTTTGCTCCTTTGCACCCCAGTACTTGCTTATTCATCTTCTGCACATCTATCACTCCAGTGTTTAACCTGTTAGTCCTATAGGGGCAGTATTTCATTTTTGGATAAAAAGACGTGCCCGTTTTAAGCGCAATATTTTGTCACGAAAAGATGCTCGAATATGCTTGGAATTGATAGCTTTGGAGAGAATACAGTCTTACGTTTCCAGAAATGCAAAGATTTTCACTGTGAGTCCCTTAGAACAAATGTTTCGGGCAAAACCAAGATGTATGACCGACCAGGAAATGCACAGGATTTCTGAGGCTACGTTTTCCATGATCGCCTTATATGGCTGTGAATGCGACAGGAATCAACGGACTCTTTCTCTTGTTTCCCCAAGGTCTCTGCAGCATTGTGACGTATTTGTAGGCATATCATTGGAAGATTGACCATAAGAGACTACATTTACCAGGTGTCCCGCTAGGTGGCTGCGTGGCAATTGGTGCGCAAAAGTCAGGTCCCGGTATTTTTCCATTCAAATCTCAGAACAAACCAGGCTACAAGGACGGTGCTTTCAACGGAGAGAAATATGACAAACTACCTTCAGGATTGATTCAAACAACGTTTTCCAGTCAATATTATGGAGTTAATTCGGAAAAAAGTTCGACATGTAGGTGACTGAATTTTCGGTTAGTTTCGGTAGCCATATGCATAGTAACAAAAGGGAACGATGTGTCCTACACAAGAATCTTTCAGGAAAAACTGGACATCTGCTATGTAACTGAGAGTCTCCTCATTGAAACATCTGAAGTTCTTCAAAGGTAAATTATTTTATTTGATTCCTTGGCTGGTTTTTGTGAATATGTTGCGTGCTAAATGCTAATGCTAACGCTAAGCTAGCTATCACCACTCTTACACAAATTAGTGATTTTCTCTGGTTCTAAAGCATATTTTGAAAATCTGAGACGACAGGATTGTTAAGAAAAGGATAAGCTTGAGAACAGGCATATTTATTTCGTTTCATTTGCGATTTTAAAAAATCGCTAACGTTGCGTTATGCTAATGAGCTTGAGGCTGTAGTAACGATACCGCATGCGGGATGGGGCGGACTAAGAGGTTAATTGTAATTATTTCACAACTATGGCCTATTTATTGCCTTACCTCTCGAATCTGCATTTGCTCACACTGTATATAGCCTTTTCTATTGTGTTATTGACTCTACGCCTGATAATCCCATATGTAACTCATTGTTGTTTGTGTCGCACTTTTGAGTAAATTTGAGTATCATTTAGTAGCCTAAACATATCGATGTTATATTGAACTGGGTGAGTGGAATATGAATGACAGTCATCAAATATGCTGTAATTATAAGGTCCGACGCTGGAGATGAGAAGCAGGTACGGGGAGTTGAACATTTAATGCGGAACAGACAGATAACATGCCAGGAACAGTGTCAGCACACGGGTAACAATGACATATGAACATTGATGCAGAAGCGGGGAACTGAGCAGGGGAACTTAAAAATATAGGGGAGGTAATAAACAGGTGATTGAGTCCAGGTGAGTCCAATAATACGCTGATGAGCGTGACAGGGAAAAGTTGGTGTGCGTACTGAAGGTGACAGGAATGCGTAATGCTGGTGTCACGCCCTGGTCGAAGTATTTTGTGTTTATCTTCATGTTTGGGTCAGGCCAGGGTGTGGCATGGGGTTTTTGTATTGTGGTGTGTTTTGTCTTGGGGTTTTGGTATGTATTGGGATTGTAGCTGGTGGGGTGATCTAGCAAAGTCTATGGCTTTCTGGAGTGGTTCTCAATCAGAGGCAGGTGTTTATCTTTGTCTCTGATTGCGAACCATATTTAGGCAGCCATATTCTTTGGTTGTCTTGTGGGTGATTGTCCTTAGTGTCCTTGTTCCTGTCTATGTGTTAGGTTACACAAGTATAGGCTGTTTCGGTTTTCGTTACGTTTATTGTTTTTGTAGTGTTTGTATTTAGATTCGTGTTACGTTTGTTTATTAAATTATGGATCGCAATCTACACGCTGCATTTTGGTCCGACTCTCCTTCACACCTAGAAAACCATTACAGAATCACCCACCACCAACGGACCAAGCAGCGTGTCAACAGGCAGGAGCCACAGGAGAGGCAACAGAGGCAGCAGCAGCAGGAGCAGCAGCAGCTGCAGTGGGAGAGGCTGCACTACCTGGAGAAATGGACATGGGAGGACGAACTGGACGGTAAAGGACCCTGGGCTCAGCCTGGAGAATATCGCCGCCCCAAGGAAGAACTGGAGAGGCGCTGGTATGAGGAGGCAGCACGGCGACGCGGATGGAAGCCTGTGAGTCAGCCCCAAAAATCATCTGGTCCCCAGTGCGTCTCCTTGGGCCGGCTTACATGGCACCAGCCTTGCGCTCGGTGTCTCCGGTTCGCCTGCATAGCCCAGTGCGGGCTATTCCACCTCGCCGCACTGGCAGGGCGACCGAGAGTATTCAACCAGGTAAGGTTGGGCAGGCTCGGTGCTCAAGAGCTCCAGTGCGCCTGCACGGTCCGGTCTATCCAGTACCACCTCCACACACCAGCCCTCCGGTGGCAGCTCCCCGCACCAGGCTTCCTGTGCGTGTTCTCGGTCCAGTTCCACCAGTGCCAGCACCACGCATCAGGCCTACAGTGCGCCTCGCCTCTCCAGCGCTGTCGGAGTCTCCCGCCTGTCTAGCGCTATCAGAGCCTTCCTCCTCTCCAGCGCTGCCGGAGTCTCCCGCCTGTTCAGCGCAGCCAGAGCCTTTCTCCTCTCCTGCGCTGCCGGAGTCTCCCGCCTGTTCAGCGCAGCTAGAGCCTTCTTCCTCTACAGCGCTGCTGGAGTCTCCTGTCTGTTCAGCGCAGCCAGAGCTGCCAGCCTGCATGGAACAGCCAGAGCTGCCAGCCTGCATGGAACAGCCAGAGATGTCAGTCTGCATGGAGCAGCCAGAGCTGTCAGTCTGCAAGGAGCTGCCAGTCTGCAAGGAGCTGTCAGTCTGCAAGGAGCTGGTATATCTATCTACCTGCCTGAGCTTCCTCTCACTCCTGAGCTTCCTCTCACTCCTGAGCTTCCTCTCACACACAAGCTTCCTCTCACTCCCGAGCTTCCTCTCACTCCCGAGCTTCCTCTCACTCCCGAGCTTCCTCTCACTCCCGAGCTTTCTCTCACTCCCGAGCTTTCTCTCACTCCCGAGCTTTCACTCAGTCCCGAGCTGCCTCAGTCCCAAGCTGCCCTTCAGTCCCGATCTGCTCCTCAGTCCAGTGGGGTTCTGGGTGAGGACTACTAGGCCATGGTCGGCGGCGAGGGTGGACTATCCAGGGACGCGAGGAGAGGGGACTAAGGCATTGACTGAGTGGGGTCCACGTCCCGCGCCGGAGCCGCCACCATGGACAGACGCCCACCCGGACCCTCCCTGTTGTTTTGAGGTGCGTTCGGGAGTCCACACCTTAGGGGGGGGGTTCTGTCACGCCCTGGTCGAAGTATTTTGTGTTTATCTTCATGTTTGGGTCAGGCCAGGGTGTGGCATGGGGTTTTTGTATTGTGGTGTGTTTTGTCTTGGGGTTTTTGTATTGTGGTGTGTTTTGTTTTGGTATGTATTGGGATTGTAGCTAGTGGGGTGATCTAGCAAAGTCTATGGCTGTCTGGAGTGGTTCTCAATCAGAGGCAGGTGTTTATCGTTGTCTCTGATTGGGAACCA
This sequence comes from Oncorhynchus nerka, assembly GCF_034236695.1. Lineage (NCBI taxonomy): Eukaryota > Metazoa > Chordata > Actinopteri > Salmoniformes > Salmonidae > Oncorhynchus > Oncorhynchus nerka. The sequence goes on along the minus strand of NC_088413.1, from coordinate 50,315,795 downwards.
TATTTAGGCAGCCATATTCTTTGGTTGTTTTGTGGGTGATTGTCCTTAGTGTCCTTGTTCCTGTCTATGTGTTAGGTTACACAAGTATAGGCTGTTTCGGTTTTCGTTACGTTTATTGTTTTTGTAGTGTTTTGTATTTAGATTCGTGTTACGTTTGTTTATTAAATTATGGATCGCAATCTACACGCTGCATTTTGGTCCGACTCTCCTTCACACCTAGAAAACCGTTACTGCTGGTGAGCCTGGCGGAGGGCGAGCGGGAGCAGGCGTGACAGTAATAGAAATAAGGCCATGTTAAACGGCATCCACCGCCACTGATCTTTAGATATGCTTTGGGAAGATCCAAATAGTGTGAAATACAAGTTGAGCTTAGTTGACAGTCTACAGACCATCTACTTCCCATTCAAATATGTATCAACTGGTGAACATGTACAGTGCATTCACTATCTAAATTAAGTGAAAGACTGTTTAATTCAGTTAACCTGTTGCTTCTACTCGGGACGCTTGCGTCCCAACTAGAGCTCTGGAAATGCAAATGCGCTACGCTAAATGCTAATAGTATTAGTTAAAACTCAAAAGTTCATTAAAATACACATGCAGGGTATCGAATTAAAGCTACACTCGTTGTGAATCCAGGCAACAAGTCAGATTTTTAAAATGCTTTTCGGCGAAAGCATGAGAAGCTATTATCTGATAGCATGCAACACCCCAAAAGACCCACAGGGGACGTAAACAAAATAATTAGCATTTCGGCGTTACACAAACCGCACAATAAAATAGAAAACATTCATTACCTTTCACCATCTTCTTTGTTGACACTCCTAGATGTCCCATAAACACTATTTGGGTCTTTATTTCGATTAAATCGGTCCATATAAAGCCTAGATATCGTTATATGTAGACTGTGTGATAAACGAAAAAAACATTGTTTCAAAACGTAACGTCATTTTTTCAAATTCAAAAAGTCGACGATAAACTTTCACAAAACACTTCGAAATACGTTTGTAATGCAACTTTAGGTATTAGTAAACGTTAATAAGCGATAAAATTCATCAGGAGGCGATGTAAAGATCATTAGCTGTCCGTCTGGAAAAATGTCCGGCTAGAAACTCAACGAAAATATCCGGTCCTAGACCGGATTAGATACGGTGTCCTGTATGTGTTTGACCAAGAAAAAACTCGAAGGGAAATGACAAGACTCTAGACACCCTGTGGAAGCTGTAGGTACTGCAACCTCAGGCAATTAATTGTGGTTCACGTTTATCAATGGGTTCAAGTAGCGCATGGATATATTTTCCCCATTTTCAGTGATCAGTTTTTCCTGTGCTTTTCGATGTAAATGCCGTTCTGGTAAAGCCACAGCAGTGATTTAACCAGTTTTGTAAACGTCTGAGTGTTTTCTATCCACACAGACTAAGCAAATGCATATACTATATTCCTGGCATGAGTAGCAGGGCGCTGAAATGTTGCGCGATTTTTAACAGAATGTTCAAAAAAGTAGAGGGTCGACTGAAGAGGTTAATAAGCAATAATCACTCAACACATCCAAATGTGCAACTGTTGTTGTTGTTACCTTTTGACACTGGAGCAGCTGGGGAAATTAATCAAGAGGGAAACAAACAAACAATCACTATGCTTAAACTTGTCTTTCCTGTTGTTGATGAAGAAACGCCTCAGAGGCAAAATGTTCAAATCAATCTTTTAATTAACAAAATTCACAACAATGTCTATCAACATTTATGGTCCAATGGCTAAAAGCTGCCAGTGCAAGCCCACCCACTGGGGAGTCAGTCCCAGCCAATCAGCATTCCGGGTGACTGGTCTCATACGAGATGTGGAGGTCTGGGCTGGCATGATTACATGTGGTCTGTGATCGTGAGTGCACTTGGACGTATTGCCAAATTCTCTAAAATGATATTGAAGATGGCATATGGCAGAGAAATGAACATTCAATTATCTGGCAACAGCTCTGTTGGACATTCCTGCAGTCAGCATGCCAATTGCCTACACCCTCAAAACATCTGTGGCATTGTATTGTGTGACAACACTGCACATTTTAGAGTGATCTGTTATTGTCCCCATCACAAGTGCACCTGTGTAGTGATTGTGCTGTTTAATCAGCTTCTTGATCTGTCAGGTGGATGGATTATCTTGGCAAATGAGAAAGGCTCACTAACAGTGATATAAACAAATGTGTTCACAAAATTGAGAGAAATAAGCTTTTTGTGTGTATGGAACATTTTATTTCAGCTCATGAAACATGTTGCGTTTATAATTTTGTTGCTGTAAGTATACCTATTTTTCTTTGATGATTTGGAGTTTTTCTCCATGGGACAGAGAGAAACATCTGCAGTGTTATAGCTAATCTCATGCTATTTTACACATTTAGTCATAATGTGCAAAATAGACTAGCCACTTCCATGCCAGCCAGCCACTTCCATGCCAAACATAGGTGTTTTATCTCTGAACACTCAAAATCTGGTTTCTCCACCAACTGTTTGATAAGGGGATCCATGTGGTGTTAACAACACTCCGTGGAGACTAGAGATCCTGACTGTCAATGTGTCAGCTATCAGCCTGAGAAAAATTACAAACAGGTTCTAGGGCAAAGACATGAATTGAGTCAAATTACAATGGAGATATTGCAAAGAATACCACAGGCTTCAAGTATGCCTGAAATCGGCAGCTTGCCGACCTTACCCTGTTTTGACAAACAAACAATGAGAGGACAAGTGTATAAATTGAGAGGTATAATAAGTCTGGTATCAGCAGTTATGATGTGTGTGTAGCATGAATGTATACAGTGCATTCGGAAAATATTCTTATTCTTATTCAGCCTTATTCTAAAATGTTTTTTTTAATCCCTCAATAAACTGCACGAAATACACCATAATGACAAAGCAAAAACTGTTTTTTAGAAATGTAGCAAATATATTAAATGTAAAAAACAGAAATTCAGGCCATTTACTCAATACTTTGTTAACCTCTTCAGTCGATCCTCTACTTTTTTGAACATTCTGTTAAAAATCGCGCAACATTTCAGCGCCCTGCTACTCATGCCAGGAATATAGTATATGCATTTGCTTAGTCTGTGTGGATAGAAAACACTCAGACGTTTAAAAAACTGGTTAAATCACTGCTGTGGCTTTACCAGAACGGCATTTACATCGAAAAGCACAGGAAAAACTGATCACTGAAAATGGGGAAAATATATCCATGCGCTACTTGAACCCATTGATAAACGTGAACCACAATTAATTGACTGAGGTTGCAGTACCTACAGCTTCCACAGGGTGTCTAGAGTCTTGTCATTTCCCTTCGAGTTTTTTCTTGGTCAAACACATACAGGACACCGTATCTAATCCGGTCTAGGACCGGATATTTTCGTTGAGTTTCTAGCCGGACATTTTTCCAGACGGACAGCTAATGATCTTTACATCGCCTCCTGATGAATTTTATCGCTTATTAACGTTTACTAATACCTAAAGTTGCATTACAAACGTATTTCGAAGTGTTTTGTGAAAGTTTATCGTCGACTTTTTGAATTAAAAAAAATGACGTTACGTTTTGAAACAATGTTTTTTTCGTTTATCACACAGTCTACATATAACGATATCTAGGCTTTATATGGACCGATTTAATCGAAATAAAGACCCAAATAGTGTTTATGGGACATCTAGGAGTGCCAACAAAGAAGATGGTGAAAGGTAATGAATGTTTTCTATTTTATTGTGCGGTTTGTGTAACGCCGAAATGCTAATTATTTTGTTTACGTCCCCTGTGGGTCTTTTGGGGTGTTGCATGCTATCAGATAATAGCTTCTCATGCTTTCGCCGAAAAGCATTTTAAAAATCTGACTTGTTGCCTGGATTCACAACGAGTGTAGCTTTAATTCGATACCCTGCATGTGTATTTTAATGAACTTTTGAGTTTTAACTAATACTATTAGCATTTAGCGTAGCGCATTTGCATTTCCAGAGCTCTAGTTGGGACGCAAGCGTCCCGGGTAGAAGCAACAGGTTAAAGCACCTTTGGCAGCCATTACAACCTCGAGTCTCCTTGGACTCTATAAACTTGGCACAACTGTATTTGGGGAGTTTCTCCAATTCTTCTCTGCAGATCCTCTCAAGCTTTATCAGGTTGGATGGGGATTGTTGCTGCACAGCTATTTTCAGACCACTCCAGAGATGTTTGATCGGGTTTAGGTCTGGGCTCTGGCTGGGCCACTCAAGGACATTCAGAGACTTTCCCGAAGCAACTCATAAGTTGTCTTGGCTGTGTGATATGGGTTGTTGTCCTGTTGAAAGGTAGACCTTTGCAACAGTCTAAGGTCCTGAGAGCTCTGGAGCAGGATCTCTCTGTACTTTGCTCCGTTCATCTTTCCCTCGATCCTGAATAGTCTCCCAGTCCCTGCCGCTGAAAACCATTCCCACAGTATGATGCTGCCACTACCACGCTTCACCATAGGCATGGTGCCAGGAAGATTCACTCAGTATTCAGGCCAAAGAGTTCAATCTTGTTTTTTCCAGACCAGAGGATTGCGTTTCTCATGGTCTGAGAGTCTTTAGGTGCATGTTGGCAAATGCCAAGCGGGCTTTCATGTGCCTTTTACTGAGGAGTGACTTCCGTCTGGCTACTCTACCATAAAGACCTGATTAGTGGAGTGCTACAGAGATGGTTGTTCTTCTGTAATGTTCTCCCATCTCCACAGAGGAACTCTAGAGCTCTGTTAAAGTGACAATTGGGTTCTTTATCTCTTCCTGACAAAGGCCCTTCTCCCCCAATTGTTCAGTTTGGCCAGGCGACTAGCTCTACGAAGAATCTTGGTGGTTCCAAACTTCTTCCATTGAAGAATGATGGAGGCCACTGTGTTCTTGGGGACCTTCAATGCTGCAGAAATGTTTTCGGTACACTTCCCCAGATCTGTGCCTCGACACAATCCTGTCTTAGAGCCCTACAGACAATTTCTTCAACCTCATGGCTTGGTTTTTTCTCTGACATGCACTGTCAACTGTGGAACCTTAGGGGCGGCAGGGTAGCCTAGTGGTTAGAGCGTTGGACTAGTAACCGGAAGGTTGCAAATTCAAACTCCTGAGCTGACAAGGTACAAATCTGTCATTCTGCCCCTGAACAGGCAGTTAACCCACTGTTCCTAGGCTGTCATTGAAAATAAGAATTTGTTCTTAACTGACTTGCCAAGTTAAATAAAGGTCAAATGAATTTTAAAAAGACGGTTGTGTGTCTTTCCAAATCATGTCCAATCAATTGAATTTACCACAGGTCGACTCCAATCAAGTTTTATAAACATCTCAAGGATGATCAATGGAAACAGGATGCACTTGAGCTCAATTTTGAGTCGCATAGTAAAGGCCCTGTATGTGAATACTTATGTAAATAAGCTATTTCAGTTTTTGCAAACATTTCCACAAAATATTTTTTTGCTTTTCCATTATGGGGTATTGTGTGTAGATTGCAGAGCATTTTAATTTATTTAATCAATTTTAGAATACGTTTGTAACGTAACAAAATGTGGAAAGATTTCGAAAGGCCCTGTATGTGTGTGTGTGCATATGTCTGTGTGGGTGTGTGCATGAGTGAGTGCATGTATGCTATGGCACGGTGAATCAGAACAGATGGTCAGTCCAGTTCAAGTGTTCAGCAGTCTGATGGCTTGAAGATTGAAACTGTCTCTGAGCCTTTTGGCATCAGACGTCATGCTTCGATACCGTCTGCCCTACGGCAAGGGAGAGAACAGCTCATGGCTGGGGTGTGTGTGGTCCTTGATGATGCTGTGTGCCTTCACCAGGCGCCATTTCAAGTACTGTAAATGTCCTAGATGGGTGGGAGCACTGTCCCTGTGATGTACTGGGCCATATTCAACACCTGTTAGAGGGCCTTGCACTCTTGGATGGAGCAATTCCCCCTCCAGGCCATGATACAACCAGTCAGAACGCTCTCGATGGTGCAGCGGTGGTATTTGGAGAGGAATATATTCAGCCGCCTTAGGAAGAAGAGATGCTGTTGCGCCCTCTTGACAAGAGTGCTGTTGTTGTTGGTCCGCGACAAGTCCTCGATGTGGACGTCAAGGAACTTAAATCTCGTGACTCTACTGCAGTCTTGTTAAAAACCTCTTATGGCTCGGGCAGTATTGAGTAGCTTGGATGAATAAGGTACCCAGAGTAAACTCCCTGCTACTCAGTCCCAGAAGCTACGATATGCATATTATTAGTATATTTGGATAGAAAACACTCTGAAGTTTCTAAAACTATTTGAATGATGTCTGTGAGTATAACAGAACTCATATGGCAGGCAAAAACATGAGGAAAAACCAACCAGGAAGTGGGATATCTGAGGTTTGTAGTTTTTCAAAGCTTGGCCTACCGAATACACAGTGTCTATGTGGTCAAGTTGCACATCCTACGGCTTCCACTAGGTGTCAACCATCTTTATAAACTGGTTTGAGGATTATTCTATAAAGGAGGGGCTCATGAGACCTGTTTGAGTCAGTGGTCTGCCAGAGTGTCCTCTCGTTCAAGTGCTTTTCTTCAGACATAGGACTTTTCATAGGACTTCTCTGGTTGGAACATTATTGATGTTTTATGTTAAAAACATCCTAAAGATTGATTCAATACATCGTTTGACTTGTTTCTACGACCTGTAACGGAACTTTTCAAGTTTTTGTCTGGACGAAGTGCTCACGCCTCATGAAGATGGATTACTGGGCTGAACTGTGTGTTGTCTGTAAGCCACGCCTCAGTAAAAACAAAGACACAGCATTTCCTTATGTCCCTCAGTGATTGAAGCCTTGCTCTGAGTTCACAAAGTTTATTTTCCAGCGATTGGATATTAGCCGTCAGGATAGTAGGAAGAGGAGGCTGTGTAGCCCATCTTTTCAGCCTAGCTTTCAGCCCATTTCCTTCCTCTTCTTCATTGCCGGCGTTTGCCTTTAGTCATATTGGCCTGGAGCAACAGGAGCAGATGTAGCACTCCAGACCATTAGTAGCAAATTAACAGGAAATAATATCGTTAGCTACCACCAATGTGCAAGTAAACACTGAACGTAGGGCTAGCTTATCATTCCATCTTGCTCGACGAACGCCTGTTCCAGTGCAGTTGCTGGAGAAGTTATCTGCTGTAGCTGCTCTTGTTGTTGTTGGAATAGTTTAGCTACTTGTGACATCAGCCTTTCAGCCACCGTGTTGTAGTCCGGCATCTGATTAAGCCTGGCCATGAATGGTTGGAAATCCATGCCCTGGTTTGTGATGCATTATTCCCTGGCACAAAGAGACTCGTGGCAGGCCCCACAAACTAATTGTATCAAAGAAAAAAATAAACAGTCTGCAGCCACTTGTCTCCTTTGCTGTATTTCACTAGGCGTGGTTAACTAACATTAGCTAGCTAATTACCAAGCTGTCTGTTTTTACACCAACATTGGGTAGCTAACGTTAGACAACTATGCTTTGATAGCCACCTAATTTTCCTTGCCATTAAACATTAGCTTGTTTTAGTCTAAACATAAATCTTCTAAGCAATTTCTTTCTTTTACAACTAAAATCCATGCAACGTGATCATGTTAACTAGCTAGTAACGTTAGATATAGACTATATTGGCTGTAGTAATTCAACTTAGCTATCTAGCTAGCTAGATCCCTCTGCTAACATTAAAGCTGCTACAGTGCTAGCTAGGTAGATAGATTGCTTTGTTGACAAATAATAAGAATGCTTCTTACCTTGTTGCATTCGGAAGGTTGTGGCCATGGGATGTAGACTATTGCCGATTCAGTGTACAGTTATAAAAGTTATCGACAAACATCTCAATGGCTTTGTGCGACGAGTAGAAATTCCCAGAGTTGTTCATTGTTAGCTACAGGAATATACACTGCTCAAAATAATAAAGGGAACACTAAAATAACACATCCTAGATCTGAATGAATGAAATATATTCTTATTAAATACTTTTTTCTTTACATAGTTGAATGTGCTGACAACAAAATCACACAAAAATTATCAATGGAAATCAAATTTATCAACCCATGGAGGTCTGGATTTGGAGTCATACTCAAAATTAAAGTGGAAAACCACACTACAGGCTGATGCAACTTTGATGTAATGTCCTTAAAAACAAGTCAAAATGAGGCTCAGTAGTGTGTGAGACCTCCACGTGCCTGTATGACCTCCCTACAACACCTGGGATTGCTTCTGATGAGGTGGCGGATGGTCTCCTGAGGGATCTCCTCCCAGACCTGGACTAAAGCATCCGCCAACTCCTGGACAGTCTGTGGTGCAACGTGGCGTTGGTGGATGGAGCGAAACATGATGTCCCAGATGTGCTCAATTGTATTCAGGTCTGGGGAACGGGCGGGCCAGTCCATAGCATCAATGCCTTCCTCTTGCAGGAACTGCTGACACACTCCAGCCACATGAGGTCTAGCATTGTCTTGCATTAGGAGTAACCCAGGGCCAACCGCACCAGCATATGGTCTCACAAGGGGTCTGAGGATCTCATCTCGGTACCTAATGGCAGTCAGGCTACCTCTGGCGAGCACATGGAGGGCTGTGCAGCCCCCCAAAGAAATGCCACCCCACACCATGACTGACCCACCGCCAAACCGGTCATGCTGGATGAATTTGCAGGCAACAGAACGTTCTCCACGGTGTCTCCAGACTCTGTCACATCTGTCACGTGCTCAGTGTGAACCTGCATTCATCTGTGAAGAGCACAGGGCGCCAGTGGCGAATTTGCCAATCTTGGTGTTCTCTGGCAAATGCCAAACGTCCTGCACTGTGTTAGGCTGTAAGCACAACCCCCACCTGTGGACGTCGGGCCCTCATACCACCCTCATGGAGTCTGTTTCTGACCGTTTGAGCAGACACATGCACATTTATGGCCTGCTGGAGGTCAATTTGCAGGGCTCTGGCAGTGCTCCTCTTTGTACAAAGGTGGAGGTAGCGGTCCTGCTGCTGGGTTGTTGCCCTCCTACGGCCTCCTCCACGTCTCCTGATGTACTGGCCTCTCTCCTGGTAGCGCCTCCATGCTCTGGACACTACGCTGACAGACACAGCAAACCTTCTTGCCACAGCTCGCATTGATGTATCATCCTGGATGAGCTGCACTACCTGAGCCACTTGTGTGGGTTGTAGACTCCGTCTCATGCTACCACTAGAGTGAAAGCACCGCCAGCATTCAAAAGTAACCAAAACATCATAGGAACTGAGAAGTGGTCTGTGGTCCCCACCTGCAGAACCACTCCTTTATTGGGGGTGTCTTGCTAATTGCCTATAATTTCCACCTGTTGTTTATTCCATTTGCACAACAGCATGTGGAATTTATTGTCAATCAGTATTGCTTCCTAAGTGCACAGTTTGATTTCACAGAATTGTGATTGACTTGGAGTTACATTGTGTTGTTAAAGCGTTCCCTTTATTTGTTTGAGCAGTGTATATTTTCAAATGACGCCAGTAGAAAACCCCTCCCAATTAATTGTTGTGCCTTTTAATAGGAAGTGTTATGGCAGAGTTTTCAAATTGCGTTCATTTGATTGGTCATTTTCAACCATCACGCCCTCACTTCTGGTTTTGTTTGTTTGATTGGATTATTTACCTTTCAATCACTATGCCCCCCTTCTATTCCCATGCAATTGATTGGTTGGTGAGTTCGTGGCAGTACTTCATGAAGCTGCATTTTTTGTTCCATCAAAACATAAACTTTGTGATACAAGTGCTTTGCTCGCAATGCCTGTATATGGTCACTCCAGCAGAGATGGAAGAGGTGAGACAACTCAGTTTGCACATTTTTGGGGGTTCATATAGAGCCACCCCTTAAAACCTCTTGGAGATAGGGCTGAATACTGCCCCATTTGGAGGAAGTGTGTGCCCATAGTAAACAGAATTTTTTTTGTCCAAAATTGCTAATATATGCATATAATAATAATTATTGAATAGAAAACACTCTAAAGTTTCTAAAACCGTTTAAATTATGTCTGTATGTAAAGCAGAACTCTCAGGGCAGCCTTTCTCCCAAACTCTCTCTTGTCAAGAGAAAAGTTGGGTCAACTTTGACGTCATCGCCCCCACCCTTCCCAAGCAGCTACGGATCTGGGAACAGTTTGTATGTGTTCAGCGCGATGTCTGCTTTCAAGTGGGGCGTTCATTGTGAGAATCTCGCGCGCCCTCGTCTTTTGGCGGGCTAAAACGTTCGGGTCACGTGAAAATACATGCACTCCATTGCGCGCGGCTGATTTGGGGCGCTTTCTTTTTCCAAGAAACACCAATTGATGTCGGTTTGTCTGTTCGCGCTGATCATTGTTTTACACGTTTAAAACATCATAAAGCTTGATTCTGCACTTAGTTTGACCAGTTTAGTCGACATATAATATGTCATTTTGAAGTTTTGATGCGCAAGAGTGCGGGACCAGAAGTCATTTTGGGTGCATTTCAGCTGAAGCTGTTAGCATATGCTAATATAGAGACACACAACTTGAAACCAAACAATGTATTGGGTAAGTATGACTCCTTCTACGTCTTCTGATCGAAGAACATCAAAGGTAAGGGAATATTTATGTGGTTATTTTGGGTTTCTGTGGACTCCAAACGTAGAGGAGACATACTGCTAATATCTGAGCGCCGTCTCATAGTATAGCCAAGTGAACAAATTCTGTAACGTTAAAAATAAATGTAACACAGCGGTTGCATTAAGAAGAAGTGTATCTTTGTAACTATATGTAGAACATGTATATTTAGTCATGTTTATTGCTTGTTATCTGACGTTATCTGTCGGAGCTATCATCATTTCTCCGGACATTTGAGTAGCATTTTTTGAAAATGTCGTCATTGTAAACAGAGATTTATGGATATAAATGGCATATTATTGAAAAAAACATAAATGTACTGTGTAGCATGTCATATTACTGTCATCTGATGAAGATTTTCAAAAGGTTAGTGAATTATTTATTTTTTAATCCTACTTTTAAATTTTATATTTTCTGGGACAAAATGGCTGCCTCTTGTCTTTTGTTTCGGTGGTGGTCTAACATAAATATGTGCTATGTTTTCACCGTAAAACATTTTAGAAATCTGACTTGCTGGGTAGATGAACAAGGTGTTTATCTTTCATTTGATCTGTTGGACTTGTTAATGTGTGGAGGTTAAATATTTCTAAGAATATTTTTTGCGTTATGGTAATGAGCTTGAGCCTGTAGTCACGATCCCGGATCCGGGATGGGTAAAGCATCAAGAAGTTTTAAGGAGATCGGAACTGTGACGTTTTTCAATTGTAAACGACCTGAGTAAGATCCACCATCTTTGGCTCTAGATGCACGGATCCACTGTCACGACTCCCACCGAAGGTCGCTCCCATGCATGTTCTGGCGGCGGTCGTCGTCGCCGGTCTACCAGCCGCCACCGATCCCCTTTTCCTTTTGTTTGTTTGGTCTTATTGGTTGCACCTGTCTCTTATTTTGTTTTTTGATTGTCTATTTAAGCCTGTTATGCCCGCCTGTCTTTGTGCGGGCTTGTTTTTCTGTTAGTCAGGTTGTGCATGTTGTGTTCCTGTCCGTTTGTGCCCTGTGTTGGCTTGGACAATTTTGTGACTAATTTCATCTGTTGTTTTCGGTGTTCGCTTTGGAAACCTAATAAAGGTCCAGTTTCCCCAGTATCCTCTGCTCTCTGCATTTGACTCCGCACCCACCACTCCAGGCGTTGTGACATCCACAAGACTATGCTCAAAGCCTGCATCAGTAATTCTACATAAAATACATATGCTTCACATATAATTTATTGACGATTGGCTGTAAGAAAAGATTTAGTGTCGCTAGCATGTCAAAGTGCAATGCAGATGATCTCAAACCCAGGTCATAGACCATAAAAGTGTGGCCCTGCTCAGACTTTTGGGAACAACAACATAATACAAACACAAAGCTATGTTCTATGATGAATTAACTCGTCAATGGACAGTTGAACAACAAGACACAGCCACCTTTCCTGAGGAGTTGCCATTTCAGCAAGAACAGAACCAATGATTTTGGCAGGATGAACATGGTACTGTACATGTGTGTAAGGGTTTTCCTTAGGTGAAGTAGAGGCGGACCAAAATGCAGCGTGGTTTCTTTGATTCATGTTTAATAACAAAAAGATAAACACGAACACTACAAAACAATAACCGTGGAAAACCAAAAACAGCCCTATCTGGTGCAAAACACAGAGACAGGAACAATCACCCACAAACACACAGTGAAACCCAGGCTACCTAAGTATGATTCTCAATCAGAGACAACTAATGACACCTGCCTCTGATTGAGAACCATAGAAATACCCAAAACCTAGAAAAACAAACTGCCCACCAGACTCACGCCCTGACCATACTAAATAAATGCAAAACAAAGGAAATAAAGGTCAGAACGTGACAGTACCCCCCCCCCCCCAAGGTGTGGACTCCAGCCGCAAAACCTTAACCTATAGGGGAGGGTCTGGGTGGGCGTCTATCCACGGTGGCGGCTCTGGCGCGGGAAGCGGACCCCACTTCACCATTGTCTTAGTCCGCCTTATTGTCCGCCTCCGTGGCTTTCTAACCATGGCGACCCCTCTCAATGACCCCACTGGACAGAGGGGCAGCTCGGGACAGAGGTGCAGCTGCTCGGGACAGAGGGGCGGCAGCTCGGGACAGAGGGGCGGCAGCTCGGGACTGAGGGGCTCTGGCGGCCCCTGGCTGACTGGCAGCACTGGTGGCCCCTGGCTGACTGGCGGCACTGGCGGCCCCTGGCTGACTGGCGGCACTGGTGGCCCCTGGCTGACTGGCGGCCCCTGGCTGACTGGCGGCCCGACTGACTGGCGGCCCCTGGCAGACTGGCGGCACTGGCGGCGCTGGGCAGACGGGTGGCTCAGGCTGCGCAGGGCCCGACGGGTGGCTCAGATGGCGCTGGGCAGACGGGAGGCTCCGGCAACGCTGGAGAGACGGGTAGCTCAGATGGCACTGGGCAGACGGGAAGCTCCGGCAACGCTGGAGAGACGGGTAGCTCAGATGGCGCTGGGCAGACGGGAAGCTCCGGCAACACTGGAGAGGAAGGCTCTGGCAGCGCTGGACTAAGGAGCTCTGGCGCCTCTGGACTGAGGAGCGGGAGCTCTGGCAGCGCCGGACAGGCGGGAGACTCCGGCAGCAGCGCCGGACAGGCGGGAGACTCCGGCAGCAGCGCCGGACAGGCGGGAGACTCCGGCAGCAGCGCCGGACAGGCGAGGCACACTGTAGGCCTGATGCGTGGTGCTGGCACTGGTGGTACTGGGCCGAGGACACGCACAGGAAGCCTGGTGCGGGGAGCTGCCACCGGAGGGCTGGTGTGTGGAGGTGGCACTGGATGGACCGGACCGTGAAGGTGTACTGGAGATCTTGAGAGCAGAGCTGGCACCAACCGCCCTGGCTGGATCTTCACCCTAGCCCGGCAGATGTGGGAAGCTGGGATGTAGCGCACCGGGCTAAGCACGCGTACTGGGGACACCGTGTGAACCACCGCATAACACGGTGCCTGACCAGCACCACGCCCGCCACGGTTAGCACTGCTAGGAGCACTGTAGTGCTGAGATGGCACAGGACGTGCAAGGCTAGGGAGATGCACAGGAGGCCTGGTGCGTGAGGCTGGCACAGTCTTCACCAGACCCCTAGCACGCACCTCAGGATGAGTATGGAGAGCTGACCCAGGTGCCATTAAATCCCTGACACGCTCCATCGGGCGAATGTCATGCCTCATGCACCAAACCAGCAACTCCCTCATATCTCTCTCCTCCAATTTCCCCATTAACTCCTTCACAGTCTCTGCTTCGCTCACCTCCAACACCAGCTCTGGTTCTGAGCTCCTCCTTGGCTCCTCACGATAAACGGGGGGAGTTGGCTCAGGTCTGACTCCTGACTCTGCCACACTCCCCCTGTGCCGCCCCCCAATACATTTTTGGGGCTGACTCTCGGGCTTCCGTCCGCGCCGCCGTGCTTGCGTCGCCAACCTCATTCTCCTGTAACCTTCCGCGCACTGCTCCATCGACTCCCAGGCAGGCTCCGGCACTCTCCCTGGGTCGACCGCCCACCTGTCTATTTCCTCCCAAGTAGTATAGTCCATATTCTCCAAGTAGTGCAGCCTCTCCCGCTGCTCCTGCTGCTGCTCGTTACCACGCCGCTTGGTCCTGTTGTGGTGGGTGATTCTGTAAGGTGGAGTAGAGGCGGACCAAAATGCAGCGTGGTTTCTTTGATTCATGTTTAATAACAAAAAGATAAACACGAACACTACAAAACAATATCCGTGGAAAACCAAAAACAGCCCTATCTGGTGCAAAACACAGAGACAGGAACAATCACCCACAAATATACAGTGAAACCCAGGCTACCTAAGTATGATTCTCAATCAGAGACAACTAATGACACCTGCCTCTGATTGAGAACCATACTAGGCCGAAACATAGAAATACCCAAAACCTAGAAAAATAAACATAGACTGCCCACCCAACTCACGCCCTGACCATACTAAATAAATACAAAAGAAAGGAAATAAAGGTCAGAACGTGACAATGTGTGTATTATTGAGTTGTTTGTGTCTCCTCTGTAAAAGCATTTATAATCTTGTCCGCCAGTAGCCTATTCTCCAAATATCAACCAGTGTACATCGATAATATGTCATAACAATTTATTAAGGTGGCTACCTTATCCCTAATGATTTTCCATGTCATTCTATAAGAAACGTTTATTTTTTTAAATGTTAGTGGGATGTTTTTTACTTTCATGTAGCCTACTTGGGATTTCACCAAGATCTTCTTATCTGTTCACAACACAGATCCAGTTCAAGCTCATACAGTTTGCAACAAATACCTACAGATACACCCCCCAAGAAATAGCAGATTACATCATGCACTGGTTGGACAACCATGTACTACAGCGTCGGAATGAAGTTCACAAATTCAAGGGGTATGTGGACACAGGAGAAGACCAAGGCAGAGAGGAAAACAATAGAGACTGAAACTGGTGCCAGCTAATTAAATTGCCATATTTCATGCCCGTAGACATGGCTGTAGTGGACTATGCATAATCTTTTACTGGGTACAGCAAAACATGTTTTAACCGTCTGGAAGAATATTGGTGTGCTGGATGATGGAATACTAAGAAATATTCAGCCTAAAGTTAATGCTCTGAAATCACCTGCAGACATAGGCCAACTACCCGTTAAAATCTCATCATGGTTTTCTCATTTTAATGCACAATAATGGAACAATTGGACATGTGTGTGTACTCATTCGTTCTTAAAGGACTTGTTGAGGATGCCCGTTATGATTGCTGGACACATTTTGTCAAAACCTGTACCATCTTATGCACAATATGTATCACAATGGAGCGAGTTCAAGAGACTCATCTCCACTTGCAACAGTTCTGTGAGAGCTTGGCAAGGTTGTACGAAAAACAGTATCGCACACCAAATATGCACCTCCATAGCCACTGGAAGAAATACGTTTTGGACCATGGTCCAGTAAAGGGTTTCCCAAACTCGGTCCTGGAGCCCGCCCCGAGTGCACATTTTTGTTTTTGCCCTAGCACTACACAGCTGATTTAAAATAATCAAAGCTTGATGATGAGTTGGTTATTTAAACCAGCTGTGTAGTGCTAGGGCAAGAAAACTAAACGTGTTTGGGAAACCCTGGTCCAGTATATGGTTTCTGGTGCTTTCCATCTGAGCGAGCAAATGCTTTCATAGGTAAACAGAAGACCAACAATCACAGCTTCTCAGTTCAGTTCATGAGAAAGGTTTTGGGAAACCAAGAGGTTAAGAGCATGGTCTGGCCATCTGACCTTGATGACATACACATAGGCCCTGATGGAAAAAAGTACTTACAGTACATACCATTGATCAGAGTGAGAATAAAGATTTGACCAGTGTTGAATTTGCAATGAGCTCAGACATTAGGGGGGATACCTAGTCAGTTGTGCAACTGAATGCATTCAACTGAAATGTGTCTTTCGCCTTTAACCCAACCCATCTGAATCAGAGAGGTGCAGTGGGCTGCCTTAATTGACATCCACGTCTTTGGCCCCCAGGGAACAGTGGGTTAACTGCCTTGCTCAGGGGCAGAACAACATATTTTTACCTTGTCAGCTCGGGGATTCAATCCAGCAACCTTTCGGTTACTGGCCCAACACTCTAACCACTAGGCTACCTGCCCCCAAACAGCTGTTTGTCATAGCAAGTCAAGAGAGGAATGATCTGTGTAGTTTTTTCACATTAATGTATCCAAACAAGGATCTCACCATTGTACAGCTGACAGAACAACATAATAAGGTATACTGGGAGAGGTTATAATCACTGATCAACGTTTTCGCTCATCATCTGTACAAGTAAAGTGGTTCGCGACATACAGATGGGCATACCACCAGATGTGAGGCTAACACCAGGCATAGTAACACAGTTGTTCTCTTGTGATGTGCTTGTTGGTTCAGCACATGAAAAGAAAATGTAAATGAAAAAAATCTGCCCCCCAATCTGTCCTGATCCGTCCCTGAATGTTTCTAATTTACACTCCTCATTTGCCAGAATTTTGAAGTCACAAACAAGAAAGTATTTAGAGCTATATTTACCTGTTTTTTTCATGCCTATTCCTAACTTAATCCTCCAAGACAATGCGCTGTAGGATGTTGGTATCCAGCCAGGCGTTAATGCGTCTCTTTCTCCTCACTGAATGAAAGACAAATGGATAAAAGGGGATCACAATCAAATTTAAATTAGGCCTAACTGAATGATAAGGAGGGTAAAGAGGTTGATTTAATTTAGAAAGACAATAGTTTAATGATGAGTGTCAGTGTCGTGTGTATAGGTGGCAGGGAAGTCAGGCGCAGGAGAGTCAAAATGGAGTGTAAATGGAATCTTTTAATAATTGACCACGTAACATGCTCCATAACACTAAAATGTACAGACATAAACAAACATGGGTACGAGGACCCGACACTCACCTATACAACATAAAACTACACTGACAATAAAACAATCTCTGACAAAGACATGAGGGTAAACAGAGGGTTAAATACACAACAGGTAATGAGTGGGATTGAAAACAGGTGTGTGGGAAGACAAGACAAAACCAATGGAAAATGAGAAATGGATTAATGATGGCTAGAAGACCGGTGATGTCGACCGCCGAGCACCGCCCGAACAAGGAGAGGCACCGACTTCGGCAGAAGTCGTGACAGGCCTGAGGAGAGACACATGGAACGAGGGGTTAATAAGGTAATTAGTGGGCAGTTGTAACCTATAACATACCTCATTCACTCTCCTCAGGACTTTAAACGGCCCCACAAACCGCGGACCCAGCTTCCGGCAGAGCAGGCGGAGGGGCAGGTTTTGGGTCGAGAGCCAGACCCTGTCCCCTGGTGCGAACACCGGGGCCTCACTGCGGCGACGGTCTGTGCCAATTTTCTGGCGCCTTATGGCGCGCTGAAGGTGGACGTGGGCTGCCTCCCAGGTTTTCTCAGCGCGCCAAAACCAATTGTCCACCGCAGGAGCTTCGGTCTGGCTCTGATGCCACGGAGCCAGAACCGGCTGATACCCTAATACACATTGAAAAGAAGTAAGGTTAGTGGAGGTGTGACGTTGCGAGTTCTGGGCCATCTCTGCCCAGGGCACGAACTTCGCCCACTCCCCCGGCCGATCCTGGCAATAAGACCGCAGATACCTACCCACATCCTGGTTAAGTCTCTCCACCTGCCCATTACTCTCGGGGTGAAAACCTGAGGTAAGACTAACCGAGATCCCCAGACGTTCCATGAACGCCTTCCAGACCCTTGATGTGAACTGGGGACCCCGATTAGACACTATATCGCCGGAAAACGTGTGTAAACAGGGCCTCTGCAGTTTGTAAGGCCGTAGGGAGACCGGGCAAAGGGAGGAGACGACCAGGATCGTGGTGTAACCCTGTGAAGGTGGAAGATCAGTCAAAAAAATCCCACGACAGGTGCGACCACGGCCGTTGAGGAACGGGTAGAAGTTGTAGCTTACCTCTGGGCAGGTGTCCAGGAGCCTTGCACTGTGCGCACACCGAGCAGGAGGAAACATAAACACTCACGTCTTTAGCTAAAGTGGGCCACCAGTACCTCCCATCAAGACAGCACATCGTCCGACCTATCCCAGGATGACGTGTGAGCCCAATAGATCAATCGGTCGCGGACAGCAGATGGAACGTACAGACGACCACAGACGACCAGCTGGACACTCAGGGAGGGAGGGCTCTGCACGTGACGCCCGCTCAATGTCCGCGTCCAAGTCCCACACTACTGGTGCCACCAAACACGAAGCTGGGAGTATGGGAGTGGGATCCATGGACCGCTCCTCTGTATCATACAGCCGAGACAATATGTCTGCCTTAACGTTCTGTGAGCCTGGTCTGTAAGAAAGAGTAAACACAAAACGAATGAAAAACATGGCCCACCTTGCCTGGCGAGGATTCAGTCTCTTCGCCTGCCGGATGTACTCCAGATTGCAGTGGTCAGTCCAGATGAGAAAAGGGTGTTTAGCCCCCTCAAGCCAATGCCTCCACGCCTTCAAGGCTTTTACGGCAGCTAACAGCTCCCGGTCCCCCACATCATAGTTTCGCTCTGCCGGGCTGAGCTTCTTCGACAAGAAAGCACAGGGGCGAAGCTTCAGTGGCGTACCCGAACGCTGCGAGAGCACTGCTCCTATCCCAGCTTCGGATGCGTCCACCTCCACTCTGAATGGCAAAGAGGGATCCGGATGAGCCAACACAGGCACCGAGGTAAACAGAGTCTTTAGGTGTCCAAAAGTCTTGTTCGCCTCAGCCGACCACTGCAAACACACCGGGCCCCCCTTCAGCAGTGAGGTAATGGGAGCGGCCACCTGACCAAACCCCGGATAAACCTCCGGTAGTAATTGGCAAACCCTAAAAAATGCTGCACCTCCTTTACCGTGGTTGGAGTCGGCCAATTACGCACGGCTGCAATGCGGTCGCTCTCCATCTCCACTCCTGAAATGGAAATCCGATGCCGTAGGAAGGAGATGGATTGTTGGAAGAACAAGCATTTCTCAGCCTTGACATATAGATCATGCTCCAACAGGCGACCAAGCACCCTGCGCACCAGGGAAACATGCTCGGCGCGTGTAGCGGAGTATATCAGAATATCATCGATTTACACCACTACACCCTACCCGTGCAGATCCCTGAAGATCTCATCTACAAATGATTGGAAGACTGATGGAGCATTCGTCAACCCATATGGCATGACAAGGTACTCATAATGACCTGAGGTGGTGCTAAATGCCGTCTTCCACTCATCACCCTTCCGAATACGCACCAGATTGTACGCACTCCTGAGATCCAATTTTGTGTAGAAGCGTGCCCCATGCCTTAACTCAATAACCGTATTTATCAGAGGTAGCGGGTAACTATATTTTACTGTGATTTTATTTAGACCTCAATAATCAATGCATGGGCGTAAACCGCCATCCTTCTTTTTCACAAAAAATAAACTCGAAGAGACAGGTGAAATGGATGGCTGAATGTACCCCTGACGCAGGGATTCAGAGACATGTGTCTCCATAGCCACCGTCTCCACTTGCGGCAGGGGATACACATAACTCCTGGGATATGCAGCGTCTATCGCACAATCCCCCCGTCGATGGGGTGATAATTGGTAATTGAGTCGCCTTCTTTTTACAGAAGGCGAGAGCCAAATCGGCATATTCGGGGGGAATGCGCACGGTGGAGACCTGGTCTGGACTTTCCACCGTAGTAGCACCAACGGAAACCCCTAAACACCTACCTGAGCACACTCGCGACCACCCCATGAGAGCCCTCTGTGGCCAAGAAACAGTGGGGTTATGACAAGCTAACCAGGGTAGGCCTAGCACCACATAATACGCAGGAGAATCAATAAGGAAAATACTCATCTTCTCCTTGTGACCCTCCTGCGTTATCATACACAAAGGTGCGGTGACCTCCCTGATAAACCCTGACCCTAATGGACGACTATCTAAGGCATGAATAGGGAAAGGCATATCCACAGAAACAATAGGGATTCCTAAACTATGAGCTAAACTTTTATTATGAAATTCCCAGCCACGCCTGAATCTACTAGCGCCTTATACATGGGGAAAAAAAACAGGAAAAGAGACAGAGACAAACATTAGTGCAACAGACGGCTCTGGATGAGAATGGTGCTTACTCACCTGGCGTGATGCCAGAGTGCCCTGCTTGCCTTCTCTATTCCCAGAGGAACCAACCCGGCACCGACCAGCAGTGTGCCCTCTGCAACCATGAATGGTGCTCCAGCGGGAACCCCCTCCGGTCTCCCTGCGCACCATCCCTCCCAATTCCATAGGTTCGGGAGAGAGGGTGTGGGAGGATGGAACCAGACCCCGATCTAGACGTCCACGAGTAGCCAGCATGTTGTCCAGCCTGATGGACATGTCTAACAGCTGGTCAAAGGTGAGGGTGGTGTCTCTACAGGCCAGCTCCCGACGGATGTCCTCGCGTAGACTACAACGGTAATGGTCGATCAGGGCCCTGTCGCTCCATCCAGCGCCGGCAGCCAGGGTCCTAAACTCCAGAGCAAACTCCTATGCACTCCTCATCTCCTGCCTCAGATGATAGAGGCGCTCACCCGCCGCTCTGCCTTCGGGTGGGTGGTCGAATACTGTCCTGAAATGGCGGGTGAACTCCTCAAAATGGGCCAACGCCGCATCCTCCTCTCTACACACAGCGCTGGCCCACTCCAGGGCTTTCCCGGTGAGGCATGAGACGAGGGCGCACCACTTCTCACGGTCCGATGGTACTGGGGAGACCGTGGCCAGATACAAGTTCAGTTTAAGAAGGAAACCCTGGCAGCCGGCAGTATCTCCGTTGTATCCCGTGGGTAGGGGTAAATGGATCTTCTGAGGTTCAGGAGGGGAAAAAGCGGTCAAGGGAGATCCCGGTTGTGGTGGTGGAGGCGCTGGAGAAACTCCCTGTCTCTCCCAGTGGTCCATATTCTGGAAAATGCGATCCAAAGCGGCGCTTAGACAGTCAATCGCCTCTGCTTGTTCCATGACGCATTCCTCCACCTCCATGAGTGATGTGTCTTCTCCTACTGACGTCATAATTTGGTCATAGATTTTGTCAGCGTCGTGTGTATAGGTGGGAGGGATGTCAGGCGCAGGAGAGTCAAAATGGAGTGTAATGGAGTCTTTTAATAATTGACCACGTAACATGCTCCATAACACTAAAATGTACAGACATAAACAAACATGGGTACGAGGACCCGACACTCACCTATACAGCATAAAACTACACTGACAATAAAACAATCTCTGACAAAGACATGAGGGGACACAGAGTGTTAAATACACAACAGGTAATGAGTGGCATTGAAAACAGGTGTGTGGGAAGACAAAACCAATGGAAAATGAAAAATGGATAAATGATGGCTAGAAGACCGGTGACGTCGACCGCCGAGCACCGCCCGAACAAGGAGAGGCAACGACTTCGGCAGAAGTCGTGACAATGAGTTTTTGTTATACCTATTTATCAGCAGCAAATAATTTGACCGCATGTCTTGTGAGTTGATAACATTCTCTTTTATATATTACTTTGTAAAAATAAGCTGTTATGGGACTGTTTTATTTACTATAACTGTATTACTAATGATATTTATTGTAAGGGTAATGAAAACATGCTAAGTGTTGCAGTAGGCCTAATAATGCACAGTCTGTTATATCTGGAGTAATTCTCCTGTCTTATCCGGTGTCCTGTGTGAATTTAAGTATGCTCTCTCTCTCCTGGAGGACCTGAGCTCTAGGACCATGCCTCAGGTCTACCTGGCATGATGACTCCTTGTTGTCCCCAGTCCACCTTGCCGTGCTGCTGCTCCAGTTTCAACTGTTCTGCCTGCGGCTATGGAACCCTGACCTGTTCACTGTAATTACTATTATTTGTGCTGGTCATTTATGAACATTTGAATATCTTGGCCATGTTCTGTTATAATCTCCACCCGGCACAGCCAGAAGAGGACTGGCCATCCCTCATAGCCTGGTTCCTCTCTAGATTTTGGCCTTTCTAGGTAGTTTTTCCTAGTCTCCGTGCTTCTACACCTGCATTGCTTGCTGTTTGTTTTAGGCTGGGTTTCTGTACAGCACTTTGAGATATCAGCAGATGTAATAAGGGCTATATAAATATTTGAAAATGTGATTTGATCCTTGACTTTATCCAAGTTGATGAACGGGAAACAAACAATGCCATTCAATCTGTACAGCTGTCCCATCGAAACTACACCTAAACTATACAAAAACAAATTTCACATATAATAAGAGTTAGCCTATAGACACAATTAAATTGACAATAATCTGATGTGTCAATATTAGGCCTATTAGTTCTCAAAATGTACAAGAAGAGATGGGCACATATTGTAATTGACTGATGCAGGGAAAGGACCATCGCTTTATCAAATTATCCTTCAGAGTCACATGCAGGTAAAATATTGTGATATCTATATAGTATCTGAAAGAGCGTATTCTGCAGTTTCAATGACACTTGTCAAATAACTCTCAAAATTCAAGATGTGCAGCTCTTGTTAAAAAAATGTACTTTTTCCAGAAGTATCTGTGTTGTCCATGCATTCAGCATATGACCACTCACGGTCAGGCTTATTATGGCTACTACAATGGTTGCTAAATTAAAAGTTTTGCGATTATGCTGCAGGACTTAGAGGTCATTTGTGGTTTAGTACGGTACCCTGCGTCACTACTTCATTGCTCCAGACCAGCGCAAGGCGGAGTTAGAGCACTGATTTTGCTTTTGGGTCCCAAGGTGTTACTGTGTCTCTAACTGACATTGAGTGTGCGACATAAGCCACATGGAAAATTATATTTGGGCACGACTTCAAAATTCATTTCAATGAATTGAGGATGAAGAAGGTGATTGAATTTAGAACAATAGTGTAAGAATTGCTATTCCTCTGTCCTGCAGCACACATATGGAAAAATACACTTGTTTTTTTGTTACTACTCGTCAGTATTAGTTTACTAAAACTGTTATTACACTAAGGTTTTTATTCTAAGATAAACTTGGATTACAATTAGGGTGTGGAAATGTTAGGATTATTTTGCTCTTACTGTAATAGTGTAGCCTACTATTGACCGGTAGTGCCGACTGGGAGACCCATGAGGTGATGGTAGGCTTTTGATTTCTCGCCTTCTAAAAACATAAATAAATTATTCCAAAAATCAAACTGGCTTTATTTACAAATTAGTAACAATGTCTCACCCCATTTTCAAGAATGGCCTTTTTCTCGCTCACTTTACGTTATTTGAAAATGAAATCATCTCCAAAATTATATTATTATTATTTATTCATTTAGAATGATATTAAAGCCCCTTAGATATTCTCACAGATATATAAGCAACCCTGTGTTTCATAAGCGTTGCAGGCTGTGAATTCTGCAAACAACGTTTCTAGCAGGACAATATATATTGGTCATATTGGTCATGGCTCCTGAGTGGAGCACAATGGGATTGACTTGCAGTTCTCCAGCTTTATCCACTGAGATAGCGGTAGGCCACGAGGTTCAATGCACAAGGGCAGGAGGCACGGGACGGGCCACAGAGTAGCGCACAGAAGACAGACCTAGCCCATGGGGAAGGAAGGAGGAGGAAGAGGGATGGGGGCTGGACTCCCACCCCACCCCACTGGGAGCACAGAGCAACACTTTAACCTCTTGGAACTACCGCTCCCGGATCCGGGAGAATTGTCATCAACTGACACTAAGTAGCATAACGCAACGGACAAAAAATAAAAAATATTCATATTCATGAAATCACAAGTGACGTATATTGAAATGCAACTTAGCCTTTTGTTAACCTCTTCAGTCGACCCTCTACTTTTTTGAACATTTTGTTAAAAATCGCGCAACATTTCAGCGCCCTGCTACTCATGCCAGGAATATAGTACGTTCATATGGTTAGAATGTGTGTATAGGAAACCCTCTGACGTTTTTAAAACTGGTTAAATCACGACTGTGGCTATTACATAATGTGCGTTACATCGGAAAGCGCAGGAAAACCTGATCACAGAAAATGGAAATAAATATCCTTGCGCCACTACCGCAATTGTTAACAGTGAGCCGAATTAGACAAGACAGAGCATTCAACTCCCACAGCATCCCCATGTTGTCGAGTATCTTGTGAATGTAATCCTCTTTGATTCTTGGTTGAACCGAAAGAGGGGCACGACGTACCGCCGGTCTCCGCCCAGATCATTCCGGAAGAGCTCTCTCCTGAAATTTTTTCCAAGACGACAGCTAATGATATGTACATCGCCTACGGATGATTTTTATCGCTTATTAACGTTTACTAATACCTAAAGTAGCATTACAAACGTATTTCGAAGTGTTTTGTGAAAGTTTATCGTCTACTTTTTGAATTTTAAAAAATGACGTTACGTTGTGAAATCGCTGTTTTTTTCGTTTATCACACAGTCTACATATAACGATATCTTGGCTTTATATGGCCCGATTTAATCGAAATAAAGACCCAATAGTGTTTATGGGACATCTAGGAGTGCCAACAAAGAAGATGGTGAAAGGTAATGACTGTTTTCTATTTTATTGTGCGGTTTGTGTAACGCCGAAATGCTAATTATTTGTTTACGTCCCCTGCTGTGCTTTTCTGTTGTAGTGTATTGGTGCATGCTATCAGATAATAGCTTCTCATGCTGTCGCTGAAAAGCATTTTAAAAATCTGACTTGTTGCCTGGATTCACAACGAGTGTAGCTTTAATTTGATACCCTGCATGTGTATTTTAATGAACTTTTGAGTTTTAACTAATACTATTAGCATTTAGCGTAGCGCATTTGCATTTCCAGAGCTCTAGTTGGGACGCAAGCGTCCCAGGTAGAGGTAAGAGGTTAATCACCCTGTCATCTCAGATTTTGAAATTATGCTTTACAGCCAAAGCAAGACGAGCATAGCATTATGCCTAGCTAGCAGCAGGCAGCTTGGTCACGAAAATCAGAAATGCAATCAAATTAAATTGTTTACCTTTGATGAGCTTCACATGTTTTCACTCACTAGACTTCCAGTTAGATAGCAAATGTTCCTTTATTCCATAAAGATTATTTTTGTAGCCGAAATAGCTCCGTTTGTTCTTCATGTTTGGCTGAGAAATCGACCGGAAATTGCGGTCACGACAACTAGACACATTAGCGAAGCCATAGAAAAAGGAATCTGGTTGATATCCCTTTCACTGCTCAATAGGGACGCATAGGAACGCAGAGGTTTCTAAATAAGAGTCACTTCCTGATTGGATTTTTCTCAGGCTTTCACCTGCAATATCAGTTCTGTTTATACTCACAGACAATATTTTTACAGTTTTGGAAACTTTAGAGTGTTTTCTATCCTAAGTTGTCAATTATATCCATATTCTATTAACTGGTCCTGAAAAATAGCCCGTTTACTTTGGGAATGTTATTTTTTCCAAAAATGAAAATAGTGCCCCCTAGTTTCAAGAGGCTAAGGGACATTGCATTAATAATGGCGCTGACTAGGGAAACGTTCTCGCTGTTATTAGTGCCTGTCTGCACGTTCAAACTAAAACAATGTAACTATTAATGGCGCGAAAAATGCCCCTTAGATATGAATTTGGAGGGAAGAAATGATTAAATATTAGTGCATTAGACCGCTCACTAAAGGCGTCAGTCAAAGTTATACTTTAATCCAAACTGGATTTAACAAAAAAGGACATGAAAAGCGCACATTTGTATTTTTTAAATGTCTCCAGTAGATTTTCTGTTCCTACTGAAAGCCCTAATCTGCTCACTTAAATGAATATAGATCCTGGTCATGGTGCTACAGTATGTTGTTACAGCATAATCAAAGTGAGGACAATCGGCGATCTGCTGTATACTTATGGCCTATTGTAAGCAGAATGTCACACCTTTCCAGTACTCCTCACCCCAATCCTGAGGCAAATGTGGTTTACCAGTGAACCTCCGGGTGTTCATTAAGACTTGAGGATAGGGGGCAGTATTTTCACTTTGGATGAATTGCGTGCCCATAGTGAACTGCATCCTACTCTGTCCTAGATTGCTTATATATGCATATTATTATGACTATTGGATAGAAAACACTCTGAAGTTTCTAAAATGGTTTCAATTATGTCTGTGAGTATAACAGAACTCATAGGGCAGGCAAAGTGAAATTCTGAATACATGACTAATTTCAAAGTCATCGCCTATCCACTTCCAAATAAGATATGGATCTGGTAGCACTTCATACGCCTTCCACTAGATGTACTCATTCAGTAGAACGTGGAACGGAGCTTCTGGTGTGAACTTTAACCGAATGGGAGGGGAAATAGTCACTGTCCCGACAGAATGCCATTTCCCTGTGGCGCATTTGTCTGTGGGTGTCACCATCGTTCCATTTGGCTGCAGATGAAAACGTATGCTCCGGTTGGAACGTTATTGGATATATATGAAAATAACATCCTGAAGATTGATTCTCTACTTAGTTTGTCCAGTTTATTCAACCTGAAATATATATTTTTTAAGTTTTCGTCCGAGTTCTCCTGGACCAGCGTCAGCTTTTGGGCACGTGAGCTGAAAGTGCTAGCAAATGCAGCTAATTGGACACTAGTATCGGACATTATGGAACAAAACAACGATTTATTGTGAAACTAGAACTCCTTGCACTGCATTCTGAATGAAAGATCATCAAAGGTAAGGGAATATTTATGTTGTAATTTCATATTTCTGTTGACTCCAACATGGCGGAGAAATATATTTACGTCTGAGCACTGTCTCAGATTATTGCATGGTAGGCTTTTTTGTAACGTTTTTAAAAAATCTGACAGAGCGGTTGCATTAAGAACCAGTATATCTTTAATTATATGTAGAACATGTAGCTTTAGTCAAAGTTTATGATGAGTATTTTTGTTATCTGGCGTAGCTTTCTATAATTCCTCCGGATATTTTGGACTCATTTCTGAACATGGCGTCAATGTAAACCGAGACTTGTGGATATAAATATGCATATTATCGAACAAAACATAAATGTATTGTGTAACATGTCATATGAGTGTCATCTGATGAAGATTTTCAAAAGGTTAGTGATTCATTTTATCTCGAATATTTTTGAATTCCCTGAATTCCCATGAAGATTTTCTAAAGGTTAGTGATTAATTTTATCTCAAATATTTTTGAATGGGGGGGGGTAGTTCCCCTAGGGGATCGCCTTGCCATAACAGGTTTTAATACTGTGTCTCAGAAGTTTCTGTCCATGACTGCTGCAAACCGAAAAATCATTAAAGACAGAGTTAATGTGTACTTGAGGTCACCGACAAAGTCTGGACATGGCTTGCTCTCCCTTATGTAAGAAACTAGGCACTTTACGATGTTTACTACAGTATGGCTATTAGCAGGACAATAGACTTGCCTAGAAGGAGGGTAGGGGGAGCATTCTATCGTAAAATGTATTTCTTAGTTAGGTTGACTGTATCACAACCGGCTGTGATTGGTTGCAATTTCAGTTTAAACTACCAGAAAAAGACAGAACAAATATTGTGGTTAAACTCAAATATCGTAATTTATTTTAAAAAACAACATTTATCAATTGGAACCTTTAACATGTGGAAGGGGGTATTATTATGTAGTATCACATCCGACCGTGATTGGAAGTCCCATAGTGTTTGGTCCAGGGTTTCTCTCCCTCTAAAAGCAAAAATGTATGTTTTGGCCTTCATTCAGATTACAATCGCATACTTTCATTTTTTTTTAAATGAAATTACCTCCAAAATATTGTGATATATATAATCAAGTGGATGGCATAGTCATATAGCCCCAGCACCTACATAAAGCTGAGTGACTCACTCATGCATGGCTTTGGATCAACATTCTTTGATAGTCTTTATGAAGAAATGTTTTGGTTATCCTGACCTGGAAACCATGTACATTATTAGAATTGCCCATTATGGGCTATTAGCAGGACAATATACCTTTACCAACACCTAGCCTCTCTGTATTTTGATGCTTTGTGCAGGGTAATTGATCAGCATTAAAACCTTTGTGGATGGGGCCTCCCTAGTGGCGATGCGGTCTAAGACACTACATCACAGTGCAAACTGCGTTGCTACAAATGCTGGTTTGATACCCGTGCTGGCCAGCACCGGGAGACCCATGAGGGGGCTTTTGGTGACATTAGTCTCACTATTGTTGAGTAATGTGCTGTTAAAAGGGTTGTAGGTCTTATTTATTTAAAAAGCATATAGAAGTTAGAAGTAATAGGATTTGAAGCAATAACTATTTCAGAAATGCTTTGCGCTGCTCTGAGACAAGTATGGAGACTGGTCTTGATAAATCATTGAGATGTTTATTTTCACTGAATCTCCATTTGGGCATTGGTTACACTATAATTAGGGTGTGGAAATGTTATACCCCTTATAATCCTCCAATCCTCTTATACTCTTAGTACTGTAGCCTACTCTGTAGCCTACTCCTGCCTGTCACGTTGTACAGCGCCATATTTTCTGTTCCATCCTAACGGAAACACTGAGGGTTTTGTTTTTTGTTTTTCTTGGTATAGAAACACCATCATATGAATCTAATTAATTAAGCAACATTTATTCAAATC
Organism: Oncorhynchus nerka; assembly: GCF_034236695.1. Lineage (NCBI taxonomy): Eukaryota > Metazoa > Chordata > Actinopteri > Salmoniformes > Salmonidae > Oncorhynchus > Oncorhynchus nerka. The sequence goes on along the minus strand of NC_088413.1, from coordinate 50,287,171 downwards.
AATCCCATATACCATGTTCTTAAAAAAAAGGTTTTAAATGATCTAGTAATGCCAATATTGAAGACTAACAAATGCTTCTCAAAGATGCCCTCTGGCACTGAAAAATGGCTGACAATGAAATAACGTGTATAATTATGCAGCAGCCCGCAAGGTGTGCTGCAGTATGACACAACTTTTAACCTGTATAAGCATAAACTAGTAACATAATAAACATACAATTTAAATATCCTATTCTGTCGTCAATGGATGAATTGGTGCTAGAAACCAGATAGAAACTGATAATGGTGCATGTGACTTCAGTTAAGTTTTGAATAGCTCCAATGTCGAAACCAAGTACTTGCTCATTGGCTTTCCATATCTGGGGAAAGATGAAACCAGGCCAGTGAGTGAGCGACTTTCTGAGACTGTAGTTTTGAGACTCATGGAGACTTACATGGGCAAAGGCAGAAATGTGACCATGAACAACTTCTTCACATCAATTTTCCTGGCAGACAAATTGATTGCAAAGAAGCCAATCCTGCTCGGAACAGTGAACAAACAAAGGCGGGAGCTGCCCCCCAACATACCAGCTGTACTCCACATCAGTGATGGAAAGTGGTAAAGCAACACTCACAGTCGAGCTATGTTTTCCTCTCAAGTCTAGAACGTTTTTTAATTTGTAGTCTCGCTCAACCCTCGCACTTTCTCCACTGCATTTCATAGCCAAGTTATGTAGCCGACGTACTAGCCAAGTCTCCCTCTTTTCATCAGAGAAAACAGCTTGATTCTAGCCATTACCGTTCAAAAGATATGACCCATAATACGGCATTAGATATTTTCTTTCTGTTGTGCATTGGCAGGTCTCCTTTTACATTCATAAGCATATCGTGGGCTGTTCTAAAACTAGGCAACTTGTGGACCGAACAGTTAACCATTTGTTTAGGCCTCTCATTTTACCTCATTATCAGGGTTGGGGAGTAACGCATTACATGTAAGGGATTACAAAAAAACAGTAGCTGTAATCCGTTACGTTACCAGCAAAAATACTGTAATCAGATTACAGATACTTTTGAAAAACTAGATGATTACTTCAATGATTACTTTTCAATTCAGAAAGGATGTTTGTGAAAAAAATCTTTGACACTTCTCTGTTTTCTCAATGACATTCAAATCAGCATTGAAAAAAGGCGTAAGTTTAAGTTTGTTCCACATGAGCGAGTCTGACAACAAGTCAGAGACCACTATGATGACACACCAAATGTGTTTGATGGATTGCGGGAAAGGAGCAAGAATAGGCTTTTGTAAGCTACAGTAGTCCAATCTATGTCTTTCAATGGTGCGGTGCGACTTCTGTCGGCATTCAAAGATTATCTAACTTGAACAAACACTTCAAGGTAAGGAGAACAGCAGTGGTGTAGTCTAAGGCGATACGGATATGACTTATTATTGATATCTACATAGCGCATTGATGTTAATCACACTGCTGCTCTCTCATTTAGCCATTTGCGCCTTACTGTATGTATTGTGGTTGTTGTGGATGGCTGTTCACAAATCTAAATGTGTATTTGAACCCAATAATGGTTGAATTCAAGACGTTTAAGCTGCATATCAATCATTGTTTTTTAAATCAGTGGACAGCCAGTGAAAAATGCACTCTTGCAACAGCTGCATAGTGCAGATCCCAGCCTATGGAATATAAGTTGGGCTTTTATTGCTCAATCTAATTCATGCTGATAAAAAAATATATATGTGCCTAAAGGACACATGCTCAGACTCGCACACTTTTGATAGACTTAAAGAAGCAATCTGTAGTTGCTACATCCATTTTTGGACTTATACATGATATTTATTAATGTGAAAGTATAATTTCATCATGTTATTATATGTAATAGAACAATGATGTGTTAGAAGAAGCCTACATAACCAACCCTTAAAGTAAAATTTAACATCCTGTCACGACTTCCTCCGAAGTCGGTCCCTCTCCTTGTTCGGGTGGCGTTCGGTGGGTGGTGTTCGGTGGTCGACGTCACCGGCCTTCTAGCCATCGCCGATCCACTTCTCATTTTTCATTTGTTTTGTCTTTGTTTTACACACCTGGTTTCAATTCCCCAATTACATGTTCATTATTTAACCCTCTGTTTTCCCCATGGTTTTTGTGCGTGTTTGTGGGCTTGGTGTTACTTCATGTATTTTACATTTTTGAGTAAAATTCCTTTTTGTTACTCATCTCTGCTGTCCTGCGCCTGACTCCTCTGCACCAGCTACACCCAGATCCTTACACATCCATATAATGCCAACTATGTAAACTTTGACATGGATTTGTCATTCAATTGGTAATATACAATTTTGTCTTTTTCTAATGACTCTTAAGGGGAAAGTAATCTAAAAGTAACTGCATGTAATCAGATTGTGTTGCTGAGTTTGGGTAATCCAGAAGTTACGTTACTGATAAAATGTAGAAAGTAGAAAGTAACCTACCAACCTAACTCATTAGTTAGCTATAGCGAACAACCTGGGGCACATACAGCAGGAAGCAACATTTTGGAATGTTCAGATAAAAATATGCTATGTAGAACCAATACGCATCTCTGACATGTTGAATAAAGTATAAAAATGGCTCAATTTATGGAATTTTTATCTGCAATGCTCGACAACGTTTTGCAACTGAACGAGGCCCTGGTAACATTAGCAGTAGTCTATATGCAAACATTTGGTGGCACAGAAAGAAAGGAAAATGAATAGAAAACTATTTATATAGACTAAATCCCTCTTGCCACCACACTATATCTGACAGGGTAAATAACTTTATTGTGAGTTAATGTGGACCCAGTGACTCAGACTTGAGCACTTGGACCAGGACTCGAGCACGGCAACTCGGACTTCAGCCCTAGGGACTCGTGACTACCATTGGTGTCTTGGACTCGAGCACAGGGGCCCTGGGACTCGATTCGGACTTGAGGTTTAGTGAATCACCTACATCACTGGGCGAAAAAGTAATTCGCTCCCATTCAAATTCATTAGACCACATTTGGACATCAATGTGATTGTGGGGTCTGTGGGACGGCAATGACGCGACAGAGTGACAGAGGTGCAACCCATACTACTTTGCTGATTGTGATTGTGCTACTCTCTCTCTCTCTATCTCTGCCCTTGTGTGTGTCTGTTTGTTTTGTGTGTAATATGCAATATACTAGTCTGGTGCTGCAGTCTCTCTCTCTCACTCACTCTCTCCTTGAGCAACTTGTACTGGCAGCCTTTGGCCATTAGGCCAAAACGTTGAATGCAGACACAGAGATGTTTCTAAATAAAAATATCTCCACATGGACAACATTTCTCAGATCTTCCACAGTTTTCCTTTACAGTTGAAGAGTTTTATTGAGGCAAGGCCATTGCCACTGTCAGTTTGAAGGAAATATTGAGGGACAGGGTCCACCCAAGCATAGTGAATAATGCTCCATAATGTATTTTGCCCATCTGAAGTGTGTAAACAAAATATTACCTCCTAGCACCCTGCATTGACAAAAACTAGCACATTTCCAATGCACTGTCAACATGAATATGGCACACAGCAGAGACAGCCCAGAAAAGGAAGAATATTTATAACATGGTATTCATGTACAGTACCTACATTTGCCAGTGCTATAAAAAAAATAGCTCATCATCAATAAACAGGAGAGTGGCATAGTCCTCGGTTGATTGTCATTATTTACTTGGATATCTTCACACGTTACATCAAAGGTATTTTTCACATGCTTCGTAAACAACACGTTGGAGACTAACAGTGAAATGCTTACTTACATCATTATCCTTTTAAGTTATGCAACTGCCGAGAGTCTTGCTGTACTCTGGGGGTCCTGGAAATAGCCTGGATGCCTGTGTGCCACGTGAATATTTAACCAATTGCTGTTTAACATTAAGCCTGGCCCCTCCTCTGTCTAGGGACACATGGAGCTTTGACGGGGCCAGAACTAATCCCTTTCCACAGGGTTTCTGCAGATTTGATCAGTAAAGACCTCAGTGAGAGGAGATGAAGGCTCATAGTACTGTAATCACATGTAAACTCAGCAAAAAAAGAAACGTCCCTTTTTCAGGACCCTGTCTTTCAAAGATAATTCATAAAAATACAAATAACTTCACAGATCTTCATTATAAAGGGTTTAAACACTGTATAGAATGATAACTTTGCTAAAACATTCAATGGTTTTTGATAATATTTGTATTGTTGTTGTATGAAATATCCTTGGAATGTCCTAACATTCACTAAAATGCTGTAACCACCACAGGACATTCTCCAAAAGTTCTCATTAGGTTTCCAAGTAATGTAATAACACAATGTTTTCCCAGAAAATCAAAATTGCCTGGAAAATTTCCCAAAACATTTGTTAGGTTGCAGAAAAATGTCTCATAACACAAAAACTGTCTAGTCGTGCTGATGATTATACAAAGTTTGTATAAAACGTTCCCCTGATGTTGCAAGAACGTTCCCAGAACAATTTTGTCTGTTCTTTAAAAGGTTCATAGAATGTTTCATTAAATTGTTGAAACAACTGGTGGGAATATTGTGGGGATATCACAAAATATGTGTTCTAAACCACAAAAACTGTCCAGTTGTGCAGAAGATTATACAATGTTTCTTTTAGGGTGAAAAGAACATTCACCACATGTTACAAGAACATTCCCAAAACATATTTTTTATTTTAAAGTTCCTAACACATAAAATTCATACTTTGAGTTGCTTGACATGGTACTCCTGTCTTATTTTTCATGATCTGAAGAGCAAAAGTGATCTTAGAACAGCACTCATAGTCTTGGATACCTGTAAATATGGGCCCAGTTGTCAGTATACAGTTGAAGTCGGAAGTTCACATACACTTAGTCATTAAAACTCGTTTTTCAACCACTCCACAAATTTCTTGTTAACAAACCTTAGTTTTGGCAAGTCGGTTAGGACATCTACTTTGTACATGACAAGTAATATGTCCAAAAACTGTTTACAGACAGGTTATTTCACTTATAATTCACTGTATCACAATTCCAGTGGGTCAAAAGTTATCATACAATAAGTTGACTGTGCCTTCAAACAGCTTGGAAAATTCCTGAAAATTATGTAATGGCTTTAGAAGCTTTTGATAGGCTAATTGACATCATTTGAGTCAATTGGAGGTGTACCTGTGGATGTATTTCAAGGCCTACCTTCAAACAATAGTACGTAAGTATAAACACCATGGGACCACGCAGCCGTCATACCGCTCAGGAAGGAGACGCAACCTGTCTCCTAGAGATTAACGAATCTTGGTGCGAAAAGTGCAAATCAATCCCAGAACAACAGCAAAGGACCTTGTGGAGATGCTGGAGGAAACAGGTACAAATGTATCTATATCCACAGTATAACAAGGTTTGCAAGCCGGAGGGGTTGGTGCACTTCACAAAATAGATGACATTATGAGGAAAGAAAATGATGTGGATATATTGAAGCAACATCTCAAGACATCAGTCAGGAAGTTAACAACTTGTTAGAGAAGCGGTCCCGTTGTGGGGATCAAATCAGCGGAAATTTCAAGTGCATAGTTTTTGATAAAACTCAAACTTTCATTAATACACACATACAAGGTACTGAATTAAAGCTACACTCATTGTGAATCTATCCAACAAGTCAGATTTGTAAAATGCTTTTCGGCGAAAGCATGAGAAGCTATTATCTGATAGCATACACCCCCAAAGTACTGCAACGTCACCTAACGACAGATTTTGCGATAGCCGGGGCTACCCAAAACGCAGAAATAAAATATAAAACATTCATTACCTTTGACGAGCTTCTTTCTTGGCACTCCTAGATGTCCCATAAACATCATTTTGGGTATTTTTTTCGATTAAATCGGTCCATATATAGCCTAGATATCGATCTATGAAGACTGTGTGAACAACGAAAAAAATAGCGTTTTCTAACGTAACGTCATTTTTTTAAATTAAAAAAGTTGACGATAAACTTTCACAAAACACTTTTGTAATGCAACTTTAGGTATTAGTAAACGTTAATAAGCGATCAAATTGATTACGAGGCGAAGTATATTCTATAGCTGTCCGTCTGGAAATAATGTCCGGGTAAATCTCAACCAAAATATCCAGTCGGAGACCTGTCTCTTGTTCGTTTGACCAAGAAACAAACCCTAGGCAAATGACAAGACTGTTGACATCGTGTGGAAGCTGTAGGTATTGCAACCTTGGCCTCATTTAATCTGGGTCACCTTTAACAAATGGTTGAAGTCGCGCATGGATATATTTTCCCATTTTCAGTGATCAGATTTTCCTGCACTTTTAGATGAAACGCACGTTCTGTTATAGTCACAGCCGTGATTTAACCAGTTTTAGAAACGTCTGAGTGTTTTCTATCCACACATACTAATCATATGCATATACTATATTCCTGGCATGAGTAGCAGGGCGCTGAAATGTTGCGCGATTTTTAATGGTCTCAAATGGGTCTTCCAAATGGACAATGACCCCAAGCATACTTCCAAAATGGCTTAAGGACAACAAAGCCCTGACCTCAATTCCATAGAATATTTTTGGGCAGAAGTGAAAAAGCATGTGCGAGCAAGGAGGCCTACAAACCTGACTCAGCTACACCAGCTCTGTCAGGAGGAATGGGCCAAAATTCACCCAACTTATTGTGGCAGGCTACCCGAAACGTTTGACCCAAGTTCAACAATTGAAATGCAATGCTACCAAATACTAATTGAGTGTATGTAAACTTCTGACCCACTGGGAATGTGATGAAATAAATAAAAGCTGAAATAAATAATTATTTCTACTGTTATTCTGACATTTTACATTCTTAAATAAAGTGGTGATCCTACCTGACCTAAAACAGGGAATTTTTACTTGGATTATTTATTTATTTATCTGTTGTTTTACCAGGTAAATTGACTGAGAACACATTCTCATTTGCAGCAACGACCTGGGGAATAGTTACAGGGGATAAATGAGCCAATTGTACACTGGGGGTTATTAGGTGACCGTGATGATTTGAGGGCCAGATTGGGAATTTAGCCAGGACACCGGGGTTAACACCCCTACTCTTACAATAAGTGCCATGGGATCTTTAACCTCTTGCCTCTACTTGGGACGCTTGCGTCCCAACTAGAGCTCTGGAAATGCAAATGCGCTACGCTAAATGCTAATAGTATTAGTTAAAACTCAAAAGTTCATTAAAATACACATGCAGGGTATCAAATTAAAGCTACACTCGTTGTGAATCCAGGCAACAAGTCCGATTTTTAAAATGCTTTTCGGCGACAGCATGAGAAGCTATTATCTGATAGCATGCACCAATACACTACAACAGAAAAGCACAGCAGGGGACGTAAACAAAATAATTAGCATTTCGGCGTTACACAAACCGCACAATAAAATAGAAAACAGTCATTACCTTTCACCATCTTCTTTGTTGGCACTCTAGATGTCCCATAAACACTATTGGGTCTTTATTTCGATTAAATCGGGCCATATAAAGCCAAGATATCGTTATATGTAGACTGTGTGATAAACGAAAAAAACAGCGATTTCACAACGTAACGTCATTTTTTTTAATTCAAAAAGTAGACGATAAACTTTTACAAAACACTTCAAATACGTTTGTAATGCTACTTTAGGTATTAGTAAACGTTAATAAGCGATAAAAATCATCCATAGGCGATGTAGAAATCATTAGCTGTCGTCTTGGAAAAAATTTCAGGAGAGAGCTCTTCCGGAATGATCTGGGGCGGAGACCGGAGGTAAGTCGTGCCCTCTTTCGGTTCAACCAAGAATCAAAGATGATTCAATTCACAAGACTCTAGACAACATGGGGATGCTGTGGGAGTTGAATGCTCGGTCTTATCTAATTCGGCTCACTGTTAACAATTGCTGGAAGTGGCGCAAGGATATTTATTTCCATTTTCTGTGATCAGGTTTTCCTGCGCTTTCCGATGTAAACGCACGTTATGTAATAGCCACAGTCGTGATTTAACCAGTTTTAAAAACGTCCGAGGGTTTCCTATCCACACATTCTAACCATATGAACGTACTATATTCCTGGCATGAGTAGCAGGGCGCTGAAATGTTGCGCGATTTTTAACAAAATGTTCAAAAAAGTAGAGGGTCGACTGAAGAGGTTAATGACCTCAGATAACCGTTTAACATCCCATCTGAAAGACAGCATCATACACAGGGCAGTGTCACTGCCAGAGGAAAGAGTGCCTCCTACTGGCCCTCCAACACCACTTCCAGCAGCATCTGGTCTCCCACCCAGGAACTGACCAGGACCAACCCTGCTTAGCTTAAGAAAAAAGCCAACAGTGGTGTGCAGGGTGGTATGCTGCTGGGTTAGATGTCAGGAATTGTGAAAAACTGAGTTTAAATGTATTTGGCTAAGGTGTATGTAAACTTCCGACTTCAACTGTCGGAGCATGGGTGAAGTGATGGTGAATAACCCAGTGTTTTAATAAAATAATTTAAAAAATGTACATATGCAGTGAAGCCGCTTAACATTTACATTACATTCAGTCATCTAGAGGATGACCTACAGGAGCAACCAGGGTCAAGCTCCCTGCTTTAAGGGCACGTCGACAGATATCCCACCATGTTAAAATGGGGACCGGAACCTTTGGCCACCGCCCCAAGCTCCCAACCGCCAGACCAACAACCATACAAAATCCCCCATAGTTCCCCGAGAGCTGCCCCTCAATCATCCGAGACGCCCCCCCACAATTACCCAACTCTCCTCCAAAACAACAATAGAAAAATAAAATATATTAAAGTCAACAAAAAAAACAGCAAGGCCAACTGTACATGTTTCAGTGCATGTATGGCACTATTTACATGTCTGTGTGTATGTCCATGTGTCTGTACATGTGTACGTTTGAATGCTAGTGTGTGTATATGCATGTGTACACGCATACAAGCACCTGCGCGGCATCAGCCTCAGGCAAACAGATATATGAGACAGTGTTGCCCCTCACTGTCATTCAAACATACTTTTTTGTTTGTTTATTTTGACGCTATTTTTTACTTTTATCTTTGACCATCATTCTATCCCCCGCCCAGCAACTCCAATTCCACTTGTCTCCAGTTCCACATCCCAACCATCAGTTCCCTCAGACTATCCCACCTATCTTCTTTCTGTGATGTATAATTTGAGTCTATCGAATCGATGTATTGCGAGTTGAAGATAAATACTTTTACTAAGACTATTAGAATATTAGTATTTGACTGACCAGGTATCTTCAGATCTTCCAACATTATTTCTAGGGTAGATTTTAGATTAAAGTTACGCTTTTTCTGCCATTTCTGATCCTGAGACCAGAAACAGGCTACCTGAGAGTAATACCAGAAGAAATGGTCTATTGATTCTGTATCCACACAGCAAAATCTACAGAGCTGCGATGATTTTATGCCCAAAATATGCAATAATTTTAGCTGAAAGGCACGAAGTTGTAAATCTTGCGTCGTTTAATATATCAACTCATACTGTCGTGGCCAAAAGTTTTGAGAATTACACAAATATTCATTTTCACAAAGTCTGCTGCCTCAGTTTGTATGATGGCAATTTGCATATACTCCAGAATGTTACGAAGAGTGATCAGACAAATTGCAATGAATTGCAAAGTCCCTCTTTGCCATGCAAATGAACTGAATCCCCAAAAAAATTCCACTGCATTTCAGCCCTGCCACAAAAGGACCAGCTGACATCATGTCAGTGATTCTCTCGGACAAGGCTGGAGACTCTGTCATGCTGATTGACTTCGAATAACAGACTGGAAGCTTCAAAAGGAGGGTGGTGCTTGGAATCATTGCTCTTCCTCTGTCAGCCATGGATACTGCAAAGGAAACACGTGCCGTCATCATCGCATTGTACAAAAAGGGCTTCACAGGCAAGGATATTGGTGCCAGTAAGATTGCACCTAATTCAGCCATTTATCGGATCAACAAGAACTTCATGGAGAGGGGTTCTATTGTTGTGAAGAAGGCTTCGGGGCACCCAAGAAAGTCCAGCAAGCGCCAGGACCATCTCCTAAAGTTGATTCAGCTGCGGGATCGGGGCACTACCAGTACAGAGCTTGCTCAGGAATGGCAGCAGGCAGGTGTGAGTGCATCTGCACGCACAGTGAGGCGAAGACTTTTGGAGGATGGTCTGGTGTCAAGAAGGACAGCAAAGAAGCCACTTGTCTCCAGGAAAAACATCAGGGACAGACTAATATTCTTCATAAAGTACAGGGATTGGACTGCTGAGGACTGGGGTAGAGTCATTTTCACTGATGAATCCCCTTTCTGATTGATTGGGGCATCCGGAAAAAAAGAAGACAAGGTGAGCGCTACCATCAGTCCTGTGTCATGCCAACAGTAAAGCATACTGAGACCATTCACGTGTGGGGTTGCTTCTCAGCCAAGGGAGTGGGCTCACTCACAATTTTGCCTAAGATCACAGCCATGAATAATGAATGGTACCAACACATCCTCCGAGAGCAACTTCTCCCAACCATCCAGGAACAGTTTGGTGACGAACAATGCCTTTTCCAGCATGATGGAACACCTTGCCATAAGGCAAAAGTGAAAAGTAAATGGCTCGGGGAACAAAACATAGATATTTTGGGTCCATGGCCAGGAAACTCCCCAGACCTTAAAACCTCTTTGGGTTGCAATCCCGTTAATGGGATGATATGACAACAGCCAGTGAAAGTGCAGGGCGACAAATTCATAACAAACAGAAATCTCATAATTAAAATTCCTCAAACATACATGTATCTTATACCGTTTTAAAAGGTAGGCTTGTTGTTAATCCCACCACAGTGTCCGATTTCAAATAGGCTTTACGGCGAAAGCACCACAAACGATTATGTTAGGTCACATCCAAGCCACAGAAAAACACAGCCATTTTCCAAGCCAAAGAGAGGAGTCACAAAAAGCACAAATAGAGTTAAAATGAATCACTAACCATTGATGATCTTCATCAGATGACACTCATAGGACTTCATGTTACACAATACATGTATGTTTTGTTTGATGAAGTTCATATTTATATAAAGAAATCTGAGTTTACATTGGCGCGTTACATTCACTAGTTCCAAAAACATCCAGTGCTTTTGCATAGCCACATCGATTCAACAGAAATACTCATCATAAATGTAGATGATAATACAAGTTATACACATGGAATTATAGATATACCTGTCCTTAATTACAACCGCTGTGTCAGATTAAAGGTAAATCATGCAATAATCTGAGACGGCGCTCAGAACAATCAGGTCAAATTAGCCCCATGTTGTAGTCAACATAAACCATAAATTACATGCTAAATATTCACTTACCTTTGATGATCTTCATCAGAATGCACTCCCAGGAATCCCGGGTCCACAATAAATGCTTGATTTGTTCGATAATGTCCGTTATTTATGTCCAATTAGCTACTTTTGTTAGGGCGTTTACCATCATCTCCTTGATTACTTGCCCTATATATTTCACTACCTTTGGTTCCTTCCCCAGGCCTCATTGTTTCTGTTTCCTACCTCATTTTAACTTCTTCGAGATAGGGGGCGCTCTTTTAATTTTTGGATAAAAAACGTTCCCGTTTTAAACAAAAGAACGAAAAGATGCTCGACTATGCATGTAATTGACAGCTTTGGAAAGAAAAAAATCTGACGTTTCCAAAACTGCAAAGATATTATCTGTGAGTGCCCCAGAACTAATGCTACAGGCGAAACCAAGATGAAGTTTCATACAGGAAATGCCCCAGATTCTGAAGGCGCTGTGTTCCAATGTCTCCTTATATGGCTGTGAATGCACCAGGAATGTGCCTGCCCTTTGTGTCGTTTCTCCAAGGTGTCTGCAGCATTGTGACATATTTGTAGGCATATCATTTGAAGATTGACCATAAGAGACTACATTTACCAGGGGTCCGCCCGGTGTCCTGTGTCCAAATTATTGCGTAATCTTTAGGTCCATGTGCCGTTCCATTTCTTCAGAAGAGAAAGTCAACAACACCTTGAGGATTGATTCTAAACATCGGTTTGCCATGTTTCTGTCAATATTATGGAGTTAATTTGGAAAAAAGTTCGCGTTTTAACCTCATAGTCCGCCCAAACCCATATGCGGTAGCGTAACTACAGCCTCAAGCTCATTACCATAACGCAACGTTAGCGATTTCTAAAAATCGCAAATGAAATGAAATAAATATGCCTGTTCTCAAGCTTATCCTTTTCTTAACAATCCTGTCGTCTCAGATTTTCAAAATATGCTTTAGAACCAGAGAAAATCACTAATTTGTGTAAGAGTGGTGATAGCTAGCTTAGCATTAGCGTTAGCATTTAGCACGCAACATATTCACAAAAACCAGCCAAGGAATCAAATAAAATAATTTACCTTTGAAGAACTTCAGATGTTTCAATGAGGAGACTCTCAGTTACATAGCAGATGCCCAGTTTTTCCTGAAAGATTCTTGTGTAGGACACATCGTTCCCTTTTGTTACTATGCATTTGGCTACCGAAACTAACCGAAAATTCAGTCACCTACATGTCAAACTTTTTTCCGAATTAACTCCATAATATCGACTGAAACATGGAAAACGTTGTTTGAATCAATCCTGAAGGTGGTTTGTCATATTTCTCTCCATTGAAAGCACCGTCCTTGTAGCCTGGTTTGTTCTGAGATTTGAATGGAAAAATACCGGGACCTGACTTTTGCGCACCAATTGCCACGCAGACACCAAGCGGGACACTTGGCAATTGTAGTCTCTTATGGTCAATCTTCCAATGATATGCCTACAAATACGTCACAATGCTGCAGAGACCTTGGGGAAACAAGAGAAAGAGTCCGTTCATTCCTGTCGCATTCACAGCCATATAAGGCGATCATGGAAAACGTAGCCTCAGAAATCCTGTGCATTTCCTGGTCGGTCATACATCTTGGTTTTGCCCGAAGCATTTGTTCTAAGGGACTCACAGTGAAAATCTTTGCATTTCTGGAAACGTAAGACTGTCTTCTTTCCAAAACTATCAATTCCAAGCATATTCGAGCATCTTTTCGTGACAAAATATTGCACTTAAAACGGGCACGTCTTTTTATCCAAAAATGAAATACTGCCCCTAGAGTCTGTTAGAGCTACTAGTTCCCCTTTGGGAACTCCCCCCACCCCCCCTGAGCTGTAATGTGGCGCAGGGAACGCAAGAAATAATCCTAAAAATATTTAACCTCCACAGAATCGCTTGAAAAATGGCACAAATGAAAGATAAAGAAGTTATTTATCTACCCAGCAAGTCAGATTTCTAAAATGTTTTACGGCGAAAACATAGCACATATTTATGTCCAACCACCACTGCATACATACCTCATTAGCATAGCCAAGTAGGAAAAAATATGCAATCAACAAACGCAGGATTAAAAGAAAAATCATTTCACTAAACTTTTGAAATCTTCATCAGATGACAGTAATATAACATGTTACACAGTACATTCATTTTTTTTTCAATAATATGCAATATATATCCATAAATCTCTGTTTACAATTATGCATCGTTCAAAAAATGCTACTGCAATGTCAGGAGAAATAAAATAGCTCCGGCAGATAACGTCAGCTAACAAGGAATACACATCATCAACTTTGACTAAATATGCATGTTTTACATATGTATGGCAAGATAAACTTCTTCTAAATGCAATCGCTATGTTACAATTATTTTTAACGTTACATTTTGCGTTCACTAGGCTATAATAGGGAGGCGGCGCTCCCATTTAGCATACTGACTCCTCTATCTTGGAGTCGACAGAAACCCAAAATGAAGACATAAATATTCCCTTACCGTGGCTGTTCTTCCATCAGAAGACCTGGAAGGGTTAATACTCACCAAGTTAGCGTTCAGTTTTCAAGTCTGTGTCTTTCGGTTCTCAAACTAGCCACTTTTCGGTCTAAATGTATGCAAATTTCAAGTGGATGCGCACCAAAACGTCGAAAGTATACATTATATTTCGAGTAAACTTGTCAAACTATGTTTATAATTAAGCCTTAACATGTTATAAAGGTCTACAGCAATCGTGAGGGCGAACAGAGAAACACACGTTGTTCAATCGATCCTGAGGGAAAGAGAGAGAAATGTCCCAGCTCGCATTGGTGAAACCTTTTTTTTTGCGTCACCGGGACGTTTGGGCACGCTGAACGTCTCGTGAGCGCGCGATTCTCACAGTTACACGCCTCATCGAAAGCAGGCTTCACGCTGAAGACGTAGAAACTGTTTCCATGGTTATAACTGCTTGGGAAGTGTGTATACGATGACGTTGAAGTGGTGGCAACTTTTTCATTACAAGAGAGACTTTGGGAGAATGCATGCCCTGAGACTTCTGCTTTACATAGAGACAAAATTTAAACGGTTTTAGAAGCTTTAGAGTGTTTCCTATTCGATAATAATTTTTATATGCATATATTAGCAACTTATCATGTTTTATATGGGTACCGAATTCCTCCAGAAGGGGCAGGTTGGTTAATGACTTCATTTTCATTTTTTTTCTTACCCAAACGTGATGGAGAAAACAGAGCGATTTGTCAACACAAATAATATTTTTGTAAAAACTGAACATTTGCTATCTAACTGAGAGTCTCCTCATTGAAAACATCTGAAGTTCTTCAAAGGTAAATGATTTTATTTGAATGTTTTTCTGGTTTTTGTGAAAATGGTGCTTGCTGAATATCAGGCATAATCCTAAGCTAGGCTATCAATACTGTTACACAAATGCTTGTGTAGCTATGGTTGAGAAGCATATTTTTGAAAATCTGAAATGACAGCGTTGTTAACAAAAGGCTAAGCTTGAGAGCAAATAGATTTATTTCATTTCATTTGCGATTTTCATGAATAGTTAACGTTGCGTTATGCTAATGAGCTTGCGGATAGATTTACACAATCCTGGATACAGCTTTTTTTCGTAGCTAAACGTGATGCAGAAAACAGAGCGATTTGTCCTAAACAAATCATCTTTTTGTAAAAACTGAACATTTGCTATCTAACTGAGAGTCTCCTCATTGAAAACATCTGAAGTTCTTCAAAGGTAAATGATTTTATTTGAATGTTTTTCTGGTTTTTGTGAAAATGTTGCCTGCTAAATGCTACGCTAAATGCTACGCTAGCTATCAATACTGTTACACAAATGCTTGTTTTGCTATGGTTGAGAAGCATATTTTGAAAATCTGAGAGGACAGTGTTGTTAACAAAAATCTAAGCTTGAGAGCTAGCATATTGATTCCATTTCATTTGAGATTTTCATGAATAGTTAACGTTGCGTTATGGTAATGAGCTTGAGGCTGTATTCACGATCCCGGATCCGGGATGGCTCGTCGCAACAGGTTAAGAATGTGAAATGTCAGAATAATAGCAGAGAATGATTTATTTCAGCTTTTCCTCCTTTCAACAAATTCCAAGTGGGTCAGAAGTTTACATACACTCAATTAGTATTGGGTAGCATTGCCTTTAAAATGTTTAACTTGGGTCAAACATTTCAAGTAGCCTTCCACAAACCTCCCACAATAAGTTGGATGAATTTTGGCCCATTCCTCCTGACAGAGCTGGTGTAACTGAGTCAGGTTTGTAGGCCTCCTTGCTCGCACACACTTCTTCAGTTCTGCCCAAAAATGTTCTATAGGATTGAGGTCAGGACTTTGTGATGGTCACTCTAATACCTTGACTTTGTTGTCCTTATTAAGCCATTTTGTCACAACTTTGGAAGTATGCTTGGGGTCATTGTCCATTTGGAAGACCCATTTCCGACCAAGCTTTAACTTCCCGACTAATGTCTTGAGATGTTGCTTCAATATATCCACATAATGCCATCAATTTTGTGAATTGCACCAGTCCCTCCTGCAGCAAAGCACCCCCACAACATGATGCTGCCACCACCGTTCTTCATGGTTGGGATGGTGTTCTTTGGCTTGCAAGCCTCCCCCTTTTTCCTACAAACGTTTTTGTTTCATCAGACCAGAGGACATTTCTCCAAAAAGTACCATATTTTTGGTATCACCTTTGTCTGGCTTTTTTATGGCGGCTTTGGAGCAGTGGCTTCTTCCTTGCTGAGCGGCCTTTCAGGTTATGTCGATATAGGACTCGTTTTACTGTGGATATAAATACTTTTGCACCTGTTTCCTCCAGCATCTTCACATGGTCCTTTGCTATTGATTTGCACTTTCGCAGCAAAGTACATTAATCTCTAGGAGACAGAATACATCTCCTTCCTGAGCGGTAGTAACGGCTGTTGGTGGAAGAAGGTGAGGACCAAAGCGCAGCGCGGTACATGTTCATGTTTGTTTATTGATACTGAACACAAAATACAAAAATAACCAAAGGGAATAACCAAAACAGTCCTGAATGGTGAAAAACACTAAACAGAAATCAACTACCCACAAAACCCATGTGGGAAAAAGCTACCTAAGTATGGTTCTCAATCAGAGACAACGATAGACAGCTGCCTCTGATTGAGAAACACACCCAGCCAAACAACAAAGACATACAAAACATAGAAAATGAACCTAGAATGCCCACCCTAGTCACACCCTGGCCTAACCAAAATAGAGAATAAAAGCCTCTCTATGGCCAGGGCGTGACAGCGGAGTGACGGCTGCACGGTCCCATGGTGTTTATACTTGCGTACTATTGTTTGTACAGATGAACGTGGTACCTTGAGGCATTTGGAAATTGCTCCCAAGGATGAACCAGACTTGTGGAGGTCGCCAATTTGTTTAGATTTTCTCATGATGTCAAGCAAAGAGGCACTGTGTTTGGTCTTGAAATACATCCACAGGTACACCTCCAATTGACTCAAATGATGTCAATTAGCCAAACAGAAGCTTCTAAAGACATGATATCATTTTCTGGAATTTGCCAAGCTGTTTGAAGGCACAGTAAACTTAGTGTATGTAAATCTCTGACCCACTGGAATTTAGATAGTGAAATAATGACTTGTGTCATGCACAAAGTAGATGTCCTAACAGACTTTCCAAGACGTTTGTGGAGCGGTTTAAAAAATGAGTTTTAATTACTCCAACCTAAGTGTATGTGAACTTCCGACTTCAACTGCATATATGTTTTTAAACTTGACTTATCTAGGCACGTCAGTTAAGAACAGATTCTTATTTACAATGATGGCCTACTCCAACAAACCCGAACGACGCTGTGCCAATTGTGCGCCGCCCAATCACAGCCAGATGTGATGCAGCCTGGATTCGAACCAGGTACTATAGTGTTGCCTCTTGCACTGAGATGCTGTGCTTCTCAGGAGCCCAAAGACATACTCACATGTCTAGTGAGTATCCAGGCCATGGAGGAACTGGGACATTTTCAGCTTCCAGGAATTGTTTACAAATTCTTGTGACATAAGGCTGCGCATTATCATGCTGAAACATGAGGCGGTGGATAAATGGCACAACAATGGGCCTCAGGATCTCGTCACGGTATCTCTGTGCTAAAATGCAATTGTGTTCGTTGTCTGAAGATTATGCCTGCCCATACCATAGCCCCACCTCCACCATAGGGCACTCTGTTCACAACATTAACATCAGCAAACTAATCGCCCACACAACACCATAAACATTGTCTGCTATCTGCCTGGGTACAATTGAAACCAGGATTCATTCGTGAAGAGCACACTTCTCCAACGTGTCAGTGACCTGGTGGAGTTTTCATCCATGATGGAAAGGTCTCCAGAAGAGTAGTTCTGTCTTGTCAAGGTTGAGCTTGAGGAGGTGGATCGTCATCCAAGCGGAGATGTCTACATGTCGCCACCTGGGTGTCAGAAGGATGGAAGGAGAAAGTAGTTGAGTGTCAGTGTCAGTGTCTCCTGACCCCTCCTGTCTCAGACTCCAGTATTTATGCTGCAGTAGTTTGTGTCGGGGGGCTAGGGTCAGTTTGTTATATCTGGAGTACTTCTCCTGTCCTATTTGGTGTCCTGTGTGAATTTAAGTGTGCTCTCTCTAATTCTCTCTTTCTCTCTTTCTTTCTCTCTCTCGGAGGACCTGAGCCCTAGGACCATGCCTCAGGACTACCTGACATGATGACTCCTTGCTGTCCCCAGTCCACCTGGCCGTGCTGCTGCTCCAGTTTCAACGGTTCTGCCTTATTATTATTGGACCATGCTGGTCATTTATGAACATTTGAACATCTTGGCCATGTTCTGTTATAATCTCCACCCGGCACAGCCAGAAGAGGACTGGCCACCCCACATAGCCTGGTTCCTCTATGTTTCTTCCTAGGTTTTGGCCTTTAGAAAACCATGGTCAGTGTGACAAGAACTTTCTTCTGAAACTCGTCAGTCTATTCTTGTTCTGAGAAATGAATGCTATTCCATGCGAGAAATTGCCAAGAAACTAAAGATGTCGTACAACGCTGTGTACTACTCCCTTCACAGAACAGCGAAAACTGTCTCTAACCAGAATAGTGGCAGCGGACCAAGTAATTGGGCATCACTCTAAAGCGGGAAGGTGGAATAAACGAGTCAGGAGTAGGTTTTCTTGATTGAACACAGTTCTCTATTGAGGGCATTTGGTCAACACAAACACTCCAACATAATCAATGAAAATCTTCCAAGGAAAAACATACATATTCTTTACAATTAGCCTTTTAAAATGATAACTTGGATTAGATAACACAACATGCCATTGGAACACAGGAGTGATGGTTGTTGATAATGGGCCTCTGTACTCCTATGTAGATATTGCATGAAAAAATCAGCTGTTTCCAGCTACAATAGTCATTTACAACATTAACAATGTCTATACTGTATTTCTGATCAGTTTGTTTGTTATTTTAATGAACAAAAAATGTCATTTTTTAAGAAAAACACATTTCTAAGTGACCCAAACCTTTGAACGGTAGTGTATATATTTTCAATATTCATAAATGTAATGTAAATAAATGTTATTGAAATCTACATTTTACTCACAATACAGAGCTAGCAGAACATTTTCATATGGCACACATGTTATGGAGTCCTAAAAGAGGCCTAGGTAGGCCAAAGGTTTTATTTCTCAATTATGCCTTTAGATGCAAATGTCAATACATGTCAACAATCCTTTAAAATGACTATTCTATGGATTACATTTAGTGAAAATCTTTTTCGTTTGGGTTTTATGAAGAATCTCTTGCTGCTTTCAATGAGAAAGCATTGCAAAGTTCAAATCAAATCAAATCTAATTTTATTTCTCACATACACATGGTTAGCAGATGTTAGTGCGAGTGTAGCGAAATGCTTGTGCTTCTAGTTCCGACAATGCAGTAATAACTAACAAGTAATCTAGCTAACAATTCCAAAACTATTACCTTATAGACACAAGTGTAAGGGGATAAAGAATATGTACATAAAGATATATGAATGAGTGATGGTACAGAGCGGCATAGGCAAGACACAGTAGATGGTATTGAGTGCAGTATATACATATGAGATGAGTATGGAAACAAAGTGGCATAGTTAAAGTGGCTAGTGATACATGTATTACATAAAGATGCAGTAGATGATATAGAGTACAGTATATACATATGAGGTGAATAATGTAGGGTATGTAAACATTATATTAGGTAGCATTGTTTAAAGTGGCTAGTGATATATTTTACATCATTTCCCATTATTAAAGTGGCTGGAGTTGAGTCAGTGTGTTGGCAGCAGCCACTCAATGTTAGTGGTGGCTGTTTAACAGTCTGATGGCCTTGAGATAGAAGCTGTTTTTCAGTCTCTCGGTCCCAGCTTTGATGCACCTGTACTGACCTCGCCTTCTGGATGATAGCGGGGTGAACAGGCAGTGGCTCGGGTGGTTGTTGTCCTTGATGATCTTTATGGCCTTCCTGTGACATCGGGTGGTTTAGGTGTCCTGGAGGGCAGGTAGTTTGCCCCCGGTGATGCGTTGTGCAGACCTCACTACCCTCTGGAGAACCTTAAGGTTGTGGGCGGAGCAGTTGCCGTACCAGGCGGTGATACAGCCCGACAGGATGTGCATCTGTAGAAGTTTGTGAGTGCTTTTGGTGACAAGCCGAATTTCTTCAGCCCCCTGAGGTTGAAGAGGCGCTGCTGCGCCTTCTTCACAATGCTGTCTGTGTGGGTGGACCAATTCAGTTTGTCTGTGATGTGTACGCCGAGGAACTTACTGCCCTCTCCACTACTGTTCCATCGATGTGGATAGGGGGGTGTTCCCTCTGCTGTTTCCTGAAGTCCACAATCATCTCCTTAGTTTTGTTGACGTTGAGTGTGAGGTTATTTTCCTGACACCACACTCCGAGGGCCCTCACCTCCTCCCTGTAGGCCGTCTCGTCGTTGTTGGTAATCAAGCCTACCACTGTTGTGTCGTCCGCAAACTCGATGATTGAGTTGGAGGAGTGCATGGCCACGCAGTCATGGGTGAACAGGGAGTACAGGAGAGGGCTCAGAACGCACCCTTGTGGGCCCCAGTGTTGAGGATCAGCGGGGTGGAGATGTTGTTGCCTACCCTCACCACCTGGGGGCGGCCCGTCAGGAAGTCCAGTACCCAGTTGCACAGGGCGGGGTCGAGACCCAGGGTCTCGAGATTGATGACGAGCTTGGAGGGCACTATGGTGTTAAATGCCGAGCTGTAGTCGATGACCAGCATTCTCACATAGGTATTCCTCTTGTCCAGATGGGTTAGGGCAATGTGCAGTGTGGTTGAGATTGCATCGTCTGTGGACCTATTTGGGCGGTAAGCAAGTTGGAGTGGGTCTAGGGTGTCAGGTAGGGTGGAGGTGATATGGTCCTTGACTAGTCTCTCAAAGCACTTCATGATGACGGAAGTGAGTGCTATGGGGCGGTAGTCGTTTAGCTCAGTTACCTTAGCTTTCTTGGGAACAGGAACAATGGTGGCCCTCTTGAAGCATGTAGGAACAACAGACTGGGATAGTGATTGATTGAATATGTCCGTAAACACACAGCCAGCTGGTCTGCGCATGCTCTGAGGGCGCGGCTGGGGATGCCGTCTGGGCTTGCAGCCTAGCGAGGGTTGACACGTTTAAATGTTTTCCTCACGTCGGCTGCAGTGAAGGAGAGTCCTCATGTTTTAGTTGCGGGCCGTGTCAGTGGCACTGTATTGTCCTCAAAAACGTTATTTAGTCTGCCTGGGAGCAAGACATCCTGTTCCGTGACGGGGCTGGTTTTCTTTTTGTAATCCATGATTGACTGTAGACCCTGCCACATACCTCTTGTGTCTGAGCCGTTGAATTGAGATTCTACTTTGTCTCTATACTGATGCTTAGCTTGTTTGATTGCCTTGCGGAGGGAATAGTTACACTGTTTGTATTCGGTCATGTTTCCGGTCACCTTGCCCTGATTAAAAGCAGTGGTTCGCGCTTTCAGTTTCATGCGAATGCTGCCATCAATCCACGGTTTCTGGTTTGGGAATGTTTTAATCGTTGCTATGGGAATGACATCTTCAACGCACGTTCTAATGAACTCGCTCACCGAATCAGCGTATTCGTCAATGTTGTTGTCTGACGCAATACAAAACATATCCCAGTCCACGTGATGGAAGCAGTCTTGGAGGGTGGAATCAGATTGGTTGGACCAGCATTGAACAGACCTCAGCGCGGGAGTTTCTGTCTGTAGGCGGGATCAATAAAATGGAGTCGTGGTCAGCTTTTCCGAAAGGAGAGCGGGGCAGGGCCTTATATGCGTCGCGGAAGTTGGAATAGCAATGATCCAAGGTTTTTTCAGCCCTGGTTGCGCAATCGATATGCTGATAAAATTTAGGGAGTCTTGTTTTCAGATTAGCCTTGTTAAAATCCCCAGCTACAATGAATGCAGCCTCCTGATATATGGATTCCAGTTTGCAAAGAGTCAAATAAAGTTCGTTCAGAGCCATCGATGTGTCTGCTTGGGGGGGAATATATACGGCTGTGATTATAATCGAAGAGAATTCCCTTGGTAGATAATGCGGTCGACATTTGATTGTGAGGAATTCTAAATCAGGTGAACAGAAGGACTTGAGTTCCTGTATGTTGTTGTGACCACACCACGTCACGTTAACCATGAAGCATACGCCCCCGCCCCTCTTCTTACCAGAAAGATGTTTGTTTCTGTCGGCGCGATGCGTGGAGAAACCAGCTGGCTGCACCGACTCCGATAGCGTCTCTCCAGTGAGCCATGTTTCAGTGAAGCAAAGAACGTTACAGTCTCTGATGTCCCTCTGGAATGCTACCCTTGCTCGGATTTCATCAACCTTGTTGTCAAGAGACTGGACATTGGCGAGGAGAATGCTAGGGAGTGGTGCAAGATGTGCCCGTCTCCGGAGTCTGACCAGAAGACCACTTCGTTTCCCCCTTTTACGAAGTCGTTTTTTTGGGTCGCCGGCTGGGATCCATTCCGTTGTCCTGGGTGAAAGGCTTCGCGAAAGTCATATTCTTGGTCGTACTGATGGTGAGTTGACACTGCTCTTATATTCAGTAGTTCTTCTCAACTGTATGTAATGAAACCTAAGATGACCTGGGGTACCAATGTAAGAAATAACACGTAAAAAAAAAAATGCATAGTTTCCTAGGAACGCGAAGCGAGGCGGCCATCTCTGTCGACCAGAAAGTTCAAATTAGTTCATGTGGGTACCCATTTTGTCCTTTGAGTAAATACGTATTTGAGTGATGGGAACCATCAAATAACCCGTCTAAATGCTAAGAAAGAAATGCAGGGAATTCTGAGCCATGCCCATGAAAAGTGTTAATCTAACAAGATTTGACCTTGTATTCACATTTTGCCACTATGTTATTTAAAATCGCATATTGATGTCCATTCAAATCAAACAGAAAATAACAGCATCAACGGTCAACTTGTTTTGCTCTGCAGCTTTGGCATTGAAAAGAGTAGGCTATTATAGAGTTAGTGTACTCAAATGACCTTCGCCTGGGAGAGGCTGAGAGAGGACAGCTTCATTGGTATTCGCTAAAAGTCAAGTGTCATTAGAAAACAACCAGCAACCTAGCATTTGTGGGAGATGAAAGAGCGATTATGTCTCCACAGCCTTTCAGTGGAGGACTTTAAAAGCCTGTCGTTCTCTACTATAAGCCTCTGTAGAGGGAAATATGATCTATTCGCCATATTTGGTCTTTCTCCCTCTCCTCGTGTTTACAAAGAACATCCCCAGGGTGGTCACTATGTAGAAAACACTTATATGTGAGAAATTTGTATTGCTTGGTTCAAAGGCCTGACAAACTATTTTGATTTATTCAAAGTGAGGCTGGCTCTAAGCCCTGCTTAAGCCTTGCAGTGAGGTTGTATATATCAGTGGTTCATAACACACCAGCCCTGACTGTCTCTTAACAGGACTTCAAAGACAGAACGGACAGGTTTGTTTCCAAGTTAAGAGCTAGAGACTGTTTGTCTCTGAGGGGCTCTAAGAGCATAGCAAATGGGATGACTGCATTGTTCTGTGTTACTACAAGACAGGGGGCACGCTAATATCCACTGTATGCCAGAGGTCGATCTTGGAGTTAATAAACAATGAAGGTGCTGAATCCAAGGTGTCCTTGGCATGAATTTTAGAGAGCACTCTCTGTTTACAGTGAGAGCTAAATATAATAAATTGTTGAGCAGACCCTCTCAACAGTTGGGAAAGTTAGGTCCATTTAACACTAGAACTGCTGGGCTTTTCAGCATATAAGTACCCGCTAGAAAATGCTGTCTGGTGTCCCCTTTAGCCTATGCTAAGGTGATGGCGGCGGATGAATGGCATGACAATTGGCCTCAGGATCTCGTCACTATATCTCTGTGCATTCAAATTGCCATCATTATAATGCAATTGTGTTCATTGTCCGTAGGCTGGGTTGTGTTTCGGAGGACGCACGGCTCTCGATCTTCGCCTCTCCCGAATCCGTACGGGAGTTGCAGCGATGGGACAAGACTGTAACTACCAATTGCTTAACCCGAAATTGGGGAGAAAAAGGGGTAAAAAATATATTAAATAAAAAAAATCTGGTAACAGCTCTGGTGGACATTCCTGCAGTAAGCATGCCAATTGCACTCTCCCTCATAAATCATACATCTGTGGCATTGTGTTGTGTGAAAGAAATGCTAATTTTAGAGTGGCCTTTTATTGTCCCCAGCACAAGGTGCACATGAGTAATGATCATGCTGTTTAATCAGCTTCTTGATATGTCACACCTGCTAGGTGCGTTTATATTTTTGTTCAGTGTAGATTTGATTAGTAATAGTAACAAAGTCCAGTATAAGAGAATAATATCAACCCACAAGGTTTGCGGTCGAATGATTTGCCTTCAACGTTTGATAAATAGTGCATAGCACAAATGTTAATGATTAATTATATAAGTCATGTGCACAATAATAATTTTCTATTGCCCATTTACATCATACATTCAGTGAGAAGAGAGACACATTAGCACCTGAGCATCAATTATCTTGGCCCCTTAAGGTAGTAATAGGTGTGAAAAAAACTGGTAAACAGCCACAAGATAATTTTCTGTTTGTCATTCTGACAACTGAGCAATTTAAAAAAAAAAATGAATATTTTGAAAACTCAGGGAAGGAGCAGGGCGTTGCTTTCAAAATGGCAGATCTATTTTAATTACAAAATAAAACGGCAGTGGGCTTCTGTGGTTCTAGTGTTAACAATTCAAACATTCTTAAACTCTAAAATAAGGGATTTGGGGTTATTTTTTAGCAATATACAGTATTAGATTATTGACATACTCAGGCCTAGATTCAATCAGTGTTAACCTGCGATAGCCGACACCAGCAGAAGTTCAGAAGGGGAAAGTGTAGGCTATACTGAAATAATGATTTTTCAAATTGAAAATCATTAAAATAATGAATGAAGATTTCTATCAGCCTAATGTATAGATTACATCTCACAATTCCAGTGTTCAAACTTGTAAACAAGGCTGCATGGGGTTTCTCTTAATGCGACTCTGTGCAGCCAATATCCGCTTAAGCATAATACAGATCTAACGCAGTTCCACCTCCCACACCACCAAAACAACCCCTATGCGAATATAGGCTAAAGCGTATCTGATTGAATAGAGACCTCAATCTTCCTCATTTGCACATTTCATTTAGTTTATTAAGTAGAATATATTCGCTGAACTACATTAACATGATACGTAGTCATTTTAAATTGTTCAAATGACCCAAGTTCAGTTACACTTACAGTACAATTAACATGGTGTAACACATATTAAGTAGACACTAATAGAAAAAACATGATGGCTAAATATCTCTTCTTGTAAATGCATTATTCATTCTCGGATGTCTCTTAGAGTGCCTCTCAGAAAATATAATAACCATATCATAACCCATATTTGTTTTATCTCCTGTACTCATTCATTCTAAAAGGGTGTAACATTAGGAACATCTTATGACATGCACATTAGTTTTCTACACAATATCTAATCGATAAACATCAAAGATATCACAACATGTGCTATTATGGCTGCCTCGTAATCCTCCAATGTGTGTCTAAACTACCTTGTGGCCAGGATCAATATTGAAGTGTTTAACATATTAATAGGACATTTATCTGATTACGGCACTATTAGGAAAGCTTTGCTCAGTGAGACACAAAGACAAACAAAGTAAACAAACATGGTGGAAAATCGTATCTAAAGAGAGGACATGAAGTGGGGTGTTTTCCATGTCAAGGGCATTTTCATTGCGGCTAAGAGGCTATCTGTATATACATGATGATAAAGTAATGGTTTACAGTGGGAATGCTTGGTCAACCAAACATTCCCGCTGACATTAATATTAGATTGTGTTCATATCACCCTTTCATAATTAAATACACAGAAAACAAAAAACGCAATAATTAAACACTGTGATTAGTGAAGTAGTGTGCCTGCCTGTTGAGCCAGCTGGTATATTACTTGGAAAAACACGCAATTTAAAATGTAGTTGTCATAGAATTTATACAATCCTAAATTACATTACCCGAAAGGAAATTCAGCTGAGATACAGTGAAATTATTTTGTGATTGTGACCAGACATAACACATTCAATATGATTACATGTATATGATTATAGCTACATTCTTAAGCAATAAGGCCCGAGGGGGTGTGGTATATGGACAATATACCACGGTTACAGTCTGTTTTTATGCACGACGCAACACGGAGTGCCTGGATACAGCCCTTAGCCGTGGTATATTGGCAATATACCACAAATCCCCAAGGTGCTTTATTGCTATATAAACTGGTTACCAACGTGATTAGAGCAGTACAAATAAATGTTTTGTCATACCCATGGTATATGATCTGATATACCACGGCTGTCAGCCAATCAGCATTCATGGCTCAAACTACCTTGTTAATAATGTATAATAGATCACAGTGTCTATTCAACAACTCTGAGAACCCTCCCGTTGGTGCCCAGGTGTGAGGTATGCAGGAGTGATACTTAGATAGAGTAACAGGTCAGTGCACACCTGACCAGAAGGCGTTGATGTGAAAGTGGAACAGACTAAAGGATGCAGTAAACATTCACCAAGTGACTACCCCCATCGCCCACCTGCTACCACATCCATCAGATACTACTGCCACATCTATCTGAAGGGAAGGCACTGCACTGTTTGGTGCGTTTCAACCATTTTAGTAGCCTAAACATCACACTATTTATTTTGGTCATGATGTGAAATGTGTTTTTTCCAGAAATGTCTGACAATAATGCTCAGAAGAGATGGACCTTTGGTTGATGTAGTAAGTTGAATCTCACTGTCATAAATGCTTATGCCTGTCACGTTCTGACCTTAGTTATTTTGTTATGTCTTTGTTTAGTATGGTCAGGGCGTGAGTTGGGTGGGTTGTCTATGTTCCTTTTTCTATGATTTGGGATTTCTGTGTTTGGCCTGGTATGGTTCTCAATCAGAGGCAGCTGTCAATCGTTGTCCCTGATTGAGAATCATACTTAGGTAGCCTGATTTCACTTTTCAGTGGTGGGTGATTATTTTCCATGTTAGTGTTTGTACCACACGGGACTGTTTCGTTTGTTTCACTTTGTTATTTTGTAGTGTTCAGTTTGACATATTAAAATGGACACTTACCACGCTGCAAATTGGTCCGATCTCTCTTACTCCTCATCAGAAGTGTTACAATGCCATTAATAAATAATAAAGGCATTAGCCTACTAGTAAGCTTGAAAGCCCATACATCACCTATCACAACAGCCTGAATTAAGCAATGAATATGACTACCAGTCCACATAACTGTATTGACTGGATGTTAAAGGAGTTAAACCTTGTCTGTTCAGAAAATGATACATGTTTAGTGGCCAAGCCTTCTGTTACCACAGACAATACAGTTGAAGGGATTATTATGGCTTTGTTTACAGTCACATAAAATAATGAATTGAGTCAATTTAAAAATTAACTTTATCAGAGATGATTAGAAGGAATATATGGTGGCGCATCTGCCTATTCAGAATCCAAGGCAGCTGCTACTCTTCTTGGGGTCCAGGAAAATTAAGGCCTGAGGGCATTTTAAAACATGACAATACATTCACAACACATTAAGTGTGTGCCCTCAGGCCCCTACTCTATTACCAGTTGAAGTCGGAAGTTTACATGCCCCTTAGCCAAATACATTTATACTCAGTTTTTCACAATTTCTGACATTTAATCAAAGTAAAAATTCCCTGTCTTAAGTCAGTTAGGACCACCACTTTATTTTAAGAATGTTGAAATGTCAGAATAATACAATAGAGTGATTTATTTCAGCTTTTATTTCTTTCATCACATTCCCAGTGGGTCAGAGGTTTACATACACTCAATTAGTATTTGGTAGCATTGCCTTTAAATTGTTTAACTTGGGTACAGCATTTCAGGTAGCCTTCCACAAGCTTCCCACAATAAGTTGGGTGAATTTTGGAGAGCTGGTGTAACCGAGTCAGGTTTGTAGACCTCCTTGCTCGCACACGCTTTTTCATTTCTGCCCACAAATTTTCTATAGGATTGAGGTCAGGGCTTTTTGATGGCCACTCCAATACCTTGACTTTGTTGTCTTTAAGCCATTTTGCCACAACTTTGGAAGTATGCTTGGGGTCATTGTCCATTTGGAAGACCCATTAGCAACCAAGCTTTAACTTTATGTCTTGAGATGTAGCTTCAATATATCCACGTACTTTTCCTTTCTTGTCGTGCACCAGTTCCTCCTGCAGCAAAGCACCCGCACAACATGATGCCGCCACCCCCGTGCTTCATGGTTGGGATGGTGTTCTTCAGCTTGCAAGCATCCCCCTTTTTCCTCCAAACATAACGATGGTCATTATGTCCAACAGTTCTATTTTTGTTTCATCAGACCAGAGGACCGTAGTCTTGCTTTTTTATTGCGGTTTTGGAGCAGTGGCTTCTTCCTTGCTGAGCAGCCTTTCAGGTTATGTCGATATAGGACTCGTTATACTGTGGAAATAGATACCTTTGTACCTGCTTCCTCCAGCATCTTCACAAGGTCCTTTGCTGTTGTTCTGGGATTGATTCGCAATTTTCGTAAGAAAGTACGTTCATCTCTTGGAGACAGAACCCGTCTCCTTCCTGAGCGGTATGAGGGCTGTGTGGTCCCATGGTGTTTATACTTGCGTACTATTGTTTTTTGACTCAAATGATGTCAATTAGCCTATCAGAAGCATCTAAAGCCATGACATAAT
Organism: Oncorhynchus nerka; assembly: GCF_034236695.1. Lineage (NCBI taxonomy): Eukaryota > Metazoa > Chordata > Actinopteri > Salmoniformes > Salmonidae > Oncorhynchus > Oncorhynchus nerka. The sequence continues at coordinate 50,258,550 of NC_088413.1, read as the reverse complement.
TTTCTGGAATTTTCCAAGCTGTTTAAAGTTACAGTCAACTTAGTGTATGTAAACTTCTGACCCACTAGAATTTAGATAGTTAAATAATCTATCGTTGGAAAAATGACTTGTGTCATGCACAAAGTAGATGTCCTAACCGACTTGCCAAAACTATAGTTTGTTAACAAGAAATTTGTAGAGTGGTTGAAAAATGAGCTTTAATGACTCCAACCTAAGTGTATGTAAACTTCTGACTTCAACTGTATATTACTATCTGTGCCCATTTTAATTTCTAATCATAGATATCAATCATTCATTTTTAATCAAGAATATCAAGCACTCGCTCCCCATCCCACTCCAAAGCACCCATTGAGCTTGATAAGACATAAACAACAGCAGGCAAAATACATGAGCTATTATTTGGACAAAGTATATGAGCTATTATTAGCTGCCTTCGCATATGCTGGCCCTTTAGCAAGTGCTAACAACAGTTTGAGATGATGTGTATGTGTGAGTGCCAGACGACGAGGACTGATCGGAGAGTCAGAGACCTGATGACGCTCATCACAGCCCCATCTGGTCTCTTCCATACAGGCAGTTGAGAACAATGCCAGACAGATGACCATGGCAGTCGGTCTGCTTAACCCAATTCTTTCATTTATTCTTCTACTGATGTAAACTACACAGAGATGTTATCGTAATAGTGGCCCAAGTCACATTTGTTTCATCTTTGTTTGTCAAATCTTTGCATCTGTTTAAAACTGAAGGTTGTTTTAGTGATTTGACTCATACCATTGTGTGATGTAGGAAGTAGGAAGTATCACTTTAAAAGCAGTAGGTCACTGTGTTATCTTTATTTCTGAATTGTTTCAGTACCTTTAATTTCATCCACGGAGGACCAGCTGACATTGGGCCTAAAATGTGTTTTTCATGTTCTGAGTTCTACATATTAGTAAAACAAGATGTGTGCTCTTATCATACATGGTACTTGGGGTCAAATCCTAACTTGATCTATGGCTATTTAGCTCACATTTTCAGTAGGAAATTAGTAGGAAATTTGCTTGGAAGCTGGAGATTTCTGCTTAGTCCAATATTCACACAAATTGCGTATAATAGTTAGCTGCTTAAATCTTCAAGAATAGACAACGTTGCAATGGAAACTCCAGTGCTGTAATATCCGTAGATTACTCAGCCATGAACAGTGAGTGTTGGAAGGGAAGGTGAAAACATTAGTGTACTTGTAGAGACAGCTTCTGTTTACAGATGAGCCACGAACAACAAATGTGTAAAAAGCCTTCCCATGATCCCACTTAGTTTTTTGATTTGTTAGCAAATACATGTCCGTTCACTTAACTCAACACAACATTGGTGGTGATTGCTTCTGTTATTAGGTATTTCTCACACTGTTTCTCCACCGTGCATCACGGTATCTCTGACAATTGATTTTCAGAGCCACATTCTTGGGGTTTGAATGGTTGTTAGGGGTTTCATGACATTATCTCAACAGTCAACTGGTTTGTTGGCAGAGAGGTTGGAATAGAATTCAAAACACACCACTCTCAGGTAAACACATTTTTATTGAATGCATGCAATATAGTACCTTTATCTTTCAAAAATGTTGTGAAAAGCAGCACATTTATAAGCACATTGGATGCAGAGTAGGCCCGTCTCCACCCTCATCACAGATATTAGAGTGGTTATTACCTCCCGCAAGCGAAAGTAATATGAAGATTGGGATACAACTGATGCTCCATGATGATCACAGATGGATTTAATGTGTGCATTATTGTCCTAAAAAACAAATGACTTGCATGAACACATGATTTTGTATGAGCATTTTATTTGGCAATGTAAAACCAGCCGGACCAAAAAAATAAAAAATACAATGTAACAAATAATCGAACTCTGATTCTAGCTATAGCAAACTAACTTGTGTGAAAACGCCCTAATATTATGTCTGAGTTATAGACAATTAAATAGATAGACCTAGCCATGAGGCCACTTACATAAAACAAGGCCTGCTTTGCTAGTGGGAGTTTTCTAGTAATGGTGTTAGATCTCATCTCTGAAATTGTATTGCTGTTGACTTGGTTAATTCAAATGGTTGTCTACCAGATGGATGTAGCCCTAATGCATGGTTGGAGACATGCTAATTCATGGTATGTATTTAAGCAACAAGGCATGAGAAGCTGTGGATTATCCTGAATAACACACGACAAAGCTCTGTTCTTCAGCATGACGTGAAGCAGTGTGCCGGGAAAGAGCCCTTAGCCATGTGTTATTCACAATAATTCACAGGTTCAAGTCCCTTATTGCTTTTATAAAACGGATAACAACATATTTAAAAAATATATATGAATGTTTTAATTGCAAAATATATTAATTTAAATTAATTTTATTAGCAAAGGTGAAATTCCTTATGAACAGTGCTTAGCTAGAGCATTTCCTTGTAGTCTGCTTTGTACAATGCAAGGATTCCCTCATGTTTTATAGATTCTCTCCACTGTGGGTAAAATATTCATAGCTTTTTACCTTCCTCCCCAGAGTTTGGTATGGACACAGATCCCTCTGTTCATCAATCAGGTTTATGGAAAAACAAACACAAAAATATATCAGACAGACTCTCTGCAAATTATTGGATCTAATAGGGTGTTGTGAACCAGTCATAAAAATAATTCCCTTGGTCCTTGTAAATTAATGTCCCTTATTTACAGGAGCCCATAAACTCTTTTTTCATCTTACTTTACGGTATCAGAATATATTCAATGGAGAGGATAGGTGCAGTCTGCTCCAGGTTTTTTAAACAGTCATACATTTTACTGTATTTTGTCAGAACGTAGTTACTTAAGAAGTTTTATTATTGCTAATAAGTAACTAATTCACAGATGGAAAGATACACTGCTCCAAAAAATAAAGGGAACACTTAAACAACACAATGTAACTCCAAGTCAATCACACTGTCCACTTAGGAAGCAACACTGATTGACAATAAATGTCACATGCTGTTGTGCAAATGGAATAGACAACAGGTGGAAATTATAGGCAATTAGCAAGACACCCCCAATAAAGGAGTGGTTCTGCAGGTGGTAACCACAGACCACTTCTCAGTTCCTATGCTTCCTGGCTGATGTTTTGGTTACTTTTGAATGCTGGCGGTGCTTTCACTCTAGTGGTAGCATGAGACTGAGTCTACAACCCACACAAGTGGCTCAGGTAGTGCAGCTCATCCAGGATGGCACATCAATGCAAGCTGTGGCAAGTAGGTTTGCTGTGTCTGTCAGCGTAGTGTCCAGAGCATGGTGGCACTGCCAGGAGACAGGCCAGTACATCAGGAGACGTGGAGGAGGCCGTAGGAGGGCAACAACCCAGCAGCAGGTCCGCTACCTCCACCTTTGTGCAAGGAGGAGCAGGAGGAGCACTGCCAGAGCCCTGCAAAATGACCTCCAGCAGGCCACAAATGTGCATGTGTCTGCTCAATTGGTCAGAAATAGACTCCATGAGGGTGGTATGAGGGCCCGACGTCCACAGGTGGGGGTTGTGCTTACAGCCCAACACCGTGCAGGACGTTTGGCATTTGCCAGAGAACACCAAGATTGGCAAATTCGCCACTGGCGCCCTGTGCTCTTCACAGATGAAAGCAGGTTCACACTGAGCACATGTGACAGACGTGACAGTCTGGAGACGCTGTGGAGAACGTTCTGCTGCCTGCAACATCCTCCAGCATGACTGGTTTGGCGGTGGGTCAGTCATGGTGTGGGGTGGTATTTCTTTGGGGGGCCGCACAGCCCTCCATGTTCTCGCCAGAGGTAGCCTGACTGCCATTAGGTAACGTGATGAGATCCTCAGACCCCTTGTGAGTTCATATGCTGGTGCGGTTGGCCCTGGGTTCCTCCTAATGCAAGACAATGCTAGACCTCATGTGACTGGAGTGTGCCAGCAGTTCCTGCAAGAGGAAGGCATTGATGCTATGGACTGGCCCGTCCGTTCCCCAGACCTGAATCCAATTGAGCACATCTGGGACATCATGTCTCGCTCCATCCACCAACGCCCCGTTGCACCACAGACTGTCCAGGAGTTGGCGGATGCTTTAGTCCAGGTCTGGGAGGAGATCCCTCAGGAGACCAACCGCCACCTCATCAGGAGCATGCCCAGGCGTTGTAGGGAGGTCATACAGGCACGTGGAGGCCACATACACCACTGAGCCTCATTTGGACTTGTTTTAAGGACATTACATCAAAGTTGGATCAGCCTGTAGTGTGGTTTTCCACTTTAATTTTGAGTGTGACTCCAAATCCAGACCTCCATGGGTTGATAAATTTGATTTCCATTGATAATTTTTGTGTGATTTTGTTGTCAGCACATTCAACTATGTAAAGAAAAAAGTATTTAATAAGAATATTTCATTCATTCAGATCTAGGATGTCGTATTTTAGTGTTCCCTTTATTTTTTTGAGCAGTGTATGATTAATGTATGATTACCTATCCATAGCCAGCACCGTATATGTGAATGTTGAGGTGTAAGTGGAAGAATCCACTAAAGAAAATAAAAACTAGTGAAGCAGTAAATGTGCTTTCAGTTTCCTCCGGGTAAACAATCAGTCTTTTCCAGATATTATATATGACAAATATATGCCCCATTAGTGTAAGTCCAGAAATAGTCACCTGTAGGTAGCACATCTTTTTCAGCTATGATATGCTTCTGCGGTTATTTCATGTTTTTTTTGCATTAATGTGACAAATGAATTTGAGGAATATGATGGTGCATAATGATACGTCCACATTCTCTGTGAATGTTTTATTGGAGGGCGTCAGAGGGGCAGTCAGATCTGTTACCAACCTGTACATTTTTGAGCCAATCAAACTCAACAATGCTAGTACTCTTTTGTTGTTGTCACGCCCTGACCATAGAGAGCCCTTGGTTCTCTATGGTGTTGTAGGTCAGGGCGTGACTAGGGGGTGTTCTAGTCGATTTATTTCTATGTTTGGGGATTGAGTATGGTTCCCAATTAGAGGCAGCTTATTATCGTTGTCTCTGATTGGGGATCATACTTAAGGTGTCCCTGTTCCCACCTGCATTTGTGGGATATTGTTTTGTGTTAGTGTTGCGTAGCGCTACGTTACTTCACGGTCGTTGTTTGTTGAGAAGTTCTACTTCTAATAAAGATGTGGAACTCAAATCACGTTGCGCCTTGGTCCGTTTAACATTTTAACAACCGTGACAGTTTTCAACAATGTAATATGCAAGTTGCCCCGTTTTCTTGCTTGTATCCAAAAACATATATTTTCCAGATGCTAGCCACTGTTCTCTTTTCCTCCAGCTCTGATTTTGATCTGCCGCCTCGTTCTCATCAGCACTCCTTTAGTAAGCGGTGTCAATGTTTGCTTGCTAGCTGCTATGCTATAGAGTCAAAATCTTCCTCTCTTTCTACGAGTTCCACACTGAAGGTAATCATTCATGTTGCCATTATAGTGTCTTAATTCATAATACTTATATTATCTAATAAGGAAGATTCTGAATACATGTACTGAAATAATCAACAATACAAGCATAACAACATGCGTACGCTGCACCTAACCATGGGCGCTCTGTTCTTAAAGTTGACATAAGTATTTAACAAGACCATAGCACTGTCTATGGCTGGTTTGTCTGGTTTACAGTAGATGGCCCTCAGTGAAGAACTAACAAGGCTGAACCCATATAAAGACAACAGGTGAATAGATGCAAATGATGAATCTCTCTTTCTGGAGGCATAGTGTAGTTTGGCTTCCATCATCATTGTGTTGCACAGCACTCATCAGGGCTCTGACCTCTAGCACTCCACCTGATACAACCGTCACTGACTGGCTTCATCAGCCCAGTGGACTCTCAATTATGTAAATGCATGCATGTTGTTAAACACTCACATGTACACACTATATAGAATCATCCTCACATGGGGCACCAAAATATGTGGAGAATCATCCTCATACAGGGCACAAAAATATGTAGCTAATGATCCTCAAGTGGTGATGAATGCAAATGATATAATACACACATTTGTATTGGCACAACACACCAATATGTATGGTGTGTTGTGCCAATACAAAAGTGAAATCAAGTGTTATTTACTGTGATGTATTAATGACTACAGTTGGGATTGGATTTTTTTATTTAACAAAGTAGCATGACTTGTTGTGATGTTGCTTTTGTAAGTGTAGAGACTCTGTATTCCAACAGTCTTTAGTCTCCCTATCGACAGTTCATTAAAAGTCTGGCTGTGTTTCATGTAGTGCCTGTGTTGGAATGAAAAGCTCACAGCAAGCACAGAGGTGGTTATCGGAGAGCCCAGACTCAACTGGTAACCAGGGCAACTGAAAATCAGAACTGGATTGTTTTTTCTCTTACATGAAGTTCTTCCCAAGTCCATAGAATGTGAGTAGTACTTAGGTTGGTGTCAATCTTTTTCACCCCCCTCTCTTTCTCTCTAATAGTATGCTCAGGTGATAAAATAAAGAAAAGGTGTATTAAAATGGTCTAAAATTAAACATGTCTTTTCGTTTGCAGTATCATTAATATTCTTTAGCTCTTCCACTCTGATTCTCCCGCTTAAATTTCCACATGCTCTCACATAATTTCCAACTTTGGCCAGAGCACTATAAATAAATAAAAACCACATTTTACCATTAATTTTTACCAGCTAGGACAGTACTCAAATGTATATGCTGAACGTGTTCCTAATATTGAGTGTCACCCCCCCTCCCCTCTTCCCCTTTTTATTCAGAACAGCCTCAATTTGTCGGGGTGGTGCCGAAAGTGCTCCACAGGGATGCTGGCCCATTGCCTTTGGGTGGTGGACCATTCTTGATACACACGGGAAACCATTAACCTCTAGCGACGAGCAATCCCGTTTCCGGGAGCGTAATCATAGCCTCAAGCGCATTACCATAACGCAACTTTTCCTATTCATGAAAATCGCAAATGAAATGAAATAAATATATTCAAAGACAAGCTTAGCCTTTTGTTAACAACACTGTCATCTCAGATTTTCAAAATATGCGTTACAGGCAACACTAGACAAGCATTTGTGTAAGTTTATCATGGTGTACTAGGCTCTACTGGCAGTAGGCAACATTTTCACAAAAATAAGAAAAGCAACCAAATTAAATCATTTACCTTTGAAGAACTTCAGATGCTTTCACCCAGGAGACTCCCAGTTAGATAGCAAATGTTCCTTTTTTCCAAAAATAATATTTTTGTAGGCGAGAAATTGACCGAAAAATGCTACAACTATAACGCCAAACTTTAAAAAAAATTTGCTCCATAATATCGACAGAAACACGGCAAACGTTGTTTAGGATCCATCCTCAAGGTGTTTTTAACATATGTATTCGATAATATATCCGTCGAGGCAGTTGGTTTCTCATAAGAAACGATTGGAAAAATGGCTACCTCAGTATTTTACGCAAGGTTTTCTCCGACCACTCGCCCTATATGGTCTCTTACAGCAGTTCTCCAATGATGTAGACACCTTGGGGAAAACGTGGAAAACGTAAGCTGACTCCTAGCTCCTTCACAGCCATATAAGGAGTCATTGGCATGAGGCAGTTTCAAAAAATGCGGCACTTCCTGATTGGATTTTTATCTGGGTTTCGCCTGTAACATTAGTTCTGTGGCACTCACAGACACTATCTTTGCAGTTTTGGAAACGTCAGAGTGTTTTCTTTCCAAAGCTGTCAATTATATGCATAGTCGAGCATATTTTCGTGACAAAATATCTTGTTTAAAACGGGAACGTTTTTCATCCAAAAATTAAAAGAGCGCCCCCTATATCCAACTGGTTAAGCATGAAAAACCCAATAGCATTGCAGTTCTTGACAAAAACTGATGCAACTGGCGCCTAGTACCATAACCGTTCAAAGGCACTTAAATTCTTTGTCTTGCCCACTCACACAATCCATGTCTGAATTGTCTCAAAGCTTAGAAATCATTCTTTAACCTGTCTCCTCCCCTTCATCTACGCTGATTTGAAGTGGATTAAATAAGTGATATCAATAATAGATCATAGCTTTCATCTGGATTCTATGTCATGAAAAGACCAGGTGTTCTTAATGTTTTGTACACTCAGTGTATATGTAACTAACTAGGTATTACTATGCACAACGATAGTTCGGTTACTTACCATCAGTATTTTTTCCTAATATAATAATGAATTATATTGCACCTAGACATTGGGATCCAACCAAATGGAGAATATTAGGTCCAATAGAGGCTCTTAATCTCCATTTATTCTTTCTCACAGAACCCCAACCCCAAAAAGGAGAACTGCATTGCTGCCAATCATAATATGTGGTGTGGAATTAGTGATTATCATTGAGAAATCCTCTGTCCTCATTACAGTTTAATAATCCCACTGGAAGAAGGGAAATATGGGGATAGAAAGCAATCAACCGCTAATGAAATGTGAAAGGCAATGCAGCTAGCACAATGCTCAGGAAGACTTGTCACTCTACTCTACTCTTACATACCATGAATTAATAACAGCATGTTGGGGATGCAGGTAGCTTTTTCAGCAGATCTCATATAGAATGGACTGATTCAATTCCCCTACAAAACAGAATGCAAGAAACATTCGTCAATTCATGTGTACATGTACATATCTTTGCCTAAGGAAGTTTTGTGCTGATGATCAGCTCGACATGTCCATTTTTCCCTGCAGGCTTGTGTGTCTGTTTGTCCTTCCATGTTCCATGGCAAGAATGTTTACTTCAGTTTTAACTGAAAAGCCTATTACAAGCCACATTGTATGCATTTGATCCACAGTGGCTCTCTCATTCACAATGTTTACACTTATGTAAAGGCTTCCCAATTCAGTGCTATACGTTTTAAAAGTCAGGATACAGTTTTTAAGCAAAGATAATGCCTTGGGCTCATTTTACACCTCATATCAACAAAGACATATAGAACATGCAAGCCTCTTGTCTGGCCTCGTTTATTTTTTTCAACAAAATGCAACATTGGTTCTGCCCTTGAACAAGACTGAATCAAGAAAACACCACTGAGCCCATAGACAATGAAAACATTCGATGCGAGCAAGTGGGTTTAAATCTGTGTGATAATGAGGCTGGCCAGTGTCTTGGCCACTGGTGTTCTCCAGCCCAGACACCAAGACTGTAGTATGTAATTAAAAGACCTACAGAGACAGCAGAAGATCCCGCTCAACTGATTTGGAATCAGCCAGACCAACACACTGAAGATGGGACTTTCTGCTGCACATGTCTTGTCTACTTCCTTCATTAAAGGTGCAATCTTAAAGTACTAACTCAACCACCGTTTTAAGGTACAAATCTGAGAGATGGGGCTGTAGAAATAAATCCACTCTCAAATTCATAGACAGGGCTATGGGTGCAAAGCATGACCATTCATGCAATCAAAATGATAGTTTTAATCATGTTTTGAAGCGATACATTGTTTATTTATGGTTACATTATTAACACGCAATGCAGTAAAACAAGCTTATGTTTTGGGTTCTGATCCAGTACGACAGTTAAAATAGGCTCATGAGGCAATTACAAGTTACATTAATCAAAAATCAATGGGTTTTTCATTTATTCATTTAAAAGTATGTATCTATCGCAGATTGCCTCTAACTACTCTATCTATTGATTAGTCGCATGACAAGTCCATGGTGGTTGAATCAGTTGCTCAGACTTGTTATTTGATTTATTTTACCTTTATTTAACTAGGCAAGTCAGTTAAGAACAAGTTCCTATTTTCAATGATGGCCTAGGAACAGTGGGTTAACTGCCTGTTCAGGGGCAGAACGACAGATTTGTACCTTGTTAGCTAGGGGGTTTGAACTTGCAACCTTCCGGTTACTAGTCCAACGCTCTAACCACTAGGCCACCCTGCCGCCCCAATGGCTACTCTGCCATTAGACTCACTAGGACTTTGTACCTGTGATATCTGTTCATCTTCAGCACCATGTAGAAAAACATGTACAGTATAATCACAAAATCTATAGAAACTTATCAAGTTACCCTAAATGTAAGTTTTTTCATCCATTGTAGGGATGTTTTCAAGAGGAAGACGTTAGGAAGCATGTCATCGTGTCCCATAGCCTTTTACCCTCCGACTCATCCTCCCTGCTTACATTGATCATAACATCTCAAGGATTAAACAGAGCGGATCAACAGCATAACAACCTTTGTTATTTACATTGATGATTTTTCAGTATTCTTGATGGTAATAGACTGGCATTCCAGCAGATAGCTAATGCAGCCATGACAATGATGTATGCTTCATTTGGATCCTAGTTAATCTTTTCAGCATGCAGACATTCCCTAGAAAGAGAGTTAGGAATAATTTAGATATTCGTATAATTCTGAAGGTCTGTTCATATAAAGCTATAAACTATTGACCATTTTTATTAATATCAACCTTTCATTTTCAGTTATGTTCGGGGGAATTCTCCTCTAGTGTGTTTATTGATTCAATTGAAATAGCTATCTGTGTGATGTCCTAAATGATTTTTGCTCTCATTCATTCTAATTATGGTCTCTCTCAGGCTGAGAGTGTTGTGCTAAAGCAGAGTTGAAGGCCAGCCACATTTTTAGACTTTAGTTTTCCCATCCTGCCCTAGTGCAAACAAATCAATACTGTGATTCATTATTATCTCCTATGTTTGCTCTCTTCTCTTCCACACTTCTTTGCAGTGCATCGCTTTTGCATCCCACTTCTCTGTTGGCTATTTCTGCACAAACATTGTCTTGTGTCAAGAGTGCATTACTGTTTCTCACTATGTTGTACGCTTTTTAACATATGCACTAGAAGTCGAGTTCACTGAGCACTTAGGCTAAGCAAAACTCCACAGGCCTTTTGAGGTCAGGAGGCACCACCCAAAGTAAACAATTAAGATCCAGCTGTGAATGAGCTGCAGTCTACAAAAGTATGCATGTAGAAATAGGGTGCACATGCAAAAAAATACACATTTGTCCTTGCTTATTCAATATATATTAGTTCAGCCAGCCCCTGACATGTATGAAGGCATTTTACCAAGTAGATATCTCACAAGTTCATACATTTCCCTAAATGAGCTACACATGTAATGTATTTTTACATATTTAACAATCGGTAACCACTTTGTGCTTTGTATTACCCATATATCTCTCAGTATATATTATAATAATATTGCATTAAAGCAGCAATCAGCAGTAGAAACAATAACAAAGCCGACTCCCCACCCCTGGTTCATTAAAAGCTGAGGCATGGGGCTGGAGAAATGTAATCACTTTAAAATTCATAGTCAGAGCTATGGATGCAATGATCGACCATCCATGAAATAAAAAATGTAGTTTTAACCATGTCTTGAGGCTATATAGTGTTTGTTTGCATTTTCTTTGTTTACTAACATTGGAGTAAAACAAGTTTTATTCTTCAATAATAATATATATATATATATATATATTTTTACCTTTATTTAACTAGGCAAGTCAGTTAAGAACAAATTCTTATTTTCAATGACGGCCTAGGAACAGTGGGTTAACTGCCTGTTCAGGGGCAGAATGACAGATTTGTACCTTGTCAGCTCAGGGGTTTGAACTTGCAACCTTCCGGTTACTAGTCCAACGCTCTAACCACTAGGCTACGCTGCCACCTCAATAACCAATGGGTACATATCATTCATTTATTTGTACAAAAATGTAGGTACTGCAGCACCTGCTGACTGCCCCATTACAAGTGAATATGCTATTTTGGCCAGGAACCGAAAGATCGCTTGTTCGAATTCCCGAGCCGACTAAGTGAAAGATGTGTTGGTGTCCTTGAGCAAGGCACTTAATGCTAATTGCTCCAGTAGGTTGCTGTGGATAAGAGTGTCTGCTAAATGAATAAAATGTAAATGTATAAAAATGTACCACACATTATGATGGGGAAGATTTCTGAATTATTCTATATTTTCATAGCTGTCACTTGGATTAATCATGACAGTCCATGTAGGCAGCAGCTATAGCTGTACTGACTGAGTGTGACATGCAGGTGACATTGCATCCAATCAGTGGCAGGCAGGCCTGTAATTTCTACCAGCCTCTATAGTATGTATGTATAGCGTCTCGCTCCCCATGACTGACAGGCAGATGGGACTTTGATAATTGTTAGAAGCCAGATCTTTGACACATCAATACTGCCTCTGTTGATCAAAAGGAGAGTTTAATGTTTGATAGATGTGTCAGATTTAATCAAAAACACTTTCCAAAGTTCCTCTGAAGAATATTCTGCAAGAGGCATTCTTGGTGAAATTGACATATTGACATAAATAAAACATATAGATGTACTTACAACTAGAGTCGGCTTATATTTAAATATATTAACAATGCAAATGCCATGGAAACACATGAATTCAAATACTTTGCCAGTATACAATGAGTATACAAAACATGTTCTTTCCATGACATAGACTGACCAGGTGAATCCAGGTGAAAGCTATGATCCCTTATCGATGTCACCACTTCAATCAGTAAATGAAGGGGAGGAGACAGGTTAAAGAAGGATTTTAAAGCCTTAAGATAATTGAGACATGAATTGTGTATGTGTGCCATTCAGAGGGTGAATGGGCAAGACAAAAGATTGAACTAAATGCATGCCCAAATTCAACTGCCTGCTACTCATCCCCAGAAGATAAGATATGCATATTATTAGTAGATTTGGATAGAAAACACTCTGAAGTTTCTAAAGCTGTTTGAATCATGTCTGTGAGTATAACAGAACTTATTTAGCAGGCGAAACCCCGAGGACAAACCATTCCGATTTTTTTTTTGAGGTCAAGCTCTTTTCATTGGGAATCCAGATTTCTAAGGAACATTCCACTGGATGTCAACAGTCTTTAGAAATTAATTGAGGCTTTTCCTTTGTGTAATGAAGAAGTATGACCATCTTGAATGAGGGTAACTTGAAATGTACTGTTAGATAGAGGCGCGTGACCAGAAAGCATGCTACGGTTTGTTTTCCTCCTGTATTGAACACAGATCATCTCGTCTTAAATTTGAACAATTATTTACGTTAAAAAATACCTAAAGTTGTATTACAAAAGTTAACTTGAGATATTTTGTAGTCACGTTGCGCAAGTTGGAACCAGTGTTTTTCTGGATCAAACACGCCAAATAAATTGACATTTTGGATATATATCGAAGGAATTAATCGAACAAAAGAACCATTTGTGAGCCAACATGTCATGGTCGTTATATAGAGGAGACCAAGGTGCAGCGTGATGAGAATACATTCTTCTTTTAGTGAACGAAGAACACTTAAACTATACAAAACAACAAAACGGCTGTGAAGCTATGACCAACGAGTGCAGACACAGGCAACTACACATAGAAAATAACCCACAAAATACCCAATGAATATGGCTACCTAAATATGGTCCCCAATCAGAGACAACGATAAACAGCTGCCTCTGATTGAGAACCAATCTAGGCAACCATAGACATATAAACCCCTAGACCTGAAAAAAACATAAACATACAAAAAACCTAGACAGGGTTAAACACATATACCACCCTCTTCACACCCTGACCTAACCAAAATAATAAAGAAAACAAAGATAACTAAGGTCAGGGTGTGACGCAACAAAAGAAGCTCGTCAAAGGTAAGGCATGAATTATATTTTTACATATGCTTCTCTCTCTTTGTTTACTATGGTGCTATCCTCAGATAATAGCATCGTTTTCTTTCGCCGAAAAGTATTTTTGAAATCTGACATGTTGGCTGGATTCACAACAAGTGTAGCTTTAATTTGTTGTCTTGCATGTGTGATTTCATAAAAGTTTGATTTTTATAGTAATTTATTTGAATTTGGCGCTCTGCATTTTCACTGGCTTTTGAAGGGGGTATGTGCCAGTTTTTGTCAAGAACTGCTGGGTTTTTCATGCTCAACAGTTTCCCTTGTGTATCAAGACGGGCCATTCAGAGGATTCCATTATTCAAGAACACAGTGGCCTCCATTATTCTTAAATGGAAGAAGTTTGGAACCACCAAGATTCTTCCTAGAGCTGGCCGCTGACAGAGCTCCAGTGGAGATGGGAGAACCTTCCAGGAGGACAACATCTCTGCAACACTCCACCAATCAGGCCTTTATGATAGAGTGGCCAGACGGAAGCCACTCCACAGTAAAAGGCACACGATAGCCCACTTGGAGTTGGCCAAAAGGCACATAAATGAGTCTCAGACCAAGAGAAACAAGATTATCTGGTCTGACGAAACCAAGATTGAATCAAAGTGTATTAATCACATGCCCCTAACCAACAATGCAGTTTAAAGAAACATAGAATACAGATAAGAATAAGAAATGAAAGTAACAAGTAATTAAAGAGCAGCAGTAAATTAACAGTAACGAGACTATATACAGGGGGGGGGGTACTGCTAGAGAGTCCATGTGCGGGGGCACCGGTTAGTTGAGGTAAATATGTTCATGTGTGTAGAGTTATTAAAGTGACTATGCATAGAGGATACCAACAGAGAGTAGCAGCGGTGTAAAAGAGGGGGGCAATGCAAATAGGTAGCCAGTTGATTAGGTGTTCAGTAGTCTTATTTATGGCTTGGGGGTAGAAGCTGTTTAGAAGCCTCTAGGACCTAGACTTGTGCTCCGGTACTGCTTGCCTTGCGGTAGCAGAGAGAACAGTCTATGACCTGAAAGCCAAGCGTCACGTCTGGAGGAAACCTGTCACCATCCCTACGGTGAAGCATTCTGTGGGGATGTTTTTCAGCGGCAGGGACTGGGAGGCTAGTCAGAATCGAGGGAAAGATGAATAGAGCAAAGTACAGAGAGATCCTTGATGAAAACCTGCTCCAAAGCGACTTCGGACTGGGGCGACGGTTCACCTTCCAACAGGACAAGGACCCTAAGCACACAGCCAACACAACACAGGAGTGGCTTTGTGACAAGTCTCTGAATGTCCATTGAGTGGCCCAGCCATAGCCCGCATTTGAACCCGATCAAACATCACTGGAGAGACCTGAAGATATCTGTTCCCCATCCAACTTGAAAGAGCTTGAGAGAATCGGGAGAAACTCCCCAAATACTGGTGTCCCAAGAAGACTCAAGGCTTTAATCACTGCCAAAGGTGCTTCAACAAAGTTCTGAGGTATTTAAGAAAAAATTTGTAGTAGCCTCTATCATGAATAGAAATAAAAGAGCTTAGAATGCATTGTGCCTTTCAGCACATATTAATAAAGGAATGTTTTAAATAATGCATTTTCTGATTTCAGAATTTCTACAAAAAGCTGACTGCAGTGATAAAGTTCTACAAGGAACATGGTGTGGCTCCAAGGAAAAAGTGGTGTGGTGGTTGTCTCAGCAAACGGGTGCTGACCTAAATCAAATAAAATGGTATTTGTCACATGTGCCGAAAACAACAGGTTACTGTGAAATGCTTACTTGCAAGCCCTTAACCAACAATGCAGTTTTAAGAAAAACAAGAGTTTAGTAAAAAATAAAAATACCAAACAGTTAAAGAACAGCAGTAAAATAATAGTAGCGAGGCTAAATACAGGGGGTCCCGGTACAGAATCAATGTTCGGGGGAACAAGTTAGTCGAGGTAATTGAGGTAATATGTACATGTAGGTAGAGTTAAAGTGACTGTGTCACGCCCTGACCTGAGTATTCTTTGTATATTTTGGTTAGGTCGGGGTGTGACGAGGGTGGCATGTATGTTTTTGTCTCATCTAGGGTGTTTTAACTGTATAGGGGTTTTGTAGATTTATGGGGTTGTTTCCATCTAGGTGTTTATGTAGGTCTATGGTTGCCTAGATTTGTTCTCAATTAGAGGCAGGTGTTTATCGTTGTCTCTGATTGGGAACCATATTTTGTCAGCCGTCGTTTTGGGGTATTTCGTGGGTTATTGTCTATGTTATGTTGCACGTTAGCTCATTGTTTATATAGCGGTCACGTTCGTCTTATGAATATTGCCGTCCCAAGGCAGAGCTGGAGGCAGCGAAGGCAGAGGCGCTGGTATGAGGAGGCAGCACGGCAGCGCGGCTGGAAGCCCGAGATGCATCCCCAAAAATGGATTGGGGAGGGGCACACAGGGAGTGTGTCGAAGCCAAGTAGGAGACCTGCGCCAACTCCCTGTGCTTGCCGGAGAGAGAGAGGAACCGGGCAGGCACCGTGTTATGCGGTGGAGCACACTGTGTCCCCGGTGCGTTTGCATAGCCCGGTTCGGTACATTCCAGCTCCTCGAATCAGCCAGGCTAGAGTGGGCATCAAGCCAGGTGCCATGAGGCCGGCTTTACGCATATGGTCTCCAGTGTGTGTCCTCGGGCAGGCATACATGGCACCAGCCTTACGCATGGTGTCCCCGGTATGCCAGCACAGCCGAGTGCGGGCTATTCCACCTCACCGCACTGGCCTGGCTACAGGGAGCATACAACCAGGTAAGGTTGGGCAGGCTCGGTGCTCAAGAGCTCCAGTGCGCCTGCACGGTCCGGTCTGTCCGGTGCCACCTCCACGTACCTGTCCTCCGGTGGCAGCCCCCTGCACCAGGCTATCTCTCCGTTTCATCCCTACAGGTGCTCCCGCAAGTCCAGCGCTGCTAGAGCCTTCCTCCTGCCCAGCGCTGCCAGAGTCTCCCGTCTGTCCTGAGCTGCTAGAGTCTCCTGTCTGTCCTGAGCTGCTAGAGTCTCCCGTCTGTCCTGAGTTGCTAGAGTCTCCCGTCTGTCCTGAACTGCTAGAGTCTCCCGTCTGTCCTGAGCTGCCAGAGCCGTCAACCAGCCAGCCAGGACCTGCCAGAGCCGTCAGCCAGCCAGGAGCTGCCAGAGCCGTCAGTCAGCAAGGAGCTGCCAGAGCCGTCAGCCAGCCAGGAGCTGCCAGAGCCGTCAGCCAGCCAGGAGCTGCCAGAGCCGTCAGCCAGTCCAGAGCTGCCCCTCTGTTCGGAGCTGCCCCTCTGTTCGGAGATGCCCCTCTGTTCGGAGCTGCCCCTCTGTTCGGAGCTGCCCCTCAGTCCAGTGGGGCCTTTAATTAGGGTCTTAGACCCTAGGTCGGAGGCGAGGGTCGTCCCTCTGAAGAGGCCCTTGAAGAGTGCAATGACTATGGTAGAGTGGGGTCTACGTCCCGCACCCGAACCGCCGCCATGCAAGAGGCCCACCCGGACCCTCCCCTTTAGATTAGGTTTTTGCGTCCGGAGTCCGCACTTTTGTGGGGGAGTACTGTCACGACCTGAGTATTCTTTGCTTTCTTTATATATTTTGGTTAGGTCAGGGTGTGACGAGGGTGGTATGTGTGTTTTTGTCTCATCTAGGGTGTTTGTACTGTCTAGGGGTTTTGTAGATTTATGGGGTTGTTTCCATCTAGGTGTTTATGTAGTTCTATGGTTGCCTAGATTGGTTCTCAATTAGAGGCAGGTGTTTATCGTTGTCTCTGATTGGGAACCATATTTAGGCAGCCATCTTCTTTGGGTATTTTGTGGGTTATTGTCTATGTTATGTTGTACGTTAGCACATTGTTTATATAGCGGTCACGTTCGTCTTAGCGTTTTCTTGTTTTCGTTTAAGTGTTCTTCCTACAATAAAGAATGTATTCTAACCACGCTGCACTTTGGTCTACTCCATACAACGATTGTGACACTGTGCATAGATAATAACCAAAGATTAGCAGCAGCGTAAAAGGGGGGTTATAATCTGTTCAGGAGTCTTATGGCTTGGGAGTAGAAGCTGTTGAGAAGCCTTTTGGACCTAGACTTGGCGCTCCGGTACTGCTTGCGGTAGCAGAGAGGACATTCTATGACTAACTCTTTGGCCTGAAAGCCAAGCGTCACGTCTGGAAGAAACCTGCCACCATCTCTACGGTGAAGCATGGTGGGGGCTGTGAAGCATTCTGTGGGGATGTTTATCAGCAGCAGGGACTGGGAGGCTAGTCAGAATCGAGGGTAAGAAGAATGGAGCAAAGTACAGAGAGATCCTTGATGAAAACCTGCTCCAAAGCGACCTCGGACTGGGGCGACGGTTCACCTTCATACAGGACAAGGACCCTAAGCACACAGCCAAGACAACACAGGAGTGGCATTGGGACAAGTCTCTGAATGTCCATTGAGTGCCCCAGCCATAGCCCGGATTTGAACCCGATCAAACATCTCTGGAGAGACCTGAAAATATCTGTTCCCTATTCAACTTGAAAGAGCTTGAGAGGATCTGCAGAGAGGAATGGGAGAAACTCCCCAAATACTGGTGTCCCAAGCTTGTAGACTCATACCCAAGAAGGCTCAAGGCTTTAATCGCTGCCAAAGGTACTTCAACAAAGTTCTGAGTAAAGGGTCTGAATACTTGTGTAAATGTGATTTTTCCCTTTTTTATTTTTATACATTTGCCGAAATTTCTAAAAACCTGTTTTTGATTTGACATTTTGGGGTATTTAATCCATTGTAGAATGAGGCTGTAACCTAGCAAAATGTGGAAAAGGTCAAGGGGTCTAAATACTTTATTTTTACATGGAAAACATCTAGTGCTCATTGACAAGATTCCTGGTTCCATGAACATCTCCAAGGAAACTGTCATTTCGAAAAGGAGTAAACAAAAATAAAGTTATCAGTGGACGTAATATTCCCTTGACATGTGAAATGCAAATCTAAAGAGGATCATTCAAGTTCCTACACATGTATGTTTTCTTTTATTATTGGGGCTGCAACAGTAATACAAAGTTCATGAGGTATTTAAGAAATAATTAGTAGTAGGCTCTATCATGAATAGAAATAAAAGAGCTGAGCATGCATTGTGCCTTTCAGCACATATTAATAAAGGAATGTTTTAAATAATGCATTTTCTGATTTCAGAATTTCTACAAAAAGCTGACTGCAGTGATAAAGTTCTACAAGGAACATGGTGTGGCTCCAAGGAAAAAGTGGTGTGGTGGTTGTCTCGCCATTAAACGGGCGCTGACCTAAATCAAATCAAATGTTATTTGTCACATGTGCCGAAAAACAACAGGTTACTGTGAAATGCTTACTTGCAAGCCCTTAACCAACAATGCAGTTAACAAAAATACGAGTTTGGTTGGTAAAAAATAAAAACAGTTAAAGAACAGCAGTAAAATAATAGTGAGGCTAAATACAGGGGGACCCGGTACAGAGTCAATGTGCGGGGGCACAGGTTAGTCGAGGTAATTGAGGTATATGTACATGTAGGTAGAGTTAAAGTGACTATGCATAGATAATAACCAGAGATTAGCAGCAGCGTAAAAGGGGGGTAGAAGCTGTTGAGAAGCCTTTTGGACATAGACTTGGCGCTCCGGTACTGCTTGCCGTGAGGTAGCAGAGAGAACAGTCTATGACTAGGGTGGCTGTAGTCTTTGACCATTTTTAGGGACTTTTTCTAACACCACCTGGTATGGAGGTGATGTACTGGGACGTACGCACTATCCACTCTAGTGCCTTGTGGTCGGAGGCCAAGCAGTTGTCATACCAGGCAGTGATGCAACCAGTCAGGATGCTCTCAATGGTGCACCTGTAGAACTGTTTGAGGATCTGAGGACCCATCTTTTCAGTCTCCTGAGGGGGAATAGGCTTGGTCGTGCCCTCTTCAAGACTGTCTTGGTGTGTTTGCACCATGATAGTTTGTTGATGATGTGGTGACTGATTATGAAAGAGCAAGTCACATATTAGGAAGGTGTTCTCAATGTTTTGTACACTCCGGGTGGTAGTTATTGACCTCAAATGCCATCGTTGACCCATGCCTGTGTTTATTACTTACTTACTTTATTACTTTTCAGCCTGCCACCTTAGACATTGTTCTATTTTCTATTTCATCCATAAATTGTTACATAAGAACAAACCTTAATGTTTCTGATAATGTTTCATTGTGTGTATTTCCAAAGTACAACTGTCACTCTCTTGCTGGCTCATTTGGTACAAAATGTCAATTGTATTACATGAGAAATAACATCTAAAATTGTTGAGATGATGTGGAGATGGTGATGACAGTGATATGATTTGGAAGTGCCAGTTTCACTAGTGTCTCTTTACAGTTTGAAAGTATCGGGCTTTTACATGGTAGTGGGTTGATTTGACAATTTTCTTTGTCTTTTTCCAGGGTCCTTATTTCAATGTTATTGTCTGGGATGGTGCCTCCTTAAGGCCTTAGAAGTATGTTTTATATGGTTCTCATGATAACTCAATACATCCCAAATGATCAAGGGGGGTCAGCCCATTTGTCTAAGACATATCATTAAACCCAAATGCAATACCTTCTCATATACTGTGAATACAAATACATTTTAAAGACTTCATACATCAAAATATAATATCTAGAATCCCAGACCTTGCAAACACAAACTCTTTGTAAGAGGATCTGGATTTTAATGAGAGACAGATGGAGATAGTGATACAAATGTGATTTGTTGAGAGGGATCGGAGAAACGTGAAATGCCATAGAAAACAATTATGACAGAGTTAAAGGGTTTTGCTCTGTGATGACCCTGAGTGATGTTTACATTGCAGTAAAATCTGAATGCAATGTGGTGGTGAGTGGGATTACGTGGAGAGCAGAGATGGAGACAAGCTAATGGCAGGGGGATTGATCAAACCTCAAACGTATCGTCAGCACAAAACGAGCCCTGGTCCTGAAACACAGATGTACAGTGCCTTGCAAAACACATCCACATACCTCTGCAGGATCGGCTACAACATATACTGGGCAACAACCAACACAGGACATCAAAGAAGCTCTCCCCTAAAAAAGGAACACTGGCTTTTCAAGCTGCAGAAGGAGTCGGTAATTGCAGACAGCTGTATCTCCTGATGAGAGGGCGGGGTCAGGGTGCCAATCTTTAATGGGGCCGACCAATCAGCTGCTTGGAAGCAATCCTGAAACATATACACACACACAAACCGAAAACAACACAGATCCTGGGGAACGTAACAGGCACCACCAAGCAAGCGGCACCATGAAGACCAAGGAGCTCTCCAAACAGGTCAGGGACAAAGTTGTGGAGAAGTACAGATCAGGGTTGAAAAAATAACTTTGAACATCCCACAAAGCACCATTATATCCATTATTAAAAAATGGAAAGAATATGGCACCACAACAAACCTGCCAATAGAGAGCCGCCCACCAAAACTCACGGACCAGGCAAGGAGGGCATGAGGGCAACAAAGAGACCAAAGATCAACCCTAAAGGAGCTGCAAAGCTCCAAAGCAGAGATTGGAGTCTCTGTCCATAGGACCACTTTCAGCCATACACTCCACAGAGCTGAGTTTTACATAAGAGTGACCAGAAAAAAGCCATTGCTTAAAGCAAAAAATAAGCAAACACGTTTGGTGTTCACCAAAAGGCATGTGGGAGACTCCCCAAACATATGGAAGAAGGTACTCTGGTCAGATGAGACTACAATTTAGCTTTTTGGCAATCAAGGAAAACGCTATGTCTTGCACAAATCCCACACCTCTCATCACCCGAGACACCAACCATGAAGCATGGTGGTGGCAGCATCATGCTGTGGAGATGTTTTCATCAGCAGGGACGGGGAAACTGGCCAGAATTGAAGGAATGGTGGATGGCGCCAAATACAGGGAAATTATTGAGGGAAACCTGTTTGTCTTCCAGAGATTTGCAACTAGGACAGAAGTTCACCTTCCAGCAGGACAATGACCCTAAGCATACTGCTAAAGCAACACTCGAGTGGTTTAAGGGGAAACATTTAAATGTCACGGAATGGCCTAGTCAAAGCCCAGACCTCAATCCAATTGAGAATCTGTGGTATGACTTAAAGATTGCTGTACAACCAGTTTTGCCTTGAAGAATGGGCAAAAATCCCAGTGGCTAGATGTGCAAAGCTTATAGAGACATACCGCAAAAGATGGCTCTACAAAGTATTGCCTTTGGGGGGATGAATAGTTATGCATGCTTTTGTCATATTTCTAGATTGTTTCACAAGAAAAAAACAATTGTGTATATCAAATGATACAACCCCCCCCAAAAAATCTATTTTAATTCCAGGTTGTAAGGCAACACAATAGTAAAAATGCCAATGGGGGTGAATACATTCGCAAGCCACTCAAGGGCCCATGCAGGGTAGGGTAGAGTTTAATATATATACACTGTGTCACGTTTTATCAAGGTGGGTGGAATCAGGCGCAGAGAGCAGGTTTCAGATATTTGACAGTTTAATCTCCGGCGCACAAAAAACACGGTCAACCCAACACACAGGGTGAATAATCCAACACAGGATCAAAAATAGACAGGAGAATAAAATAAAGCACTACACCAAATGACATGAATACAAAAACAATCCCGCACAAAACAAGGGCGGGACAACCTACTACATATAAGGACGTTAATTAAACTAAAATACACACAGGTGAAACTAATAAGACAAAACCAATAGACAAATGAAAAAGGGATCGGTAGTGGCTAGTAGGACGGTGACGACGACCGCCGAGCACCGCCCGAACAGGCAGGAGCCAACTTCGGCGGAAGTCGTGACACACTGCTCAAAAAAATAAAGGGAACACTAAAATAACACATCCTAGATCTGAATGAATGAAATATTCTTATTAACTACTTTTTTCTTTACATAGTTGAATGTGCTGACAACAAAATCACACAAAAATTATCAATGGAAATCAAATTTATCAACCCATGGAGGTCTGGATTTGGAGTCACACTCCAAATTAAAGTGGAAAACCACACTACAGGCTGATCCAACTTTGATGTAATGTCCTTAACCTCTTAAGTCGACCCTCTACTTTTTTGAACATTCTGTTAAAAATCGAGCAACATTTCAGCACCCTGCTACTCATGCCAGGAATATAGTATATGCATTTGCTTAGTCTGTGTGGATAGAAAACACTCAGACGTTTAAAAAACTGGTTAAATCACTGCTGTGGCTTTACCAGAACGGCATTTACATCGAAAAGCACAGGAAAAACTGATCACTGAAAATGGGAAAATATATCCATGCGCTACTTGAACCCATTGATAAACGTGAACCACAATTAATTGACTGAGGTTGCAGTACCTACAGCTTCCACACGGTGTCTAGAGTCTTGTCATTTCCCTTCGAGTTTTTTCTTGGTCAAACACATGCAGGACACCGTATCTCCTCCGGTCTAGGACCGGATATTTTCGTTGAGTTTCTAGCCGGACATTTTTCCAGACGGACAGCTAATGATCTTTACATCGCCTCCTGATGAATTTTATCGCTTATTAACGTTTACTAATACCTAAAGTTGCATTACAAACGTATTTCGAAGTGTTTTGTGAAAGTTTATCGTCGACTTTTTGAATTTAAAAAAATGACGTTACGTTTTGAAACAATGTTTTTTTCGTTTATCACACAGTCTACATATAACGATATCTAGGCTTTATATGGACCGATTTAATCGAAATAAAGACCCAAATAGTGTTCATGGGACATCTAGGAGTGCCAACAAAGAAGATGGTGAAAGGTAATGAATGTTTTCTATTTTATTGTGCGGTTTGTGTAACGCCGAAATGCTAATTATTTTGTTTACGTCCCCTGTGGGTCTTTTGGGGTGTTGCATGCTATCAGATAATAGCTTCTCATGCTTTCGCCGAAAAGCATTTTAAAAATCTGACTTGTTGCCTGGATTCACAACGAGTGTAGCTTTAATTCGATACCCTGCATGTGTATTTTAATGAACTTTTGAGTTTTAACTAATACTATTAGCATTTAGCGTAGCGCATTTGCATTTCCAGAGCTCTAGTTGGGACGCAAGTGTCCCGAGTAGAAGCAACAGGTTAAAACAAGTCAAAATGAGGCTCAGTAGTGTGTGTGGCCTCCATGTGCCTGTATGAACTCCCTACAACGCCTGGGCATGCTCCTGATGAGGTGGCGGATGGTCTCCTGAGGGATCTCCTCCCAGACCTGGACTAAAGCATCCGCCAACTCCTGGACAGTCTGTTGGTGGATGGTGCGAGACATGATGTCCCAGATGTGCTCAATTGGATTCAGCTCTGGGGAACGGGCGGGCCAGGCCATAGCATCAATGCCTTCCTCTTGCAGGAACTGCTGACACACTCCAGCCACATGAGGTCTAGCATTGTCTTGCATTAGGAGGAACCCAGGGCCAACTGCACCAGCATATGGTCTCACAAGGGGTCTGAGGATCTCATCTCTGCACCTAATGTCAGGTTACCTCTGGCGAGCACATGGAGGGCTGTGCTTCCCCCCAAAGAAATGCCACCCCACACCATGACTGACCCACCGCCAAACCGGTCATGCTGGAGGATGTTGCAGGCAGCAGAACGTTCTCCACTGCGTCTCCAGACTGTCACGTCTGTCACATGTGCTCAGTGTGTACCTGTTTTCATCTGTGAAGAGCACAGGGCGCAAGTGGCGAATTTGCCAATCTTGGTGTTCCCTGGCAAATGCCAAACGTCCTGCACGGTGTTGGGCTGTAAGCATAACCCCCACCTGTGGACGTCGGGCCTTCATACCACCCCCATGGAGTCTGTTTCTGACCGTTTGAGCAGACACATGCACATTTGTGGCCTGCTGGAGGTCATTTTGCAGGGCTCTGGCAGTGCTCTTCCTTGCACAAAGGCGGCGGTAGCGGTCCTGCTGCTGGATTGTTGCCCTGCTATGGCCTCCTCCACGTCTCCTGATATACTGGCCTGTCTCCTGGTAGCGCCTCCATGCTCTGGACACTACGCTGACAGACACAGCAAACCTTCTTGCCACAGCTCGCATTGATGTGCCATCCTGGATGAGCTGCACTACCTGAGCCACTTGTGTGGGTTGTAGACTCCGTCTCATGCTACCACTAGAGTGAAAGCACCGCCAGCATTCAAAAGTGACCAAAACATCAGCCAGGAAGCATAGGAACTGAGAAGTGGTCTGTGGTACCACCTGCAGAACCACTCCTTTATTGGGGGTGTCTTGCTAATTGCCTATAATTTCCACCTGTTGTCTATTCCATTTGCACAACAGCATGTGGAATTTATTGTCAATCCGTGTTGCTTCCTAAGTGGACAGTTTGATTTCACAGCAGTGTGATTGACTTGGAGTTACATTGTGTTGTTTAAGTGTTCCCTTTATTTTTTTGAGCAGTGTGTGTGTATATATATATATAACTGCGTTGTAAATCAACAGTCCATTATGGGACAGGCCAATAGGGACTACATAGGAATAGTGTTGTGCATGATTTTGGCATTGAGATCAGAGAGACAAGCCCTCTAGATCAAGCCTGGGCAATTCCAGTCCTCGGGGCCCTGATTTGTGTCACTTTTCCCCAATCCCTAGCAAACACAGCTGATTTAAACTAATTGCATTCTAAACTGAAGATCATGATTAGTTGATTGGAGTCAGGTGTGTTAGCTGGGACTGGTGCAAAAGTGTGACACCAAATCAGGCCCCCAAGGAGTTGTCCAGGCCTGCTCTAGATAGAACTCGCAGTAAATCTCATTGCATATGGTGTAGTAGGATGTCAGTAAGCCTACGAGCCACAATATTGAACTGGGACTTTTGCTTTTGGTTGTGAATAAAAAAGCCATTATTTTCTAAACACTGTGGAGTTTCTACCATTGAACCTTACAGATCCAGCCTTTAATCCTTAAATGTGCTTGCTTGTATCCATTGCTGTGCTACCTCTGTTGCATTTCCTTCCCAGTGTCAATAGAGCTGTAGACTGAGAATCACAGCCATGCCAGTGTTTTCCTATTAGGTCTATGGAAATATTAGTTTCCCAATACAGAAGTATTTGTAACTGTTCAAGGTCAAAGTTTTTATTTACTTGATATTTGCAGATTAAGACTCCGCTCAATTTTCTTTCACTCGACAATGTGCCACTAATAAATGCAGAGCATGACAGGGTGTCCAGTGTTACACCAAGGTTCTTTGCACTAGGGGAAGGCAACACTGTGGAGTTGTCAACCGTGAAGGAGAGGTCTTTGAGCAGGCAGGCTTTCCCATGGAGGAAGAGCAGTTCCGTCTTGTCAAGGTTGAGCTTGAGGTGGTTGGCCAACATCCAAGTTGAAATATAACAACAAAAAATATCTAGTTAACAGAAGAAAGGAAGACAAAATAAGGACAGAAGAAAAAGGAAAAGAAAAAGGACAACAAAGTGAAACCTCTAAAGAAACAAGAGACCATAATACAAGAAACAGCACTATAGAGCGATAGAACAACAACAACGCAGCCACTGCCAGCTAGCCTACTTCAGCAGTACTGTATCATTTGAATTATTTTAGTCAATAAGATTCCTGCTACGTAAGCTTAACTTTCTGAACATTCGAGACGTGTAGTCCATTTGTCATTCCAATCTCCTTTGCATTAGCGTAGCCTCTTCTGTAGCCTGTCAACTATGTGTCTGTCTATCCCTGTTCTCTCCTCTCTGCACAGACCATACAAACGCTCCACACCGCGTGGCCGCGGCCACTCTAATCTGGTGGTCCCAGCGCGCACGACCCACGTGGAGTTCCAGGTCTCCGGTAGCCTCTGCCGATCTGCGGCCAACAAGGCAGAGTTCATCTCAGCCTATCCTCCCTCCAGTCCCTCGACTTCTTGGCACTGACGGAAACATGGATCACCACAGATAACACTGCTACTCCTACTGCTCTCTCTTCGTCCGCCCACGTGTTCTCGCACACCCCGAGAGCTTCTGGTCAGCGGGGTGGTGGCACCGGGATCCTCATCTCTCCCAAGTGGTCATTCTCTCTTTCTCCCCTTACCCATCTGTCTATCGCCTCCTTTGAATTCCATGCTGTCACAGTTACCAGCCCTTTCAAGCTTAACATCCTTATCATTTATCGCCCTCCAGGTTCCCTCGGAGAGTTCATCAATGAGCTTGATGCCTTGATAAGCTCCTTTCCTGAGGATGGCTCACCTCTCACAGTTCTGGGCGACTTTAACCTCCCCACGTCTACCTTTGACTCATTCCTCTCTGCCTCCTTCTTTCCACTCCTCTCCTCTTTTGACCTCACCCTCTCACCTTCCCCCTCTACTCACAAGGCAGGCAATACGCTCGACCTCATCTTTACTAGATGCTGTTCTTCCACTAACCTCACTGCAACTCCCCTCCAAGTCTCCG
This sequence comes from Oncorhynchus nerka, assembly GCF_034236695.1. NCBI lineage: Eukaryota > Metazoa > Chordata > Actinopteri > Salmoniformes > Salmonidae > Oncorhynchus > Oncorhynchus nerka. Next base: position 50,231,560 of record NC_088413.1, on the reverse strand, counting down.
ACCACTACCTTGTATCCTTTTCCCTCTCGCTCTCATCCAACACTTCCCACACTGCCCCTACTCGGATGGTATCGCGCCGTCCCAACCTTCGCTCTCTCCCCCTTCTGATGACCAGGTGGCGAATCGCATCTCTGCATGTCTGGCAGACATATCAGTGTGGATGACGGATCACCACCTCAAGCTGAACCTCGGCAAGACGGAGCTGCTCTTCCTCCCGGGGAAGGACTGCCCGTTCCATGATCTCGCCATCACGGTTGACAACTCCATTGTGTCCTCCTCCCAGAGCGCTAAGAACCTTGGCGTGATCCTGGACAACACCCTGTCGTTCTCAACTAACATCAAGGCGGTGGCCCGTTCTTGTAGGTTCATGCTCTACAACATCCGCAGAGTACGACCCTGCCTCACACAGGAAGCAGCGCAGGTCCTAATCCAGGCACTTGTCATCTCCCGTCTGGATTACTGCAACTCGCTGTTGGCTGGGCTCCCTGCCTGTGCCATTAAACCCCTACAACTCATCCAGAACGCCGCAGCCCGTCTGGTGTTCAACCTTCCCAAGTTCTCTCACGTCACCCCGCTCCTCCGCTCTCTCCACTGGCTTCCAGTTGAAGCTCGCATCCGCTACAAGACCATGGTGCTTGTCTACGGAGCTGTGAGGGGAACGGCACCTCAGTACCTCCAGGCTCTGATCAGGCCCTACACCCAAACAAGGGCACTGCGTTCATCCACCTCTGGCCTGCTCGCCTCCCTACCACTGAGGAAGTACAGTTCCCGCGCAGCCCAGTCAAAACTGTTCGCTGCTCTGGCCCCCCAATGGTGGAACAAACTCCCTCACGACGCCAGGACAGCGGAGTCAATCACCACCTTCCGGAGACACCTGAAACCCCACCTCTTTCAGGAATACCTAGGATAGGATAAAGTAATCCTTCTCACCCCCCTTAAAAGATTTAGATGCACTATTGTAAAGTGGCTGTTCCACTGGATGTCTTAAGGTGAACGCACCAATTTGTAAGTCGCTCTGGATAAGAGCGTCTGCTAAATGACTTAAATGTAAATGTAAATGTAAATATCTGCCAGGCACGCAGAGATGCATGTCGCCACCTGGGTGTCAGAAGGGGGAAGGAGAAAAGTAGTTGAGAGTCATCCACATAGCAATGATAGGAGAGACCATATGAGGATATGACGGAGCTGAGCTACTTGGGGTATAGCAAGAAGAGGAGAGGGCCTAGAACCTAGCCGTGGGGGACACCAGTAGCGAGAGTACGTGGTGCAGACACAGATCCTCTCCACGTCACCTGGTAGGAGCGGCCTGCCGGGTAGGATGCAATACAAGACTGTGCATAGCCTGAGATGCCCAGCCTTGAGAGTGTGGACAGGAGGAGCTGATGATTTACAGTGTCAAAGGCCGCCGATAGATCTAGTAGGATGAGAACAGAGGAGAGAGTCGGCTTTGGCAGTGCGGAGAGCCTCCGTGACACAAAGAAGAGCAATTTTGGTTGAGTGACCCACCTTGAATCCTGACTGGTTACGGTCAAGAAGATCATTCTGAGAGAGATAATAACAAAGTTGATCAGAGACAGCACGCTCAAGTGTTTTGTAAAGAAAAGAAAGAAGGGATACAGGTATATAGTTTTTGACGTTAGATGAGTTGAGTGTTGGTTTCTTGAGGAGGGGCACACTCATCCTCTACAACAGTGGTCAAAAAAAAATTCTGAGTCAAGATCACTTTCCGGAGTCAAAATGAAAGCCAACATCTACCGGTCAGATTTTTGTTTAACATGATTTAACTTCTTGGTGACGGGGCAGTATTTTAATGTCCGGATGAAATGCATGCCCATATTCAACTGCCTGCTTCTCATCCCCAGAATATATGCATATTATTAGTAGATTTGGATGGAAAACACTCTGAAGATTCTAAAACTGTTTGAATCATGTATGTGAGTAAAACAGAACTTATTTAACAGGCGAAACCCAGAGGACAAACCATTCACATTTTTGTTTTTGAGGTCACTCTATTTTCAATGGGAATCCAGATTTATAAGAGACCTTCTTGCAGTTCCTATCGCTTCCATTGGATGTCAACAGTTTTTGAAATTGGTTGAGGTTATTCCTTTGTGTAATGACGAAGTACGGCCATCTTGAACGAGGGTCACTTGAAGTGTACTGTTAGATAGAGGCGCGTGACCAGAAAGCATGCTTCTGATTGTTTTCTTCCTGTATGGAACACAGATCACCCCGTCTTCAATTTTATCGATTATTTACATTAAAAATGTGTTACCTAAAGTTTTATTACAAAAGTAGTTTGAAATGTTTTGGCAAAGTTTACAGGTAACTTTTGAGATATTTTGTAGTCACGTTGAGCAAGTTGGAACCTGTGTTTTTCTGGATCAAACAAGCCAAATAATTGGACAGTTTGGATATATATCGATTGTCAAATGTAAGGCATGAATTATATTTTTATTTCTGCGTTTTGTGTAGCTCCTGCAGGGTTGAAATATGGTTTCTCTCTTTGTTTACGGAGGTGCTATCCTCAGATAATAGCATCGTTTGCTTTCGAAATCTGTCATGTTGGCTGGATTCACAACAAGTGTAGCTTTTATTTGCTATCTTGCATGTGTGATTTAATGAAAGTTAGATTTTTATAGTAATTTATTTGAATTTGGCGCTCTGCATTTTCCCTGGCTTTTGGCCAGGTGGGAGGTGAGCATCCCACATATCCCAGAGAGGTTTTAAACAAAGTCTATGCAACACTAACATATTCAAAACCGTACCGTGCCAATAAGGTTTGTGCAGTAGGCTATAGGCCCAATACATTATCACAACATATTGGCTTTGCTTGAATTGCCCTGCCAGTGCATTGTTGTTCGGACCATTTTTTCTAATTATATTTTTAGGTAGGCTATATGATCACACTGGTAATAGATCCACTGAGTGAGCGTGCATTTCAATTATTTGCTTTTTATTTTTATTTTACTGGGCTGATGGTGCATGCATCTGATGGTCAGTCTCAGAGCAAGGAAAGAGCAGCAGAGTGAGGGTCCGCCTTTCCCTCTGCTCTCCTGTTCCTCCGCTGACACTGACCAAAAAGGGACACCAGCTGATAGAGAAACTCATCCACAAATTAATGTTATTACGCCTATGAACAGATAGTGAACCATTTCTTGAAAAAAAAAGACCCAAGACGCTAATAATAACAACGCAAGCCTATCGATACACTTTCCTACTTATTCATTACAGCTGCAGAGCAGGTTATATAAGTGTTGAATACATTTTATTGATGTTGCTGAGTTAGAACTTAAACATGAACTCACTCATAAAAACAACTGCAATTTGCTGTGTTCTTGACAGTCTCTCTACTCATGGTTTTAAAAGTTTTGAGTATCAATTTAGCTTTTGCTTTCTTTTATGCCTGCTACCTTACTGCAGACACGGAAATCTGAGCCATCTGATTGGCCAATGGTAGGCATATAGTGCACTTGATTTTCTCTCTGTGCCAACCAGGAAGGCAGAGTTTGTACCTTCAGACACATGAAATGGTTCAGTATGGGAAGACTTTGCCTACCCGGCACGCACGCCAGCGGAATCGGGTGCAACTACCACCAACAGCACTAGAAAAATAAATACAAATAGGAACACAAGGCTTTGTCATTAGGTTTTTTAGAGAAATGTTTGGCTATCGACTAGGAATGCGATCGACCAGCTGGTGACCACTGCTCTACAACTTCAGCAGCCAAGGTTGACCGCCAAGTTTTATTCCATACTGCTTGGCATTTAGCAAAGGCTGAATTGGACAACCATTTGTAGCAGTCACTATTCCCTTCTGCCAGGACAGAATCTGCCATTGAAATGAGGTTCAGCAGGTGACACGCACACCGCTGATGCTAAGGGAGTTGATACTCTAGGCCACTATTGTCTTCCAGTATGGAAAATGTGTTTTGGTACTCTCAACCTGCTCTGCAGTCTTTTCTGCAGCTGGGTCTGGTGCTTCCACTACTTCTGCCTAGTTCTGCTCACCAAAAACCTTGAATGCTTCGATGAAGTTCAATCGACTGTCAGTTGTGGTTCTTACCACTTTCTCCCTGATCCTATATGCACAATGGATGTCATCAAAGGCACCTGCAAGCACGTTGAAGGTGTGGGACCCTCCAACCTCTTGCAAGCAAGTGCAGCGGATCTTCTCTCCAGGGTTTCTTCATCTATCCAGAGCGATGTGACCCCTATGTAACTTCTATGATGAGCTGTCCAACAATTGGTGGTGATGCCAACATAATTGTCTCTACCGAGGTTCACCATCACAGTCTTCCTCGTGTGATTGACAGCTTCATGTATTCTTGAACAGACAGTAGGTCTGGAGATTACTTTCTACTGAGGTTGCAGGGTGGTTTAACAACTGATTAAAAGTTGTTTGCTTGACCTGATTGATGACAGCCTTGTAAACAGTTGCCAGTGAGACACATCTGCCTCCTTCCACTGCAATCATGTCAGATACAGTGCCTTCAGAAAGTATTCATACCCCTTGACTTATTCTAAATTGTGCTGTGTTACAGTCTGAATTCAAAATGGATTAAATCTCACCGATCTACACACAATACCCCATAATGGCAAAGTGAAAACATGTTCCATAAGTACTCACACCCCTAAGTCAATATCTTGAGGCTTATAGGGAGGAGGTAAGGGCTCAGAGTGTGGTGTCAGGATAACAACCTCTCACTCAACGTCAACAAAACAAAGGAGATGATCGTGAACTTCAGGAAACAGCAGAGGGAGCACCCCCCTATCCACATCGACGGGACAGTAGTAGAGAAGGTGTAAAGTTTTTTAAGTTCCTCAGCATGCACATCACGGACAAACTGAAATGGTCCACCCACACAGACAGCATGGTGAGGAAGGCACAACAGCGCCTCAGGAGGCTGAAGAAATGTGGCTTGTCACATAAATCCCTAACAAACCTTTACAGATGCACAATCGAGAGCACCCTGTTGGGCTGTATCACTGCTTGGTACAGCAACTGCACCGCCCTCATCCGCAAGGCTCTCCAGAGGGTAGTGCGGTCTGCACAACACATCACCGGTAGCAAACTACCTGCCCTCCAGGACATCTACAGCATCTAACCTCACAGGAAGGCAAAAAGATCATCAAGGACAACAACCACCCGAGCCACTGCCTGTTCACCCCGCTATCATCCAGAAGGCGCGGTCAGTACACCTGCATCAAAGCTGGGACCGAGAGACTGAAAACAGCTTCCATCTCAAAGCTCTCAGACTGCTAAACAGCCATCACTAACATAGAGAGGCTGCTGCCAACATACAGACCCAAATCACTGGCCACTTTTATAAATGGATTTAATAAAGGTATCACTAGTCACTTTAAATACTGGCACTTTAATAATGTTTACATATCCTACATTACTCATCTCATATGTATATACTGTATTTCATACCATCTATTGCATCGTGCCTATGCCATGCAGTCATTGCTCATGGCATAGGCAATATATTTATATGTACATGTTCTTATTCCATCCCTTTACATTTGTGTGTATAAGGTAGTTGTTGTGAATTTGTTAGATTACTTGTTAGAAATTACTGCACTGTAGGAACTAGAAGCGTGTTAACATCTGATAACCATGTGTATGTGACAAATAAAATTTGATTTGATTAGAAGCACCTTTGGCAGCGATTACAGCTGTGTGTATTTCTGGGTAAGTCTCTAAGAGCTTTCAACACCTGGATTAGGCAACATTTGCTCAAAATTCTTTAAACTCTGTCAAATTGGTTGTTGATCATTGGTAGACAACCAATTTCAGTTCTCGCCATACAAATTCAAGCCAATTTAAGTCAAAACTGTAACTCTGCCACCCAGGAACATTCACAGTCTTCTTGGTAAACAACTCCTGCTGAAAAGTGAATTAATCCCCCAGTGTCTGGTGGAAAGTATACTGAACCAGTTTTCCTCTAGGATTTTTACTGTGCTCCATTCATTTTTTTATCCTGAAAAACTCCCCAGCCCTTAACGATTACAAGCATACCCATAACATGATGCAGCCCCCACTATGCTTGAAAATATGGAGAGTGGTACTTAGTAATGGATTTTCTCCAAATAACACTTTGTATTCAGGACAGAAAGTTAATTGCTCGGCCTCATATTTTGCAGTATTACTTTAGTGCCTTGTTGCAAACATGTTTTGAAAGACTTTTATTCTGTACATGCCTCCATCTTTTCACTCTGTCAATTAAGTTAGTATTGTGGAGTAACTACAATGTTCGCCCATACTAAGTTTTCTCCTATCACAGCCATTAAACTCTAACTGTTGGCCTCATGGTGAAATTCCTGAGCGGTATCCTTCCTCTCCAGCAACTGAGTTAGGGCGAACGCCTGTATCTTTGTAGTGACAAACTCAGTGCCTCTTTGCTTGACATCGTAGGAAAATCAAAAGAAATTAGCCAAGACCTCAGAACAAAATTGTAGACCTCCACAAGTCTGTTTCATCCTTGTGAGCAATTTCCTTAAGGAGACAGAAGGTACCACGTTCATCTGTACAAACAATAGTACGCAAGTATAAACACCATGGGACCACGCAGCCGTCATACCACTCAGGAAGGAGACGTGTTCTGTCTCCTAGAGATGAGCGTACGTTGGTGCGTAATGTGCAAATCAATCCCAGAACAACAAAAAAGGACATTGTGAAGATGCTGGAGGAAACAGGTACAAAGGTATCTATATCCACAGTAATTAGTCCTATATTGACAGCAAGGAAGAAGCCACTGCCCCAAAACCACCATAAAGCCAGACTACGGTTTGCAACTGCACATGGGGACAAAGATCGTACTTTTTGGAAATATGTCCTCTGGTCTGATGAAACAAAAATAGAACTGTTTGGCCATAATGGCCATCGTTATGTTTGGAGGAAAAAGGGGAGGCTTGCAAGCCGAAGAACACCATCCCAACCATGAAGCACAGGGGTGGCAGCATCATTTTGTGGGGGTGCTTTGCTGCAGGAGGGACTGGTGCACTTCACAAAATAGATGGTAACATGAGGAAAGAAAATTATGTGGATATATTGAAGCAACATCTCAAGACATCAGTCAGGAAGTTACAGCTTGGTCGCAAATGGGTCTTCCAAATGGACAATGACCCCAAGCATACTTCAAAGTTGTGGCAAAATGGCTTAAGGACAACAAAGTCAAGGTATTGTAGTGGTCATCACAAAGCCCTGACCTCAATCCTATAGAAAAATTGTGGGCAGAACTGAAAAAGCATGTGCGAGTAAGGAGGACCTCAAACCTGACTCAGTTACACCAGCTCTGACAGGAGGAATGGACCAAATTCACCTAATATTGTGGGAAGCTTGAGGAAGGCTACCCGAAATGTTTGACCAAATTTAAACAATTTAAAAGGCAATGGTACCAAATACTAATTGAGTGTATGTAAACTTCTGACCCACTTGGAATGTGTTGAAAGGAATAAAAGCTGAAGTAATTCATTCTCTTCTATAATTCTGACATTTCACATTCTTAAATAAAGTGGTGATCCTAACTGACCAAAGACAGGGAATTTTTACTAGGATTAAATGTCAGGAATTGTGAAAAACGTAGTTTAAATGTATTTGGTGTATGTAAACTTCCGACTTCAACTGTACGTCAATCATGAAGGTTAATGTATTGAATGATAGGCTTACTTCTACTCCCATTAATGTGTCATGAACGCTCCATAAAGGTGTATGTCCAAGGCTACAGTTATATTAATGTTTTATCTAGCAAACATACTTTTTTCTGTGATTTATGTTCCATTTCTTCGGTACAGTTGATAACCATTGCTATGAACGGTAAAACGCCAACCTTACTTATGCAAATGTCACTCGTTGGGCCATCCCTCTGTGCTGGCACAGATCAACTACTCACAGGGATCCACTCAGGATCCCTCACCCTTGACTCATCCTCCTCAGCATATGACACCTTCTGCAATACTCTGGCCACCTCCACCTGCCTCTCGTACCAGATACTTCCGATCCCCAGTAACATGGGCACCCCTACAGTTAACATACACAACTTTATCCACTGAAACTACACAATCCTATCCCCCATGCCCTCCTGCACACTTCCCACATCTTGGAATCTCTCTCCTACAAGCTTCTAGAATTATTATTATTATTATTATTATTTATTTTTATTTAACTAGGCAAGTCAGTTAAGAACAAATTCTTATTTTCAATGACGGCCTAGGAACAGTGGGTTAACTGCCTGTTCAGGGGCAGAACGACAGATTTGTACCTTGTCAGCTCGGGGGTTTGAACTTCCAACCTTCCGGTTACTGACCATAAACGTTGAACCTGAAACACAGCAGTGGATTCGGCACAAATGTTCCAACAGGATAACTGATATATCCTTACATGGCTTTGTTGGGTAAAGACTCAAAAGGACTGACAGTGACTCCTCTGTTTCACCACGCTCCCCACCGGGTCTGCGTCGTACCATACGGCAGATGTCACAAAGACCAGGAATTTCTGACTTCGATTGTACCACCTCCACACTTAACGCTACCACAGAAATCACTCCTTTCAATGGCCCTGTTCCTAAGAGCAAAGCAAGAAGCAGGTTGCACGACAGGAGCGCCTGCTCCTTCTGGTCAGAAGAAACACAAACATATCACAAGTCCATTACACATTACGGTCACTGATTCAACTGCACCCAACTCCTTTCTCTCTCACCCACCCTGAAACCAAAAATGTCACTCCTGCTGGTCCACGTCTGGCACCATTCTTCCTCAACAAACATCTTCCCACTACACTCGGCTCTTCTCCTTTTCCCTCACCGTCTATAACCACTTATCTGTTCACCACACTCTTGCCATGCCTTCATCCTATGCATTGCTTGCAGAGCACGCACTGATGGTGTTTCTCCAAAACCCAGCTTCTTTTCCTTAGCCCAATTTATAATTGGTCACCTACAAAAAAAAATCTTATTTTCCACCATAATTTGCAAGTAAATTCATTAAGAATCCTACAATGTGATTTTCTGGATTTTTTATTTTGTCTGTCATAGTTGAAGTGTACCTATGGTGAAAATTTACAGGCCTCTCTCGTCTTTTTAAGTGGGAGAACTTGCACAATTGGTGGCTGACTAAATACTTTTTTGCCCCACTGTATATATATTTAACCAGGCAAATCAATTAAGAACAAATTCTAATTTACAATGACAGCTTAGGAACAGTGGGTTAACGGCCTTGTTAATGGGCAGAACGACAGAGTTTTACCTTGTCAGCTCGGGGATTCGTTTAGGTTACTAGGACAACGCTCTAACCACCACCTACCGCCCCAGAGACGCACTGACATTGGGTTTACATTCAAACACCCTCCAAACACCAGATATCAGCATAGGTGCTCTACTTTTCATGGTTTCATTACACAATCATGGTGTTTGTGACTTTTTATTTTTCCAGTGTACTGTAGCTCACATTAGCATGCTAGAACTAGGCTAACACTAACCTAGGTTCAGAATACGTACATTGCTATCCATAGTGAACTGTTTTATCATTCATAGCTATTTATTTTACCTCTACATGTTTCCTCAAGTACGAGGCAGACTTTTTGTAGGTTGCCACCGCCATCATCCTGGATAAGCAAAGCTTGCATTGCACGATTACACTTCCCTCTCCTGTGCTTAAAGGAGATGCGGAAATGGATTCTCCCTCTTGTTTTCAGACACAGGATTTGTCTGCCTGGAAAGTCTTCTGACTCTCCTCAGTCTCCATTGTTTTTCACACACACCACTTTGATAAAAACATTTCCTTTCTTTCATGACACTTCTCAAACTAGCTAAGTTATTTTTGCCAGTTTGTGTGCAAAGTTTGATTTGATTGGCCTGTGAATTTTGATTTGATTGGTCACTGACTACACAAAATGAGCAGTTTCTGTTATGGCTCTGTAAACCTTCTGTGTCATCATGATCTATAATGGTGGATAGCCTACAAAATTGTACTCTGTTGCAGATGGTTTAAAAAAAGGAGCGAAGTACAGTACTTCATTCCAAAAATACTTAAGTAAAACTAAAATGAATGATTTTGAAAAGCTACTAATTTACAGTAACGATAGTATTTGTAATTAGTTACATCCGCCTATGTCTAATCGTCACTGTAGAAACAACATCCTCTATGCACTTCCAGATGAACCCAGTGACGGAGTCAGTGCAGTCGTCGATGTTATTCCAAGAGAGAGACCTGTAACATATCTCATTCTACTTGATATAAAAAGTCAGTTTGGTCAGGCCAATGTTGAACAGTCCTTACCACGGTGCTTCTTGCTTTAAATTGTGCCTATAGGCGAGAGAAGCAGAATGGAGGCATGATCTAATTTGCCGAAGGTGGGAGGGGGAAAGCCTTGTAGCCTACCCAGAAGGGAGAATAACAGCGGTTAAGCGGCATCTCTCCACATGTAACACAGGATACAGTATGTGTTATTGGGATTTTGGGAGAATTTTCCTCAGATTTCCTTTGATAAGTCTCCAGCTACAACAAATGAGGACTCAGGATATGAGGTGTCCAGGTTTTTTAAAGTCCCGTATAGTTCCTTGAATGCCACCGTGACATCAACTTGAGGGGGGATATAAAGGGCCATGGCAATAACTGATTAAAATTATCTTGGAAGGTAATGGGGGTTGGCATTTGATGTTGAGTTATTCCAGATCAAAATATCTGTCACGACTCCTACCGAAGGTGGCTCCCCTTCCCGTTCGGGTGGCGCTCGGCAGTCGTCGTCACCGGCCTACTAGCTGCCACTGATCTTTCCCTCCCCCTCCTTGTCTGTTTATTAGTTACACCTGTTGTTAATTAGGTTTATTAGTTTGGCTTTATTAGCCAGCCGGCCCGCCTGCTGGGTGTGCGGGATTGTTTTATGTGAACTCGTGTACACGCCTGTAAGTCACGGTTGTTCATGTACGTGTAACGGTTTTCTTGAGTCGAAGGAGAGGCGGACCAAAACGCAGCGTGGTTATTATTCATGGTTCTTTAATAAAGAAACTATACATGAATAGACTAACAAAACAAGAAATGTGAAAAACCAAAACAGCCCTATCTGGTGCAAACACAGAGACAGGAACAATCACCCACAAAACCCAACACCAAAAAGGCTACCTAAATATGGTTCCCAATCAGAGACAATGGCTAACACCTGCCTCTGATTGAGAACCATATCAGGCCAAACACAGAAACAGACAAACTAGACACACAACATAGAATGCCCACTCAGATCACACTCTGACCAAACAAAACATAGAAACATACAAAGCAAACTATGGTCAGGGTGTGACAGTACGTGAGTTATTTTCGGGACTGTTTAGTTCCTCTGTGTTTTGGGGCATTTGTTTTTGAGTGGCATCTGTTTTCACCTGGTTGGTGAATAAAGAAGTAGCGCTACTCTGAACTCTCTGTCTCCTGCATCTGACTCCAATACACTCTGGGCATTACAGAGTCTTCAGTTTTTGTACGTTACCACAATCACACCATGATTTATTAATTATGAAACATACCGCTCCCCCTTTTCCTTGAGAGTTATTTTGTCCTGTCCGTGTAAATGTATGGAGGACCCAACAGGCTGTAGGAACGGAGATCTGTTTCTGTAATACAAATTATTTTACAATCTCTTGTGTGCCTCTGGAAGGAGATCCTTACTGTACATTAGCAAGTAATATACTTTGGAAGAGGTGGTTGGTTTGCCGTCCTTCGGAGGCTGACTAGAATGCTACCTCTTCTCCGGCGGCGTCTTTTTGGTAGAGCACCCGGGATGAATGGAGCTGCTTCGGTTAATCCTAACAAAGGGTCCAGGTTTGGGAAGTCAAATTTATGGTGAGTGGTTGCTGATATAATGTCCAAAAGTACTTTTCGGATATAGGCAATTATACCGTAAATGTTCTGAGGAAATAAAGTAATAAATAACACAAAAAAAATGTAATACTGCAAAGTAGGCTAGGAGATAGAACCAAGGCAACCACCATTTTGTCTCAAACACTACTTTATCTGAAACAATTAGTTTCTAGTCTGTGTCTTATATGAAGCATATCATACTACAAATATTACATATTTCTGTTTGTTGTTTACCACTGTACCATAAGCATGATGCTGTTGTTTTAAAGAATCATTGTGTTCTGAAGTACACAGAAGGGGACACTCTTGGCAGATTGACCGATGATTGACCGATGGTTTTCTCATTCTGAAAAATGGCCTGATCTCTCGTCAGATACCATAACAACTGTATGCACCAGCCATGCCATCCACATGAAGGCCAAAGCAGTAATTCTCAGCCTGGGAATATCTTGAATATTTATGCTCCACAGATACCTCTCCTGGGGGGACAAACACCATGATGGAGAGGCTCTTCCCGGAGGTCAACATGACAAATGGCTCGCTGCATTTCCCATAAGTCACTCTTCATGTTCAAAATTAATATTAATCAGAGGGTCGGAGGAGGAACGCAATCAGCATGGCAAGAATTTGTGATTAATGAAGTATGCTTAACACACGGATGCATGTATGAATGCACACACACACACACCCTAGTCTGCGTTTGAAGCAGCAGCCCAGCAAAATGCCAGCAGACTTTAAGGTGGTGCTGGAGATGCTGTATTGATACCCAAGGCAGTATTCCTATGTTTGGGAGACACACTGAGAAGCAGCCTGGGGTGGGACATAAATTATGCAATCTGCCCACTGGTGTGACACGCCCAGGAACACACCACACGGTCTTAGGCACTAGGTAATGGAACTACATAAAAAAAAATCTGATTTGGACAGGTTTAGGAGGTAAATAATTATGGCAGATATTCTATATGTGTGGGTGTGTACACAGCATGTACATACTCACTTTGTTTTACTGCTTTGTATTTGTGTTTGTGAGGGGGTGTGTTTGTGTTAGTATAATGTGACTGGCTTCTCCACTACATTAGCTAGGATCAGTCCTGTAATCCCTCTAAAGTGGCTTTCTGCACTGGCTCACTGGGTTTTGGGTTCTGGGAGCACCCTTCTTTACAGAGATCAATGAAGCGTTATATCTTAGTATCAGAGTTTGGGTACTCACACTCAAACCGTGAAAGACTAAACTTACGTTGCTATAGGTGCAATAGAGTGTGACACAGAAAAGCAAGTTTGGGCGTAACAGCGAGAGAGCAACAGGCCAAAGTAACAGCCCATGGAATGTTATCAAAACGTGTGCCAAAATCTTGCCAGCTATTTTAGTGTTAGGTGAGTGTGTATACGTGTTGACATCAACCCTGTCTCATTAAGCTTTACATTCATGTATAGGCCTACGGGTTTGAAGATATGAATCCCCCACTACAATGTCTGTGTAGCCTAAAGTTTCCTGTTGACAGCAAGACAACAGCAAACGGGAATAGTGTAGTCATGGCCACGCTCGCCTCACAAGTCTCCTCAAAGCACAACAATACATCTCAAAGTTTGAGAGCGGCTAACGTTTGAGGAACACAAATGATTGTTTCCTCCGAGTTAATTTATCTTCAGCATAAAAGACAAGAGACTACAATAGAGAACATTTCTTGTTTTGCTTTGCTCTGTGCCACAACGGAGTTAGTTCTTCAGAACATGTTTCATGCTGAGCAAACACCTTGATTTATTTTCTCCACATCAGCATTGTGATGAACAATTTGATAAGGGAAAATAATTACAGTTTTACTTCAGAATCAGATAGTTATTCGTGCCTTGTTTTATGTTGTGTTCACCTTATGTGTATTGTGTATTGCATCAAAGATTACTTTGTGTGTTAACTTATGAAAGCCTGCGGTTCAGTGTATTGACTGGTTTCAACGAAAAATAATGAACTCTGTTTAGTTATACTTTCTTTCTGTGCTAATTCATATCTAGCGGCGAAGTGTTAACATGCAACTAACAATACCTGACTTACAATGTTGTCGAGCACCCCTCTTCTTCCCCTAGTGACCATTATAGTTAGTATAGAATTGTTCCTCAGACATGTTTATTATTGTTAGTATGAGCTGCATTCTAATCAGTGTTTTGTCTCAGGTTTAACCAATTGGTTTAACTCTTGCCGGTGCCGTACACTGGATTTCCATTTTCCTCTCAATGAATAAGAAGCCTGAAGGGACTGAGGAGGGTCTTCTAATCACCCTGTCATTCATCCTCTTCAAGTGGTCTATCTCCTTTCCCCCCTACCCCTCTCTCCTCTCCCCCGTCTCCTCCCCTCCCCTGGCCAGTGATTTTTCAAGGTAACAGGAGTAGAGTGATGGCCTGCTGAACTCTTCTCAGAGTCCATCTTCTTAACATCAGATGGGCTGTGTTTGTCCTTGCGGGTCACAGAGCCCCGGCTGCAGTGTGCAGGGTATGAAAGTCTAATAAAAGTCTATGGATTGGCTTCCAAACCATTTAAAAAAAAATGATTGGCACTCCGACAATTACATTGCGATTACCTGACCTTGTGAAGGTCAGCATCAGTTAGAGCTGTTTATGATATGTGCCATTTTCCAGGAGGGGAGATGGAGAAACCTCATGAGGCATTGGGGTTCATGTCAAATCCTTTTTTTCCCTCCCAACAAAGCATTATTACTATTATAATGGACCACATAAACACTCCATTAGTCATCTGAGCCAGACCTGGTGACAGGATAAAGTGACTAAGGGGGCAGTTGAAATCGGTGAGGGGGCACAATTTGAGGGTTTCTTGCATTGAAATAATATTGAATTCTGCTTATATCACGCTATACCACAATAAACAAAGTTAAAATGCAGAGACCATCGATTGAGTGCTTTTGAAGTGACAGGTTAGAGATTTCGCGCCAACCTATCTCAGTTGCCCTGTATCAGGTGGACAATGCCCTACACGCTAAAGCAAATGTCACGCCTTGGTCTTAGTATTTTGTGTTTTCTTTATTTATTTGGTCAGGCCAGGGTGTGACATGGGTTATTGTGGTGTGTTTTTGTCTTAGGGGTTTTGTGGGGTGTCAACCAGACTCTTCCAGATCCGCCAGCCAGCCAGGATCTGCCAGAGCCAACTACCTGCCTGAGCTTCCTCTCAGTGCTGAGCTTCCTCTCAGTGCTGGGCATTCCCTCAGTGCTGGGCTTCCCCTCAGTGCTGGGCTTCCCCTCAGTGCTGAGATGCCCCTCAGTCCCGAGCTTCCCCTCAGTCCCGAGCTTACCCCTCAGTCCCGAGCTGCCCCTCAGTCCCGAGCTGCCTCTCAGTCCCGAGCTGCCCCTCAGTCCCGAGCTGCCCCTCAGTCCAGTGGGGTTCTGGGTGAGGACTATTAGGCCATGGTCGGCGGCGAGGGTGGATTATCCCAGGACGCGAGGGGGAGGAACTATGACATTTATGGAGTGGGGTCCACGTCCCGAGCCGGAGCCGCCACCATGGACAGACGCCCACCCGGACCCTCCCTATGGTTTTGAGGTGCGTCCGGGAGTCCGCACCTTAGGGGGGGTTCTGTCACGCCTTGGTCTTAGTATTTTGTGTTTTCTTTATTTATTTGGTCAGGCCAGGGTGTGACATGGGTTATTGTGGTGTGTTTTTGTCTTAGGGGTTTTGTGGGGTGTCTATGTAGTCTACGGCTGCCTGAGGCGGTTCTCAATCAGAGTCAGGTGATTATCTTCGTCTCTGATTGGGAACCATATTTAGGCAGCCATATTCTGTGAGTGTTTCATGGGTGATTGTTCCTGTCTTTGTGTTTGCACCAGATAGGGCTGTTTCGGTTTTCATTATTTCATTTCGTTATTTTTGTAGTTTCTGTATGTTTAGGTTTTCCTTCATTAAAATATATCATGAATCATCATCACGCTGCATTTTGGTCCGATCCTTGTTCTACCTCTTCGTCAGAGGATAGAAGAGAGCCGTTACAGCAAAGCCATTTTGGTAATAAAAATTGCTTGTAATATGTGAAATACCATATGTGAATGCAGCTTGCACACAGCTCTCTTACCAAAATAATGCTAACTAAATGCTGAAAGTAGTAGCCAGTTCAAAAAAAGTTTAAATGCAGACACCATAGAGTGCTTTTGACCAAGAAGTGAAAGGTTGGCGCAATATCTCCGTTGCGCTCTATCAGCACCATGTACAGCGCCCTACATACAAAAGCAAAGCAGTTGAAAACCTAAGCTGGCTAAGGAAGTATTTTTGCCATTTCATAGTATTGGCTATACCACTAAGCTTTTCACAAAAACCAATCAGCTAGATTGTTTCTTATAGTATATTTTCAGAAGGGTTGCAGCCTCCTTGATGCTCTCCTTGGGTGTAGCATACTTCTTCTATGCTGACTGTTCATGACTGTTCGCATGTAGCTGTGGATGCCCCATTCATGAGCCCTATGATTTCATTTGAATATCGTGTGATGTGTAAGTGGCATTGTGGGGTATGGTGCTAAGTTCCTTGTCTTTTCAGAGGATTTCCACTTCCCCCGTTCCGTCTTGACTCTATCACGTCCAACGTCCCTCCCAGGGGTTAATGTTTGAAAAAAGGAAGTCAATGATGTCCACAATCGGCCAAAAATACATATGATTTCTTGCCAGCTGCCTGTCATTAATAAGTGTTGACACCGATGTTCACATAACTTCAAACTTTTATTTTCCACAGTGCAGTGCATTTCAAATGCTCTTTGCTTGATGCGTGCCAAGCAAAGTGCCTTGGTACCATCAATGGCACGCATCCAGAACGCCCAGCTTGGGTGAAGGCCTTGTCTGCATTAGCATTGGACCCAACTCAAAACTTTAGAAACAAAATGCTGCATCTGCAATAACCAAGTATTCTAGCCACTCGCTATTAAATTAACGTTTTTAGACAGAAAACCTGTAGCTGGGGTAGGATTCTAAGATAACCTGTCTAGGACTGGGGTTCTGCTAGCGGGCGCCAAATACAAATCAATAGAAATCTCATAAATCAAATTTCTCAAACATACAAGTATTAGGCACCATTTTAAAGATACAATTCTCGTTAATCCAGCCACAGTGTCTGATTTCAAAAATGCTTTACAGCGAAAGCTCCACAAATGATTATGTAAGGTCACCACCAACTCACTGAAAAACCCAGCCATTTTTCCAGCCAAAGAGAGGAGTCACGAAAAGAGATCAAATGAATCACCAACCTTTGATGATCTTCATCAGATGAAACTCATAGGACTTCATCTTACACAATACATGTATGTTTTGTTCGGTAAAGTTCATATTTATATCCCAAAATCTTATTTTACATTGGCGTGTTACGTTCAGTAGTTCCAAAACATACAGTGATATTGCAGAGAGCCTTATGAATTCACAGAAATACTCATTATAAATGGCGATAAAAATACAATTTGTAGATATGGAAATATAGATACACTTCTCCTTAATGCAACCGCTGTGTCAGATTTCAAAAAAACTTTACAGGAAAAAGCATAATCTGAGAACTGCGCTCAGACCCCAAACCAGCCAGAGAAATATCCGCCATGTTGGGTAGTCAACATTATAAATATTCACTTACCTTTGATGATCTTCATCAAAATGCACTCCCAGGAATCGCAGTTCCACAATAAATGCTTGTTTTGTTCGATAATGTCCATCATTTATGTCCAATAGCTTCTTTTGTTAGGGCGTTTTTATCATAAAAGTTCAATAATGTTCCAACCGGAGAATTCCTATGTCTGTAGAGAAGCAATGGAACGACAGCTACCTCTCAAGTGAAAGCAGGTGACTGAGAACGAGGCTGTAGGCAGACCACTGACTCAAAGTGCTCCCATCCTACTCCACATCACAGTAAAATCCTCATTCACGTTTCTGAAGACGGTTGACATCTAGTGGAAGCCTTGTAAGTGCAACATAACCAAAATCCCACTGTGTATTCAATAGGGGTGAGTTTACAAACCTCAGATTTCCCACTTCCTGTTTGATTTTTCTCAGGTTTTTGCCTGCCATATGCATTCTGTTGTACTCACAGACATCATTCAAACAGTTTTAGAAACTTCAGAGTGTTTTCTATCCAATACTAATAATAATACTGCTCAAAAAAATGAATGGAACACTAAAATAACACATCCTAGATCTGAATGAATGAAATATTCTTATGAAATACTTTTTTTCTTTACATAGTTGAATGTGCTGACAACAAAATCACACAAATGATCAATGGAAATCAAATTTATCAAGCCATGGAGGTCTGGATTTGGAGTCACACTCAAAATTAAAGTGGAAAATCACACTACAGGCTGATCCAACTTTGATGTAATGTCCTTAAAACAAGTCAAAATGAGGCTCAGTAGTGTGTGTGGCCTCCACGTGCCTGTATAACCTCCCTACAACGCCTGGGCATCCTCCTGATGAGGACTCCTGGACAGTCTGTGGTGCAACGTGGCGTTGGTGGATGGAGCGAGACATGATGTCCCAGATGTGCTCAATTGGATTCAGGTCTGGGGAACGGGCGGGCCAGTCCATAGCATCAATGACTTCCTCTTGCAGGAACTGCTGACACACTCCAGCCACACGAGGTCTAGCATTGTCTTGCATTAGGAGGAACCCAGGAGGAACCCAGGGCCAACTGCACCAGCATATGGTCTCACAAGGGGTCTGAGGATCTCATCTCGGTACCTAATGGCAGTCAGGCTACCTCTGGCGAGCACATGGAGGGCTGTGCGGCCCCCAAAGAAATGCCACCCCACACCATGACTGACCCACCGCCAAACCGGTCATACTGGAGGATGTTGCAGGCAGCAGAAAGTTCTCCACAGTGTCTCCAGACTCTGTTACATCTATCACGTGCTCAGTGTGAACCTGCTTTCATCTGTGAAGAGCACAGGGCGCCAGTGGCGAATTTGTCAATCTTGGTGTTCTCTGGCAAATGCCAAACGTCCTGCACGGTGTTGGGCTGTAAGCACAACCCCCACCTGTGGACGTCGGGCCCTCATACCACCCTCATGGAGTCTGTTCCTGAACATTGGAGCAGACACATGCACATTTGTGGCCTGCTGGAGGTCATTTTGCAGGGCTCTGGCAGTGCTCCTCCTGCTCCTTCTTGCACAAAGGCGGAGGTAGCGGTCCTGCTGCTGGGTTGTTGCCCTCCTACGGCCTCCTCCACGTCTCCTGATGTACTGGCCTGTCTCCTGGTAGCGCCTCCATGCTCTGGACACTACGCTGACAGACACAGCAAACCATATTGCCACAGCTCGCATTGATGTGCATCCTGGATTAGCTGCACTACCTGAGCCACTTGTGTGGGTTGTAGACTCCGTCTCATGCTCCCACTAGAGTGAAAGCACTGCCAGCATTCAAAAGTGACCAAAACATCAGCCAGGAAGCATAGGAACTGAGAAGTGGTCTGTGGTCCCCACCTACAGAACCACTCCTTTATTGGGGGTGCCTATAATTTCCACCTGTTGTCTATTCCATTTGCACAACAGCATGTGAAATCTATTGTCAATCAGTGTCACTTCCTAAGTGGACAGTTTGATTTCACAGCAGTGTGATTGACTTGGACTTACATTGTGTTGTTTTAAGTGTTCCATTTATTTTTTTGAGCAGTGTATTAGCATCTGGGACTGAGTAGGATGCAGTTCACTCTGGGCACGCTATTCATCCAAAAGTGAAAATGCTGCCCCCTATCCCAAAGAAGATAACCTGGGCTTGCTCCTCTGTTCCAAGATTGTCAGGGACAGTCAGAGGTGGAGGGGGCTGTGGAGACAGTATCCTGGAAGGGTGGGTAGGTTTATGGAAGGGTGGGCTCTGCATGCGGACCTAGCTGGAGCTCGGCAGCGGCCTCGGTGGTTTGACACTGCTCATCGCTCTCCTTCTCTTTTTGGCCTGGTATGGGTATATTGGCAAAACATATTTCTGATATCCATTGTGGCAGATTGCAGTGCCTTCAGAGAGTTGACACAACCATTGACATCCACATTTTGTTGTTACAAACTGGGATTAAAATTGATTTAATTGTATTTGTTTCAATTATCTACACAAAATACTCTAATGCCTCTCTGTCTCCTCCACTTGATCTATACTGATTGAAGTAGATTTAATGTTAGAGAAGTGCTCCCGCTGTGGGGATCAAATCAGCGGAAATTTCAAGTGCGCCAAAGTGCGCCACGTATAGTTTTTGATAAAACTCAAACTTTCATTAATACACACATACAACGTACTGAATTAAAGCTACACTCGTTGTGAATCTATCAACCAAGTCAGATTTGTAAAATGCTTTTCGGGGAAAGCATGAGAGGTTTTTATTTGATACCATGAACCCTCAAAATACAGCAACGTCACCTAAAACGACAGATTTTGCGTTATCCGTCGCTACCCAAAACGCTGAAATAAAATATAAAACATTCATTACCGTTGACGAGCTTCTTTCTTGGCACTCCTATATATCCCATAAACATCCCAGTTGGGTCTTTTTCCCGATTAAATCCGTCATTGTATAGCCAAAATGTCATTTTCTGAAGAACGGTCTGATGCTGGAATATTCTGTTTTCCAAGACGCAACGTCACTTTTTAAAATGACAAAAGGTGCCTATATACTTTTACAAAACACTTCAAATTACTTTTCTAACCCAACTTTAGGTATTAATAAACGTTAATTAGCTATACAATTCATCACGGGGCGATTTGTATTCGATAGCAGCTAGTCTGGAAATCAACGGCCATCTTTGTCATTTTAATAACTTCCTGTTGACAAACTGAAACCGGAAAGGCTAAAACGTAATAGAACCAAGGATTAAGTCTGCTCAAAATGCCAGCACTGGCGACATCGTGTGGAAGCTGTAGGCGTTTACATTACGGCCTGATGTATTTCCGTTCGTCTTTAACAATACATTGACTGGCGTAGTAATATATTTTTTGTGTTTTTGGAGAACAGTTTTTCGAGGGATTTTTACTGCTAAACACGTTGTGTTATAGCCACAGACACGATTTAACCAGTTTTGGAAACCTCTGAGTGTTTTCTATCCATAGATACTATTCATATGCATGTACTATATTCCTGGCATGAATAGCATGGCGCTGAAATGTTGCGCGATTTTTAACAAAAAGCTGCGAAAATTCGCAACATCCTTATGAGGTTTTAACAAATGACATCAATAAGGGATAATAGCTTTCACTATGCCAATGAAAATCATACATTACCCATAACATGATGCAGCAAACAACATGCTTGAAAATATGAAGAGTGGTACTCATTGACGTGTTGTTGGATTTCCCCAAGCGTAATGGTTTGTATCCAGATAAAAAAAGTTCATTTTTTTTGCAGTATTACTTTAGTGCCTTTTTTATTGCAAAAGAGAAGATGCATGTTTTGGAATATTTTTGTCCTGTATAGGATTCATTTTTTCCCTCTGTCATTTAGTGTTACGTATACGCAGTGAGTTATGAAGCAGTTGCACAAGGTGAGTTCAATAATAAGACAAGGCAGATGAACAAAACAGGTGTAGCATACTGAACTTGAAAACAAACCAATAATGCCTGATGAGTTAGGCTACAGAGGGCTAAATAAAGGGGGAGTAATCAAGGTGATGATGAGGTCCAGGTGTGTGTAATGATGGGGAGCAGCTGTGCATATTGATAATTGCCAGGACTGGTGGTTAGTAGACATTTAGGCATGACATTTAGGTTAGTATTGTGGAGTAACTACAATGTTGTCTTTGTATCTTTGTAGTGACTTTGTAGTGACTGGATGTATTGATCCAAAGTGTAATTAACCTGTTTGGGGTAGGGGGCAGCATTTTCACTTTTGGATAAATAGCGTGCCCAAACTGAACTGCCTCCTACTCTGTCCCAGATCCTAATATATGCATATTGTTAGTAGTATTGGATGGAAACCCCT
The DNA here is from genome assembly GCF_034236695.1 of Oncorhynchus nerka. Classification (NCBI taxonomy): domain Eukaryota; kingdom Metazoa; phylum Chordata; class Actinopteri; order Salmoniformes; family Salmonidae; genus Oncorhynchus; species Oncorhynchus nerka. Next base: position 50,209,782 of record NC_088413.1, on the reverse strand, counting down.
CTGAAGTTTCTAAAACTGTTTGAATCATGTCTGTGAGTATAACAGAATGTATTTAGCAGGCGAAACACCGAGGACAAACCATTCAGATTTTTTTTAAGTCACTGTCTATTCAATATGTTTTCATGGGGAATCCAGAAATCTAATCGACTTTCCTGCAGATCATACCACTTACACTGGATGTCACCAGTTTGTAGAAATTGGTTGAGGTTTTTCCTTTGTGTAATGAAGAAGTACCATAGCTCAGAACGAATGTCACTTCATGTGTGACTTTTGATAGAGGCGCGTAACCAGAAAAGTAGCGTCAGTTTGTTTTGAACCTGTATTGAACACAGATCATCCCGTCTTCAATTTGATCGATTGTATATGTTTAGAAATACCTAAAGTTATATTACAAAAGTAGTTTGAAATGTTTTGGCAAAGTTTACAGGTAACTTTTGAGATATTTTGTAGCGACGTTGCGTAAGTTGGAAGCGGTGTTTTTCTGGATCAAACGCGCCAAATAAATTGATATTTTGGATATATATCGACGGAATTAATCGAACAAAAGGACCATTTGTGATGTTTATGGGACATATAGGAGTGCCAACAAAAGAAGCTCATCAAAGGTAATGCATGATTTATATTTTATTTCTGCGTTTGTGTCGTGCCTGCAGAGTTGAAATACGCTACTCTCATTGTTTACTTCCTTGCTATCATCAGATAATAGCATCTTATGCATTCGCCAAAAAGCCTTTTTGAAATCTGACATGTTGGCTGGATACACAACGAGTGTAGCTTTAATTTGCTATCTTGCATGTGTAATTTAATGAAAGTTTGATTTTTATAGAAATTTGAATTTGGCGCTCTGCATTTTCCCTGGCTATTGGCCATGTGGGACGCAAGCATCCCGCCTACCCCAGAGAGGTTAGCAACTTCACCATGCTCGAAGGGATATTCAATGTCTGCTTCTTTTTGTTTCTACCCATCTAACAATGGGTGCCCTTCTTTGCGAGGTATTTGAAAACCTTCCTAGTCGTTGTCTTTGTGCTGACACAGCGTAGTGGCGATACAGATTTTTCTTCAACCTGTCACTCAATCATTTGAACTCTTTTGTATGGGATAATAATGATAACAAAGTTTGTAAAGTTTTCTTTGCCTGCTCACAGGCAACTGATGTGTTGCACATTAACTTTTTTAGGACAGGGGGCAGTATTTTTTTACGTCTGGATGAAAAGCGTGTCCAAAGTAAACGGCCTGCTATCAGACTCAGAAGCTAATATATGCATATTATTAGTAGATTTGGATAGAAAACACTGAAGTTTCTAAAGGTGTTTGAATCATGTCTGTGAGTATAACAGAACTTATTTGGCAGGCGAAACCCCGAGGACAAACCGTTCAGATTTTTTTATTGGGAATCAAGATATCTAATCGACTTTCCTGCAGTTCCTATCGCTTCCAGTAGATGTCAACTGTCTTTAGAAATTGGTTGACGTTTTTCCTTTGAGAAATGAAGAAGTAACACTGTTCAGAATAAGGCTCGAGTGTACTTTGTTAGAGGAGCGTGACCTGAAAGCACGCTCCACTTTGTTTTCCTCCGGTATTGAACACAGTATATCCTTTTTTCTATCCTAATCTGATCATTTTCGTCAACATCCGCTGAATTTCAGAGCGCCAAATTCAAATTAAACTAAAAATATTTAATTTTCATGAAATCACAAGTGCAATATAGCAAAACACAGTTTAGCTTGTTGTTAATCCACCTGGGGTGTCAGATTTCAAAAAAGCTTTTCGGTGAAAGCTATCCAAGCGTTTATGTTAGGACAGCTCTCTCGGTCACGATGGGATAGACAAAATCCAAATAGTATCCGTACAGTTCGTAGAAACATGTCAAACGTTTTTTTATAATCAAGCCTCAGGTTGTTTTTACAATAAATAATTGCTAATATTTCAACCAGACCGTAGCTTTTACAATAGGAGAGATAGAAAATGTCTGCTCCAAGCTGCTCGTGCGTGTAAAACTCTGCTGGCACCCAGCCATCCACTGACGCGATGTGATCTTTCTTGCTCATTTTTTCAGAATAGAAGCCTGAAACTATGTCTAAAGACTGCTCACACCATGTGGAAGCCATAGGAAAAGGAACCTGGTTGATATCCCTTTAAATGGAGGGAAGGCATGCAATGGAACAGGGAGCTTTCAAAATAGAAGGCACTTCCTCTTTGGATTTTCCTCAGGTTTTCGCCTGGAATATCAGTTCTGTTATACCCACAGATAATATTTTGAAAGTTTTGCAAACTTTAGAGTGTTTTCTATCCTAATCTGACAATTATATGCATATTCTAGTTTCTGGGCCTGAGAAATAGGCAGTTTCATTTGGGTACGTTTTTCATCCGAACATCAAAATACTGCCACCTACACTCAACAGGTTAAACAATATTGATATTTTTGAGAATGTGGCAGTGGTCCGTGGACACACAAAGGACTGTCATGATGAGTGTGTTTCATTTGGTGATCTCATGAAGGACAGGAAACACTCATTACTGTGTCTTCGGTTGTGTACACTTCTTAATTATGGGGGTTATATCTAAATATTGTGAAGCATATGTGGTTAAAGATGTGACGATGTCAGCCTTCTAAATGAGAGTATGGATTTTCATATAAAGTTTAACTAGTCAGTGGCCACACCCCTGTTAGCCAAACAGTACATCAGGCATCATGGAACCGCCCTTTTCTACTCCAGAGTATAAAACCACCTGTGACAAAATGTACATTTCATGCCAAAGAGACCCAAGATTAGCCAGATATCTCGGATGTTAAGAAGACGAGAAAACATGCGGCTGACACTACATGTGAAATCGTTAAGAACTACAACTCTATATGCCATGGAGACCATACAGTGTGTAACATTGGCTATAGAGAACTATAGAGAACCTACAAAAATGATATGGTAATGCAAAATTTAAGTTTATACACTCCCATTAATGTCATACATTAGCTTATACACTAACGTTCACACATCTAGATGGCCAGGCCGGGGTGGGTGTGGAGCCAGACACAGCAGAGGTTCAAACTGTAGAACCCAGTTCCTACATTTGAATATACAAATGTATTTTATCAAACAAAACTATGCTACATTTTGTCTCTGGGACCCTCAGGATGACAAATCAGAGCAAGATTACTGAATGTACGTACATTATTAACCTTCAGATGTGAATGCATCAAACCAGTTGCCTTGATAAAAGTTGTTTTTGTGCACTCTCCTCAAACAATAACATGGTATTGTTTCACTCTAATAGCTACTGTAAATTGGACACTGCAGTTCGATTAACAAAAATGTAAGCTTTCTGCCCATATAAGACCTGTCTGTGTCCTGGGAAATGTACTCGTTACTTAAAATGTCATGCTAATCACATTAGTGCATGTTAGCTCAACGGTCCCGCAGGGGACCCACCAATCCTGAAATGAATGATAAGCTTGGAAGGTACTATGGTGTTGAATGCTGAGGTATAGTCAATGAACAGCATTCTTACATAGGTATTGTCCAGATGGGATAGGGCAGTGTGCAGGGCAATGGTGATTGCATCATCTGTGGATCTATTGGGGCAGTAAGCAAATTGAAGTGGGTCTAGGGTGTCAGGTAAGGTAGAGGTGATATGATCCTTGACTAGTCCCTCAAAACACTTCATGATGACAGAAGTGAGCGCTATGGGGCGATAGTCATTTAGCAATGGTGGACATCTTGAAGCATGTGAGGACAACAGACTGGGAAAGGGAGAGATTGAATATGTCCGTAAACAATATGTCCGTAAACACTCCAGCCAGCTGGTTTGCGCATGCTCTGAAGACGTGGCTAGGAATGCCGTCTGGGCTGGCAGACTTGCAAGGGTTAACGCTTAAATGTCTTACTCACATCAGCCACGGAAAACGGAAGCAGGGCTCGTCGGTGGCACTCTGTTATCCTCAAAGCAGGCAAAGAAGGTGTTTAGCTTGTAAATGAGCAAGACGTTGGTGTCCGCGACATGGCTGGTTTTCCATTTGTGATCCATGATTGTCTGTAGACCCTGCCACATACGTCTCACATCTGAGCTGTTGAATTGTGACTCCACTTTGTCTATGTACTGACGTTTTGCCTGTTTGATTGCCTTACGGATGGAAAAACTGCACTGTTTGTATTCGACCATATTCCCAATCCTTGCCATGGTTAAATGCGGTGGTTTGTGCTTTCAGCTTTGAGCAAATCCTGCCATCTATCCACGGTTTCTGGTTTTGGTAGGTTTTAATAGTCACAGTGGGAACAACATACCCTATACACTTCCTGATGAACTCAGTCACCGTGTCCGTGTATACGTCAATATTTTTCTCAGAGGCTACCTGGAATATATCCCAGTCTGTTTGATCAAAACAATCTTGATGCATGGATTCTGATTGTTCAGACCAGCGTAGCATAGATCTTAGCACGGGTACTTCCTGTTTGGGTTTCTGCCTATAGGAAGGGAAGAGCAAAATGGAGTCATGATCTGATTTGCGACGGGAGGGTGGGGAGGGCCTTGTAGGCATCTCGAAAGGGGGAGTAGCAGTGATCCAGTGTTTTTCCAGAGCGAGTACTATAATCAATATGTTGATAGAACTTCGATAGCGATTTCCTAAAATCCCCATCTACAATAAATTCCTCCTCTGGATATGAGGTTTCCAATTTGCATAAAGTCCAGTGTAGTTAAAGGCCGTCGTGGTATTGGCTTTCATATGTTTTCAGAAGATAGGTAGGGGCTAAGCTGTCCTGACGCTAGGAAGAAGCTTGTTCCAGCTGCTAGGCATGCTGCATATCATATACAGTATATTCCTTATCGATTATTATTTGGTTAACTTTTTGATATGGGCACATAAAATAACTTCAAAGACGAATAACCCTTTTCTCAATAGATTTTCCCTCATGCCTCTGAGAACACTGGCAAGACACAAAATCAAAGAAAGCCTTGAAATGTCATTATTCTCATTTTTTCTTGCGTTCTGATGAGACTGGACTAATGCTTGTCACTCAAACAATTATACTATGTTCCAATTTACAAAGTACAACAAAAGGCCAAGGAAGATGTACAACAAAGATTGGGTGTAATAGAAATATTACACAAAGGACATTAAGGATCAAAAAGTGTTTTTTTCACCTTCAGATAGAAAAAGCTGTTCTTACATTCATGATTTCTTGGAATACCCACTGTGCCGATTGAACATTAAAGACAGTAGATGGAAATATTTAAACAAAAACAGCAACATATGTTTGCTTTCTACTAGAAATTCCTCATGTATGCTCATATATTTTGATACATTGAATGTTGTGAACCTATATTATATATATTATACCTTTACTTCCTTTTCATCAAGTGATGTCGCTGAGCACTGACCCTATATATAGGACCTTCCACCTAAGGGTCGAAACAGTGTTATAAAAAAAATCAGTTGGGCCCATGAGCAGCATTCTGCGGTATTTTCCTCTTTATTTTTCATGAATTCTCCTATAACTACAGCACCTGCAAAAAGTACATAGATGTGCGGATGTTCTTCAGCTTTTTTACAAAAGAATTGCTCATCTTACCCCACTCTAACCTACAGTTAGCCTTTTACTTATATACTGTACATCATGACATACAACAGATTTTTCATTTGGTCTAATGAGATTATGGCATTTGTTAGTGAGCGCTGGCTGTATGTCATCCATCCAATAAAAAGAGTGGACAAACGTTGCCATGGACAACTCCATATTCAACATCCTCTCCTCCCAAAAGTCCTTATTACGTTGTGAGGGCGCTCCAAGTGACAGAGATATGATTTGGCCATTATTCATCTCAGCCCAAGTTAATTAGATTACTGAATGTGTGGACAGGAGTGCTCTCTTCATAAACTGATAAAGGACCACATTTTCTCACCTTTTTAACATATTGCAACAATAATAGACATGGCATGAAAGTATCTCTACATCTCTCATTTGTCCCACTGACAGGAAATAATATTACAATCCCGAAGATGCAAACTTAATTGATATCCTTAAAAGGTCCTGAACAGTACTTTTTCTCTCATGACTGACTACAAGGAAGTTTGAAAAGACAGGATGAGTGGGCAGGGATCTTATATTCATGAACTCACCTTGACTGAAAGCTCTCTGAAATGCCTATGGCAAGCAACTTGGATGCAGTGAGCAGTCTTGCAGTAAAATAATCAGTGAAACCTCTTAAGAACCTACATCTGTACATGTCTCTTGTGATGCGGTTCACAGCAGTACTGACGGATGTGTTGTCTTGACAGGTGCTTCAGACAACCCCATTTTGTTCCATCCTGGCTGAAGACCTAGCTAGCCAGTAAGTAGCTAACACCAGACACAGACGTATCTTTGCCATAGATGGATAGGGTAAACCTTTTATTGTATTTGCTGACACCCTACAGTCATGTTTTGGCACCGGTAGAGCAGCTATACAAACCACACCCCTCTGCAAACACGCCTTCTCCGATCTTGGTTACATGGCAGTAGTTATTTAAATTAGGTAAGAGAATATCATATTACCATTGCTGTATTAAAATGAGAGTTAAGGTTTGCCTTGTCAAGGTTCGCCTTGTTCCCTTAGTAATGAATCCAAGTGTTTGACAGGGGACCAGTAACATTATGATCAAACATTATCAATGTAGAAGCAACAGTCATTTTTCATACTTTGATCTGGTTTCCTTCAAATACCATCCAGTTTCATGAAAAACATGATTTTGACAGTTTATGACCATTAAGAGCATCATTCAGTGTCCTTTTTCTTTTGGGGGCTGCCATGTAACAGACAGATGTGCTGTCTGTGTAAGGATCCACAGAGCATTCTCTGGATGGATTATTCTATCATCACAGTTTGGACAGAGAAAATCCCTCCCTAAACCTTAAGATTGATATAGTGCTGATCCATAGAGGCAGTTAAATCCTGTGGGATGTATCAGACTGGACAGATTCTGCCTTCTCCTCTGGACGACAAACTATCTTCCCTCCTGGAAGTTAAACGTCATTTAGGGATGGACCCAAATGCACTAGACACAATAAAAGAAACTGACTGACTGTGTATTAGGTTGGTTATAGTCCTGCAGATCGATCTTTGGTACCAAATGTTAAGATTTACTGAAAGTATAGTTGTTGATCATGGTTGGTTGGTCCGGAGCGGACCAAATATGAACCAATCATAGACGTCTATGTTTCACAAGTTTGGACATCACAGTACAGCACAGTAGAGTAGAGTTCAGTTCAGTACAGTAGAGTACAGTAAAGCACAGCACAGTAGATTATAGTAGTGTATAATTCAGTACAGTGGAGTATAGTTCAATACAGTACTATACAGTAAATTATGCTGTACTGTACTCTAGTGTGCGCTACTGTACAGTACTGTATTGTACTGACTGATACTCAACGTTTTCTTTATTGTACTGTACTGTACTGTGCTCTATTGTACTGTACTATACAGTCCTGTGCTGTCCATACTCGTGAAACAGACATCTATGATTGGTTCAGGATTGGACTGACCAAATGTCAGCTAATTTTCAATGTACAGTACATGGATGCTGTAACAACACAGAATAAAACAATTAATTAAAGTCCCATAATGGTAGTGAGTGCCGATTACTGCTTATCACATATTAATATTCACCAAATTTGAATACCAACTGTCAATCACTTAGATCATGTATTTTCAAGTAGAGATACTGTACCTTGTGAAGCAACTGCTTTCTATTCTTCTCGATCTCGCATTTTTCTTCACTGCCTCTTCTGCCCCATAACCTTATTAATAACCTAAGGTAGCAGGCACAGACCGGGCAAGTAAACAAGCAATCGATTATGGTCATTGTAGTTAATTACCATGTTTTCTGCGATAAACTATGTAAAATATTGGCCTGTTGAAACTACAACTCCCTACTACATTGCAGAATAAAATGGAATTCAAATAATTGAACCTACATTGGTCAATTAGTTGTTTAAAAAATGAAAAATAACCAACTTTTATTATCCTCCCTCCTCATGAGGAAGAGAAGATGTGGATTTTTGTTTTGGACGTGGGTTTTTGGTAACAGAATGACAAGACATTAGGCAATATTTCTTAACTTCTTGCGTCGAGCCATCCCGGAGATGGTATCGTGACTACAGCCTCAAGCTCATTACCATAACGCAACGTTAACTATTCATGAAAATCGCAAATGAAATGAAATTAATCTATTTGCTCTCAAGCTTAGCCTTTTGTTAACAACACTGTCATCTCAGATTTTCAAAATATGCTTCTCAACCATTGCAAAACAAGCATTTGTGTAACAGTATTGATAGCTAACGTAGCATTTAGCGTAGCATTTAGCGTAGCATTTAGCGTTAGCATTCAGCAGGCAACATTTACACAAAAAAACAGAAAAGCATTCAAATAAAATCATTTACCTTTGAAGAACTTCAGATGTTTTCAATGAGGAGACTCTCAGATAGCAAATGTTCAGTTTTTCCTGAAAGATTATTTGTTTAGGACAAATCGCTCGGTTTTCTGCGTCACGTTTAGCTACGAAAAAAAACCTGTATCCAGGATTGTGTAAATCTATCCGCAAGCTCATTAGCATAACACAACATTAACTATTCATGAAAATCGCAAATGAAATGAAATTAATCTATTTGCTCTCAAGCTTAGCCTTTTGTTAACAACACTGTCATCTCAGATTTTCAAAATATGCTTCTCAACCATTGCAAAACAAGCATTTGTGTAACAGTATTGATGGCTAACGTACCATTTAGCGTTAGCATTCAGCATGCAACATTTTCCACAAAAACCATAAAAGCATTCAAATAAAATCATTTACCTTTGAAGAACTTCAGATGTTTTCATTGAGGAGACTCTGTTAGATAGCAAATGTTCCGTTTTTACAAAAAACATTATTTGTGTCGACTAATCGCTCCGTTTTTGTTCATCACGTTTGGGTAAGAAAAAAAAAAAAAAAAATCATTAAAACGCAAACTTTTTTCCAAATTAACTCCATAATATCGACAGAAACATGGCAAACCGATGTTTAGAATCAATCCTCAAGGTGTTTTTCACATATCTATCGACGATAACTGCCACGATATATTTTCACTTTCTCTTCTGAAGAAATGGAACGCGCATGGACCTACAGATTACGCACACAGGACTTCGGGCGGGACACCAGGTAAATGTAATCTCTTATGGTCAATCTTCCAATGATATGCCTAGAAACACGTCACAATGCTGCAGACACCTCGGGGGAATAGACAGAAAGCGCGGGCTCATTCCTGGCGCATTCACAGCCATATAAGGAGACATTGGAACACAGCGCCTTCAGAATCTGGGGCATTTCCTGTATGAAAGTTCATCTTGGTTTCGCCTGTTGCATTAGTTCTGGGGCACTCACAGATAATATCATTGCAGTTTTGGAGACGTCAGAGTTTTGTCTTTCCAAGGCTGTCAATTCCATGCATAGTCGAGCATCTTTTCGTGACAAAATATTGCGCTTAAAACGGGCACGTCTTTTTATCCAATAATGACACAGCGCCCCCATAGGTTCAAGAGGTTAAACTTACAGTAGGCAAATAATTTCTATAATAGGACATTTAAATGATTATATTACTTTCTGCTAGATGTTTTCTAAAAACCCCTTTCCATCTGTTTGACCAGAAATCAAAGCCTTGCTTATTACTCATTATTAGGATAGCATAGTGGATGTTTTGGCTGTGTTGGAGCTGTAACTGAGGTATGAGCTGACAAATAGGTGAGCTGTTTTCTAGTGTGTCACAAACCATTTCCTTCCTTATTATCCCTGTAGTGAAATAATATTTATCATATATGATATTATATACCTCACATGTGACCTGTGGTGAGCCTATGTAATTAATGTGACAAAGTCTATTAAAATGTTTATCTGACTCCATAAAGGTGATTTAGCAATATTCAAGAAACTATAGTTGAGCTACAATAACAAAGGTCTGAAAGTTGTCTATCAAAGGTAAATAGATTTAATTACATTGTCAAATGAACCATACATTATACAAGACAAGAGTGTCATTAATGAAACATTAAGTGTCTAAGCATGATCAGAGAGAGAGACAAAGAAACCATGGCTTGTGTCAAGGCCCATGACTCTTGGAAGACAAAGTGAGAAAAGCAGTGTATATCTCACCACAGCAGTTAAGGAACAAATACAGACAATGCATTTGAGTCCCTTTTATAACATCTGGGTTGTATGGAGTTAACCTCCAATCAGATATCAGGCCTACAGGATGTAGAGACAACAACACCTACTGCTTGAAAGAGGTGTGACAAAATGGGGGATGTGGAAAGCAATGGCTGAATTGGCTGAATTCCTGAGGATTCCTGAGAAGACAATAAGACATTTTGCATAGAGTCCAATCGAGGTTTAGGCAATAGAGTGTTTGAAATTGTAACGCAGCTGCATGAACTTCTAATGCGGCTGCATGGGATTTGTTGGGTGGTTTTGTTGCATCCAATTGCAGTGTCCACAGTAAGCTTAACGCGAGGAACTGCTTGTGGATTTGACACCTAAAACGCAGTTCCACCTCCGACACCGCCAAAACAACCGCGTGTGTCGACTAGTGCAGATCTGACAGAATCTACCCTTAGTGTGTTTGGCTGAATAGAAAGAGGTCCCCAGAAGTTTGTTCTCTTCATCTTCAGTGAAAAGTGTTCTTATGATTTTAAAAACAATAGTATAAGCTACGATCAATCAATCAAATGTATGTATAAAGCCCTTCTTATATCAGCTGATGTCACAAAGTGCTGTACAGAAACCCAGCCTAAAACCCCAAACAGCAAGCAATGCAGGTGTAGACGCACGGTGGCAAGGAAAAACTCCATAAGGAAAGGAAAGGCCAGAACCTAGGAAGAAACCTAGAGAGGAACCAGGCTATGAGGGGTGGCCAGTCCTCTTCTGGCTATGCCAGAACATGGCCAAAATGTTCAAATGTCCATAGATGACCAGCAGGGTCAAATAATAATTATCACAGTGGTTGTCGAGGGTGCAAAAGGTCAGCACCACAGGAGAAAATGTCAGTTGGCTTTTCATAGCCGATCATTCAGAGTATCTCTACCGCTCCCGCTGTCTCTAGAGAGTTGAAAACAGCAGGTCTGGGACAGGTAGCACATCCGGTGAACAGGTCAGGGTTCCATAGCCGCAGGCAGAACAGTTGAAACTGGAGCAGCAGCATGGCCAGGTGGACTGGGTACAGCAAGGAGTCATCAGGCCAGGTAGTCCTGAGGCATGGTCCTAGGGCTCAGGTCCACCTATCGAGAGAAAGAAAGATAGAGAGGAAGAGGAGAAAGAGAAAAAGAAAGTGAAAAAGAGAGAGAATTAGAGAGAGAGCATACTTAAATTCACACAGGATACCGGATAAGACAGGATAAATACTCCAGATATAACAGACTGACCCTAGCCCCCCGACACAAACTACTGCAGCATAAATACTGGTTGCTGAGACAGGAAGGGTTGGGAGACACTGTGGCCCGTCCGACGATACCCCCGGACAGGAACAAACAGGCAGGATATAACCCCACTCACTTTGCCAAAGCACAGCCCCCACACCACTAGAGGGATATCTTCAACCACCAACTTACCATCCTGAGACAAGGCCAAGTATAGCCCACAAAGATCTCCGCCACGGCACAACCCAGACAGGAAATCACGTCAGTGCCTCAACCCACTCAAGTGACGCACCCCTCCTAGGGATGGCATGGAAGATGCAGAGAATTCCAGTGGACAGAGGGGAACCGGCCAGGCAGAGACAGCAAGGGCGGTTTGTTGGTCCAGTGCCTTTCCGTTCACCTTCACACTCCTGGGCCAGACTACACTCAATCACAGGACCTACTGAAGAGATGAGTCTTTAATAAAGACTCAAAGGTTGATACCGAGTCTGCGTCTCTCACATGGGTAGGCAGACCATTCCATAAAAATGGAGCTCTATAGGAGAAAGCCCTGCCTCCAGCTGTTTGCTTTGAAATTCTAGAGACAATAAGGAGGCCTGCGTCTTGTGACCATAGCGTACGTGAAGGTATGTACGGCATGACCAAATCAGGAAGATGGGTAGGAGCAAGCCCATGTAATGCTTTGTAGGTTAGCAGTAAAACCTTGAAATCAGCCCTTGCTTAACAGGAAGCCAGTATAGAGAGGCTAGCACTGGAGTAATATGATCACATTTTTTGGTTCTAGTCAAGATTCTAGCAGCCGTGTTTAGCACTAACTGAAGTTTATTTAGTGCTTTATCCAGGTAGTCAGAAAGTAGATCATTGCAGTAATCTAACCTAGAGGTGACAAAAGCATGGATACATTTCTCTGCATCATTTTTGGACAGAAAGATGAATGAATACAACTCTCAAACAAAATTCCTCTACATACAGTAAGATGAACTTTGCTTAATGAAAACTCAATCAAAGAAACCCTCAATCAAAGAAACCCCTGGGTACTTATACCTGTGTTCTCTGTTGCCAGTTCTTCAAGTCAACCAGTGTTTTGTCTCAGCTCCTGCTTTTCCCAGTCAGAATGGGCCTCTGAATGGGCCTCTGTATTTTTATATAGATATTACATTAAAAATCTGCATTTTCCAGCTACAATAGTAATTTACAACATTAACAATGTCTACACTGTATTTCTGATCAATTTGATGTTATTTTAATGGACAAAAAAATAGCTTTTCTTTCAAAAACAGGGACACTAAGTGACCTCAAACTTTTGAATGGTAGTAGTGTACATACAGTCATGTATGAAAATAATTAGAATTACACCATGGGAAACAAGGATGTCGTTCAATTGTAGTTCTGTACTATGTAGACACATGTTGGTAGTCAGAGCTATTAATGAGATACTAATGGAAATGTTAATCTGCAACAAATAATCTTTGCAGAGACACACCTGTGTTTCTGATAAGAGTTCTACTCAGAGTAACGTGTTTGTTCTAGTTTCAATCAAATTCATTTGAATTAATCAAAGTTATCATAAAGGGAGCCTTGAAATGGCAGGGGCATAGGCTACGAAGTGTTATGTAGTATTTTTAGAGAAGGTGAAAGAGCAGAGCAGCCGAAGGAGCGTACAGGATCAATGACATGCAAAATCATTCAAAGCAGACCTCACAGATAAGGTGAGTGGAGCCTTGATAAGCTCATCCAAAAGGTCAGGGAAAAGTTAAGCAATCAATCACTGAGATCTGGCATTTAGACAGCATAACTTTCAAAATTATTCATACGGTTGGAAGAAAGGTCTTTGTAAATCATTTACTTATTGTAACCTTCGGGAGAAATAATTCAACACCAGAGAGAACCTTATCACTGATTCTGCTGATGATGTTTGTGACTGCAGGCGGGCAAAAGCAGTCCCCTTCTGCTCAAACGTGTAGTATCTAATACATAATTGTGTTTTACATAGTATACACTATATGCATGGCTTTGGTATTGCAGTTACATTATGGATATGGTGCCTGGTATCAGATAGTTTCATTGGCCCCAATATGTGGAAATCTAATTTTATTCCCAGGACACACTGGAGAAAATAATTGGAGATCTAGATTGTAGATGTCTAGTCCAATCACAGCCCTTGTTGTGTGAGATGGAGGTGCTCTAGTCTGCTGATTTCGTTCTCTGCCAGGTAAGTGCTAGTGAAAAATGGAAGCTGTCATTGGCTCTGGTTAATGGATAGTTAAATTAGAGAGCTGTATGGGAGACTCTGGATGACTTGGCCCTCAGCTTTATTTTGGTTTGTTAACATCCCACCTCAGCATTAGGAGGAACCCTATAAGTTACCCATAGAAGTCCTATTAAATTTTTATTATTGCCTTTCAGCAGCAATCGTGATTAAAGGCTAGCTACATTGATTGATTGACCATCTGAAATTGGCTAGCTAGCTATGACAGATCATGTCAATTATGCTAGTTAACAAGTGAACTTTCAGGAGATAAATTAGTTGTTTGAATTGCTTCCCATCTATAATACACTCAAGAAAAAAGGGTTTCAAAGGGGTTCTTTGGCTGTCCCCATAGGAGAACCCTTTTTGGTTCCAGGTAGAACTCTTTTGTATTCCTCTGTGAAAAGGGTCCTACATGGAACTCAAAAGGGTTCTATGTAGAACCAAAAAGCGTTATTCAAAGGGTTCTCCTTTTTTTTCTAAGAGTGTAGTGACTACGAGTATGCTCTTCAAGAGGTGATGATATTACAACCAAATAGTCATAACATTTATTTAACGATCGCTTGAAAACGTCAGGCAGTTATCAATGATTTTAACAGAGTTGGGGTCTCCTTGACCACCAGCAGGCAAATCGTTCGGAACCTTATTTAGACATTTTGTTGATAACAACCTATTGTGGTCAGGGAGGACTCTGTCGGTCTAATTGGAATGAATGGTAGTAGAGGCGTAAGTGATGCATTTCCTGCTTTTACTTATGCAGGAAAATGAAAGTAAGGCATGTGATATCAGAAATTGTGTAATATAATTATTGTCAACCTAAAATAGTCATATAGTTATAAATACAGCTTATTCGGGTTTTATAAAACATTTTTGCATAAATAGCATCTCAAATTTCTGTAAACCGACCATAAATGTCTAAATTCTTGTTTTCTTGGAAAGTTGTGTGTTGTTACATGATACAATATCAGTCGAAGGCTGATACTGTATTGTCTGAATGGAATGTTGGTATATTGGCAGTTAATTTGAAATATTGATGGAATCATTCTAATAAACATACAGTGCCTCTAATCTTCAAATTGATAATTTTGCACTATCACAGCACTGGAAAACCACATGGTTGACAAACTCCTTTACCAAAATGGCTGACATTTTATAGTGTCATAAGAAGGTTAATGTATTCTTGTATTCTAATTCCTAATTCTGTAGAGATATTTTCCTCTAGTCATTTATGGGGGTGTTTGCAGACATTTTTATTTGATAGTGATGCAAAACCACAACCATAGGGATTGTTTTGTACCTTCTGAACTGTTGTCCAATTCTGGCCTCATTTATTTAACCTTTATTTAGGCATCCCATTAAGACATGTCTCTTTTTCAAAGGAGTCCTGCATGAAAATAATCAGCAGCAAGTACACAATAAAAGTTATGAGTTATATTTATACACAGTGTACAAAACATGAAGAGGACCTACCTAATATTTAGTTGCACCCCCCCACCCCACCCCTTTTGACTTCAGACCAGCCTCAATTTGTCGGGGCATGGACTCTACAAGGTATCAAAAGCATTCCACAGGGATGCTGGCCCATGTTGACTCCAATGCTTCCCACAGTGTCAAGTTGGCTGGATGTCCTTTGGGTGGTGGACCATTCTTGATGCACATGGGAAACTGTTGAATGGGGAAAAACCCAGCAGCATTGCAGTTCTTGACACAATCAAACCAGTGCGCCTGGCACCTACTAACATATCCCATTCAAAGGCACTTAAATATTTTGTCTTGCCCGTTCATCCTCTGAATGGCACACAGTCCATGTCTCAAGGTTAGAAAATCCTTCTTTAACATGTCTCCTCCGCTTCATCTACACTGACTGAGGTGGATTTTGAAGGTGACATCAATAAGGGATCTTAGCTTTCTCCTGGATTCAGTTGGTCAGTCCATGTCAGGGAAAGAGAATGTGTTCCTAATGCTTTGTGTTAAGAGTTGAAAATGGCCATAGTCACATGTCAACTTCCATGAATCAGTTCTTTCTCAAGCACTTTTTTCTTTCTCTTTCTCATTGACCAAACTAAGCAATACATCTGGACAGATCTTTTTCCTGAGAAATTAGCAGCTTGGTCCTAAATAATATATTGCCTTTCTGTTTATATTTTGTCGACCAAGAATGAAGGTGATAGATGTTTCTGCTCTGGGGCGATCCTGTGAATATATCTGGTGCAATCTGCCTGGGAATGTCATTGAGAGTCTGCAAGGTGTGCGTCCAAAATGGCACCCCATTCCCTACATAGTGCACTATTTTTGATCAGGCCCCATAGGTATCTGGTCAAAGTAGTGTACTATATAGGGTGCCATTTGGGAGACAGAGGAGGTAAAATCACTGTTCCCCTCTGAAAGCCCTCCGGTCCCCATCCCATCCAACTGACAGTGATGAAGAACATCATATTAAGCCACTGAACAAGTAAAGGAATCGCTTCTATTTTTAATTTGTTGTATCATTCTATTAATTTAAATGGAGGTAGTGGTGTGATGGGTGTGCCATTTGTCATGTAGTACATGATCACCTTTGAGTTGATGCCAAATGACAAAGGATGAAGCAGGGCTGAATTAAAAAGAACATCCACCATTCTGTCAATCAGTACTGCCTATCACATTGAGGAAACGACACAGTATCTGAGGAAAGAAGGCAGAGAGGATAATCAGGGATTAGGGACTGTAGCAGAATAATACATGTAACTGTCAAATTGGGGCTAAATCAGAGCAGGAAAAGTATCAGGTAACCGAGACGGTATTGATGGAAAATTATAGTCAAGCTCAGAACTACAGACAATCGTGATTCAGAGCATAGCTGTGTTATTTAACACGTTCTACTCGGAATTGAATGATTTTGCCACCGTAAAAGCTGACCTGGAAAATCACTGACAATATCACCCATTGAAATAAATATCAGATGTCCAGATAAAACGGACACATGGAAAATCATTTTATAAATGTTATGACCTAGTGCCGCTCAGCTTAAAAATCCTTTAATTACATGAACAGTGGAGCAGCAAAAAAAGGGAAGAGGCCAAATGAGCAGGCTCTGGTTTGTGTCTCTAATTCTCCAGAACTCATGAGTCTGATACCCAGACAGACTGATGGGTGTTCACTGGAAACTGGAGGCTGGATGGAGCTGTGTGCATGTGACAATGTCAGCCCACTATCAAAACATGTGCATTCTAATTATATGTTCATGTGCATTCCAATCCTATGCTCAGTAGCTCCAATAGATGCTTCAGAAGACCTAATTGTTGTTATAAGGTGGTTATAACGGTTGCTTGAATGATCCCATTGTTGAAATGCGTTGATCAATAAGTTAGTGCACCACATTGATTTTGTGGCTTTCTGCACACACACCGTGGTTATATGGGAAGCTGCACTGATCATTTTGCTGTATGTTAAGGGGTCCGTAAGTGTGGTGTTAATTTTCACAATGCATAACAATCGAACCACTGAAACAGACTTTTCCTCTCCTGTTTTATTGAATCGCTTTGATGTTTTCCAATTAGGTGAGGTGGATATGGCCTTAGTCCTCAGACCAGAGCAGAAACTACCTGTGAGGGAAGGATATTCGCCAATCGCTCAACAAAGGCGGACAAGGGCAAGGTGGGCTCATACAAATTTCAGACCCTATAGCCTCTCCATTGATGGCCAGTTAGAAGTATTATTATTGAGTCATTTCCCAGAGGCAAAGGTTTCTAAGCTGAAGCAGGCGTAATTGATTCTCTCTGTAGCCAAACAATTGTATTTATGATGCATGCATGTTTCCGAAAGAAGGGGAAGTGAACCCTGGCTGAATCAATTTCCCCATACATCATCAGTGAGGTGTGCGATTGGATAGTCTCATTGCCATTAATATATTCTACTTCAGTAGTGGACTAGCTAGCTAGTGAGGGAATGCATAGTTTCATTTCAAAACGTTATGTATCAATATTTAGAAATGTTGGTGAATTAGATTTAGTTATTTAAAGAACTTATGAAAGATATTAGTGTGTTTGTTTTACTATCTAACCATGGCATGGGGTTGTTCAATGACAGACATGTATTTGTATGAAATCTATCATTTGAAAGTACATTCAATTAATAATACATGATATTACTCTCTTTTAATGTCCATTCAAAGGACTATCTTACCGGTGAGTGTAACGATTCAAGGAAGCAAGTTCAAGGAGTGAGTGTATTAATAAATAAACGTAACATAATCCAAAACACGTGCAACGCGCAGGCAAGACACAGGAACAGAAACAATAATGCCTGGGGAAGGAACCAAAGGGAGTGACATATATAGGGAAGGTAATCAGGGAGGTGATGGAATCCAGGTGAATCTGATGATGCGCAGTTGAGCGTAATGACGGAGACAGGTTTGCGCCATAACGAGCAGCCTGGTGACCTAGTGGCCAGAGAAGGAGCACACGTGACAGTGAGTGGCAGAACTGGGGTATGTCTATCATGTTGTCGTGGCGACAACCTGCAAGAGCGGACGGCCCTGGTGTAGTCAGACACCACTAAACATTCTTCTGTTGTCAGTCATGCTGTCTCTCTGTCTTTCTACCTCTCTGTTCTGCTTTAAGATGCTAGAACTCTCACCTAAACACATGTACCACACAAACACATCCAATGTAAAGTATAATGCCTGGTAAGATACACTACATGGCCAAAAGTATGTGGACACGTGCTTGTCGAACATCTCATTCCATTATCATAGGCATTAATATGGAGTTGGTCTCCCCTTTGCTAGTATAACAGCCTCCACTCTTCTGGGAAGGCTTCCCACTAGACGTTAGAACTAGAGGTCGACCGATTATGATTTTTCAACGCCGATACCGATACCAATTATTGGAGGACCAAAAAAAGCCGATACCGATTAATCGGTCAATTTTTATAGATATATATATATATATTTGTAACAACAAATATATACAACAATACCGAATGAACAATGAACACTTTATTTTAACTTAATATGATACATAAATAAAATCAATTTAGTCTCAAGTAAATAATGAAACATGTTCAATTTGGTTTAAATAATGCAAAAACACAGTTTTGGAGAAGAAAGTAAAAGTGCAATATGTGCCATGTAAAAAAGCTAACGTTTAAGTTCCTTTCCCATGAAAGCTGGTGGTTCCCTTTAACATGTGTCTTCAATATTCCCAGTTAAGAAGTTTTAGGTTGTAGTTATTATTGGACTATTTCTCTCTATTGGATGTTCTTATAGGCACTATAGTATTGCCAGCCTAATGTCGGGAGTTGATAGGCTTGAAGTCATAAACAGAGCTGTGCTGCTGGCAAATGGAGGTAAGTGCGGTTTGAATGAATGCTTATGAGCCTGCTGCTGCCTACCAGTCGCTCAGTCAGACTGCTCTATCAAATATCAAATCATAGGCTTAATTACAATATAATAAACACACAGAAATATGAGCCTTAGGTCATTAATATGGTCAAATCCGGAAACTATCATTTCGAACACAAAACGTTTATTCTTTCAGTGAAATACATAACCGTTCCGTATTTTATCGAATGGGTGGCAACCCTAAGTCTAAATATTGCACAACCTTCAATGTTATGTCATAATTATGTAAAATTCGAGCCAGGCGACCCAAACTGCATATACTTTGTCTCTGCTTACACTTAACGCAAGAGAAGTGACACAATTTCAGGCACCGCATTGATTATATGCAACGCAGGACAAGCTAGTTAAACTAGTCATATAATCAACCATGTGTAGTTAACTACTGATTATGTTAAGATTGATTGTTTTTTATAAGTTAAGTTTAATGCTAGCTAGCAACTCCAGAGTCCAATGGTGGCGAGCTTTACATTACTCCAGAATGCGCTTAGCGTAGCGCATGGTGATCTTAGGCTTGTCTGCGGCTGCTCGGCCATGGAAATCTATTTCATGAAGCTCCAGACGAACAGTTCTTGTGCTGACGTTGCTTCCAGAGGCAGTTTGGAATGCAGTAATGTGAATGTTGCAATCGAGGACAGACGATGTATATGCACAATGCGTTTCAGCCAGGGCAGCTCTAGGAGGGCAGAAATTTGATGAACTGACTTGTTGGAAAGGTGGAATCACATGACTGTACAACGTTAAATGTCACTGACCTCTTCAGTACAGCCTATTCTATTACCAAATTTTATCTATGGAGATTGCATGACTGTGTGCTTGGTTTTATACACCTGCCGACAACGGATGTGACTGAAATAGCCGAATCCACTAATTTGAAGGGGTGTCCACATACTTTTGTATGGGTGTACTTCTCTTATTAGATAACATATGGGAGCCATGCCTTAAATGGACGGCAGAATTAAAGATTAAAGACTGTGAGCACAGTCTTTAAATGAGGGGAAAGCCTTTTCCATTTACTTTAACATAAGCATTATACAAGAACACAGGAGAAGGAACAGTGTGTTATGTATGTGGAGCCTTTTAAACAGGGAGCCAATTAATCCAGCTTCTCGCTCCAACCAGCTCCCGGTATGGTGTCTCCCAGCGTGGGTGAAGGCAGCAGCAGCGAGAGGCAGGACCCCTGGAGGAGCGGGCGGAGAGCTGAACGGATTAGCATCTCCAGGAGCAGCAGGTGGGTTCTTCTCCTCTGAACACTTCTCCTCAGCTGAGAGGAGAGCAGACTCACGCTGGGGCAATTCCAGTTAATATATTACTTTAGTTGAACGTTACTGTTATGAGTGCTAATTTAACATGGGAAACAGTGTTAACCCTGTACTAGGGACAGTTCGAAATGTACTTGTAAAGGTAAGATACAGAGCCTATTGGCTCTATAAAATCCACGACGCATGTTGAAACAATCATTTTCAACATTTTCCCCCAAAACCCTTCCCAGTTAAATGTTGCCTACAAAGTAGGCCTACCTGGCAAAATGATGATTTGCATCAATCGAGTGCACATTTGTTTTGCATACACTGTACACATATGGGCGACTTTAACCTCCCCACGCCTACCTTTGACTCATTCCTCTCTGCCTCCTTCTTTCCACTCCTCTCCTCTTTTGACCTCACCCTCTCACCTTCCCCCCCTACTCACAAGGCAGGAAATACGCTCGACCTCATCTTTACTAGATGCTGTTCTTCCACTAACCTCGTTGCAACTCCCCTCCAAGTCTCCGACCACTACCTTGTATCCTTTTCCCTCTTGCTCTCATCCAACACTTCCCACACTGCCCCTACTCGGATGGTATCGCGCCGTCCCAACCTTCGCTCTCTCTCCCCCGCTACTCTCTCCTCTTCCATCCTATCATCTCTTCCCTCTGCTCAAACCTTCTCCAACCTATCTCCTGATTCTGCCTCCTCAACCCTCCTCTCCTCCCTTTCTGCATCCTTTGACTCTCTATGTCCCCTATCCTCCAGGCCGGCTCGGTCCTCCCCTCCCGCTCCGTGGCTCGACGACTCATTGCGAGCTCACAGAACAGGTGGGCAGCCGAGCGGAAATGGAGGAAAACTCGCCTCCCCTGCGGACCTGACATCCTTTCACTCCCTCCTCTCTACATTTTCCTCTTCTCTCTCTGCTGCTAAAGCCACTTTCTACCACTCTAAATTCCAAGCATCTGCCTCTAACCCTAGGAAGCTCTTTGCAACCTTCTCCTCCCTCCTGAATCCTCCTCCCCCCCCCCCCCTCCTCCCTCTCTGCAGATGACTAACCATTTTGAAAAGAAGGTCGACGACATCCGATCCTCGTTTGCTAAGTCAAACGACACCGCTGGTTCTGCTCACACTGCCCTACCCTGTGCTCTGACCTCTTTCTCCCCTCTCTCTCCAGATGAAATCTCGCGTCTTGTGACGGCCGGCCGCCCCTACAACCTGCCCGCTTGACCCTATCCCCTCCTCTCTTCTCCAGACCATTTCCGGAGACCTCCTCCCTTACCTCACCTCGCTCATCAACTCATCCCTGACCGCTGGCTACGTCCCTTCCGTCTTCAAGAGAGCGAGAGTTGCACCCCCTTCTGAAAAAACCTACACTTCCCTCCGATGTCAACAACTACAGACCAGTATCCCTTCTTTCTTTTCTCTCCAAAACTCTTGAACGTGCAGCTCTCCCGATCTCTCTCAGAATGACCTTCTTGATCCAAATCAGTCAGGTTTCAAGACTAGTCATTCAACTGAGACTGCTCTTCTCTGTATCACGGAGGCGCTCCGCACTGCTAAAGCTAACTCTCTCTCCTCTGCTCTCATCCTTCTAGACCTATCGGCTGCCTTCGATACTGTGAACCATCAGATCCTCCTCTCCACCCTCTCCGAGTTGGGCATCTCCGGCGCGGCCCACGCTTGGATTGCGTCCTACCTGACAGGTCGCTCCTACCAGGTGGCGTGGCGAGAATCCGTCTCCACACCACGTGCTCTCACCACTGGTGTCCCCCAGGGCTCTGTTCTAGGCCCTCTCCTATTCTCGCTATACACCAAGTCACTTGGCTCTGTCATAACCTCACATGGTCTCTCCTATCATTGCTATGCAGACGACACACAATTAATCTTCTCCTTTCCCCTTCTGATGACCAGGTGGCGGTTCTCTGCATGTCTGGCAGACATATCCGTGTGGATGACGGATCACCACCTCAAGCTGAACCTCGGCAAGACGGAGCTGCTCTTCCTCCCGGGGAAGGACTGCCCGTTCCATGATCTCGCCATCACGGTTGACAACTCCATTGTGTCCTCCTCCCAGAGCGCTAAGAACCTTGGCGTGATCCTGGACAACACCCTGTCGTTCTCAACTAACATCAAGGCGGTGGCCCGTTCCTGTAGGTTCATGCTCTACAACATCCACAGAGTGACCCCTACACAGGAAGCGGCGCAGGTCCTAATCCAGGCACTTGTCATCTCCCGTCTGGATTACTGCAACTCGCTGTTGGCTGGGCTCCCTGCCTGTGCCATTAAACCCCTACAACTCATCCAGAACGCCGCAGCCCGTCTGGTGTTCAACCTTCCCAAGTTCTCTCACGTCACCCCGCTCCTCCGCTCCCTCCACTGGCTTCCAGTTGAAGCTCGCATCCGCTACAAGACCATGGTGCTTGCCTACGGAGCTGTGAGGGGAACGGCACCTCAGTACCTCCAGGCTCTGATCAGGCCCTACACCCAAACAAGGGCACTGCGTTCATCCACTTCTGGCCTGCTCGCCTCCCTACCACTGAGGAAGTACAGTTCCCGCTCAGCCCAGTCAAAACTGTTCGCTGCTCTGGCCCCCCAATGGTGGAACAAACTCCCTCACGACGCCAGGACAGCGGAGTCAATCACCACCTTCCGGAGACACCTGAAACCCCACCTCTTTAAGGAATACCTAGGATAGGATAAAGTAATCCCTCTCACCCCCCCTCCCCCTGAAAAGATTTAGATGCACTACTGTTCCACTGGAGGTCATAAGGTGAATGCACCAATTTGTAAGTCGCTCTGGATAAGAGCGTCTGCTAAATGACTTAAATGTAAATGTAAATGTAAATATGTGCAGTACAGAAACACCGGTAGCCTAACACAAATGCACTGTGACTAAAACTCGGCTAGGACATGCTTTTTATAGTGGATTAGGGGGGTACCCTGACTGGGAATTTAATCATGGTAATTCCAAAACCATTATAGTGTCACAATCCTTGATTTATATGAGGAGGATTGTGTTATAGTTAACAAAAGGTTGCTGGTTTAAATCCCTGAGCTGACTAGTTGAAAAATCTCAGTGCCCTTGAGCAAGGCATTTAACTCTAATTGCTTTGGATAAAATGTACCATTTAATGATACAATTCCTACCCTATTGGCACGATGCATAGGGTATAGGGTGTTTGACCTTCACGCTAGTGACCCTGGTTTCACTTCCTTGTCCTGCCGTTTGCTACATTGGTGTCAGAAGTGGGATGGTGGCCGTGCGGCAATTGGAATGCACGGCTCGGACGTGCTATGTGGCTGAGTAATCAAAGCACAGGGATGTGCCTTCAAGCACAGTGGGGAGCAGTGTAGAAAACCTTGCTATATGAGCCACGTTACAATTCCCAGCAAATGGGTTAGCACAATGCGTTTAGTGTGTTTATTTTTCACACCAGCGACCCGAGTGGTATTCCCTGCCCCTCCGTTCGCTACAATACCAAAAGGCTAAAATCTCACATTGAGGTTGTTAGGTGTTGTACAAAGGTTGTTTAGAATTATTACAAGGAGTACATCTTTTATTACATTTTTTTATTATGTCATTTTTTTTTCTGGCTCACCTCACTTAAAAAAAAACACATATGTTATACAGTTCATTACACTGGTATGGCATCAGGGGCAATAAAATTATCCTACCTGAACTAGTGCAAACTTTTCCACTCGGGGCCCCTTTCCAGCATTGGGGACCCCCTCCCCTGATGATAATTTAGAAATTGTACCTTGTGTCTTCAACTATTACAACTTTTAAGAGTAAGTTTAAAGCTGGACTGAGTTGATATCCACGCTTATAAATACAGGGTTTCTACAGTTATTGCTATTTTGGGTGCCAATCATTCGTTTTGACTTAATTTTATGAGGGGGATGGTGTACAATTTATTGTCATAGTACAAGTGGAGTGTCATGTGGAAATAATTGTAACGTTGGGGAGGGAGGTGCATATATTTATTTTTGACACCTCAACATGGACATGGACACTGTAATCCAGGCTGGGAGTCCTCCTCCACTCCTCCTTCTGGTCGTAAGACTGAGAGCGATTCAAATTGTGTCAGGTTTAATGGCTCCTGTGAAGGACAGGCCATTTCCCCTGTAATCAAAGAGGCCAACAAACTCTGAAAGGGTGAAATTGGCCCACAGAGAAGTAATGGACTCCATCTCAAAGGAAGAGACACAGGAAAAAGGAAAACCTGCTCAGTGAGAATGTCAGGAAATATTTATCAAACTGCAGTGAGAGCTCTGCGCGCGTGTGTGTGTGTGTGTGTGTGTTTAACCAACTCTGCCAGCTGGGTAATCCAGTAATTTCTATCAGTTCCTGTTTGGTCAATTTTATACTAAAAAAGGTGGCCCAGGGCACATCTAATCTAATATTATTTGTCAAATGCTTCGTAAAACAACAGGTGTAGACAAACAGTGAATTGCTTACATATAGGTATTTTTCGAACAATGCAGAATTAAAGATAAAAAATGTAAATAGACAGTGACAACAGCAATACACAGGGTATAAGGAATAACAATGATGATTAAAAATAACATGGCTATACACAGAGAGTAACAGTACCAAGCTGATGTGCGTGGGGGTATGAGGTAATCGAGGTAGCTATGCACAGTGCCTTCAGAAAGTATTCACACCCCTTTCCAGATTGTGTTGTGTTACAGCTTGAATGTATTACACACAATATCCCATAATTTCAAAGTGGAATTTTGTTTTTAGAAATATTTATAAATTAATGAAAAATTAAAAGCCAAAATGCCTTTTGTCAATAGTTATTAAAATATTTTGTTATTTGATTTATTTTATTTAGTTGAGAACAAGTTCTAATTTACAACTGCGACCTGGCCAAGATAAAGGAAGGCAGGGCGACACAAACAACAACACAGAGTTACACATGGAATAAACAAACATACAGTCAATAACAAAATAGAGAAAATAATATATATATACAGTGTGTGCAAATTAGGTAAGATAAGGGAGGTAAGGCAATAAATAAGCCATAGTGGCAAAATAATTACTATTTATTAATTAAACACTGGAGTGACAGATGTGCAGAAGATGAATGTGCAAGTAGAGATACTGGGGTGCCAAGGAGCAAATAAATAAATAAAAGTATGGGGATGAGGTAGCTGGATGGGCTATTTACAGATGGGCAATGTACAGTTCAGTGATCTGTGAGCTGCTCTGACAGCTGGTGCTTAAAGTTAGTCAGGGAGATATGGGTCTCCGGCTTCAGTGATTTTTGCAATTTGTTCTAGTCATTGGCAGCAGAGAACAGGAAGGAAAGGCAGCCAAAGTAGGAATTGGCTTTGGAGGTGACCAGTGAAATATACCTGCTGGAGCGCATGCTACGGGTGGGTGCTGCTATGGTGACTAGTGAGCTGAGATAAGGTGGGGTTTTACCTAGCAAAGACGTATAGATGACCTGGAGCCAGAGGGTTTGGCAACGAATATGAAGCGAGTGCCAGCCAACGAGAGCATATACAGTGCCTTGCGAAAGTATTCGGCCCCCTTGAACTTTGCGACCTTTTGCCACATTTCAGGCTTCAAACATAAAGATATAAAACTGTATTTTTTTGTGAAGAATCAACAACAAGTGGGACACAATCATGAAGTGGAACGACATTTATTGGATATTTCAAACTTTTTTAACAAATCAAAAACTGAAAAATTGGGCGTGCAAAATTATTCAGCCCCTTTACTTTCAGTGCAGCAAACTCTCTCCAGAAGTTCAGTGAGGATCTCTGAATGATCCAATGTTGACCTAAATGACTAATGATGATAAATACAATCCACCTGTGTGTAATCAAGTCTCTGTATAAATGCACCTGCACTGTGATAGTCTCACAGGTCCGTTAAAAGCGCAGAGAGCATCATGAAGAACAAGGAACACACCAGGCAGGTCCGAGATACAGTTGTGAAGAAGTTTAAAGCCGGATTTGGATACAAAAAGATTTCCCAAGCTTTAAACATCCCAAGGAGCACTGTGCAAGCGATAATATTGAAATGGAAGGAGTATGTCTTGGAAATTTCCTCTATTTACCTAATCATGGGAGCAAACCACACACACACGTCAGAGTTAGTTATAAAAGTCCATCTTTAATTATATGAGCTCTTATCACAATCCCGTGACTCTCAGATAAATTCAGTCTCCCCAGTGAATTTTCTGAGAGTCCCCTTACAATGCAACTGAGTTCCTTTAATAGCAAAGACACCCATAGTCAGACAGCATAGACATAATTCAATGTTCATCTTTGTCTCCTTTCCCAAAACCCCAGAACCATAAACCAATCCTCCAAATCAACAGGCATATATCAAATTGCCATTTAGATACAACCACTCTGTAATACAAACTCCTGGACAGGAGAGTGACCCTACAGGTCAACAAAGAGAGAGCATAGAATGATTCCAGACACTGCAACCCCTCCTTTCCCCACTGGGAAAGTTAGGGAGTATAAGATATGTTTACACATGATGACACTTTGACCTCTCCCCTCTCATGTGGCCCATGCAACTTAGTCCTGACATAGAACAGATAACTGCCAATGGCCACCACTATAGTACAACAAAATACATTCTTATGAGAAGTAACTTACACACATTTGATGAATATTAAACATCTTACAAATGTTACCAACATATTCTGATAATTCCACGACATTTATCAGACCACTGCAAATCTACCAAGACCTGGCCGTCTCTCTAAACTTTCAGCTCATACAAGGAGAAGACTGATCAGAGATGCAGCCAAGAGGCTCATGATCACTCTGGATGAACTGCAGAGATCTACAGCTGAGGTGGGAGACTCTGTCCATAGGACAACAATCAGTCGTATATTGCACAAATCTGGCCTTTATGGAAGAGTGGCAAGAAGAAAGCCATTTCTTAAAGATATCCATAAAAAGTGTTGTTTAAAGTTTGCCACAAGCCACCTGGGAGACACACCAAACATGTGGAAGAAGGTGCTCTGGTCAGATGAAACCAAAATTGAACTTTTTGGCAACAATGCAAAACGTTATGTTTGTTGTAAAAGCAACACAGCTCATCACCCTGAACACACCATCCACACTGTCAAACATGGTGGTGGCAGCATCATGGTTTGGGCCTGCTTTTCTTCAGCAGGGACAGGGAAGATGGTTAAAATTGATGGGAAGATGGATGGAGCCAAATACAGGACCATTCTGGAAGAAAACCTGATGGAGTCTGCAAAAGACCTGAGACTGGGACGGAGATTTGTCTTCCAACAAGACAATGATCCAAAACATAAAGCAAAATCTACAGTGGAATGGTTCAAAAATAAACATATCCAGGTGTTAGAATGGCCAAGTCAAAGTCCAGACCTGAATCCAATCGAGAATCTGTGGAAATAACTGAAAACTGCTGTTCACAAATGCTCTCCATCCAACCTCACTGAGCTCGAGCTGTTTTGCAAGGAGGAATGGGAAAAAATGTCAGTCTCTCGATGTGCAAAACTGATAGAGACATACCCCAAGCGACTTACAGCTGTAATCGCAGCAAAAGGTGGCGCTACAAAGTATAAACTTAAGGGGGCTGAATAATTTTGCACGCCCAATTTTTCAGTTTTTGATTTGTTAAAAAAAGTTTGAAATATCCAATAAATGTCATTCCACTTCATGATTGTGTCCCACTTGTTGTTGATTCTTCACAAAAAAATATAGTTTTAGATCTTTATGTTTGAAGCCTGAAATGTGGCATAAGGTCGCAAAGTTCAAGGGGGCCGAATACTTTCGCAAGGCACTGTAGGTCGCAGTGGTGGGTAGTATATGGGGCTTTGGTGACAAAACGGATGGCACTGTGATAGACTGCATCCAATTTGCTGAGTAGAGTGTTTGAGGCTATTTTGTAAATGACATCGCAGAAGTCAAGGATTGGTAGGATAGTCCGTTTTACGAGGGTATGTTTGGCAACATGAGTGAAGGATGCTTTGTTGAGAAATAGGAAGCCAATTTTAGATTTAATTTTGGATTGGAGATGCTTAACCTCTTGCTTCTACTCGGGACGCTTGCGTCCCAACTAGAGCTCTGGAAATGCAAATGCGCTACGCTAAATGCTAATAGTATTAGTTAAAACTCAAAAGTTCATTAAAATACACATGCAGGGTATCGAATTAAAGCTACACTCGTTGTGAATCCAGGCAACAAGTCAGATTTTTAAAATGCTTTTCGGCGAAAGCATGAGAAGCTATTATCTGATAGCATGTAACACCCCAAAAGACCCACAGGGGACGTAAACAAAATAATTAGCATTTCGGCGTTACACAAACCGCACAATAAAATAGAAAACATTCATTACCTTTCACCATCTTCTTTGTTGGCACTCCTAGATGTCCCATAAACACTATTTGGGTCTTTATTTCGATTAAATCGGTCCATATAAAGCCTAGATATCGTTATATGTAGACTGTGTGATAAACAAAAAAAACATAGTTTCAAAACGTAACGTCATTTTTTTAAATTCAAAAAGTCGACGATAAACTTTCACAAAACACTTCGAAATACGTTTGTAATGCAACTTTAGGTATTAGTAAACATCAATAAGCGATAAAATTCATCAGGAGGCGATGTAAAGATCATTAGCTGTCCGTCTGGAAAAATGTCCGGCTAGAAACTCAACGAAAATATCCGGTCCTAGACCTGAGGAGATACGGTGCCCTGCATGTGTTTGACCTAGAAAAAACTCGAAGGGAAATGACAAGACTCTAGACACCGTGTGGAAGCTGTAGGTACTGCAACCTCAGTCAATTAATTGTGGTTCACCTTTATCAATGGGTTCAAGTAGCGCATGGATATATTTTCCCATTTTCAGTGATCAGTTTTTCCTGTGCTTTTCGATGTAAATGCCGTTCTGGTAAAGCCACAGCAGTGATTTAACCAGTTTTATAAACGTCTGAGTGTTTTCTATCCACACAGACATATAAGCAAATGCATATACTATATTCCTGGCATGAGTAGCAGTGCGCTGAAATGTTGCGCGATTTTTAACAGAATGTTCAAAAAAGTAGAGGGTCGACTTAAGAGGTTAATGTGAGTCTTGAAGAGTTTACAGTCTAACCAGACACCTAGGTATTTGTAGTTGCCCACATATTCCAAGTCAGAACCGTCCAGAGTAGTGATGCTGGACGGGCGGGCAGGTGCAGGCAGCGATCGGTTGAAGAGCATGCATTTAGTTTTACTTGCATTTAAGAGCAGTTGGAGGCCATGGAAGGAGAGTTGTATGGCATTGAAGCTCATCTGGAGGTTAGTTAACCCAGTGTCCAAAGAAGGGCCAGAAGTATACAGAATGGTGTCGTCTGCATAGAGGTGGATCAGAGAGTCACCAGCAGCAAGAACGACATCATTGATGTATACAGAGAAAAGAGACGGCCTGGGAATTGAACGCTGTGGCACCCCCATAGACTGCCAGAGGTCCGGACAAAAGGCTCTCCGATTTGACACACTGAACTCTATCTGAGAAGTAGTTGGTGAACCAGGCGAGACAGTCATTTGAGAAACCAAGGCTGTTTAGAGTGCCAATAAGAATGTGGTGATTGACAGAGACGAAAGCCTTGGCCAGGTCGATGAATACAGCTGCACAGTATTGTCTCTTATCAATGGTGGTTATGATATTGTTTAGGACCTTGAGCATGGCTGAGGTGCACCCATGAACAGCTCTGAAACCAGATTGCATAGCGTAGAAGGTATGGTGGGATTCGAAATGGTCAGGGATCTGTTTGTTAACTTGGCTTTCGAAGACCTTAGAAAGGCAGGGTAGGATAGATATACGTCTGTAGCAGTTTGGGTCTAGAGGGTCTCCCCGTTTGAAAAGGGGCATGACCACGGCAGCTTTCCAATCGTTGGGGATCTCAGACGGTACGAAAGAGAGGTTGAACAGGCTAGAATTAGGGGTTGCAACAATTTTGGCTGATCATTTTAGAAAGAGAGGGTCGGGATTGTCTAGCCCGGCTGATTTGTAGGGGTCCTCATTTTGCAGCTCTTTCAGAACATCAGCTATCTGGTGGAGAAATGGGGGAGGCTGGGCAAGTTGCTGTGGGGTGCAGGACTGTTGACCGGGGTAGGGGCGGCCAGGTGGAAAGCATGGCCATCCGTTGAAAAATGCTTATTGAAATTCTCAATTATTGTGGATTTATCGGTGGTGACAGTGTTTTCTAGCCTCAGTGCAGTGGGTAGCTGGGAGGAGGTGCTCTTATTCTCCATGGACTTTACAGTGTCCCAGAATATTTTGGAGTTTGTGCTGCAAGATGCAAATTTCTGTTTGAAAAAGCTAGCCTTTGCTTTCCTAACTGCCTGTGCCTATTTTATGCTAATGCCGTACGCCACAGGATGTTTTTGTGCCTGTCAAGGGCAGTCAGGTCTGGAGTGAACCACGGGCTATATCTATTCCTTGTTCAAAAATTTTTGAACGGGGCATGCTTTTTTAAGATTGTCAGGAAAGCACTTTTAATTAATAACCAGGCATCTTCTACTGACGGAATGAGGTCATTATCCTTCCAGGATACCCGGGCCAGGTCAATTAGAAAGACCTGATCGCTGAAGTGTTTTAGGGAGCGTTTGACAGTGATGAGGGGTGGTCATTTGACCGCAGACCCATTACGAACGCAAGCAATGAGGCAGTGATCGCTGAGATCCTGGTTGAAGACAGCAGATGTGTATTTGGAGGGTATGTTGGTCAGGATGATATCTATGAGGGTGCCTGTGTTTACGGATTTGGGGTTGTACCTGGTAGGTTCATTGATAATTTGTGTGAGATTGAGGGCATCAAGTTTAGATTGTAGGATGGCCTGGGTGTTAAGCATGTCCCAGTTTAAGTCACCTAACAGCATGAGCTCTGAAGATAGATGGTGGGCAATCAATTCACATATGGTCTCCAGGGCACAGCTGGGGGCAGAAGGTGGTCTATAGCAAGGTGGTCTATACTTGTTTCTAGAAAGGTGGATTTTTAAAAGTAGAAGTTTTGAGTACAGACCTGGATAGTAAGACAGAACTCGGCAGGCTATCTCTGCAGTAGATTGCAACTCCGCCCCCTTTGGCAGTCCTATCTTGTCGGAAAATGTTATAGATAGGGATGGACATTTCAGGGTTTTTGGTGGCTTTCCTAAGCCAGGATTCAGACACAGCTAGGACATCCGGGTTGGCAGAGTGTGCTATAGCAGTAAATAAAACATACTTAGGATCCCCATTAGCCTATAGGCTATTTAATGTGGTCTCAATCAATAGGCTATGAAGAGCATGTACGGAGTAGCACAGAGCAAAGTTTTATTTCTAAAATATCTGCTGGGATAGTGTAATAAAACTAGGTGCATTACACACTGCAAAGGATATTCCAACCCTGAGCCCCGGCCTGCTCTAATCTTGCTGATCAAAAACGTTGTGCTGCTTATCCAATGGGGTCAGAGGTTTCTTCCAAATATAATTTTTGATTAGACCTAGTTTTTAAAAAAATGTGTGGACTAGCCTATGTTCTGTTCAGTTTGAGAAGGAGAGTGTGAGGATGTGAAGGGGGACCCGAGGTCAAATTTGATAGCTTGCTACTACTACATTTGATTTTATTAAAAACAATATGTTTCTTGCTATTTATCAGAGTTATTGAGCTTACAATAAGCCAGATTCGAGTTACTTACATTGTGGTGCTGACACTTGAAGCAGCAGCCATGGCACAATCAATCAGAAATGGACAGCTCATGGTGCTGAAAGTATGCAAATTCAAGTAGGCATAATTCATTTTAACAATGTTTACTTTACTAACAACAAGAGGGCTTTGTGTGGGTCTTATTTGTTCCTATTTAAGAAATAAGAGGTAGGCATCCCTGTTTGAAAGATGAAATTAGGCTATAGGCTGCTATGTCTGTAAATGTGTCTGTCAATTACTCCACCCACCATGCACTCTTTAAAAAGCCTACCTCCATTTCAGTGAAGGGATATTCATTTTAAGTTCAAACCAAGACTCGAATTGAGGGGGTATGAGAGGGTATGCCATAGGCTTACCTTTAATTGAAGAAAATTGAAAAAAGCTCAGGCCTACCTACCCCTGGTTAGTTTAAGATTATGAGGGAAATAAAATTAATCCAATTATATTAAGTGATCTCCACTGAGTATACAAAACAATAACCTCTACTGGATCAGTGTCCCAAAATCGGGACAGTTGCTGCTCAATGTGTAATATTTGACTGGAATGGCAGCCAACTTTCCCAGCCATAGACATGTCTTATATCTTCAAAAAGCTTAAATGGTTGTTAATGTAACTGCACTGTCCAATTTACAGTAGCTATTACAGCTAAAAAAATATCATGCTATTGTTTGAGGATAGTGCACGACAACAAAACACTTTTATCAAGGAAACTGGTTTGATATATTCCCCTCTGACGGTAAATAATATTCTTACATTCAGTAATCTTGCTCTGATTTGTCATCCTGAGGGTCCCAGAGATAAAATGTAGTGTATTTTTGTTTGATAAAATAAATGCTTATATCCTAACACGATCCATGTTGTATACAGCATTTCACATTCATTCTGACTCTTTTAACTTGCAACAAAACAATTTATGAAATTGAATCGGCTAAACCTTGTCTCACCCAGTCAAGTTCAGTTTCTGTGCAATCCCCAGATACTGTAGAAGGTAACCAAACTTTGTTTCATCGTTATATATTACGTATTGGCTACACAACACGTCAATTTGCCCATGAAGGTCAGCCATCATTACACACCAATGAGACAGGCGGTGTTCACTTGATTGACAGTGTCTTGGTCCAATGACCATCTATCGTTTTGAAACATAGCCCAGCTCATTGGCTATCTAGCTAGTTTTCTATGAGTATGTGATTGCCCTTTGTAGGACAAATGGCTGTTATGCCAGACCTCTGTGTAACACGATTCATTCTCAATTGAAAATCAACAGGACACAGGGACGTTTATGTTATGCAGCGGTTCGCTTTCTTCTACAAACTTTTCAAAACATTCAAAAAGTACAACATGGCTACTAAGAGTGGATAGACTAAAGTCCAAGCATAGAAATGTGGATGAGATTATTGCAGAAATTGACCGGGAGAGTCAGTAAGTAAAAAAACATTTTTGCTTTTCATGCTAATGCAATTGCATGTGTTACTATGATATGTTGGCTATGATATGTTGTGGCTGTGGTTTTTGAGTGTCTTATTGCCTATTGGTCCACTTATTTCATTGTAGTGATTGTGTTCCCCATACTCTATATAATATGTTTATAGATATATTGTAACGTAGATGCTGGGAGTCGAGAAGCAGGTGGTAAGTTTAATATAACAAGAAACATGGAACAATAAAATGTAGGAGTAGCCTCTAGACATGAACAACATAAATGATACTGCCTGGGGTAGGAACCTAAGGAATGTGCCAGATAAAGGGGAGGTAATGAGTGAGGTAATGAAGTCCAGGTGTGCTTAATGATGAAGCGCAGGTGCACGTAATGATGGTTCCCAGGACCGGTGGTTAGTAATCCGCCGATGTTTTACTAACCTCGCTCTCTGTATACCATTTAATTTTTGTATGTTCTCTATAGTTATGTACTTGAAAATGTATCAATTGACTCATTCGGCCACTTGGGTACTTTTGGGCTCGTGAGGGAAACTTGGACTACGTCATACAAACTATTATGTAGCTCTCTCATTCTTGAACGTATCAGTCTGAAACTTTGCACACACTGTTTCCCTCTTGCCGACAACATCTCAATTATCACCAGTTTCCTATCTCAATGTATGACCTTTCTTTTGCATTTCAAAGATGATGCAACAAAAATAGAACTAGAAAATGCCTGTTTTTGTTATCTTTTAAAATATTTTTACCAGATCTATTGTGTTATATTATCCTACATTAATTTCATATCTCCACAAACTTCAAAGTATTTCCTTTCAAGTAGTATCAAGAAAATGCATATACTTGCTTCAGGTCCTGAGCTACATACAGGCAGTTAGATTTGGTTATGTCATTTTAGGCAGAAATTGAGATGAAGGGTCTTATCCTCAAATTAATCAATTGCATTGCATGGAGTCTAGATGTACTGACCATCAGCACATTGTAGCTTTCCTATTTGTCTGAGTACTTGAGATATGAGTTACTGTAGCTAACACAAAGGCTCTACTGCTATGTCGTAATTAGCTTATAAAATAACATTTGGTTTGTTTCTGATTCTACGTATTCGGTATTAAATCTAGTTTACAACCCTGGTTTGATCCTGCTGACCTCTTTATTTCTCCTTATAACACCATGAGGTTTGGAGTCCAGAATTAAAATAAACTGTCCATATGAAATAGTAATACACATGCCCAGTATACCTTGTGTATTAAAATGGTCTCTCCTCTGGAAAACCAGGATGTATTTATTTTTTAAATGCTTCCACAGTGGCAAAGTGCCTTACTGACAACTAAACAAAAAAAGTCCATAGAGGCCTTGGGAATTCAGTGTGATCTACTGTTTTTTTTTTACTTTACTTGCTCCCTCTCTCACTGTTCTTTGTTAAATATTTGATGGTGGTTGAGCCATTGATTATTTTTTTTGTATTCTTTTGACACACAGGCATTTACTATAACCTTTCATTGTCTCCTGCTGGAGAACTAGAGTATATTAATGTCTCCTCTCGCATCTGACAGCTGTGGGACTCTGCAAAGATTCTGCAACAAAAATAGCAGCATCCTGTGCTATTCTCTCAAAAAAATAGCCAAGGGGGCTAACTTCATTCCTCTGTAGTTTGGGACAGGTGTCAGACCATTTATTGATGGCCCACAACCCTGTTGTTTTCAATATGATTTTAGGATCATATTTAAAGAAATTCAAGAGAATAATCCTTGACATTTTAATTTAGGAGCATCTGTTTGAACTACTTTTGAGTATGTTACAGTATCAAAGCTGTAGCCTGGAAAAACCAAGTCTGTTTTTACTAACATTCCATTCCTTCCCAATCCTTGTCATGCCGAAGAATGTTTGGCAATGACACAGAGTACAAGGAGTAGAACGTAAGCACAAAACAGGTTCTACATTTCAAGCTCTAAAGCTGGAGACTGAGCATAAATCAGAATTTGCATCCTTTCATTAACGGACACAGTACATAGATGGTGTTATGGGGTTGTCACGACTTCCGCCGAAGTCGGTTCCTCTCCTTGTTCGGGCGGAGTTCGGCTGTCGACGTCACCGGTCTTCTAGCCATCACCAATCCACCTTTCATTTTCCATTTGTTTTGCCTTGTTTTCCTACACACCTGGTTTACATTCCCTCATTATTTGACGTGGATATAACCCTCTGTTCCCCCCATGTCTGTGTGTGGAATTGCTTGTTGTAAGTGTTTTGTACATTTCTGATTGGTTGGCGAAGGGTTGTTTCAACCCGTATTTTGCTGTTCTGGGTGCCGTTTGTTTTTGCATCATTAAAGTGCTCCGGCTGTTACCCATTTCTGCTCTCCTGCTCCTGACTTCCCTGCACCGCTTACAGAATTCCACACCCGAATATGGAGTCAGCAGAAGCAGGTGCCCCTGGTATAGGGGTCGAGGAGTGTGTCCGGGAGCACGCAGCAATGCTTCATCATCTCGGCGCCGCCATGGACTGCGTCGTTCAAACCATGGACTGCTGCGAGTGACAGGGAGTTGCTCCAGTGCCTCCGCCAGCACAACCGGGGTCCCCACTACTCGCCCCCCTGCACCCGGTTAGTGGGATTTGTCTCGCCCTTCCCCGGGAGTACGATGGGACGGCTGCACGCTGCCAGGGTTTCTCGTTGCAGCTGGATCTCTACCTGGCAACCGTCAACCCGGCTACCCGGCAACTGTTAACCCTCGTTCCATGTGTCTCTCCTCAGTCCGGTGGTGGTTGGTCCGCTCCAGGAGTCTGAGGTGCGGGAGGTTCCTCCGCCTCCTTTGGACATCGAGGGGGCCCCGGCGTACTCAGTCTGTTCCATCCTGGATTCAAGACGTCGGGCGGGGGGCCTTCAGTACCTCGTGGAGTGGGAGGGGTACGGTCCGAAGGAGAGGTGCTGGGTTCCGGTGGTGGACGTGTTGGACCCTGAAATACTGTGGGAGTTCCACCGTTTCCGTCCGGATTGCACGGCGCCTCGCCCTCCGGGTCGTCCACGAGGCCGGTGTCAGCGCGCTGCTGGAGCCGCACGTCAAGGGGTGGGTACTGTCATGACTTCGAAGTCGGCTCCCCTTCTTGCTCGGGCGGCGTTCGGCAGTCGACGTCACCGGCCTTCTAGCCATCACCTCTCCATTTTCCATTGTTCCATTTGTTTTGTCTTGTTCCCCGCATACGTGGTTTACATTCCCTAATCAACTGCATATATATTCCTGTGTTCCCCCCCATGTCTTTTTGTGGGATTGTTTTGTTACGTGTTTTGTATTGTCGCGCCTAGCTGGTTTTTCCCCCGGGTACTATGTGTCAACCCGGAGTATGTTTAATTGTTAAACATTTTTGCTTATTTGGGACTTTGTCTTGCTTTGCACTTTTGCCGTTGGCTGGAGGTTTGTTGGACACTGTTGTGTCTGTCTGTTGTTTGCTTCTGCCGAAAAAAGTGTGTGCCTGATCACAACTCTCTGCTCTCCTGCATCTGACTTCAACACCAGTAGCGCATAAGGTGACACTTATTCATATCTCAGTTTAGTCACTTATGTGGCTGCCTACTCCTAATGATTTGTTTTTAAAATCATACGAGCAAAAATGTTAGCTTTATCTGGGACGCTAAACCAGACAAAATAAAGCGTGCCTATCTATATAATAAATATGAATTGGGTGGGTTGAGATTATTAAATATAAGAGCAATAAACCTCTGTCACGTCCTGACCTTAGTTCCTTTTTTTATGTCTCTGGTTTAGTTTGGTCGGGGTGGGCATTGTATGTTTTGTAGTCTAGGTTTTGTATTGCTATGTGTTTGGCCTGGTATGGTTCCCAATCAGAAGCAGCTGGCAATCGTTGTCTCTGATTGAGAACCATACTTAGGCAGCCTGTTTTCCCACTATGGGCCTGTTTTCCCACCCAACTGTTGCGTTTTGTTCCACTTTTGTTTTAGTGTTCAGTTTATAATAAACATCATGAACAAGTGCCACGCTGCGCTTTAATCTACTCCTTCTTCCTCAGACGAAGAGCGCTACACTCTCTCTAAAAGCTTCACTTATTCAAAAGTTTTACTTGAACCCTAAATGGTTCTCAAGTAGATTACGAAGAAAAGAACATCCGTTGTTTAAAAATGGCCTTGTTGCCTTTGTGCAGATTGCCATGTCTCATTTTCGATTAATTGAAAATGATACTTTATTCAAAGTATTTCTCCTTTTCAAACAAGCATTGCAAAGATGGCTACAATTTCAATTTCACCCCCCTTGAAAATATAGAACTAATATTAGAACAAATATGATGGCTGAACTCAAATGTGCTGGTTGATAAAATACCTGTATTTATGGGAAAGATGTTTGAAAAGGGTATTTTGTCAATTGGAATGGTAGAGTTATGTCCTTCATGGGGTTATCAGCATTACCCCAAAAATGGAGGAGGCAGGTGGGAGGGGGAGGAAAATGGTCTGTCATCCCAATATAAAAGATCATAAATTGCGGAGGAATAAAAATATTTAAAAAAAGAAAAGTATACCAGTTTCATTTGAGGACCAGGATGTTGACAACTGTGCCATACAGATTGCAAAATAGTTGTGAAGAGATTTTTGATGTACTGATTCCATGGTAGAGGATGTTTGAGTTGATATATAAAACAAAGCAAGATTCAAGACTTCGTGCTTTAGCAAAATGCATAGCATTGATTTAATTGACCCTAGAAAAAGTACTGTTAAGAGATTTGGAGAGACCGGGTCAGTCAATAACTAATATACTGATGCTCTTAGTAAAAGTATTTATCTTCAACTCGCAATCTGTGGATTCTATTTGATTAGATAGATTGAAATTGTACGTTAAACATCACAGCATAGTTGAAAGATATACAGATATGTTGCGTATAAATCCGAAGAGGGTGGCCAGTAGAGATAGGTGGGATGGGCTGAGGGAAGCTGAGGGTTGGGATGCGGAATTGGAGACAAGTGGGAGTGGAGTTGCTATGCGGGAGACAGAATGATGGTGAAAGTTAAAAGTAAACATAATAAAAAGTATATTTGAATGACACTGAGGGTGAGTGTTCTTACAGCTAATGCCGGTTTGCCTGAGGCTGATGCCATGCAGGTATTTGTACACATGCATATACACACACTCTCATTCAAATAAACACATACAAGAACACACACATACATGTAATTGTGCCAGACATGCACACAAACATATACAGTTGGCATTGCTGGTATGACTTTAGTTGTCCTTGATGTCCTTTGTTTATTTATTTGTTTATTTTTTTTGTGGAGGGGGGGGGGGTGCAATGTTGTTTTCTTCTGTCTTTTTATTTTTTTTCTCTTTAGTTCATTCTCTAGGTTGTTGGTGCATTGGGTGGATCTTGGGGGAATTTTATTTTTGTTCTATTTTTGTTCTTGCGGGATCGTGGGAGGGGTCTCGAATAGTTGAGGGACAGCTATTGGGGAACTGTGGGGGGATCATGGAGGGTTCGGGTTCACGTTTTTGGCCTGGTGGAAGATCTGTCAACGTGCCCTTGAGCAGTGCATTGAACCTGTCTGTGTGTCGCTCTGAATGGGAGTCTGTTGGATGTTCTAGCTGGTCTGTCATGATATAATAGAGACAGTAGATCTAGCTGAAATGTCAAATATAAAAGAGACAGTAGATCTAGCAGGTCTATAATAATATATTCAACCTTATGTTCCCTGTACTCTATATATATATCTGTTTATTTTACTAGGCAAGTCAGTTAAGAACAAATTCTTATTTTCAATGATGGCCTAGGAACAGTGCCTGTTCAGGGGCAGAATGACAGATTTGTACCTTGTCAGCTCGGGGGTTTGAACTTGCAACCTTCCGGCTACTAGTCCAACGCCCTAACCACTAGGCTACCCTATGATGACTCCTTGCTGACTCCTTGCTGTCCACAGTCCACCTGGCCTTGCTGCTGTTCCAGTTTCAACTGTTCTGCCTGTGGCTATGGAACCCTAAACTGTTCATATTTACTCTTGAGGTGCTGTCCTGTTGCATCCTCTACAACTGCTGTGATTATTATTATTTGACCCAGCTGGTCATCTATGAACGTTTGAAAATCTCAGCCATGTTCTGTTATCTCCACCCGGCACAGCCAGAAGAGGACTGGCCGCCCCCCATAGCCTGGTTCCTCTCTAGGTTTCTTCCTAGGTTTTGGCCTTTCTAGGGAGTTTTTCCAAGCCACCGTGCTTTTACACCTGCATTGCTTGCTGTTTGGGGTTTTAGGCTGGGTTTCTGTATAGCACTTTGAGATAATAGCTGATGTACGAAGGGATATATAAATACATTTGACTTGATAGAGGACTGAGGGTCTTCCAAATATTTAAAGTGTGTAAATAGTTACCCATGTTATTTTGTAAATGTATATATATTTTTCCCCATTTTTTTGTGTGTGTGGGGGGGGGGGGGGGGGGTGTTAGAATACCATTTTGGCATTTTGTATATAGTTATTTGTTTCAAAATGTATACCTTCACCAATTTGTCCACTTGGGTACATTTGGGCTACTTGTGTGGGACACCTGGGTGACTTCATGATAAATGTGATGTAGCACACTCATTTTGGAAGTTATCATTCTGAAACGTTGCACAAGTACTGTTGCCCTCCTATCTTTTTCACTGAAATTGTCCCCATCATCCTATCTGAATGTTTGTTTTATCTTGTTCATTTTAAAGATGATGATACAACAATAAATCAAATAGAAATGGTTTTTTTTCATTGTATTATCTAAACCAGATCTATTGTGTTATATTCTCCTACATTCAATTCACATTTACACAAACTTCAGAGTGTTTTCTTTCAAATGGTACCAAGAATATTTATATCCTTGCTTCTGGGCCAGAGCTACAGGCAGTTAGATTTGGGTATGTCTTCAGGCGGAAATTGAAAAAAGTAGGGGGGTAGCTCTAAGAGGTTTAAAAAATATATATATATATATGGTTTGCGCATCTTGTTTGTGCATGACGGGACTATAATTTGTTTTTCAACAGGACAATGACCCAACACCCCTCTGGGCTGTGTAAGGGTTATTTGACCAAGAAGGAGAGTGATGGAGTGCTGCATCAGAAGACTTGGCCTCCACAATCACCCGACCTCAACCAAATTGAGATGGTTTGGACCGCAGAGTGAAGGAAAAGCAGCCAACAAGTGCTCAGCATATGTGGGTACTCCTTCAAGACTGTTGGAAAAGCATTCCAGGTGAATGAGTGAATGTCAAGCATATTATGCAAAGCTGTTAAAGGCAAAGGGTGACTACTTTGAAGATTTTAAAATGTTTTGATTTGTTTAACACTTTTTTGCTTAAAACGTGATTTCATGCCTTCACTATTATTCTACAATGTAGAAAATAGTAAAAATAAACAAAACCCTTGAATGAGTAGCATGTCCAAACTTCTGACTGGTACTGAATATGTAGAATGTGTGTAGAATTTACATGTAACAACAAAAGTTAAAGCTGTAAAAACAAAGTAGATTTTTGTCCTTCAAAGATATATATTAACTCAGCAAAAAAAGAAACATCCCTTTTTCAGGACCCTGTCTTTCAAAGATAATTAGTAAAAATCGAAATAACTTCACAGATCTTCATTGTAAAGGGTTTAAACACTGTTTCCCATGCTTGTTCAATGAACCATAAACAATTAATGAACATGCACCTGGGGAAGGGTCGTTAAGACACTAACAGCTTACAGACGGTAACTAATTTAAGGTCACAGTTATGAAAACTTAGGACACTATAAAGAGGCCATTTTACTGACTCTGGAAAAAAGACAAAAAAGATGCTCAGGGTCCCTGCTCATCTGCGTGAACGTGCCTTAGGCATGCTACAAGGAGGCATGAGGAATGCAGATGTGGCCAGGGCAATAAATTGCCATGTCCGTACTGTGAGACGCCTAAGACAGCTCTACAGGACAGACAGCTGATCTTCCTCGCAGTGGCAGACCACGTGTAACAACACCTGTACTGGATCGGTACATCCAAATGTCACACCTGCGGGACAGGTACAGGATGGCAACAGCAACTGCCCGAGTTACACCAGCAGTGCACAATCCCTCCATCAGTGCTCAGACTGTCTGCAATAGGCTGAGAGAGTCTGGATTGAGGGCTTGTAGGCCTGTTGTAAGGCAGGTCCTGACCAGACATCACCGACAACAACATCGCTGAACCAGACTAGACTGGCAAAAATTGCTATTCACTGACGAGTCACGGTTTTGTCTCACCGGGGTGATGGTCAGATTCGTGTTTATG
Organism: Oncorhynchus nerka; assembly: GCF_034236695.1. NCBI lineage: Eukaryota > Metazoa > Chordata > Actinopteri > Salmoniformes > Salmonidae > Oncorhynchus > Oncorhynchus nerka. The sequence goes on along the minus strand of NC_088413.1, from coordinate 50,168,119 downwards.
GTCGATGGAATGAGCGTTACACAGAGGCCTGTCCTCTGGAGCGGGATCGATTTGCTGGTGAATGGTCCGTCATGGTCTGGGGCGGTGTGTCACAGCATCATCAGACTGAGCTTGTTGTCATTCCAGGCAATCTCAATGCTGTGCGTTACAGAGAAGACATCCTCCTCCCTCATGCGGTACCCTTCCTGCAGGCTCATCCTGACATGACCCTCCAGCATGACAATGCCACCAGCCATACTGCTCATTCTGTGTGTGATTTCCTGCAAGACAGGAATGTCAGTGTTCTTCCATGGTCAGCGAAGGGCCGGGATCTCAATCCCATTGAGCACTTCTGGGACCTGTTGGATCGGAGGGTGAAGGCTAGGGCCATTCCCCCCAGAAATGTCCTGGAACTTGTAGGTGCCTTGGTGGAAGAGTGGGTAATGTCTCACAGGAAGAACTGGCAAATCTGGTGCAGTCCATGAGGAGGAGACGCGCTGCAGTACTTAATGCATCTGGTGGCCACACCAGACACTGACTGTTACTTTTGATTTTGACCCATTTGTTCAGGGACACTTTATTCCATTTATGTTAGTCACATGTCTGTGGAACTTATTCAGGTTATGTTCATACAAATATTTACACGTTAAGTTTGTTGAAAGTAAACGCAGTTGACAGTGAGAGGACATTTATTTTTTTCTGAGTTTATATATATACAAATATTTGGTTTTCCTGGGCTACAGCAAGGTCATTGTGAAGTGAATACAGTGGAGGGCATCTTTTAATCATGAGCAATGCTCGTTATGCCCTCTATATACTCACTGTGTTGTGTTGTCATCTCATCTCTCACATTGGCATTATTCCCCTCACTTTCACCTGCATCCAGGCCAGCCCTGCTTTTTTTAATGTAGTTTATGCCAGCCCTGCTTTTTTATGTCGTTTTTATTGCCATGTAATATACCCTTCAACATATCTAATATTTCCCCATCAACAGAAATTGCACTAATGTAGTGTAATGCTCAGTGCCTAGCGGCTGTGACCAGCCATGAGCAGTGATTCATTCTGCTTTTACTCCCTTCTGCTCTCTCTATCTTTCTCTCTGAGTATTTCATAATTGCTCTAAAGATCTAAATGAGATGAAGGTTGGAGGATAGAGGTGCACTGCGGTAGCATTAGCATTCAGCTCATACAGCGCCATCCCATCGACTTCACTGGGCTCAACTCACTATAGCCTTACAATGGCAAAATCGCCAGAACCACACCTGCTCTGCTTTGTTCCTGTTCTCCCACTCAGCAGAACGTGTGTCCTGTGATGTGTTACTTTCTTGTCAAAATCCATTGAGTCATCAGATCTGAAGGGCTGGTGCCACAGAGCAAAACGAGCCCAGTACCCTGATTTGAGCAAATGATTTGCATTGTGTTTTGACCATTAGATGAAGGGTCATATCATGCTGATACATGCCATAACTCTCGGACCTCAGTGATATTAATGTGGTTATTACACATAATGTTTCTGTTAAGTTATCATTGTACTTGATCATGCTGACATGGCTAGATATTAACAAGGATACAGAATGTTATGCTGGTCTTGAACTCAGGGTTGCAAGTTGATGAACATTCAGGAATTGAGAATTTACATTTTTCCTTCCACCTTCTGTAGTCTCTTTGTAGCTTGTGAACGTAGCCTGCATGCAGACCCTGACTCTGTTTCCCAGAGCCAATACTCAGCTTGTTGTCACACAGGCTACAGCCAAGACAAGCCCAAGTTGTGGGTAGACACAACAACTCATTGTTCAGAGGTTCCCATCAGGGAAAACCAGTCTCTGCCTTATCTCTCCCTCTGACTGCACCATACCTGCACACCATTCAGTAATTAATTAAGCAACAATGGGCATGTTGAGCCTGTCTCTGAGGGTAGGGGATTACTCCTTTCGTACAGGCCCAGATGAGAGGCGAGGTCAAACCGGTAGACAAAGGAGAATGAGAGCGCTCCACCCCATTCCTCATTCCAAACCAGAGGGGGTTGCTGGAGTGCTTCTTACATCTCATGGTACACAGGATGATTCTGTACAAATTGTTTCACCTCATTGTTTTGTTTCTTCATTATGGGGCCAATGAGTATTTTCTAGCTTGCGAGAGGAAGTAAAACAAGACCATTTGAATTTTGTGTCTCTATAAAATCTGTAGAACAGCTGTGAAGGGGGCTTTTAATTTTGGGACAAGTGATTTGGGTAGTGTGGATAGCGCCTCAACCTCCTGTCTCTATGCATTGTTAGCTTTCTTATTATACATAGACAAAATAAACAAAATATCAACAATCCAAATGAATAAGTATTAAGAAGTGCATAGCAGGTAGAATCCTAGATGTAAAGCATCCCATTTTCAATTCAATACGATCTTATTAACTATTATTGTAATACAAGAGTGCACTTATTATTCTGCTTTCTCAAAAGGAGGGCAATTTTTGGATAGTCCAGCAGACTGTAGACCAGGCCACAGTACTGCTCCTGTACACAGTGCAGAAGGGGCCTGGAGACTAGCCGTTAATAACCTGTGTTAGAGTAATGCGGGTCATGTCCATTTGAGTAAACAGTAAGTTTGCAGGGCCATGTAAACATGGGCTGTGGAAATGTAATCACATGTGGGGAGTTCAGATAAGGGATTTATGGCAATACGAGTTTGGTAATCCCTTTAATTGGAACATTCTCAGCTCTCGCCTCTCATTTTCTCTCTCTCTCTCAACACCTGCCTGCACCAGACTTGATAAAGTGGCTGGGGATAAGGTCAGAGAGGTTTCCCTTTAGCATTGTGTGATTAGGAGGGAGGACAGGCCAGCTGCATGGGTTTCTGGGGGGGGGGGGGGTGTGAGAGAGAAAGAGAGAGAGAAAGAGGGCAAGTGCTGGGATGGGACTCTCCAGAGGTAGGGGCCTATTATGGAGGGATGAGGGGTGATGGGTGACCTGTCAAATCTCTCACTTGTGGAGCGTGTGAAACTAATAGAGCCTAGGGTCATTGTGAAAACACACGTTCTCTGGGCCCAGCCTGGGAATGACAGCAACAGACAGAGATACATTAGAATGGACAGAACCTCTGTCTCCCTCTTTTATTCAGTTGGGACGTTGTGGAAAATGGACTTCATTGTTGAAACCTCATTGTAAAGAGAGAAGACTTTCCGATCCCAATGACCGTCCTCCAACAGCCCCATCGCCTATAAGAGATGTAAGGAGCAATGCTGCCTACATCCGCTGAGAATTAACACAATTTTCACCCCCTCAAGAAGTGCCTTATGTGACATTTCTCGTAAAGTAATTGCTTTTATGTCAGTATCAGTCAGTTCTAGGAACCTTTGTGCAGGCTGACAGATTTATTGAGCTGACCAAACCTTTCGTCACTCGCATAGGTAAGGAGATCCATTGTGAACAGCTAATAAAATCCGAAATACAATTCATTTCTCTGTGTGAAATGATTGATTTGACACCAAGTGGAAAGAAATAGTTTTTTTCCCGGGCCTGCATAACAGTAACTGCATGTGTAACAATAGTATGGAGGAGGTTGTCATGCCGCTAGTGATCTCATTGTGTCAATCCATTCTTTTTAGTCTATTGTCATGTTTTCTTCTCACTTTTTATTCCAGATGAGTTGTAGCTATCTTCTCAATCCGAGAGCTACAACTCGAGGACCAGGGTTGGGAAACACTGGACTTGACTACCACGTGGGTTTGTGGTTCCAATAAAAAAAATCATAGAAAAAGGTGATGATTAGAAGATTAGATTAGATGAAGCAAGACTATAATTTAAAATTGGTTGGTTTGATATGGTAGGTTCCAGGGGTAATACACACGGAGGATCTACATTTGAGCTTGTTTGCTATAGCAGGAAAATAATCCTGCAGCAACAGGACAAGTGAATTATTATGTGGATTATAATTAATGGATATTTTTGAAGAGGTTTATACAGGGAAAATCAAGTCTGAAATTTCAAAGTTCAGAAAACTTTTTAATCCTCTTACATTACACGTTTTGAATTTCCTCCCATGCAGAAAAGTTCTCACGCAACAGGGTGATCAAATTAACATCCACAACACAACACCACTACCATTAATTACACATCAGCCCAATCACCTATTGTTCTGTTAATGATATCTTGTTCAATTGGAGCCTAATTGATTTTTAACAGTGTTATTTACAAGTTCCTTATTCACCAGCAATGTTCCTCGTTTGCCATGCAAGGCTGACCAGACTGATATTCACAGCGTACAATCAGCAGACATGGCTTTCCTTGCCCCACTCCCCCCTCCCCTCCCTCTACTTCTGTTGGCAAAAAGTATTAATTGATTCTCAAGGACTGCAGAAACCACATGAGCTAATCTCTGGACGCTAGCGAGCAAATCAAAGGAGACGAGTCGTTTTCTTGTTTTTGTTGAATTTACCAGATTTAATACACATGACAATTAAAGACATAGCACTAGGGTTTATAATGGGCAGTTTATTAATAATATTATCAGTGTTCTATCTTTCTTGCATCTTTTTTTGCAAGATCCCTTTTATTACATTTCTTTGTCAAGACACTTTTCTTTTATGTGGTCTTTCTGAATGAAAGTGGAATATGTCAGGTGTTGACATTCTGTGATATTGGCAATTATATATGGCAAATAAATGCCTTCAAATACTTTCCCGCCAAACCAGTCCCTTTCTGAAGTTAACATTTCTTTATGGCTCTCTGGTTCAACTGATTATTGATGTCAGAATATCATAACTTCACAGTTTGGTTTCCAAATGGATGAACAATCATTTTATATCACAAGCTTGTGTTGTACCTTCAAGACTGCCATACTCTCCAGAGATGTTGCATCAAAACATTGTTATATCACAAGCCTCATTATCCGATGTATCCCAGAGATACAGTATATTGCTGAACACAAATGGTTGTACTTGATCCTATAGGATTGCATTATGCATTGCCTTTCTTAGCATAATGTGGGCATTGCTAGTTCTCATGTAATCCATCTGATGCTTGTGTGTGTGAACGTTTTCCATCTGGCACCCCTAATTAGAAAAGAAGGAGGAATAAGTTATGTACCTATTTTCTGCTTGGCTGTTTCAGATATGGTCTCCTTGGTTACAGAAAGTTCACACTAGCACAAATAATCCCCTTCTGAATAGGATAATGAGATGTAAAGTAATGGTTGTCCTCTGTTAAAATCCACACTTTCTGTGGCATAGTTCCTCCTGGCACCAGAGGGCGGCAGAGACCGCCCTAGAGACTTTTATTGGACTCAGGTGTGTCTTATTATTTCATGATTGTGTCCCTGTTAAAAGAGGTGTGTTTTCGGTGGTCCTTTCTGGAAACTCCAGGGCTTGCCAGGACATGGGGAGACCCTGATGAGCTGTGCAGTTACCGTCTGTTACAACCGTCAGCACCATTGATCAATACTTCGCCAGAGTTACAGATCCCATGCGTGATATGTCCCACCCCTCTACAGATTCAAGCCCTCGACGGATTCCACATTGGCTTCGGTCAGGTCGAATATCAGACCTAGCCCAATCTACTGCAGGTTGGGGTGAACCACTCAGACTATTAGATTTCTGTTGATCACTGCTCCGAGAACCCCCTTATCCTAGGGTACCGCTGGCTGAGGCAGGTTTCATTCACCCTTCTACATCCCCTGCTGGTGTAGGCTTCTTCTCTGGGTAAGAAGGATGGAGGCCTGTGTCCCTGCATGGACTGGGAGGGCTACGGTTCCAATGAGCGAGTGTGGATGCCTGCCCGGGACATCCTGTATCCGGGTCTTGTTAGACTTCAAACAACTACGTGGTGGTCGTGCTGGCACCACTACTGGTGGGGGTTCCTCCTGGCACCGGAGGGTGGATACAGCTGTCTTATTGTTTCCCTGTTAAGAGGTGTTTTCTGCAGACTTTTGTAGAAGCTTAAATTGTTTAGTGTGCATTCGTTTCCTGCGGCTACTGTTTCTCAGTAACCACTGATTCTTCGTCTGGTCTCTTCTCTGCACCTAGGTCCTACCTTATCACGTCGCATTCTGTGGAACCACTGAGATTTGGCGACTAAAATACTTTATATTTATTTTTTCTCACAATATTTTCCTTTTTCTAGTACCTTTGCAATACGTGCGAGCCAGAGTAGGCCTTCGGTGGTAGAATGGCAATCTACCAGCTATGTATCCTTTGTCCTTCAACACGTTGCTCATAATTTACTTGCAATATGATTTAATCTCTCCACAGCACTGGACAGTGTTGAAGCCAATTTAAACAATAGTGACATATAAGCCCACATGCCATATAGAGCCTTACAGCCATACTTTTCTGTAATGGTGTTTTCATGTTTCTAGCATACAGTATCTCTAAGACTTGGTGTTAGTACTACATGAAATTGTGTGCCTACATTCTACTTGTTCAACTGCCATGTAAATACAGTGGTGTATAGTAGTTTGGGGGGGTATCTGTACTTTACTATTTATATTTGACAACTTTAACTTAACTACATTCCTAAAGAAAATGCACTTTTTACTCCGTACACTCAAAAGTTCTCGTTAGATTTTGACAGGAAAGGGGTCCAATTTATGCACTTATCAAGAGACCATCCCTGGTCATCTCTACTGCCTCTGATCTGGTGGACTCAACACAAATGCTTTGTTTGTAAATTGTCAGTGTTGGAGTGTGCCCCTGGCTATCTGTCAATTTTAAAAACAAGAATTGTGCCATCTGGTTTGCTTAATATGCTTACGTACATTTGAGCAATTCCTTTAACTTTTGATACTTGAGTATATTTACAACCAAATACTTAGCCTTTTTTTTTTACTGTGACCTTTACTTGAGTCCTTTTTCTATTAAGGTACATTTTACTCAAGTATGAGAATTGTGTACTTTTTCCACCACTGTAAATACATAAGTAAGAACCACTTGTAAAATGTAGACTGCAGTCAGTGCATGGTGTAAGCAGCGTTCGAGACATCTCCATATTCTCCTAATAGAGGACTGCTTCTCCATTCTGACTGAACTGACCAATCAATAGTCCAGAGCCATCAGGGCTAATCGCTTCCCTTGCTTCCTCCTCTCGCTACATCCCTCTTTTTGCCGCTTTCTCAACATACATAGCTCATAGGTCATTTTCACTGCAGAATCCCCACAGAAGCCTTCACATTAAATTGATGCACAGAAGGTCAAATACGGTGCACAATCACTATATTAGCCTCTCCACATTGAATGGAGAGTGGTTGTGTGAGCACATTGTGTAGTCTTTGCATCGTCCAAGGCTGTGCAGAACCCTTTGTACTGCATGAGAAAGTGTTTCATTTTACAGTGAATCAAATGGCCCTGTTTTCTTCTTCAGTGATTTTTACGGTGGATTTACTTTGATGCCTGCAGACAGTTATGTTGAGTAAATAAAATAACACAACTGTGTTGATTTAGCTATCAGTAGTTACTACATCCATTTTTGGAATTAGAAATTATTATGTACCCATTGATTCTTGAAGAATATAACTTAAAAATCACTCATGAGCTTATTTCAACTCTTCTACCTCATCAAAACTCAAAATACTGTTTAAGCTTGTTTTTTACTCCAATATTTGTCAACAGACATTATATAGCCTCAACATGGTTGGTCAGTCCTTGTATCCATAGCTCTGTCAATGAATTTGAGAGAAGTAGACCGCTTTGTTATTGTTTCAATTGCTTATTGCTGCTTTAAAGAAAAATCAGAGTAGTACTCCTACAGCACATAATGGTCAGAGTGGGGTCCAAAAGTCTTTGGACAGTCACACATTGTCTGATTGTATTGGATGTCTACTCCTGCCATTAGGATTTGAAATGATACAATGACTATAAGTCTAAAATGCAGACTGTCAGCTTTAATTTGTGGGTACTTTCACCCATATCGGATGAACAGTTTAGAAATTACAGGACTTTTTGTACATAGTCCCCCTATTTTAGGGAACCAAAAGTATTTGCACAAATTTACTTACAGTGCCTTTAGAAAGTATTCAAACACCTTTAATTATTCCACATTTTGTTTTCAAAATTTATTTTAAAAAGTTCTCACCCATCTACACACAGTATCCCATAATGACCAAGTGAAAATATGTTAATTTATTTTTGCAAATGTAATGAAAATGAAATATGTTTTACATAAATATTCACACCCCTGAGTCAATAGTTTGTAGAAACACTTTTGGCAGTGATTACAGCAATAAGTCTCCAAGAGCTTTCCACACCTCTTTTGTACAACATGTGCCCGTTATTCTTCAAGTTCTGTCAAATTGGTTGTTGATCCTTGCTAGACCATTTTTTTGTTGTCTTTCCATAGATTTCAAGTATATTTATGTCAAAACTGTAACTAGGTCACTAAGAAACATTTACTGTCTTCTTGGTAAGCAAGTCCAGTGTAGATTTGGCCTTGTGTTTTAGATTATTGCTGAAAGACGAATTCATCTCCCAGTGTCTGGTGGAAAGCAGACTGAACCAGGTTTTCCTCTAGGATTTTGCCTGTGCTTATCTCCATTCTGTTTTACCGTGAACCTCCACGCTCCTTAACTATTACAAGCATACCGATAACATGATGCAACCATCACTATGCTTGAAAATATGGAGAATGGTACTTAGGCATGTGTTGTATCGTATTTGCCCCAAACATAACACTTTCTATTCGGGAAAAAAAGTTAATTGGTTTGCCACATTTGTTTCAGTGTTACTTTAGTGCCTCATTGCTTACACGATGCTTGTTTTGGAATATTTATATTCTGTACAGGCTTCCTTCTTTTCTCTATGTCAATTAGGATAGTATTGTGGAGTAACTATGTTGTTGATCCATCCAATTGTTTTCTCCTTAACTTATTCTTAACAAAGGGGATGAATACTTATTGACTCAAGATATTTCATCTTTTCATTTTTTATTAATTGTAAAAAGCAGGACAACTTAAAACACAAGGTCAAATCTACACTGGAGTTGCTTACCAAGACTACATTGAATGTTACAGTTTTGACTTAAATCTGCTTGGGAAATCTATGGCAAGACTTAAATTGTTGTTGCGCAATGATCAACAACCAATTTGACTGAGCTTGAAAATAAGAATTGGTAAATATTGTACAATCTCGGTGTGAAAAGCTCTTAGACTTATCCAGAAAGTCTCACATCTGTAATCGCTGCCAAAAGTGATTCTCAAATGTATTGACTCAACGATCTGAATACTTATTTAAATGAGATATTTCTGTATTTCATTTAATACATTTCTGAAAACAAATTTTCACTTTGTCATTATGGAGTATTGTCTGTAGGCGGTTGAGAGAAAACAGATCTATATTTAATCCATCTTGAATTCAGGCTGTAACACAAAATGTGGAAAAACAATCCTATTATTATGGTGGGAGTTTAAGTTTATAGCACAGTTTTAAGTACTTCACTGGACTGTAAGGAGAGCACAAATATCATCGACACATTAGACCTAGTGGATATATGGAGGCTAAAAAAAAACGGACCTATGAGACATATACAGAGGAGGCTTAATCAAGCTAACCGTCTGACAACTTTCTTGTGACGTTCTCGCTGGCGTCAAAAGTTAAACAATTGTTGTTAGGAAACAGAATGCGATCGGACCACCATCTAAGCCTACTGGATGAAAATGTGTTTTTAAATATGACAAGTTCCTGCACAACAGATACCCTTATTTTATGGGACACTTTCAAATGTACTGTAATGCCATACTCATTATTAAAGCAAAACAAGTTTAGGTCAAAGAGATTAGACTAACAATGGAAGTAGAGGAACTAACAGCACATGTACAGTGGATTCGGAAAGTATTCAGACCCCTTCACTTTTCCACACTTTGTTACCTTACAGCGTTATTCTAAAATGTATTAAATATATATATATTTTTCATCAATCTACAAACAATACCCCATAATGTCACGAACGTGAGGAGAGACGGACCAAGGCGCAGTGGATGTTGAGTTCCACATATTTATTATAAAATCAAACTAACAACGAAACGTAACTACGTGGTGCACATGCAAAAAACACAAAATAATATCCCACAAATGCAGGTGGGGAAACAACCTACCTAAATATGATCCCCAATCATAGGGAACCATATTAGCACCCACATAGAAAAATCTATACGAGATCACCCCCTAGTCACGCCCTGACCTACTACACCATAGAGAACTAAGGGCTCTCTATGATCAGGGCGTGACACATAATGACAAAGTGAAAAAGTTTTTTTCCAAATTTATTCAAAAGAACCCTTTGCTATGAGACGCAATTGAGCTTAGGTGTATCCTGCTTCCATGGATCATCTTTGAGATGTTTCTGCAACTTGATTGGAGTCCACCTGTGTTAAATTCAATTGATTAGAAATTATTTGTAAAAGCACAGCCTGTCTATATAAGGTCCCACAGTTGACAGTGCTATCAGAGCAAATACCAAGCCTTGAGGTTGAAGGAATTGCCCGTAGAGCTCTTTAGACAGGATTGTGTCGAGGCACAGATATGGGGAAGGGTACCAAAAATGTCTGCAGCATTTACGGTCCCCAAGAACACAGTGGCCTCCATCATTCTTAAATTGAAGAAGTTTGAAACCACCAAGGCTCTTCCTAGAGCTGGCTGCCTGGCCAAACTGAGCAATCTAGGGAGAAGGGCCTCTGTTAGGGAGGTGAATAAGAGTTCCTCTGTAGAGATGGAAGAAACTTCCAGAAGGACACCATCTCTGCAGCACTCAACAAATCAGGCCTTTTAGTAGAGTGGCCAGACGGAAGCCACTCCTTTAGTGAAAGGCTTATGACAGCCCTCTTGGAGTTTGCCAAAATGCACCTAAAGGACTCAAGATAATCTGGTCTGATGAAACTAAGACTCAACTCTTTGGCCTGTATGCCAAGTGTCATGTCTGGAGGAAACCTTGCACCAGCTCTATGGTGAATCGTGTTGGTGGCATGCTGTGGTGACTAGTCAGGATCGAGGCAAAGATGAACGAAGCAAAGTACAGAGAGATCCTTGATTAAAACCTGATTAAGAGCTCTCAGGACCTCAGACTGGGGCGAAGGTTCTCCTTCCTACAGGACAACAACCTTAAGCACGCAGCCAAGACAATGCATGAGGGGTTTCAGGACTCTGTCCTTGACTCTGTCCTTGAATGTCCTTGAGTGGACCAACCAGAGCCTGGACTTGAACCCGATCAAACATCTCTGGAGAGTCCTGAAAGTAGCTGTGCAGATATGCTCCCCATCCAACCTGACAGAGCTTGAGAGGATCTGCAGAGAAGAATAGGGAAAACTCCCCAATACAGGTGTGCCAAACTTGTAGTGTCATACCTCATAAAACCCAAGGCTGTAATTGCTGCCAAATGTGCTTCAACAGAGTACTAAGTAAAGGGTCTGAATACTTATGTAAATGTGATACTTAATTTTAATACATTTGTTAATGTTTTTTGCTTTGTCATGGGGTATTATGTGTGGATTGAGGAAAAAACTGTAATGTTACAAAATGTGGAAAAAGTCAAGGGGTCTGTATACTTTAAAAATGCATAGTAGATGGCAAAACATACGTTACTAGAGGTACAGAATAAGTTTGCGTAAAAACAAAAAGAACTGGAGGAACTTATTCAAGAACGATCAAATGTAATTTATTACAAAAATAAAACAAACGGGCTAAAAAAAATCTTCAACATAGAAACGCTACCAAAAATAATTTACAGAAACTTGATAATGTTTTGTAGGTGGCTATATCGGTCTGCTAATACAAGACTATTAAAGGCTAGTACTACTTTTGTGAGAAAAAAAACATGTATTTATATATATCTCTTTTGGAAATGCTTTTTTATCATTATGATTTTTCAAGAGGTGCTGCAGCACTCTTACGTCCCACAGCTATTCTCAAAGATAAATTATTAGCATGTTTTAACTACTCCTATAAAAATGGTAGACCATCAGATACTCAGCAAGAAGGTCTAATTTCATTACTAGTTAAACAGGACCCGGGTGGTCAGTATAAAGATCTATAAAAGAAAATGGAGTCCTCATACACGTCAATGTTGTGATTTAAAAATCCTGGCAAAAAAACAGTGCATAGAATTAAAAATATTTTTTTACCAGATATTGTTCATTCTGATTTGACAGTTGTTTTTTTACATGGACCATCCATTGGGAATAGTATATGACAATTACTTGATACAATAGAACACTATGAAACAATCAAAGAAACCAGGCCTGGTCTTCAAAGCAGATTTTGAAATACTTTGAAATACATACTTTTGCTAAAGTATGACTAGAATGTGAATGTGTACATATACAGTTGCAGTCATTAAAACTAGTTTTGGAAAATCGGTTAGGAAATCTACTTTGTGCATGACACAAGTAATTTTACATGTACAAAACTATCTATATCCACAAAACTTAAGAGGCCGCTCAGCAAGGAAGAAGCCACTACGGTTTGCAACAAAGATCATACTTTTTAGAGAAATGTCCTCTGATAAAACATAAATATAACTGTTTGGCCGTAATGACCATAGTTATGTTTGGAGGAAAAGGGGGAGGCTTGCAAGCCAAAGAATACCATCCCAACCGTGAAGCACGATGGTGGCAGCATCATGTTGTGGGGCTGTTTTGCTGCAGGAGGGACTGGTGCACTTCACAAAATAGATGGCATCATGAGACAGGAAAAGTATGTATTGAAACATCTCAAGACATCAGTCAGGAAGTTAAAGCTTGGTTGCAAATGGGTCTTCCAAATGGACAATGACCCCAAGCATACTTCCAAAGTTGTGGCAAAATGGCTTAAGGACAACAAAGTCAAGGTATAGGAGTGGCCATCACAAAGCCCTGACCTCAATCCTATACAACATTTGTCTGACCAACTGGGAATGTGATAAAATAAATACAAGCTGAAATAAATCATTCTCTACTATTATTCTGACATTTCACATTCTTAAAATGAAGTGATGACCCTAATTGACCTAAGACAGGGATATTTTTACTAGGATTAAATGTCAGGTATTGTGAAAAACTGAGTTTGAATGTATTTGGCTAAGGTGTATGTAAACTTCCAACTTCAACTGTAAATGCTTAGACTATTTACATTTCGGTGAATCCCCTGTGCAGTGGGATAAAGTTTTGTATAGCAACCCCAGCTGTAAAATAGTAAATCATTGTTACTTCTCAAATTGTTGAACTGTCAAGAAAAGTTAAACAAGGCTGTCCGCTGTCTCCATATCTATTTGTTATTGCAGATCTAACAAGAACATCAAGGGGTTACAAATCTTAAGTCTTAAAAACAAAAGTGTCAATGTATATGGTGGTACCAAAAAATATATTATTTATATTTTAATATTTTTTTATTTATATTTTATTACAAGTGCAAAATTGTCCTCTGTTGTGGTCATTAGGAAGTATATATATATATTTACATTAGTCAATGAGTACAGTGAAAAACATATTTGCGGCATCTGAGTGTCCACTACAGAGGACATTGCTCTTATCTAGCTCTTATTTAACTTCTTAGTGATCCCTTCGCGCGCCATTCCCGTTAACGGGATTGATTTGACAACACCCAGTGAAATAGCAGCTTGCCAAATTTGAAAACAGAAATACTCATAATAATAATTCATAAATCATACATGGGTTTAAAGATGAACTTCTTGTTAATCCAGCCACAGTGTAAGATTTCAAAAGGGCTTTACAGCGAAAGCAAACCATGCTATTATCTGAGGACAGCGCCCCATCAAACATACACATGAAAATTATAATTCAACCTGCCAGGCACAACACAAAAGTCAGAAATAACATATTCATGCCTTACCTTTGAAGATCTTCTTCTGTTGGCACTCCGATATGTCCATTAAACATCACAAATAGTCCTTTTGTTCAATAACTTCTGTCGTTATATATCCAAAATGTCCATTTATTTGTTGCGTATGATTTAGAAAATACACCGGTTCCAACTCGCGCAACATGACTAAACATTATCTAAATAGTTACCTGTTAACTTGATCCAATCATTTCAAACAACTTTCCTAATCCAATTTTAGGTATTTTTCATGTAAATAATTTATACAATTTAAGACGGAATAAACTATGTTCAATACCGGAGGAAAACAAAGTGGAGCGAGCTTTCAGGTCACGCGCCCCAACCACAACAGTGCACTTCACTCAACCCTCGTTCTAAACAGGGCTACGTCTTCATTACACAAATGAAAAATATCAACCAATTTCTAAAGACTGTTGCCATTTAGTAGAAGCGATAGGAACTGCAAGCAACTGACTTAGAATTCTAAATTCCCATTGAAAAGAGCGTGACCTCAAAAAAAAATCCTGGATGTTTGTCCTCGGGGTTTCGCCTGCCAAATAAGTTCTGTTATACACAGACAGCATTCAAACAGTTTTAGAAACTTCAGAGTGTTTTCTATCCAAATATACTGATAGTATGCATATCCTAGCGTCTGGGCCTGAGTAGCAGGCAGTTTACTTTTTATCCGGACGTGAAAATGGTGCCCCCTAGCCCTAAGAAGTTTTAAGGCCAAGTGGTGGAATAAAAAAGTCCATGATGAATGACTTAATTGGATTTTTGTACCAAGGTTATATAAACAGTTGTGAAAAAGTTGTTAGATCGATGGGTGATACAGCAGTTAATGGAGGTAATTGGGTTCATGCTGTATTGGGGTGTTGGTATGACACCCGGCAAACACAGTCCACTCCTACACAATGTTTTGTATTCAACCTTTTCAGCTTTAGCCTCAGTGTGTCTTCTGTAGAGCTTGTCTTCTGTATCCACTCTGGCACTGCATGTGATGTGTCTATAGAGAAGGACTGAGAGAGAAAGCATGAATGGAGACATTTAACAACATTGCCTAATTGCTAGAATTAGCTTGTGTTAAACGGCTAAGTAGAATGATCAATTCCATACACATAAAATACACTGAGTATACTCTAACATTAGGAACACCTTCCTAATATTGAATTTGCCCTCAAAACTGCCTCAATTCTTTGGGGCATGGACTCTACAAGGTGTTGAAAGGATTCCACAGGGATACTGGCCCATGTTGACTCCATGTTGTTTGGGCGAATAACCATTCTCAATACACATAGGAAACTGTTGAGAGAGAAAAAAAACAGTAATTTTGCAATTCTTTACACACTCAAACCAGTGCACCTGGCACCTACTGTTCAAAGGCACTTACAAATGTTGTCTTGCCCATTCACCCTCACAATGGCACACATACACAATCCATGTCTCAAAGCTTAAAAATCATTCTTTAAAACCTCTCTGGGATAGGCGGGACGCTTGTATCCCACTTGGCCAATAGCCAGGGAAAATGCAGAGTGCCAAATTCAAATAAAATAATCAAACTTTCATTAAATCACACATGTAAGACACCAAATTAAAGATACACTTTGTGAATCCAGCCAACATGTCAGATTTCAAAAAGGCTTTTCGGCTAAAGCATAAGATGCTATTATCTGATGATAGCACAACAGTAAACAAAGATAGACGCAGAAATAAAATATAAATCATGCCTTACCTTTGACGAGCTTCTTTTGATGGCACTCCAATATGTCCCATAAACATCACAAATGGTCCTTTTGTTCGATTAATTCCATCGATATATATCCAAAATGTCCATTTATTTGGCGCGTTTGCTCCAGAAAAACACAGCTTCCAACTTGCGCAACGTCACTACAAAATATCTCAAAAGTTACCTGTAAACTTTGCCAAAACATTTCAAACTACTTTTGTAATAAAACCTTAGTTATTTTTAAACGTTAATAATCGATCAAATTGAAGACGGGATGATCTGTGTTCAATACAGGAAGACAACAAACTGACGCTACTTTGAGTCATGCGCCTCTCTCAAAAAGTACACTTCAAGTGACACACAAAGGAATAACCTCAACCAATTTCTAAAGACTGGTGACATCCAGTGGAAGCGGTAGGACAAGTCCCTTAATAATCTGGTTTCCCAATGAAAACTCATTGAATAGACAGTGACCTCAAAAAAAAAAATCTGAATGGTTTTGTCCTCTGGGTTTTGCCTGCTACATTAGTTCTGTTATACTCACAGACACGATTCAAACCCTTTTGGAAAGTTTTCTATCCAAATCTACTAATAATATGCTTATCTTATATTCTGGGGATGAGTAGCAGGAAGTTGAATTTGGGCACGCTATTTATCCAAAAGTGAAAATGCTGCCCCCTATCCCGAAGATATTTTAACCTTTTTCCTCCTCTTCATCTACACTGATTGAAGTGAATTTTACAAGTGACATCTATAAGGGATCATAGCGTTCACCATGATTCACCTGTCTGTCATGGAAAGAGCAGGTGTTCCTAATATTTTGTGTAGTCAGTATGTTTCTGATCGTTCTCTTCTGACTGAATGATTGTTCTCTCTGTGCTCCACTAAGATCAGAAGTCAAGGCTAATGGCTCTATTCAATCCGTATTGAGGAAGTTCAACGATACAGCGTAAATAACATTTAAAGACAAAATTCTCACATTAGCGGAGACTGCATTCACGGTAAATACTGCATATGTCAGTCCAATTGGAAATGAAGTAACATTTCTATTGGTTTAGCGATACAGATTGAATAGAGCCCTAAGCCAGTCAGCCAGCCAGCCAGTCAGTCAGTGAAGAGGAGCTAAAAGATGGAGAGAAACGCTGATTACCGCCATACAAGCTCTGATTGCTTTTGTCTCTTAATAAACATCTTCAATTAGCATTGCTTGTGTGTGCAGAGGGAAAATGGTGGAAATTAATTTCCACCGGAACACCAACACAATTTTCAATGTCTGGGTTTTATTTATGTCAAATATTGACAAAACCCCAGCGTAATTAATTGAAAATGGACCTGAAGCCAATTGAATGTTCTCTCAGTCAAGTAAAACATTCAAGTTTTTTTGACACACACACAGACTTGTGAGATCAATTTGGACACATATCCACAAGCCTAACTGTACAGGCACAGCACACCAGCATGCTTTGAAGGGCAAAGCATTCCAGAGTGAATTTCATGAGATTCTTTGATGAGGCCATATTTGACTGATGTGATAAAAAAGACATTACTCTGGAGACTGCTTGTATTTCAGATAGGCCATCATATCTTCACAGAGTCTGCAGTAGAGATGTAGTGAGATGCGTACATTTCATCCATCCATCCATACATACTCAACTAATTGCATCTACAGTAAATGGCCACTTGTGTGGTGTATGCGTGTGGTAGATTAGGCAGTGCAAAGTTTTGCACGCTCAGATAGAACAGGAAGCGTTGTGGTGACCTGATTCATATTATTGACAATAAGCCTGATTAAAATGAGCCTGCTTGCCCTTCTTGATTCCTAATCACCACACGATTAATTACAGCAATATAATTGAGGGTT
The DNA here is from genome assembly GCF_034236695.1 of Oncorhynchus nerka. NCBI lineage: Eukaryota > Metazoa > Chordata > Actinopteri > Salmoniformes > Salmonidae > Oncorhynchus > Oncorhynchus nerka. Next base: position 50,150,767 of record NC_088413.1, on the reverse strand, counting down.
ATCTAATTACACTGCACCCTCAGCTCTCACATTTCCCATGCTGATAAACTCACTCTCAGGACCAATACACATCAAGAATCTGACATTTTTTAAAGGAAAAGCCTGAAAGATAGAGACTGCTAGGAATTAAAAGGAGAGTTTTTTAAAAACTATAAAGAAGGATGCAACAATTTCCTAATCTTTTTGTTACACTTACAGTGACTGTGTTTCTCGTTAGACAGTTTCCTGTAGTCTGAGTACTTCTTGTAGAGGTTGAGTTACATAGGCTGCATCCCAAATGGCACCCTATTCCCTATAGAGTGCACTACTTTTAACCAGGGCCTGTTTTCATTTGCAATAATACTGCCTGACAGTATTATGGTCTTCTCCTTCCCTCTTTAACAAAGCACCTCAGACCATTTCACAATATCTCATCATGAAAATATGGGAGGTTAGAAAACGCGAGTGGAACCAAAGGCAATTCCCTTTTTATAATAAATAAAAAAATACAATTAGTAATATTACAAAAGCTGAAATTGCAAGGATTTTGATCATCTTTTTAAGTATTTAAATCACTACAAGGATCAACGGCCGTTCAAGCACCGTAATACATGTATATTCTGAGCTATTGTAACTACAGTGCTGTATTTATGTCACGACTTCCAACGAAGGTAGTTCCTCTCCCTGTTTGGGCGGCGCTCGGCGTTGCCGGCCTACTAGCTATCACCGATCCTTTTTTCCTTTTCTGTTTGTTTTGTCTTTGGTTCTTTCACACCTGGTTTAATTTGCCTTATGTGTGTATATATTTACCCTGTTGCCTGCCTAGGTTTGTGCGTGGTTGTATTATTTTGTGATGGAGCTTGGTGAGGTTGTGCCCAATTGTTTGTTTCACTCATTGAATTAGAGAGTGTTATTTAGGAGCTTCGTTTGTTCCTCCTTGCGTGAGTAACGGGTGTCTCTGTCACGATCGTCGTAAGGAATGGACCAAGGTGCAGAGTGGTGAGCGTAAATTTTTCTTTATGTGCAAATGTCGCCAACAAAACAATACAACAAAAACGACCGTGAAGCTTTGTAAGGCTATACATGCACAAACGAAGACAACTACCCACAACTACCAAAAGGAAAAAAGGCTGCCTAAGTATGATTCCCAATCAGAGACAACGATAGACAGCTGTCCTTGATTGAGAACCATACCCGGCCAAAACATAGAAATAAACAACATAGAATGCCCACCCCAAATCACACCCTGACCTAACCAAATAGAGAAATAAAACGGCTCTCTAAGGTCAAGCCGTGACAATCAAGGGCGTTTGACTTTTGGATTGTGCCATAGCTGTATTTGGTGGACTTGCCTATTAAAAGTATGCATCTCAGATATCTCTGCTCTCCTGCACCTGACTCCTTCACCTACCTCCTAACACAACATTGTCACAATTTAGAAGTTAAAAGTATTCCTACAGTGTTTTTAAACTAACAGTGCCCACATAAATGCCTCGGCTACTTCAATATTGTGCAAACAACACAGAGTCGCATGATACGCCTTTTCTACAAATCATGAAACTCACATTGTTCAAGGTGTAATCAGATAATCAAAAAACAATGCAATTATGTTCCCAGAGTCTGTCCTATTTTCTCAGTGGATCAGCACAGATAACAAGTCAACAGATCACAGGAACCCAAAGACCACTAATTAATGTAGGTCTGTGTTCGCAGATTGATGATTGCAATTACTGTAATCATGGTCAACATTGGTACAGTGGTTGCTCCTTTAAAAGTTGTGTCATACTGCAGAACGCCTTGTGGGGCACGTTATCAAATTGTTAATGCAAGTTAGTGCTAGTTTGACCACCAGAGGGCATCTTTGAGAAGCATTTGAAAGTATTCCATATTGGCATTACCAGAGAATGTAAAACCTTTTTTGTAATAACATAGTATATGGGAATTAATTTGATTAATATTATGGTGTGTCTATTCCAGGGAAAACGAAACCCTCAGGGTTTCCGTTAGGTTGGAATGGAAAATATTGCACTGCACGTGAAGGTCAGCAGTAGGCTACATCATAAGAGGATTGGAGGATTCTAAATGGTTTGCCTTCATTAGACAACTTTGTTCCAATATTTCTGTAAATCAGTGATATTTATTTCCACAGTAAATTGTTATGGATCCATAGCTAGATCAATATCTGCATTTTGAAAGAGTTATCATTATTTTATTAACGAAAGCATAAAGATGCTGATGAAGAAATACAGTACTGCACAGTATATGCTTTTACATTTGGATAATAACACATTTATAGAATTTTGAAGATATAAGCCACATGTATTTGTTTATTAGGCTACTGTGCAGTCTGACAAGTAAACATAGCCTACAATACATACTGTAGTAAACCTGGGAAAGTGCCTAATTCCTTACATAAGGGAGAGGAGGCCATGTCTGTACTACAAAATACAGGCACACGGGAGACCGGGGTTCAATTCCCTGATGGGGAGGAAGGAGTAAGCTGTCCTTGTAAATAAGAATTTGTTCTTAACTTCTCTAGGGTAGGGGGCAGCATTCTGAATTTTGGATGAAAAGCATGCCCAAATTACTACTCGGGCCCAGAAGATATGATATGTATATAGCACACTCTAAAGTTTCCAAAAAAGTTCACTTCTAGCGTCGAGCAATCCCGTATCCGGGAGCGTAATCATAGCCTCAAGCTCATTACCATAACGCAACATTTCATATTCATGAAAATCGCAAATGAAATGAAATAAATATATTCAAACACAAGCTTAGCCTTTTGTTAACCTCTTCAACCTATGGGGGCGCTGTGTCATTATTGGATAAAAAGACGTGCCCGTTTTAAGCGCAATATTTTGTCACAAAAAGATGCTCGACTATGCATGGAATTGACAGCCTTGGAAAGACAAAACTCTGACGTTTCCAAAACTGCAAAGATATTATCTGTGAGTGCCCCAGAACTAATGCTACAGGCGAAACCAAGATGAAGTTTCATACTGGAAATGCCCCAGATTCTGAAGGCGCTGTGTTCCAATGTCTCCTTATATGGCTGTGAATGCGCCAAGAATGAGCCTGCCCTTTCTATCGTTTCTCCAAGGTGTCTGCAGCATTGTGACGTATTTGTAGGCATATCATTGGAAGATTGGCCATAAGAGACTACATTTACCAGGTGTCTGCCCGGTGTCCTTTGTTGAAATTGCTGCGTAATCTACAAGCTGCACGCAGTCATCCAGTGATTTGAGAGGAGAGAGGAGACTTCCACGAACGATATATCATGAAGAGATATGTGAAAAACACCTTGAGGATTGATTCTAAACAACGTGTATCATGTTTCAGTCGATATTATGGAGTTAATTTGGAAAAAAGTTCGGCGTTATGATGACTGAATTTTCGTTTTTTTTTGGTAGCCAAACATGACGCAGAAAACGGAGCGATTTCTCCTGCACAAATAATCTTTCAGGAAAAACTGAACATTTGCTATCTAACTGAGAGTCTCCTCATTGAAAACATCCGAAGTTCTTCAAAGGTAAATGATTTTATTTGAATGTTTTTCTGTTTTTTGTGAAAATGTTGCCTGCTGAATGCTAATGCTAAATGCTACGCTAGCATGCAATAGCTATCAATACTGTTACACAAATGCTTGTTTTGCTATAGTTGAGAAGCATATTTTTGAAAATCTGAGATGAGTGTTGTTAACAAAAGGCTAAGCTTGAGAGCTAGCATATTGATTTCATTTCATTTGCGATTTTCATGAATAGTTAACGTTGTGTTATGCTAATGGACTTGCGAATCGGATTACACTCCTGGATACAGGTTTTTTCGTAGCTCAACATGATGAACAAAACGGAGCGATTTGCCCTGCACAAATAATCTTTCAGGAAAAACTGAACATTTGCTATCTAACTGAGAGTCTCCTCATTGAAAACATCCGAAGTTCTTCAAAGGTAAATTATTTTATTTGAATGCTTTTCTGGTTTTTGTGAAAATGTTGCCTGCTGAATGCTAACGCTAAATGCTACGCTAGCTATCAATACTGTTACACAAATGCTTGTTTTGCTATGGTTGAGAAGCATATTTTGAAAATCTGAGATGACAGTGTTGTTAACAAAAATCTAAGCTTGAGAGCTAGCATATTGATTTCATTTTCAAAATATGCTTTTCAACCAAAGCTACACAAGCATTTGTGTAAGAGTATTGATAGCATAGCATAGCATTAAGCCTAGCATTCAGCAGTCACTTACAACGCCGAACTTTTTTCCAAATTAGCTCCATAATATCGACAGAAACATGGCAAACGTTGTTTAGAATCAATCCTCAAGGTGTTTTTCACATATCTATTCGATAATCTATCAGTGGTGGCAGTTGGCTTCTCATCAGAAGCAAACGAAAAAAATACTGCAGCTGGAGATTACGCAATAATTGTGACGGAGGACACCAAGCGACCACCTGATAGATGTAGTCTCTTATGGTCAATCTTCCAATGATATGGCTACAAATACGTCACAATGCTGCAGGCACCTTGGGGAAAACGTGGAAAACGTAAGCTGACTCCTAGCTCCTTCACAGCCATATAAGGAGTCATTGGCATGAGGCGGTTTCAAAAAAATGCGGCACTTCCTGATTGGATTTTTATCTGGGTCTTTTCTGTAACATCAGTTCTGTGGCACTCACAGACAATATCTTTGCAGTTTTGGAAACGTCAGTGTTTTCTTTCCCAAGCTGTCAATTATATGCATAGTTGATTTGGCAGGCGAAAACCTGAGAAAAATCCATTCAGGAAGTATTTTCTGTGTGGCTTTTGAAGTTTTCTATTCATTTTCATTACAGTATCCATTGACTTAGGACTCAATTTGTAGTTCCTATGCCTTCCACTAGATGTCAACAGTCGTTAGAAATTGTTTCAGGCTTGTATTCTTATGAATGAGGGAGTAAGACCAGTCTGAATGAGTGGACCCTGACGTTTCACAGAGCTTTTTCATGCGCAATCCCGAGAGAGTGCGTTTCTTGTTTACCTTTTATATTGACAACGTTATTGTCCGGTTGAAATATTATAGATCATTTAGGCTAAAAACAACCTGACGATTGAATATAAACATCATTTGACATGTTTCTATGAACTTTACGGATACAATTGGGATTTTTTTGTCTCCTGTTTTGACTGTGTTTGAGCCTGTGGATTACTGAAGAAAACACGTGAACAAAACAGGTTTTTGGATAGAAAGAGACTTTATCGAACAAAAAGAACATTTATAGAGTAAATGAATGTCTTCTGAGTGCAACCATATGGAGATCATCAAAGGTAAGGGATTAGTTTTATCTCTATTTCTGAGTTTTGTAACGCTTCTGCTTGGCTGGTTACTTTATGTAATAATTTGTCAACTGGGCTAGGTATGCTTTCGCCGAAAAGCATTTTATAAATATGACACTGTGGTTGGTTTAACAAGAAGTTAATCTTTAAACCTATGTAAAATATGTTTTGTTTTCTGAATTTTTATAATGAGCATTTCTGTAATTGAATTTGGCGCTGTGCAACCTCACTGGATGTTGGCCAGATGGGACGCTAGCGTCCCACATACCCTAGAGATGTTAACTTCTTATTCGATATGGGTTATTTCATAGTTGTGATATCTTCACTATTAATCTACAATGCAGAAAATAGTAAAAAATAAAGAAATCCTGGAATTACTAGGTGTGTCTAAACTTTTGCCTGGTACTTGCTAAATTAATTTGATTAATACTATGGTGTTTCTATTCCATGAAAAATGAAAAACCGTCTGGATTTCTGTTAGGATGGAATGGAAAATTTGGCACTGTACAATGTGACGGTCAGCAGTACAGTACTGGGCTATACAGCTAAAGAATTCCTGTCGTGCGGGCAAAGTATGCAGGAGACCGGGGTTCAATTCCCCGACGGGGAGGAAGGAGTAGGATGTCCTTGAAAATAACAATTTGTTCTTATTATCTGACTTGCATAGTAAAATTCAATCTGGAGTGCATGTGCCCATGAATTCAAAGCATTGTCAGTTTGTAAATTGAAAAAGTTTCGCTCTCCGAGCGCACACTGGACTTACAACGGCAGTCAAGCACCCAAGAAAACTTTGGCTAGCTTGCTAGTTACTTCCAGACACAAATTAGACCAGTCTGACCATTTCACTCACCCTAGCAGAGCTGGTTAGGCAGTTGCCGTGTTTACCAGAGGGTTGGTGACTAACTGTGCTGCTGGAAACAATTTATTTACATTTTTTTTTGCTGTCGTTTACTGACACCGGCCATATTCAACGGGTGTTGAGGGTACACTCAGACAATAGTGCCATATAATCTGAGTAGATAGTCAGAGCGGATTTACGAAAGCACCGGAATGTCCATTGAGAACGCACAACAACTATACTATTTAGCTAAGCTAAGAATGATGGGAATAATCAAGTCAATAAAGGTTGGGTAGTTAGATAGCCTATAGTTAATATCCTGCCAAGTTTGATGTATAACTACTAACGTTAGGTGGATAGCTAAAATACCGTTACATAGTGTTGTAATTATATACTATGTGGTTCGTAAGGACAGCGTAGCAAACAAATTGTCAGCCAACACAAAGTGTACGATAACTTTTTAGAAAAGTCATTCCTTTATTTACATTGAGTAGCAAGCTACCATGAAGACACGCTCTATCGACTCTGCGGCTTGAGCATGCTTTTGGTGCACAGTTGATATTGCGCTGGACTTCGGGCAAGAAGGTTGAGGGTTCAAAACCTACTCCCTGCTTGTTTCATTTGAAGTTCTGCACAATGTTTTGGATATATTTCCAATTCATTGTCAGTTAGAGATATAGTAGAGCATTAGGACCCAAAAGCATAATCAGTGCTCTAATTCCCCCTTGGTCATTGGGGCAAGGGGGGTTTTCACATCTAACTCTGCTATTAGACTAGTCTTTAGTAAAGGTTGAATAGTCTATTGTTCAGATATTAGCCCCCCTCAACTTGCAACAAACTTGTTGTTACTCCCATCTCGTTCCTTGCCCTCCTCCACGCGTCATTCTCCACCTGAGTGGCTCGCTTGTGGGTGTGCTGGCAGGATATGGCAGCACCTTCGGTTGTGCGTCAAGAATTCTGCACAGCAAGTTTGTATGAAGGTCTGTTTATTCACAGGCAAATTGTTATACGCCATGGAGGTACATTTGTGTCTTTTTGTCAAGAGCAAAACTTTTTTTATTTTCAATCAAAAACAATTGTTCTGAAAGCAAAAACGAGGCTTCAAAGTAAAACATTTTTGCATTCAAATATCTTGTAATAGAGCGCAAAACTTTATTCATTTCATTCCCCCAAAATATTTTGAGAAAAAAAAATGAAAATCTCTATACACCACCCACCATTTTGGCCATTTTTTGTGTCAGTTTGGCTACAACCAATACTGTTCAGCCTTTCTGTCTGACACAAAGGAAGTCATAGCGGACACCAACAAAAGACTGTGTGATGATGGCATCTCAGGTAAGCAGCACTGGGCGTTCTTCCGTCCAACTTCTACATAGCTAGATTAATTGTCGGTTCATAATATTCTACTATATTACATAGATACATATATACCGTAGAATGATAAATCATGCAATTACTATTCTCATGCTAACCAAACATATTTAGCTATGAATGCCTATTCTCACCATTTTCAGTTGAATTCATCTAACTTTCTTGCAGGCAATGTCATATTTGTTTCATAGTCGATATATACTCAGCAAAAAAAAATAAACATCCCTTTTCCAGGACACTGTCTTTCAACTAAAAATGGTAAAAATCCAAATAACTTCACAGATCTTCATTGTAAAGGGTTTAAACACTGTTTCCCATGCTTGTTCAATGAACCATAAATAATTAATGAACATGCACCTATGGATGTTAAGACACTAACAGCTTACAGACGGTATGCAATTAAGGTCACAGTTATGAAAACTTCGGACACTAAAGGTGCCTTTCTACTGACCCTGAAAAACACCAAAAGAAAGATGCCCAGGGTCCTTGCTCATCTGCGTGAACGTGCCTTAGGCATGCTGGAAGGAGGCATGAGGACTACAGATGTGGCCAGGGCAATAAATTACAATGTCTGTACTGTGAGATGCCTAAGACAGCGCTACAGGGAGACAGGACGGACAGCTGATCGTCCTCGAAGTGGCAGACCACATGTAACAACACCTGCACAGGATCGGTACATCTTAACATCACACCAGGTACAGAAGGGCAACAACAACTACACCAGGAACGCACAATCACAACATCAGTGCTCAGACTGTCCGCAATAGGATGAGAAAGTCTGAACTGAGGGCTTGTGGGCCTGTTGTAAGGCAGGTCCTCACCAGACATCACAGGCAACAATGTTGCTTATGGGCACAAACCCACCATTGTTGGACCAGACAGGACTGACAAAAAGTGCTCTTCACTGACGAGTTGCGGTTTTGTCTCACCAGGGGTGATGGTCGGATTCACGATTATCGTCGAAGGAATGAGCGTTACACCGAGACCTGTACTCTGGAGCAGGATTGATTTGGAGGTGGAGGGTCCGTCATGGTCTGGGGCGGTGTGTCACAGCATCATCGGACTGAGCTTGTTGTCATTGCAGGAAATCTCAACGCTGTGCGTTACAGGGAAGACATCCTCCTCCCTCATGTGGTACCCTTCCTGCAGGCTCATCCTGATATGACCCTCAAGCATGGCAATGCCACCAGCCATACTGCTCGTTCTGTGCATGATTTCATGCAAAACAGGATTATCAGTCTTCTGCCATTGCCAGCTTAGAGCACGGATCTCAATCCCATTGAGCACTTCTGGGACCTGTTGGATCGGAGGGTGAGGGCTAGGGCCATTCCCCCCAGAAATGTCCGGGAACTTGCAGGTGCCTTGGTGGAGGAGTGGGGTAATATCTCAAAGCAAGATCTGGCAAATCTGGTGCAGTTCATGAGGAGGAGATGCACTGCAGCACTTAATAAAGCTGGTGGCCACACCAGATACTGACTGTTACTTTTGATTTTGACCCCCTTTGTTCCGGGACACATGATTCCATTTCTGTTAGTCACATGTCTGTGGAACATGTTCAGTTTATGTCTCAGTTGTTGAATCTTATGTTCATACAAATATTTACACATGTTAAGTTTGCTGTAAATACACACAGTTGACAGTGGGAGGATGTTTCTTTTTTTGCTGAGTTTATAATCATATTTCCTAACCGTGTAACGTTTAGCCTTTTTTACAGAAGGATGAAAGAACACATGTCTGTCAGGTCATGCTATTCTGATATGTCAGATGAAGAGTTCTCACCAGAAAGTCAGGGCCATTAAGGCAAGGATGCCCCATGTGGGCTGTTGTATGGTCAAAGGAAGTCTCCAAACAATTGGCCATCGTGTACAATGGCGAAGAGTTAGGGAGTCTTTACAGCTTGTAGAGGGTGCAGGTATCATTGTCAGATTGATCCAGCTTCATTGCATTGCTCTGCAAAAATACTCTGTTCCTGCTCCCCTGTCTCTCGTCTACATTGATAGGAATCATAAAACTGGCTGACAGAGGGCACAGCATGATCATAGGTGAGAGGTCATTTGGTCGGGTTCACAGGAAGTATTATTAAAGAGATGCTTTACGCTGAAATAAAGATAGAGATGTAGTAGTCCGAGTTAATGATCCAAAGTCAGTTTTGCATTTCAACTCCTGATGATTATGATGACTGACCGTGTTAGAATAAAAAAAAACAAAGCTTAATCTTGCTCTCTCTATATTGTGGCAGATTAATCAGGTAACATAGATAATTAAGATGTTTCATTTGCATAATATGCTTATGTGAGATACATTAGACTGTATCCCTTTGGACTATAGTGTTGGCAGTTGCACTTTTGCCTCAGCTAGGGCTCAGTCACTTGAAGCCCAGGGAGGGGAGAGGTCAGGCTTGTCTTTCATGTCCCTGGTGCTATGCAGAATATCAGAAAGGGAAGAGGACAGAATGGAACAGTCTTCATATGTGCATGTGTCTTTACCTATTCTTAAACCATGTGAAGGGATGGCGTGAATAATGGGGAACCAATGACTTGTCTCCACAATGTCTGTGCGCCAGTCACTCCCTCCTTTTCCCATTGGGGGGAGGTGTATGGCAGTGTCTGGAAACATTGTATGTCCTCTCTGATCTTACACTTATCCTGGGATACTGTCTGACCTAGAGGCTCACTCCCCTCGGTGAGCTTGTCCAGGAGTGGGTCAAGAGGGGGTTTACTTGAGATGGGCGTATCTAGAGTTGACAATTGATATATGCCATTGGATGACTTGGTGTTTTTGTACTATGAAGTATCAGGAACGAGATTAGAACCTCGTCTTATGGACCAAACTGAGTGATAATTTATAGTGAATGTTATCTGGCTAAGGGATACTTCTTTCTCAATTATAAAGTCCCTTTGTGATGAGTTCCTATGACCTGTGGTTCGTCAGGTAGGTTGAGAGGGGTGTATCTTGGCTATAAACGATCTTTGTAATTTTCTGTAGTCACGCTCAACGGTTCATTAGAAATAGTGAATTGTTGAAAGTCAAATGCTATTGCAAAGCTTAATTATTATTAAAGATGAAGTTTAAGTATAACTCTCACTAGTGTATGAAGTTTGTCTCTCTCTCCTCATTTGGTAATACAGAAATGAATCTTCCACACTATCCATCTGTCTCTCGTCAGCAGGAATGTTTTGATGTGAGAGAGGAAGCCAGTCCCGCTCTTAAGATATGGCTAGGCGTCCCGCTAGCGGCACACCTCGACAACATCCGGTGAAATTGCAGAGCGCGAAATTCAAATTACAGAAATATAAATATTTTACATTCATGAAAATACAAGTGTCATACATCAAAATAAAGCTTAACTTCTTGTAATCCAGCCGCTCTGTCAGATTTCAAAAAGGCTTTATGGCGAAAGCACAGCATGCGATTATCTGAGAACAGCGCCCCGTATACAAAAGCATGAATAACATATTTCAACCAGGCAGGTGCGCCACGAAAGTCAGAAATAGCGATATAATAAATGCCTTACCTTTGATGATCTTCTTCTGTTGGCACTCCAAAAGGTCGCAGATACATCACAAATTGTCCTTTTGTTCAATAATGCCCTTCTTTATATCCCCAAAAACTCAGTTTAGCTGGTGCGCTTTAGTCAATAATCCACCGGTTTCCCTCCATCAAAATGCATACAAAATTAATCCCAAACGTTACTAATAAACTTTGCCAAACAAGTCAAACAACGTTTATAATCAATCCTCAGGTACCCTTATATGTAAATAAACCATAACATTTAAGACCGGAGATAAACAACAAAGAACGCACTCTCATCCACGCTCATGAAAACACTACAGCCAAAATGGGAGCCACCTAGAAAAACTACAAATTCTAGCTAATTTTTACAAAAACAAGCCTGAAATGCTTTCTAAAGGATGTTGACATCTAGTGGAAGCCCTAGGAACTACAATCTGGGAGGATTTCGCCTCATAAAAATGACAGCCATTGGAAACAGTGGTAGAGCGATTTTTTTGGGGGGGGGGGGGGGGGGGGTTTGTCCTCGGGGTTTCGCCTGCCATATCAGTACTGTTATACTCACAGACATGAAACTTTAGAGTGTTTTCTATCCAAATCTACCAATTATATGCATATCCTAGCTTTTGGGTCCATTTAAAAATCATTCTTTCCTCCCTCGCCCCTTGCCCTGCAAGTGTATAGTCTTCTGATGAGTTATATTACAAGTGCCCTTCAGGCTCAAGGTCATTGGCCACAGAAATGATGTCAAATCATGTTATATGTACAGTAGCTTTGATTGGACTGATCATGTCAACATCTTACTTTCATAATCTTGTCTAATGAAGAGAAAATATAGATAAAACATAGTGGTGCTTATCGACCATTGGACATTACACATGTTGGAAATCTCAAATTCAACAATGTGTTGTTTGGAAGGAATCGGTGACTGTGGCAAACTGCAAGCATTGCAACTGGGAAATCAGACTGAGAAAATATGTTCTGAAAGGTCCTCCAACTCGGAATTGTAAATCTTTTCTTTGAAAACAGAATTTGCTAACAAAGGACCGCCGCACACAACAAGGTGAGTCCAAAAATGTATAATATGCTGCTGCATACAGTGGTTCCTCCTTTAAAAGTTATGCTGTTACGCTGTGGAATTTAGAGGTAGTTTTTGGTTTTGTACGGTACCCTGCTTCACCACTTAATTGCTCCAGACCAGTGCAAGGGTGAGTTAGAGCACTGATTATGCTTTTGGGTCCTACTGTGTCTAACAACTTGCATGGAGCCATGCCGGATCCGGTAGCGTAATCATAGCCTCAAGCTCAATACCATAACGCAACGTTAACTATTCATGAAAATCGCAAATGAAATGAAATTAACCTGTTGCTCCTACCCTCTACTTTTTTGAACATTTTGTTAAAAATCGCGCAACATTTCAGCGCCCTGCTACTCATGCCAGGAATATAGTACGTTCATATGGTTAGAATGTGTGGATAGGAAACTCTCGGACGTTTTTAAAACTGGTTAAATCACGACTGTGGCTATTACATAACGTGCGTTACATCGGAAAGCGCAGGAAAACCTGATCACAGAAAATGGAAATAAATATCCTTGCGCCACTTCAAGCAATTGTTAACAGTGAGCCGAATTAGATAAGACCGAGCATTCAACTCCCACAGCATCCCCATGTTGTCTAGAGTCTTGTGAATTGAATCTAGGAGTGCCAACAAAGAAGATGGTGAAAGGTAATGACTGTTTTCTATTTTATTGTGCGGTTTGTGTAGCGCCGAAATGCTAATTATTTTGTTTACGTCCCCTGCTGTGCTTTTCTGTTGTAGTGTATTGGTGCATGCTATCAGATAATAGCTTCTCATGCTGTCGCCGAAAAGCGTTTTAAAAATCTGACTTGTTGCCTGGATTCACAACGAGTGTAGCTTTAATTTGATACCCTGCATGTGTATTTTAATGAACTTTTGAGTTTTAACTAATACTATTAGCATTTAGCGTAGTGCATTTGCATTTCCAGAGCTCTAGTTGGGACGCAAGCGTCCCAACTAGAGGCAAGAGGTTAATATGCTAGCTCTCAAGCTTAGCCTTTTGTTAACAACACTGTCATCTCAGATTTGAAAAAATATGCTTTTCAAGCATAGCAAACTAGCATTTGTGTAACAGTACTGATAGCTAGCGTATCATTTAGCGTTAGCATCAGCAGGAAACATTTTCACAAAAACCAGCAAAAACATTCAAATAAATAATTTACCTTTTGAAGAACTTCGGATGTTTTCAATGAGGAGACTCTCAGTTAGATAGCAATGTTCATTTTTTCCTGAAAGATTTTTTGTGCAGGAGAAATCGGTCCGTTTGGTGCGTCACGTTTGGCTACCAAAAAAAAAAAGAAAATTCAGTTATCCAAACGCCAAACTTTTTTCCAAATTAACTCCATAATATCGACTAAAACATGGCAAACGTTGTTTAGAACCAATCCTCAAGGTGTTTTTCACATATCTCTTCACTGATGCACACTTCCAGGAACGATACTTCTCTGTCTGTATCGCATAGTAAAATTATTGCCACTGAGAATTACGCACCAACGTAGACAAAGGACACCGGACGGGCCCCTGGCAAATGTAGTCTCTTATGGCCAATCTTCCAATGATATGCCTACAAATATGCCACAATGCTGCAGACATCTTGGACGAACGGCAGAGCGCATAAGCTCGTTCACAGCATATTCACAGCCATATAAAGAGACAATGGAAAACAGAGCCTCAAAAATCCTGCTCATTTCCTGTTTGAAGTTGCATCTTGGTTTCGCCTGTAGCATTAGTTCTGGGGCACTCACAGATAATATCTTTGCCGTTTTGCGTGGATATATTAACTTCTTCGATATAGGGGGCGCTCTTTTAATTTTTTGATAAAAAAACGTTCCCGTTTAAATAAGATATTTTGTCACAAAAAGATGCTCGACTATGCATATAATTGACAGGTTTGGAAAGAAAACACTGACGTTTCCAAAACTGCAAAGATATTATCTGTGAGTGCCACAGAACTGATGCGACAGGCGAAACCAAGATGAAATTTCAAACAGGAAGTGCACCCAGATTTTGAAGGCACTGTGTTCCAATGTCTCCTTATATGGCTGTGAATGCGCCAGGAATGAGCTTACACTTTCTGTCCTTTCCCCAAGGTGTCTGCAGCATTGTGACGTATTTGTAGGCATATCATTGGAAGATTGACCATTTTACACTACATCTACCAGGTGCTCGCAATTATTGCGTAATCTCCAGCTGCGTGTATTTTTCCATTTGCTTCCGAGGAGAAACCCAACTGCCACGAATGATTTATCATCGAATAGATATGTGAAAAACACCTTGAGGATTGATTCTAAACAACGTTTACCATGTTTCCGTCGATATTATGGAGTTCATTTGGAAAAAAGTTTGGCGTTGTAATGACTGAATTTTCAGGGTTTTTTCTTAGCCAAACGTGATGAACAAAACGGAACGATTTCTCCTACACAAATCATATTTTTGGAAAACATGAACATTTGCTATCTAACTGAGAGTCTCATTGAAAACATCCGAAGTTCTTAAGGTAAATTATTTTATTTGAATGCTTTTCTTGTTTTTGTGAAAATGTTGCCTGCTGAATGCTAGGCTTAATGCTATGCTAGCTATCAATACTCTTACACAAATGCTTGTGTAGCTATGGTTGAAAAGCATATTTTGAAAGTCTGAGATGACAGTGTTGTTAACAAAAGGCTAAGCTTGTGAGTGAATATATTTCTTTAATTTCATTTGCGATTTTCATGAATAGTTAACGTTGCGTTATGGTAATGAGCTTGAGGCTATGATTACCCTCCAGGAATGATTACCCGACGCAAGAAGTTAAAGAAACGTCTCAAGACATCAGTCAGGAAGTTAAAGCTTGGTCGCAAATGGACCTTCCACATGGACAATGACCCCAAGCATACTTCCAAAGTTGTGGCAAAATGGCTTAAGGACAACAAATTCAAGGTATTGGAGTGGCCATCACAAAGCCCTGACCTCAATCCTATAGAAACTTCTGACCCACTGGGAATGTGATGAAAGAAAAAAAGCAGAAAATTCTCTCTACTATTATTCTGACATTTCACATTAAAATAAAGTGGTGATCCTAACTGACCTAAGACAGGGCATTTTTACTAGGATTGAATGTCAGGATTTGTGGAAAAACTGAGTTCAAATGTATTTGGCTAAGGTGTATGTAAACTTCCGACTTCAACTGTATCTTCAAAATGCTTTATTATCCAATTGTAAAAGCATATGCTGTATTGTACTGCATTTCTTCATCAGCATCTTTATGCTTTCATTAATAAAATAATTATAAAAATACTCTTTCAAAATGCAGATGTTGATTTCCTGATGGATCCATAATGAAATACTACGGGAATTAATATCACTGAATTACAGAAATATTGGAACAAAGTTGTCTAATGAAGGCAAACAAATTGTTGCTTACTGGAAAATACTCTTTCAAACACACACGGTCACATTGTACAGCATCATTATGGATATTAGGGGGTCTATATTTTGGCTTTTATTCAGATTACAATCGCTCACTGTCATTAAAAAAAAAAAAAATCCATATAATCTCCAAAATATCGTTAAATATAGGCTTCCCGCTGCGGACATTTATTCAGCACCGTTTCGCTGCTCTGAGAAAATATAATGTTCAATTATATTACATGATATTTTTAAGATGGGTTTACTGAATATAAGCAAGTGATTTCTCCAGAAATGAATAATTATAAATTACAAACTGACTTTATTTACAAATGAGTGAGAATGTCTCACCTCATGTTCAAGAATTGCATTTTTCTCGCTCACTCTATGTAAAACGAAATCTCCAAGATATCGTTACTTTTTAAACAATGCGATTATTATTATGACTAATTTAGAATTATGTAAAAGCACCATAGATATTCTGCCAAATTCCCCTTTGATATTTATTTAGAATCCTCCAATCCTCTAAATGTAATTATTGGCGGGGAGTCACATCATAAAAAAAAGTATTTTTGGATATACTGTTGGCCTACCATAGGCAAAATGAGTATTGCTTACACTACAGTTAGGATTTGGAAATGTTATGTCCCTTAGATATTAATTTAGAATCCTCTTATGCTGTAGCCTACTGTCACAGGTTACTAGGAGTGGTGGGTAGGAGTCAGGCACCGAGAGCAGAGGGTTCGGTGATTTGAAAGATTTATTCTCCGGCACAAAACGGTCTCGCTAAATACAGGGCGTGTAACACTGACCAGCCCAAACACAGTACAAACAGTCCGAAGAAAACAACGAGAACACATCCACATCCACAACCGACAGAGAACAAAAGAATCCCGCACAAACCTAAGCGGGCCTAACAGGCTTAAATAGACAAAAATCAAGAAACACAAAAAGGAACAGGTGCAACTAATAAGACTAAACTAACAGAAAAGGAAAAGGGATCTGTGGCGGCTAGTAGACCGGTGACGACGATGACCGAGCACCGCCCGAACAGGCAGACGAGCCACCTTCGGTGGGAGTCGTGACACCTACTCCCGACCGTCACGTTGTACAGCACAAAATTATCCTAATGGAAACCCTGAGGGTTTAGTTTCTCGTAATAGCAACATCATAATATTAATCAAATGAATTAATCAATCCCATGTTACAAAAAAGGTTTTAAAATGTTCAAGTAATGGGAGACTATCAAATGCTTCTCAAAGTTGCCCTCTGGTGGTCAAACTAGCACTAGCGTGTACTAAAGTAAAGAATGGCTGACAATTAAATAACGTGCCATAGAATGCTTCAGCAGCCCGCAAGGTGTGCTGCAGTAGGACACAACTTTTAAAGGAAGAACAATTGTACATGATGAAATATGCCAGGGAGATATGGTCAGCCATATCAGCTATGTTATAAAAAAAAAAGCAGTAAATGAGGCTGAATTAATTTTTTCACTGCCAGAGAAGGCTCTACTGATAACCAGGTGTAGCAGTGATAAGGATTCACTCCATTGTGTTGGAAAGAAAGGTCTGCAGTTGGGCCAGCTTTATGTAGGCCCTAAATGTTTGTGGGCAGTGCTTGTCACCGTTATAGTGCAATTAATGTATTGGTTAGTCTTGTTTTGTGTAGTGTAGTGGCTTTGCTGGCATGCATTTAAACATATAGTTTTATTTTTCTGCCCCACATATACATGCTAAAATCACTACTGAGTGTTTATTATACCATTTTGTAGCTCTGAGTATCTACTTTTATCCAATGTAACAAATACATTTTCTAATTTTGCAACATAAGACCGATTTGAGCCGGTCAGTCACGTATGTAAGGGATAAACGCAGACACTCTCTACAATACCTTAAAAACAATGGACGACACAGCGGAGTTCATATTGCCAAGGTAATGTACAGAATGGAGGCTTGTATCCCGCTTATACAACAATTGCCAAATAAAACAATGTTGAAAAATTATTTCCCTGTTAATATTTTCAGTTTTGTAAGCAAATTCATCCTTACTCATCCATTGGTTACTAGAGACTCAACCCAGTCGTTCGTTTGATTACTTTGATATTCATGGTGCAACCCAGTCATTCGTTCTATATGTTTCCTGGTGCCATGATCGCTGGCAACATTTAATCCCTTGCTTGCTTGCTTGCTAGCTAGCTAGCTAGCTAGCTAGCTAGCTACGGCTAACACAGTCACGACCTCTGCAGACAGAATAACAGCAAAGTGGCTGCTTTCGATTGCCATTCATTTGGATACATCCATAACAATGATCTGATAATGCCCTATTTTGCCTGGCATAGCTAGCTAGAAACGTTTTCCCTCTCATCAGGACACTTGTCAACACTGACTGGTAATTACGAGAACAGATTGCATATCAAACAAAGATCTCCGCCACGCCACAACCCAAGGGGGAGGCGCCAACTCAGACAGGAAGATCACGTCAGTGACTCAACCCACTCAAGTGATGCACCCCTCCTAGGGACGGCATGGAAGAGCACAAGTAAGCCAGTGAATCAGCCCTGTAATAGGGTTAGAGGCACAGAATCCCAGTGGAGAGAGAGGACACAGCAGACACATCGATGGCCCTGAACAAACTTTATTAGACGCTATGTAAACTGGAAACCACATTTCCTGAGGCTGCATTCATTGTAGCTGGGGATTTTCACAAGGCTAATCTGAAAACAAGACTCCCTAAATTCTATCAGCATATCGATTTTGCAACCAGGGCTGGTAAAACCCTGGATCATTGTTATTCTAACTTCTACGACGCATATAAGGCCCTCCCCCACCCTCCTTTCAGAAAAGCAGACCACGACTCCATTTTGTTGCTTCCAGCCTACAGACAGAAACTTAAACAAGAAGCTCCAGCGCTCAGGTCTGTTCAACGCTGGTCTGACCAATCTGATTCCACACTTCAAGACTGCTTCGATCACGTGGATTGGGATATGTTCCGCATTGCGTCCAACAACAACATTGACGAATACGCTGATTCGGTGAGCGAGTTCATTAGAAAGTGCATCGTCGATGTCGTACCCACAGCATCGATTAAAATATTCCCAAACCAGAAACCATGGATTGATGGCAGCATTCGCGCGAAACTGAAAGTGCGAACCACTGCTTTTAACCAGGGCAAGGTGACCGGAAACATGACCGAATACAAACAGTGTAGCTATTCCCTCCACAAGACAATCAAACAAGTTAAGCGTCAGTATATAGACAAAGTAGAGTTGCAATTCAACTGCTCAGACACAAGAGGTATGTAGCAGGGTCTACAGTCAATCATGGATTACAAAAAGAAAACCAGCCCCGTCACAGACCAGGACTTCTTGCTCCCAGACAGACTAAACAACTTGTTTGCTCGCTTTGACGAGGAAGATATGGGCTCAATTCAATCCAACACGCATACGTATTGTCCTCAAAGCGAGCAAACAAGTTGTTTAGTCTGTCTGGGAGCAAGAAGTCCTGGTCTGCGACGGGGCTGGTTTTCTTGTGGTTTTCTTGTGGTGCACATACCAGGAGTCAGACGATACTGTTCCAGTTCTTAGTGTCTTTTATCCCCTATAATTTTGCAACAGGAAACTCAGAGAAAAGAGGAGATGGAACAATGTGTGTGTGTGTCATTCACAGATGTGGTCATTCAACACAGCATATCATTGGCTGTCGCTGTCCATTGTGCATGGTATGATATTGGTAGAATTGTCAGAGAACTTTCTGTCAACAGAACTATGCTTATATGTTAACAGTGTGTTATTGGTGAGGCAGGCTTATACCAGTTTAGGAATAGGTTTGGAATGACTCCCAGTTCTAGAATGTATTTTTGCTGTTAAAGTGTTGTTATGCAACTGTCCTTTGAGAGATTGACTGAGCAAACATCACCCGGTCGCAACAAGGATCGACTATTGATTTGGCCTTGTGATGCTTTTTAGAAAACAGGTGAAGGATGACTTGGAATGTGTAATGTGATGTCTCCAAAGTAACAGAGATAGTAGTGGGGTCTGTGTAGCTAAATTGTGGCCAGGATACAGTATTAGTTATTTTTTGAGACACACTGTTTTCAGGACTCTTGAGGACTCTTTAGTTCGATGCCAATAAATTAAACGAGCAGTTTATTTTTTGTAAATTATGAATGCAATGATTTATTAAGCTCTTCATTACAATCTACAGCAAAAAACAAAAACATTTTCAAGCAATTGAAACCTCATGAATGTTAATGGACAGACAGTGGAGGCATTTTTCTCTCTTTGTGGTGCTTGTAAGAAAGAGTGTCCCTTGGCTGGGGGGAGTCTCAGATGGTGAGTGTCACAGGTTCCTGGGGGGGACTCAGACTGGTGCGATCAAGACAGAAGGTTCCTCTCACTCTGCCAGCCTGACTGAAAGGCCGCTGCTTGTCAATCACAACGCCAAAAGCAAACGTGTGAGGATGGCGATGGAAGTCACTGAACCAAAATACAGTATCTCCATTCCTAAATACTCTGCTCATTGTACAACAGAAGGCCTATACACCGAGTGTCCCAAACATTAGGAACACCTTCCTAATATAAAGTTGCACCACCTTTTCCCCTTAGAACAGCCTCAATTCACAGGGGCATGGACTCTACAAGGTGTCAAAATCGTTCCACAGCGGATGCAGTCTCATGTTGAATCCAATGCTTCCCACAAGTTTGCTGGATGTCTTCTGGGTGGTGGATCATTCTTGATACTCATGGGAAAGTGTTGAGCGTGAAAAACCCAGCAGCGTTGCAGTTGACACAAACCGAGGCGCCTGGCAGCTACTACCATACCCCTTTCAAAGGCAATTCAATATTTTGTCTTGCCCATTAACCCTCTGAATGGCATTCATGCACAGTCCAGTTTTGATTCAAATTAGCATTTAAATAGAGCTGAATATATTGAGAAGTCACCTTGTCCGAGAGAGATTTACATGGTTATCAAAACATCACGGTAACAAAACACAGCCATTATCTTAAGTGTTTCTAAAATCCCCTATGGGAAAAATGAATGGTGGGAAAACGATTGGAACCATTTCCGTTTGGCCACTAGGTTTTATGGGTATTATGACATCTCCACTGTGGAGCTCTATTGTCTCAAGGCTTAAAAATCCTTCTTTACCTTTCTCCCCTCCATCTACACTGATTGAAGTGGATTTAACAAGTGACATCAATTATGGATCATAGATTTCACTTAGTCTGTCTATATCATGGAAAGAGCATGTTCTTAATGTTTTGTATACTTGTTTGTTAGCCCAAAGCACACATTCAATAATCTGTGCTGCAGGTGCCTTTGGAGTAAATACATTGACTGAGAAAGCTTCCCAAAATTCAATAGTAGGGGACCAGTTGGTCCATCCCTAATGTTGTGTGGCGATGCATTCCAGGTAAACAATGATGTCTGGAAGAAACACAGATAAAGCAAAAGTCTCCCTCCATAAGTACAGATATCAAAATGTACTCATCTTCATCAGGCAATAGCGTAAGTGAATTACTCAGAGAAAACATAGCATTACGCCATTTCAACTTGTTACTTTGAAGGGAAAAAACTATGCGTGTTGGATTGAATTGAGCCCATATCTTCCTCGTCATGTTTGTTTTACTAGATTTAGTTTTTATATTCAGTGATAAAATCCATGCGATAATGAAGATTTACTTTTTAACAAGTCAAGGCTGAGATAGCGAGTCATAAGGCACCGTATGCAAAACAAGGAGATGTGGCATTAAAACAAACTGCCTGTGGCCATTTTCAGAAAATATGTAAATTTTGCTCTCCTTACCTCCTGGTGTCATGTAGAAAGTTGTCGGGTTTGTCTGATAGTAATGTTTGTTCCTGTCTTTCAGACCCTGCTGACTATGTTCCTCCCACCTGCTTGGTGGGGTATAGAGAGCTGAAGGGTAAACACATCCGCCTTCACAAAATTACACAGAAATAATATATCCCAGGCCGGGAGGGTGAACCTACACAGTTATTTTACCATATTGATGATAGAAACCCATAGCTCAACAGAGGCTGTCTCATGGGTAAATTGGTTGCATGCCTGTCAATGAACCTACAATGTATAGCAGGATTTTAATCAAAACTTTATTAGTAGCAACCGTACTCATAAAAAAATAAATCTAATTTTTTATCACTGGCCATTTGGATGTAGGAAATACATTCCCCATGCCTTCACATGACAGAGATACACTGAATGTACAAAACATTATGAATTATGAACCCCTTCCTATTATTGAGTGGCACCACATTTTGCCCTCAGAACATCCTCAATTCGTCGGGGCATGGACTCTACCAAGTGTCGAAAGCATTCCACAGGGATGCTGGCCTATGTTGACTTCAATGCTTCCCAAAGTTGTGTCAAATTGGCTGGATGTCCTTTGGGTGGTGGACCATTCTTGATACACAAGGGAAATGGTTGTGCGTGAAAAACTCTTGACACACTCAAACCATACCCAGTTCAAAGGCACTTCAATCTTTTGTCTTGCCCATTCACCCTCTGAATTGCACACATACACAATAATTGTCTCAAAGCTTAAAAATCCTTCCTTAACCTGTCTCCTCCCCTTCCATCTACTCTGATTGAACTGGATTTAACAGGTGACATCAATAGGGGATCATAGCATTCACTTTGCATTCACCTTGTCAGTCTATGTCATGGAAAGAGAAAGTGTTGCTAATGTTTTGTACACTCAGTAGCCTACCCAATCCTGTTTACACTATCTAAATTTAATCGGTTACAGTTACCTATCCAAAATTGTAATTTTGGATTACCCACATTTAGTAACTTAATCATATACATTTGATGACTTTCCCCGAGGCATTAGGAGAAGACAAACATGAATATTACCAATTGAACGACATATACTGCAGGATAAATCAATGTTAGAGTTTACATAGCTGCCTATAAATATACACTAAATATACAAAAGTATGTGGACACCCCTTCAAATGAGTGGATTCGGCTATTTCCGCCACACCCGTTGCTGACAGGTGTATGAAATTGAGCACACAGCCATGCAATCTCCATTGACAAACATTGGCAGTCAAATGGCCTTACTGAAGAGCTCAGTGACTTTCAACGTGGGATCGTCATAGGACGGTCAAGTCCTATCACAAGTCAGTTCGTCAAATTTTTTGCCCTAGTAGAGCTGGACCGGTCAACTGTAAGTGTTGTTATTGTGAAGTGGAAACGTCTAGGATCAACAATGGCCCAGCCTCGAAGTGGTAGGCCACACCAACTCACTGGACAGGACTGCTGAAGTGCGTAAAAAATCGTCCGTCCTCGGTTGCAACTCTCACTACCGAGTTCTAAACTGCCTCTGGAAGCAACATCAGCACAAAAACTGTTCGTAGGGAGTTTCATGAAATGGGTTTTCATGTCTGAACAGCCGCACACAAACTTAAGATCACCATGCCAAGCATCGGCTGGAGAGGTTTAAAGCTCAGGTGGTTATTCTAGACAAGGCTCTCCTGTGTCTTTTATAGAATCACAAGTCATTTGCTGAAGGCCCAAGCATATTCTACGCCATTACTGGTAAAACGTCATCAACAAATACCATTCTAAAACAAGCTCTAGACTTTTATTTTGGAAATGAAACCGGAGGCTGCAAAGAAACTCCAACGTCTGGGCTAGAGTTGCTTGATTGACTAGCTTCGTTCAGTTCATGTCCTTTGCAGATGCCACATTCCTGACAAAAGTTTGTACATATAAAAAAAGATCTGTGGTGAAAACGCACACTTAGCCTTCTGATTGGACCAGAAAACTGTCAATCAACACAGGTCGGGTGAGCTACAGTAGAACAGTGAAACGGTTTTGGGTGGGTTGCGAGTGTGAAACTGAATGGGGGGAATTTTTTAAAATTCATGCACTTACCTTTTCACACATGAGTAGGGTTGCATCATTTTGGGGAATGTTCAGGTGGAAACGTTCCATGGGAATTAACATTAATACCATTTCAATGTAGATATTTTTTTACATTGGATATAATATGGAGACAAACACAGAAACATAAAACGTGTACCTTATAATAATAATAAAGTAGACATAATTCCAAATGATTAAATCCTTCCAATAGAAATAAAATAAAACTATTTAGTTACGAATTGAACTTTAATTAAATGAGTTGACTCTTCACGTGGGATGATTTCACTGACCAACAAAATAAAGGGGATCTTGAATTATCCCCAAAGATCCATCACATCTCCCAAAAACGTTTTCAACATGTAAAATTTAGTCTAGAAACTAAAGCTTTGGTTGTCTTCCTCTCAGGCTGTCATGTATTCTCCCTGGACCTCCTCAATGTCCACCTCTTGAACATCAGACCCAGACTGTCTCATCTTCACTGTCACTTTCCAACCTTGTTGAGAATGGCTCATTGTCAGGCTCAATTTCACAAATTTGCCAAGATGGCCACAAATTTTTCAACCCTTGTATTGGTCAGCCTGTTGCGTGCGTTGGTGTGTGTGTTCCCAAACAAGGACCAGTTGCGCTCGGAGGCGGCTGATGTTGGTGGGATTTGGAGGATGGAGGAAACAGGGGAAAGAGCTTCAGATCCACAAAGTCCCTTCCACCAGGTGGCTGATGAAATATGTTGGCACGACTGATGAGATATGTTGGCACGATATTGCATCTCCATCCCAAAGCCCTTTCTTGGAAGTGTAATTTGCCAGACTGCCAAGAACCTTGCCCTCATCCAGGCTAAGGTGGCGAGACACTTTAATGATGACACCATAGGCCATGTTGATCTCTGCACCAGACAGGATGCTCTTGCCAGCATACTTGGGGTCCAACATGTACGCTGCGGCATGTATGGGCTTCAGGCAGAAGTCTCACCCTTTTTGATGTATTTCAGAACTGCAGTTTCCTCTGCTTGGAGCAACAGTGAAGTGGGCAGGGAAGTACGAATTTCTTCTCTTACATCTGCAAGCAGTCTGAACATCAGACAGGATGGCATTGTCTCCCTAAATCTGTGCAATGGCTACTACTATAGGTTTCAGGAGTTTCAGGCTGCTTACCATTCCCTCCCAAAATACATCATCCAGGACAATCCTGTTGATGGGGCTGTCCAGGTCGGCAGACTGATATGGCCATTTTTTGGAGAGACTCCTTCCCCTCCAGGAGGCTGTCAGACATGATGACAATGCCACCCCAATAGGTGTTGCTGGGCAGCTTCAATGTGGTGCTCTTATTCTTCTCACTTTGCTTGGTGAGGTAGATTGCTACTATAACTTGATGGCCCTTCACATAGCCAAGGAAATAGTTAGGTATCTTGTAGAGTGTATCCATTGTTTTCAGTGCCAAGATGTCCTTGAGGAGCAGATTCAATGCATGAGCAGCACAGCCAATGGGTTTGATGTGAATGTAAGACTCCTCCACTTTAGACCAAGCAGCCTTCATGTTCGCAGCATTGTCTGTCACCAGTGCAAATACCTTCTGTGGTCCAAGGTCATTGATGACTGCCTTCAGCTCATCTGCAATGTAGAGACCGGTGTGTCTGTTGTCCCTTGTGTCTGTGCACTTGTAGAATACTGGTTGAGTGGTGGAGATGTAGTTAATTATTCCTTGCCCACGAACAGTCAACCACCCATCAGAGATGATTGCAATACAGTCTGCTTTCTCTATGGCTTGACCTTCACTTGAACTCTGAACTCTGCATCCAGCAAACAAGTAGATAAAGCATGTCTGGTTGGAGGGGTGTATGCTGGGTGAAGAACAAATCTCTTCCAATACACATTGCCTGTGAGCAGCAGAGGTGAACCAGTTGCATACAGAGCTCAAGCAAGCCATTCAACAGCATTTCTCTGACTACGTTCCTCAAGTGAGTCAAAAAAACTTCTGATTTCAAGAGGACCATTAGCTGTTGCTATCAATAAGGTGTTGGATTCATCATTTTCACCTCAAATAGAGGTAGAGGGATTTTTGTCAGGGGTTGCTTGTTGTAAGCACTGAGGGAACATTATGCACTTGGCCAGATGATTCCGCATCTTTGTTGCATTCTTCAATGATGATTTGGCACAGTATTTGCAAATGTACACAGCATTTCCTTCTACATTAGATGCAGTGAAATGTCTCCACACATTAGATAGTGACCATGGCATTTTCCTGTAATGATTAGAAAATAGTTTTTAAAAATATACTTTTTTGCCCCACTGTATATGGAATTGTATTTAGTCAGCCACCAATTGTGCAAGTTCTCGTACTTAAAAAGATGAGGCCTGTAATTTTCATCATAGGTACACTTCAACTATGACAGACACAATCAGAAAAAAACCTCCAGAAAATCACATTGTAGGATTCTTAATGAATTTATTTGCAAATTATGGTGGAAAATAAGTATTTGGTCACCTACAAACAAGCAAGATTTCTCAGACCTGTAACTTCTTCTTTAAGAGACTCCCCTGCCCTCCACTCGTTAACTGTATTAATGGCATCTGTTTGAACTTATCAGTATAAAAGACACCTGTCCAACCTCAGTCACACTCCAAACTCCACTGTGGCCAAGACCAAAGAGCTGTCAAAGGACACCAGAAACAAAATTGTAGGCCTGCACCAGACTGGGAAGACTGAATCTGCAGTAGGTAAGCAGCTTGGTTTGAAGAAATCAACTGTGGGAGCAATTATTAGGAAATGGAAGGCATACAAGACCACTGATAATCTCCCTCGATCTGGGGCTCCACGCAAGATCTCACCCCGTGGGGTCAAAATGATCACACGAACGGTGAGCAAAAATCCCAGAACCACACGGGGGGACCTAGTGAATGACCTGCAGAGAGCTGGGACCAAAGTACAAAGCCTACCATCAGTAACACACTACGTCGCCAGGGACTCAAATCCTGCAGTGCCAGACGTACTGGCTTAAGCAGGGGGACACATGTCCAGGCCCATCTGAAGTTAGCTAGAGAGCATTTGGATGATCCAGAAGAAGATTGGAAGACCTAGAATTGCCTTGTGTATTCCACAAAAAAGGTTCACTGTTATAAGCTAAAGTTTTTGATGAATTTAAGCAAAATTCCCCAAATTCCCAGGCTTAACATCACATGGAAAATTTGCACAGATATACAGACCTTTTGTAACAGCTGTTGGTGGAAGAAGGTGAGGATCAAAGCGCAGCATGGTACATGTTCATGTTTGTTTATTGACACTAAATACAAACAGGGCATAACCAAAGCAGTTCTGAAAGGTACTAAACAGGAATCAACTACCCACAAACCCATGTGGGAAAAAGCTACCTAAGTTTTGTTCTCAATCAGAGACAACGATAGACAGCTGCCTCTGATTGAGAACCACACGGCCAAACAACAAAGAAATACAAAACATAGAAACTGAACATAGAATGCCCACCCTAGTCGCACCCTGGTGTAACCAAAATAGAGAATTAAAAGCCTCTCTATGGCCAGGGCGTGACACATTTGCAGAGTCTAGCACAAACTTTTTCCCCCTGGCAGATTTTCTTTCAGGCTCTTGCATTGTTTTCTTTACAAATAATAACTTTTTTCAAGTACAGGGTACAAATCATGCATTCCGATTCTTGCATAGATTGTAATTGACACATACTTGTATGATGTGTGTAAAGTACTTTTTTGAGATTGTACTGATTATGATGATCTAATGCTAAGCCCTTTGCCAGCTATGTGTGGCACCATGTTTGTTGACATTATACAATTCATTCTGCGTGTCATGTTAATGTCTGTCAGACCAAAGTGTTATAACAAAATGAGGTGAGGGATGGTTAACTCATCTTTCGAGTAAAATTCTGGAAGTGACTGAAGGATAGTGATTGATGGAAGATGACACCCTTCAACATGCATACTGCAAACAGACCAAATTTCTTCTTCATCTTTGGTATAACATTTTTTGTAAGTCGCTCTGGATAAGAGCGTCTGCTAAATGACTTAAATGTAAATGTAAATGTAAATAAATACAATTCCGTACAAACTATGAATAATGAAATGTTAAAACCAAATCAGCCTGCTTTTCTGTTTTAATCAGGTCCCTACTGTTAATGGGATTTATCTGTTAATTGAATGATTAGAATATTCTACCCTGAAACCATAAAATTGTATGGACTTGATTAGAATGTATAAAATTATAATCAATAATGTGTAGTTCTAGAATTCGGGTAAAACAATATAGCTAATGTTTATGTCTTTGTGGTATTTTAAACAGACTGTCTGAGCAAAATTCGGCGCCGACCTGACTAGTGATTTGGTAGAGAACGGGGAGTACTTCTCAAGGTCAAGGTCTCCCTGATCTCTGTCGGCTGGGTAGTGAGACAGTATGTGCGTAGGATATCTTCTGTTTCTGTGGAAGTATGTGCGCAGCTATAAAATGAATGTATTCTTGACTTTAGAACGTTCCCGAGAATAAACCTTTTTGACTATTTTGGCTGGGCCTCCATCTGTTTCATTCGACCAGGATCTTACCAATTCTGGTTTGCAGACTGAGTAATATAATTAAATTAGGTTATGTACCTTGAGAACATAATTCTCATATCACCTCCACAGGCTCAGAAGGATCCTTTGATGATGGGACATTTCCTGGCGACAGTCCTTGCAAAAACTTTTTGGCTGCAGATATAATGATGTCCAGCTTTTGGGACACTTGTGCAGTACAATTCATAACTGTGGCTATAAATGCTACAAAATCCACCTTAACAGTAAGTGTATCCAGATCACTTGACTGATGTAGAACATTTGCAACTGTTTGTGGTGCATGCACTGCCATATCTTCTTCAGAACTGTGGCCTCTTGCCCCTTCAACTCTCTTCACCGCCTCCACATAGGAGATTTGCTATACAGCCCTGATCCTTGACACCGCGACCTCTTTCACCCTAACAGGGCAATACTCATCAAACATCAATAATACAGATAAACGTTGTTCCTATATGCCATTCTCCATACGGGTCAAGCGACTTACATTAACTACTTGAATTTTTAGCCTAAGATATTGAATATCAATGTCCAACGGGAAGCCAGAGATAACACCTTTTACAGGGCGGCAGGGTAGCCTAGTGGTTAGTGTTGGACTAGTAACCGGAAGGTTGCAAGTTCAAACCCCCGAGCTGACAAGGTACAAATCTGTCGTTCTGCCCCTGAACAGGCAGTTAACCCACTGTTCCTAGGCCGTCATTGAAAATAAGAATTTGTTCTTAACTGACTTGCCTAGTTAAATAAAGGTAGAATAAATAAAATAAATAAATAAATGGTGCCCTGCTCCGAAAATCAAAGTTGTCCACTTCTTGGGTCGATAATTTCATAAGCCACAATGCACACTCCTTTTGATATATGGTATCAACACCATATCACTCCTGGTTACTTTGACTGCATCCATTTTTCCCAAAGCCTTCACCAAAATCATGACATCAAAAGGGTTTTGTAAATAAACATCCTTATCCAAAAAACGTACTACAAAAAGCAACAATTCATCAGACTAATTTTCCACAACAATTGTAGCCCTTTTTGTTCCATTCTTGGACTTCACTGTTGTCCATTTATCTTTGTCGCTAACTGTTCTCGACGTGCTTTCAGCTTCAAACAACACTTCTGCTTCCACCATCTCCCTGTGCCATAACAGACCACACTCATCTTGTCTCATCTTCTTATCTTTGTTTGACCCGAAAAAAACATAAATGGTGGCGCGCACAATCTACCCATAGTCGGATTACTTTCGATTTTTAGAAACTGTTTTACTAAATTATTTTGATCAATGGAGAGCCCACCAGTGATGTGAGGAATTGTAAATAATCTTTTTATGATTTCTGTCAGCCGAGAGTTAGCTAAATATGATTTTGAATGTGTTAGGTCAATCTTTCCTCAGTTAGTGCTAGGACTAATGTAGCCTACAATTTCTGGTTTGGATGGTTGTGTTATGCTGTCACCACTTCTATGAATGTCAGGAAATTGCCTCCAAAAATAAACTGTTCACATTCAGGACATAATGTTGTAAGGACTGTGTTTGTGTAAAATGTTTCTGTAAAAGTAACAAATGTTGACTGTTGCATCAATCGAAACTGAACGTTTTAAATAAGCGTTCTAATCACACCGGTTTGAGCGTACACTGCAGGGACCACTGTACAATGATCACACCCATGTTTTGGCAAGTGTCAATGGGTTAATACGCAAGATATGGCCTACCATTTGTATTTTATATTCATACCTTTGCTTATTCGATCTGGTCACTAACGTACTGCCCTACCAAGAAAAAAGGCTGGCAACGGGTCATTTGGTCGAAAGTTAGTTAATGTCATTTTTGCAACATTAAATACATGCTTAATCATGTGGAAAGGTATCCTGCCTCTATTTTTTTATTTTTTATAAATCACCTTTGTTTAACTTCTTGACGCAACCCATCCCGTTAGCGGGATCATTTTCATCAACAACCACTGAATTGCAGAGTGCCACATAAAAAAAAAAATACTAAAAATATTTATGAAATCACAAGTGCAATATAGCACAACCCAGCATAGCTTTTTGTTAATCCACTTGTCGTGTCAGATTTTGAAAATATGCTTTACAGCGAAAGCAGTCCAAGTGTTTGTGTAAGTTTATCGGTCACTAGACAAAACATTATGAACACCTAGCATCAAAGTACCAATACAATTAAATCGCTTACCTTTGATCTTCGTATGTTTTCACTCAAGACTCCCAGTTAAACAATAAATGTTCCTTTTGTTCCATAAAGATTATTTTATATCCAAAATACCTCCGATTGTTTGGCGCGTTATGTTCAGAAATCCACAGGCTCGAGCGGTCACGACAACGCAAATGAAAATTCCCAATAGTATCCGTAATGTCCACAGAAACATATCAAATTTTTTTTTTATAATCAATCCTCAGGTTGTTTTTAAAATATATAATCGATAATATATCAACCGGCACTGTCTCTTTTTCAGTAGGTGAGGGAGAGACAATGGCTGCCCCACTCTGTTACGCAAGAAAAACTCATGTGAACACCCAGCTATCCACTGACGCAATGTTATCTTTCTCGCTCATTTTTCAAAATAAAAGCCTGAAACTATGTCTAAAGACTGTTGACACCCTGAGGAAGCTATAGGGAAAGGAATCTGGTTGATATCCCTTTAAATGGAGCGAAGGCAGGCTATGGAACATGGAGCTTTCAAAATAGAAGCCACTTCCTGGTTTGATTTTCCTCAGGTTTTCGCCTGCAATATCAGTTCTGTTATACTCACAGACAATATTTTGACAGTTTTGGAAACTTTAGAGTCTTCTATCCCAATCTGTCAATTATACGTTTATTCTAGCATATGGGCCTGAGAAATAGGCCATTTACTTTGGGAACGTTATTTTTTCCAAACATAAAAATAGTGCCCCCTAGCTGAAAGAGGTTAACCAGATAGGCCAGTTGAGAACAAGTTCTCATTTACAACTGCGACCTGGCCAAGATAATGCAAAGCAGTGCGACAAAAACATCACAGAATTACACATGGGATAAACAAACGTACAGTCAATAACACAATAGAAAAATCTGTATAAGGTGTGTGCAAAATGAAGTAAGGAGTTAAGGCAATAAATAGGCCAATAGTGGCAAAGTAATTACAATTTAGCAATTTACACTGGAGTGATATATGTGCAGATGAGGATGTGCAAGTAGAGATACTGGTGTGCAAAAGAGCAGAAAAACAAAAACAAATATGGGGATGAGGTAGGTAGTTGGTTGGATGGGCCATTTACAGATGGGCTATGTACAGGTGCAATGATCTGTGAGCTGCTCTGACAGCTGAAGCTTAAAGTTAGTGATTTTTGCAATTCGTTCCAATTTCACTTCCTGTTTTTTTTCTGGAGGTGGCAGATTTTCAACCAAGGTCTCATTGAAATTACAGCGAGATGTGGATGAGTTTTCACTTCCTACGCCTACCACTAGATGTCAGCAGTCAATAGAACTTTGTCTGATGACTAATGTGAAGGGGGGTCGATTGACACAGGAAATAGTCACCACAGCCATGAGTGGACCATGTTTTCACCAGGCGCGTTCACAGGGGAAGTACTTGCGTTACAACGCTCATCTGAAGTAATTCTAATTCTCCGGTTGGAACGTTATTCAAGATATATGTAAACAACATTCTAAAGATTGATTCAGTACATCGTTTGAAATGTTTCTACTGACTGTTACGGAACCTTTGGACATTTCGTCACATTATAGTGGACGCGCTTTGTGTGACTTTGGAATTGTTTACCAAACGCGCTAACCAAAGTAGCTAATTGGACATAAATAACGGACATTTTCGAACAAATCAAGCATTTATTGTGGACCTGGGATTTCTAGGACTGCATTCTGATGAAGTTCATCAAAGGTAAGGAAACATGTATTTTCTGGTTTCTGTTGACTCCAACATGGAGGCTAATTTTGGCTACTGTTCTGAGCGCCGTCTCAGATTATTGCATGGGTTGCTTTTTTAAAAATCTGACAGCGGTTGCATTAAGGAGAGGTATATCTATAATTCCACGTGTATAACTTGTATTATCATCTTCATTTATGGTGAGTATTTCTGTTGAAACGATGTGGCTATGCAAAATCACTTGATGTGAACTAGTGAATCTAACGCGTCAATGTAAACTCAGATTTTTTTATATGAACTTTATCAAACAAAACATGCATGTATTGTGTAACATGAAGTCCAATGAGTGTCACCTGATGAAGATAATTCAAGGTTAGTGATTAATTTTCTTTATTTATGCTTTTTGTGAATGCTATATTTTTCTGGAAAATGGCTGTGCTTATTGTGGTTTGGTGGAGACCTAACAATCATTTGTAGTGCTTTCGCTGGAAAGCCTATTTGAACTCGGAGACTTTGGTGGGATTAACAACGAGAATAGCTTTCAAATTATATAAGACACATGTATGTTTTAAGAATTGTAATTATGAGATTTCTGTGGTTTGAATTTGGCGCCCTCTATTTTCACTGGTAGTTGTCATATCGATCCCGATATTGGGATTGCAGCCATAACAGGTTAGCACAGTGTCCAGAGAAGGGCCAGATGTTCACAGAATGGTGTCATCTGCGTAGAGGTGGATAAGAGAATCACCCGCAGCAAGAGCAACATCATTGATGTGTACAGAGAAAAGAGTCGGCCCGAGAATTGAACCCTGTGGCACCCCCATAGCGACAGCCAGAGGTCCGGACAACAGGCCCTCCGATTTGACACACTGAACTCTATCTGAGAAGTAGTTAGTGAACCAGTCATTAGAAAAACCAAGGCTTGAGTCTTCTGATAAGAATACGGTGATTGACAGAGTTGAACGCCTTGGCCAGTTTGATGAAGACGGCTACACAGTACTGTCTTTTATCAATTGCGGTTATGTTATCGTTTAGGACCTTGAGCGTAGCTGAGGTGCACCCGTGACCAGCTCGGCAACAAGATTGCATAGCGGAGAAGGTACGGTGGGAATCGAAATGGTCAGTGATCTGTTTATTCACTTGGCTTTCGGCAACTTTAGAAAGGCAGGGCAGGATGGATATAGGTGTGTAACAGTTTGGGTCTAGAGTATCTCCCCCTTTTGAAGAGCGGGATGACCGCGACCGCTTTCCAATCTTTAGGAATCTCAGACGATACGAAAGAGCGGTTGAACAGACAGGGTTGGAACAATGGCGGCGGATAATTTTAGGAAAAGAGGGTCCAGTTTGTCTAGCCCAGCTGATTTGTAGAGATCCAGATTTTGCAGCTCTTTTAGAACATCAGCTGTCTGGATTTGGGTGAAGGAGAAGCGGGGGGGGCAGTTGCTGCGGGGGTGCAGAGCTGTTGGCCGGGGTTGGGGTAACCAGGTGGAAAGCAGGGCCAGCCGTAGAGAAATGCTTTTGAAATTCTCGATTATCGTGGATTTATCAGTGTTTCCTAGTCTCAGTGCAGTGGGCAGCTGGGAGAAGGTATTCTTGTTCTCCATGGACTTTACAGTGTCCCAAAACATTTTGTAATTAGTGCTGCAGGATGCACATTTTGAAAATGTTGAAAAAGCTAGCCTTCGCTTTCCTATCTGACTGTGTGTATTGTTTCCTGACTTTCTTGAAAAGGGACTATTCAATTCTAGTGCTAGTCAAGGGCAGTCAAGTCTGGAGTGATCCAAGGGCTATATCTGTTCTTAGTTCTACATGTTTTGAAGGGGACATTCTTATTTATGATGGCACTTTTAAAGAACTTTTAAAGAACAACCATGTGTCCTCTACTGACAGGATGAGGTCAATATCCTTCCAGCATACCTGGGCCAGGTCGATTAGAAAGGCCTGCTCGCAAAAGTGATTTAGGGAGCTTTTGACAGTGATGAGGTGTATTTAGAGGGCAAGTTGGTCAGGATGATATTTATCATATTGACTGTTTACATTAATACATTTCAGCTCAAAATGAAGGAGTAAAACAAAGTTTATTCTGTATCTTCGTTTTGAAAATGCATCACATGTGCTTGCGTGCATGTGCATGCTCGGGGGTCGCAAGCTTTGAACCACTGTAACGTAATATGCCGGGAGACACGAAGCAAGTTCAGAAGGTGGGTTTAATAATGATAAATGCAGATAAACAAAACAAGAGAAGCGTACAGAATCAAAACAATACTACCTAGTGAATGCTTTCCACTGAGGGCTACATAAAAGCAAAGTAATTAAGGAGATAATGATGACCAGGTGTGCGTACTGACGGGGAGCAGGTGTGTGTATTGATTGTTGCCAGGGCCAGGGATAAGTAGACCGGCATCACCAAGCACTGGAGAAAGGGAGCGGGAGTAGGTGTGACTGTATCCCCCGCACGAGCGGCTCCAGCAGTAGGAGGACGGCCCAGAGGGTGAGGAGCGGGCCAGTCCGGACAGTATAGATTCCGGATGATGTTTGGGTCCAGGATGACTGCCACCGGGACCAGAGTGCTCCTCAGGACCTTACCCCTACCAGTCCACCAGGTACTGGATCCGACCCCCACGTGGTTGTGAATCCAGGAGGGAGATAATGGAATAGGTGGGGGTCGCCTCAATGTCCAGGGTGGGTGGAGGGGTGTCGCGGGGGACGGCATCCACCAGGGGACCAGGGACCAGGAACCACCGACCTGAGGAGGGTGACATGAAAGGATGGTGAGATCCGGTAGTTTGAGGGGAGTTGTTGACTAGAGTTTACTGGTGGAGAATTGCCCCAAGTGATTTCTTGGCGTACTCGCCCAGGAAAGGAACCGGGCCCACTCCCCCACTTTTGCCCAATTAATGTGGGCAAAAGAACACAGGACAGAGGAATTCTGCCTAGAAGACGAACTCTGCCTAGCTGCAATTGCTGCCAAAAGTAAAGGGTGAATTTGTATTGTTTGTGGATGGGTGAAAATGTTATAATATATTTTGAATTCAGGCTGTAACACAACAAGATTAAGGGGTATGCATATTTTCTGAAGACACTGTATATCAGCATAAGAAACTTCAGAGGCTCCAAGGATGGCATCTGGTGTACTGATTTCAGTGGCCTATACTGCATGAAACCTATTTTACTCTCCCTCTCTCTCGCTCCCTTTTTCTTTCCCTCTCCTTCTGTCTTTCTCTCATTCTCCCTTCTCTCTTTCGCTCTGTAATCCTCTTGGGCTGCACCATGGCTGACCTCTCCTTATCGTCTCATGTAAACATTAAAGCTGAGACTCTGTCTGCTCCACAGGCATACTGATGAGCAGGACCACTCCTATCGTTGCTGAGAAGTGCTAATCAGTTTAATTAGACAGACAGCAGTAATAAGGCAGCCATCTCTACCTCCCACTCCTTCTCTTATCCTGCATACCCTCATCACAGACCCTATGCATAGTCTAAGCTTTTTGAAGAGTTACGGAAAGTGCTGTACCTACAGTAGGTTATGGGTTTTTGTGTTAGCAAAATATTTTTAGGAAACAATTATTTGTGTAAGTTTATTTGCCTAAATGCTAGTTACACTCATGTTACTGGTACAGTTTCTTAGAGATTACATGGTTTACCATTTATAGTAATACATACTATTTATAGTAATGACCAAATAATACACTTTTCTATTCCTTCAGACAAATGCCATTAACTTCTTCGATATAGGGGCCGCTCTTTTAATTTTTGGATGGAAAACGTTCCCGTTTTAAACAAGATATTTTGTCACAAAAAGATGCTCGACTATGCATATAATTGACACCTTTGGAAAGAAAACACTCTGACGATTCCAAAACTGCAAAGATATTGTCTGTGAGTGCCACAGAACTGATGTTACAGAAAAACTCAGATAATTGCCTCATGGCAATGACTCCTTATATGGCTGTGGAGGAGCTAGGAGTCAACTTACCTTTTCCACGTTTTCCCCAAGGTGTCTGCAGCATTGTGATGTATTTGTAGGCATATCATTGGAAGATTGACCCTAAGAGACTACATTTACCAGGTGGTCGCTTGGTGTCCTCCGTTGCAATTATTGCGTAACCTCCAGCTGCAGTACTTTTCTGTTTGCTACTGAGGAGAAACCAAACTGCCACGAAGGATTTATCATCAAATAGATATGTGAAAAACACCTTGAGGATTGATTCTAAACAACGTTTGCCATGTTTCTGTCGATATTATGGAGTTAATTTGGAAAAAAGTTTGGCGTTGTAGTGAATGAATTTTCTTTTCTTTTTTCTTAGCCAAAAGTGATGAACAAAACGGATCGATTTCGCCTACACAAATAATATTTTTGGAAAAAATGAACATTTGCTATCTAACTGAGAGTCTCCTCATTGAAAACATCTGAAGTTCTTCAACGGTAAATTATTTTATTTGAATGCTTTTCTTGTTTTTGTGAAAATGTTGCCTGCTGAATGCTAGGCTTAATGCTATGCTAGGCTATCAATAATACTCTTACACAAATGCTTGTCTAGCGTTGGCTGTAACGCATATTTTGAAAATCTGAGATGACAGTGTTGTTAACAAAAGGCTAAGCTTGTGTTTGAATATATTTATTTCATTTCATTTGCGATTTTCATGAATAGGAAACGTTGCGTTATGGTAATGCGCTTGAGGCTATGATTACGCTCCCGGATACGGGATTGCTCGTCGCTAGAGGTTAAGTACCAATCAGCACCAGCGGAGGCAGACTCAATGCTGCAGGATTCAACTGCCCAGGACTCATGCATCAACATTGAGGAATATACATTGTCAGTCACACATTGGGAAATGTGTTGATGATAGAGGTCGACCGATTTAGATTTTTCATCGCCGATCCCGATTATTGGAGGACCAAAAAAAGCCGATACCGGTTAAATCAGACGATTTTGTTGTAATTATTTGTAATAATGACAATTACAACAATACTGAATGAACACTTATTTTAACTTAATATAATACATCAATAAAATCAATTTAGCCTCAAATAAATAATGAAACATGTTCAATTTGGTTTAAATAATGCAAAAACAAAGTAAAAGTGCAATATGTGCAATGTAAAAAAGCTAACGTTCAAGTTTCTTGCTGGTGGTTCCTTTTAATATGAGGCTTCAATATTCCCAGGTAAGAAGTTATAGGTTGTAGTTATTATAGGACTATTTCTCTCCATACGATTGGTATTTCATATACCTTTGACTATTGGATGTTCTTATAGGCATTTTAGTATTATCAGTGTAACAGTAAAGCTTCCGTCCCTCTCCTCACTGGGCTCGAACCAGGAACACAACGACAACAGCTAGCCTCGAAGCAGCGTTACCCATGCAGAGCAAGGGGAATAACTACTCCAAGTCACCGAGCGAGTGACGTTTGAAACGCTATTAGCGCGCACCCCGCTAACTAGCTAGCCGTTTCACATTGGTTACACCAGCCTTATCTCAGGAGTTGATAGGCTTGAAGTCATAAACAGCAGAGCTGCTGGCAAAACGCACAAAAGTGCTGTTTCAATGAATGCTTACAAGCCTGCTGCTGCCTACCATTGCTTAGTCAGACTGCTCTATCAAATCATAGACTTAATAATAACATAATAACACACAGAAATACGAGCCTTAGGTCAATAATATGGTCGAATCCGGAGACTATAATCTCGACAACAAGACGTTTATTCAGTAAAATACGGAACCGTTCCGTATTTTATCTAACGGGTGGCATCCATAAGTCTAAATATTCCTGTTACATTGCACAACCTTCAATGTTATGTCAAACCGTTGCATATACACTGACTCTGCGTGTAATGAACGCAAGAGAAGTGACACCATTTCACCTGGTTAATATTGCCTGCTAACCTGGATTTCTTTTAGCTAAATACGCAGGTTAAAAAATATATACTTCTGTTTATTGATTTTAAGAAAAGCATTGATGTTTATGGTTGGGTACACGTTGGAGCAACGTTAAGCACTGCATCGATTATATGCACCGCAGGACACGCTAGATAAACTAGTAATATCATCAACCATGTGTAGTTAATTAGTGATTATGATTGATTGTGTTACGGATACAGGTATCCTGTGGGTGTGTGTGTATGTATCCTGTGTTCTTTTCTCTCCTTCTCCCCTCACAGGTGAAAATCATCACTTCCCAATCAGTCACCAATCAATCATCAATCAGAAGACACACCCCCTCCTGTTTCCTACCCAATCACAGTTCCTTTCCCTTGGTTTAAAAACCCTGTCAGTTGTTTGCTCTGGAGCTCAATCTCTCTGTAAAGGCCATATGTCTGTAGAGCGCTCTGTTTCACGCTCTCCTACTATGTCTCTCTATCGCTCTTTATGTCTTGAGCTCACTTTTGTTTGAGCACCTCCATATCACTTTGTCCTCACCTGTGAGTATTGTTTTTGGTTATGGTGTTTGCTGGTGGGAAAAGGGAGAACCAAGACAAGTCGCCCATGGGCATACACTACCCGTATGTAAACTTTGTTAAAAACACTAGAACTAGGTGGAACACCAACTGTATTTTTAGTTAGTTAGCTGTTGTTGAAATAGGCTAGTCTAGCTTAGGGGTGTTTTGGATGCTCATT
This sequence comes from Oncorhynchus nerka, assembly GCF_034236695.1. Classification (NCBI taxonomy): domain Eukaryota; kingdom Metazoa; phylum Chordata; class Actinopteri; order Salmoniformes; family Salmonidae; genus Oncorhynchus; species Oncorhynchus nerka. Next base: position 50,112,352 of record NC_088413.1, on the reverse strand, counting down.
GTTTCTTTCCTTGGGTCCAGCTCAGCCCCTTTTCCTGCCCCCTGCCCCTGGTATAGTTCAGTGTTGCGTGTCATAGCTGATGTAGCATTAGTGTTTGCTATTTTTTGTTGGCTCTTGTGTGGTAGTTCAAAATGGCTACATTTAATTTTAAAATCCTTTTTGGATAACCCTTCGTGGGAGGTTTTTGACAAATGTCGTAGAGTTGATTTATCCTCTTAATCCTACCCCCTACTTTTTCAAACATTCTGTTAAAAATCGCACAATATTTCAGCGCCCTGCTACTCATGCCAGGAATATAGTATATGCATATGATTAGTATGTGTGGATAGAAAACACTCAGACATTTATAAAACTGGTTAAATCACGGCTGTGACTATAACAGAATGTGCGTTTCATCGAAAAGCGCAGGAAAATCTGATCACTGAAAATGGGAAAATATATCCATGCGCCACTTGAATGTATTGTTGAATGGAAACCACATTACATGGGGCCGAGGTTGCAATTCCTACAGCTTCCACACGATGTCAGTCTTGTCATTTGTCTAGGCTTTGTTTCTTGGTCAAACAAACAAGAGACAACCCAATTCTTCAGGTCTCCAACAGGATGTTTTGGTCTTGAAATATCCGGACATTAGTTCAAGACGTGAAGCTATTGAATATACATCGCCCCCTGATCAATTTGATAGATTATTAACCTTTACTAATACCTAAAGTTGCATTACAAAAGTATTTCGAAGTGTTTTGTGAAAGTTTATCGTCGACTTGTTTAATTTTAACAAATGACGTTGCGTTTTAAAACGCTGTTTTTTCCTTGATCACACGGTCTTCATAGATCGCTATATAGGGTATATATGGACCGATTTAATCGAAAAAAAAGACCCAATAGTGATGTTTATGGGACAAAGGTAATGAATGTTTTACATTTTATTTCTGCGTTTTGTGTAGCACCGACTATGCTAATTATTTTGTTTACGTCCCCTGCGGGTCTTTTGGGGTGTTGCATGCTATCAGATAAATTAGCTTCTCATCCTTTCGCCGAAAAGCATTTTAAAAAGCTGACTTGTTGGCTGGATTCACAACGAGTGTAGCTTTAATTCAGTTAATTCATTGAGTTTTAACGAGTGCTATTAGCATTTGGCGTAGCGCATTTGCATTTCCAGATGTCTAGATGGGACGCCTGCGTGTCGGGTGGAGTTAAGAGGTTAACTAAGTCCGTTAAGAACACATTCTTATTTTCAATGATGGCCTAGGAACAGTTGGTTGACTGCCTCGTTCAGGGGCAGAACAATAGATTTTTACCTTGTTAGCTCTGGGGATTCAATCTTGCAACCTTGCAGTTAACTAGTCCAACACTAACCACCTGATTACATTGCACTCTACGAGGAGCCTGCCTGTTACGCGAATGCAGTAGAAGCCAGGGTAAGTTGCTAGCTAGCATAAAAACAATCTGTTACGAATCCCTTTTGGCCCGACAGTCTAGGGGAGATGGTAACGAGACCCGTAACATAACTCATGCAAATAATAGTGCAAAAGTAAAAGTGAGAACGAAATAACCAAAGACAACTAAATTACCGTCAAACACATGGTTTATTAGAAAACACGGTAATGGGGGGGGGGGGGGGGCAGGAAAAGGGGCTGAGCTGGACCCAAGGAAAGAAACAATGAGCATCCAAAACACCCTTAACCTCTTAAGTCGACCCTCTACTTTTTTGAACATTCTGTTAAAAATCGCGCAACATTTCAGCGCCCTGCTACTCATGCCAGGAATATAGTATATGCATTTGCTTAGTCTGTGTGGATAGAAAACACTCAGACGTTTATAAAACTGGTTAAATCACTGCTGTGGCTTTACCAGAACGGCATTTACATCGAAAAGCACAGGAAAAACTGATCACTGAAAATGGGGAAAATATATCCATGCGCTACTTGAACCCATTGATAAAGGTGAACCACAATTAATTGACTGAGGTTGCAGTACCTACAGCTTCCACAGGGTGTCTAGAGTCTTGTCATTTCCCTTCGAGTTTTTTCTTGGTCAAACACATACAGGACACCGTATCTCCTCAGGTCTAGGACCGGATATTTTGGTTGAGTTTCTAGCCGGACATTTTTCCAGACGGACAGCTAATGATCTTTACATCGCCTCCTGATGAATTTTATTGCTTATTAACGTTTACTAATACCTAAAGTTGCATTACAAACGTATTTCGAAGTGTTTTGTGAAAGTTTATCGTCGACTTTTTGAATTTAAAAAAATGACGTTACGTTTTGAAACTGTTTTTTTGTTTATCACACAGTCTACATATAACGATATCTAGGCTTTATATGGACCGATTTAATCGAAATAAAGACCCAAATAGTGTTTGGGACATCTAGGAGTGCCAACAAAGAAGATGGTGAAAGGTAATGAATGTTTTCTATTTTATTGTGCGGTTTGTGTAACGCCGAAATGCTAATTATTTTGTTTACGTCCCCTGCGGGTCTTTTGGGGTGTTACATGCTATCAGATAATAGCTTCTCATGCTTTCGCCGAAAAGCATTTTAAAAATCTGACTTGTTGCCTGGATTCACAACGAGTGTAGCTTTAATTCGATACCCTGCATGTGTATTTTAATGAACTTTTGAGTTTTAACTAATACTATTAGCATTTAGCGTAGCGCATTTGCATTTCCAGAGCTCTAGTTGGGACGCAAGCGTCCCGAGTAGAAGCAAGAGGTTAACTACACTCTGCGGAATCGATATAGAATAATGGTCAGCCAAGGTCATTAACTTCTTGCGTCGAGCCAACCCGGATCCGGGATCATGACTACAAGCCATTACCATATCGCAACGTTAACTATTCATGAAAATCGCAAATGAAATCAATATGCTAGCTCTCATGCTTAGCCTTTTGTTAACACTGTCATCTCAGATTTTCAGAAATATGCTTCTCTACCATAGCAAAACTAGCATTTAGCATCACCAGGCAACATTTTCACAAAAACATTCAATAAATCATTTACCTTTGAAGAACTTTGGATGTTTTCAATGAGGAGACTCAGATAGCAAATGTTCCGTTTTTCCTGAAAGATTTTTTGTGCAGGAGAAATCGGTCCATTTGGTGCGTCACGTTTGGCTACCAAAAAAACCCAGAAAATTCAGTTATCCAAACGCCAAACTTTTTTCCAAATTAACTCCATAATATCGACTGAAACATGGCAAACGTTGTTTAGAACCAATCCTCAAGGTGTTTTTCACATATCTCTTCAATGATGTATTGTTCCTGGAAGTGTGGTTCTCCCTCTGTTATCGCATGGTAAAATGATTGCCACTGGGAATTACGCACCAACTTAGACAAAGGACACCGGACGGACCCCTGGCAAATGTAGTCTCTTATGGCCAATCTTCCAATGATATGCCTACAAATACGTCACAATGCTGCAGACATCTTGGACGAATGGCAGAGAGCATAAGCTCGTTCACAGCCATATAAGGAGACGATAGTAAAACAGAGCTTCAGAAATTCAGCTCATTTCCTGTTTGAGGTTACACCTTGGTTTCGCCTGTAGCATCATTTCTGGGGCACTCACAGATAATATCTTTGCAGTTTTGAAAACGTCAGTGTTTTTTCTTTCCAAAGCTGCCAATTATATGCATAGTCGAGCATCTTTTCGTGACAAAATATTGCGCTTAAAACGGGCACGTTTTTATCCAATAATGACATAGCGCCCCCATAGGTTGAAGAGGTTAAAACCTCTTAGAACTCCCCATCCCGGATCTGGGATCGTGACTACGGCTCAAGCTCATTACCATAACGCACAATGCAAAAAAAATATTCCTCGAAATATTTAACCTCCACACATTAACAAGTCCAATAGCTCAAATGAAAGATAAACATCTTGTTAATCTACCCAGCAAGTCAGATTTCTAAAATGTTTTACGGCGAAAACATAGCACATACTTATATTAGATCACCGAAACAAAAGACAAGCGGCGGCCATTTTGTCCCAGAAAAAATAAAATTTAAAAGTAGGATTAAAAAATAAATAATTCACTAACCTTTTGAAAATCTTCATCAGATGACAGTAATATTACATGTTACACAGTACATTTTTTTTTTCAATAATATGCCATTTATATCCATAAATCTCGGTTTACAATGACGACATTTCAAAAAAATGCTACTCAAATGTCCGGAGAAATGATGATAGCTCCGACAGATGTCAGATAACAAGCAATAAACATGACTAAATATACATGTTCTACATATATTTACAAAGATACACTTCTTCTTAACCTCATAGTCCGGCCTATCCCGCATGCGGTATCGTTACTACAGCCTCAAAAGCTCATTACCATAACGCAACGTTAGCGATTTCTAAAAATCGCAAATGAAATGAAATAAATATGCCTGCTCTCAAGCTTATCCTTTTCTTAACAATCCTGTCTCAGATTTTCAAAATATGCTTTTGAACCAGAGAAAATCAATAATTTGTGTAAGAGTGGTGATAGCAAGCTTAGCATTTAGCGTTAGCATTTAGCACGCAACATATTCACAAAAACCAGCCAAGGAATCAAATAAAATAATTTACCTTTGAAGAACTTCAGATGTTTCAATGAGGAGACTCTCAGTTACATAGCAGATGTCCAGTTTTTCCTGAAAGATTCTTGTGTAGGACACATCGTTCCGTTTTGTTACTATGCATTTGGCTACCGAAACTAACCGAAAATTCAGTCACCTACACGTCAAACTTTTTTCTGAAATAACTCCATAATATCGACTGAAACATGGAAAACGTTGTTTGAATCAATCCTGAAGGTGGTTTGGCATATATCTCTCCATTGAAAGCCCAGTCCTTGAAGCAAGCTTTGTTCTCTGATTCGAATGGAAAAATACTGGGACCTGACTTTTGCGCACCAATTGCCACGCAGACACCAAGCGGGACACTTGGCAATTGTAGTCTCTTATGGTCAATCTTCCAATGATATGCCTACAAATACGTCACAATGCTGCAGAGACCTTGGGGAAACAAGATAAAGTGTCCGTTCATTCCTGTCGCATTCACAGCCATATAAGGAGATCATGGAAAACGTAGCCTCAGAAATCCTCATTTCCTGGTTCATTTCTTGGTCGGTCAAACATCTTGGTTTTGCCCGAAGCATTTGTTCTAGGGGACTCACAGTGAAAATCTTTGCAGTTCTGGAAACGTAAGAGTGTCTTCTTTCCAAAACTATCAATTCCAAGCATATTCGAGCATCTTTTCGTGACAAAATATTGCGCTTAAAACGGGCACGTCTTTTTATCCAAAAATGAAATACTGCCCCTATAGGACTAACAGGTTAATGCAACCGCTGTATTACATTTATTTTTAACGTTACAGACATCGTTCACTGGGCTATACAATGAGACGGCGCTCAGATATTAGCAGTATGTCTCCTCTACGTTTGGAGTCCACAGAAACCCAAAATAACCACATAAATATTCCCTTTGATGTTCTTCCATCAGAAGACGTAGAAGGAGTCATACTTACCTAATACATCGTTTGGTTTCACGTTGTGTCCCTGTATTAGCATATGCTAACAGCTTCAGCTGAAATGCATCAAAAATGACTTCTGGTCCAGCAATCTTGCGCATCAAAACTTCCAATTTACATATTATATGTCGACTAAACTGGTCAAACGATGTGCAAAATCGAGCTTTATGATGTTTTTAGCATGTAGAACAAAGAACAGCGCTAACAGACAAACCGGCTTCAAATGCTGGATCATGGAAAAGTGTACTCCAAATCGGCCGCGCGCAATAGAGTGCATGTTTTTCAGAGGGACACGAGCAATTTCGACCGCCAAACGTGTAGGGCTCGTGGGATTCTCACAATGAACGTGCCATTTGAAAGCAGGCATCGCGCTGAATAGATAGACTGTTCCTGGATCGGTAGCTGCCTGGGAAGGGTGGGGGCGATGACGTCAAAGTTGACCCAACTTTTCTCTTCACAAGAGAGAGTTTGGGAGAACGGCTGCCCTGAGTTCTGCTTTACATACAAACATAATTTAAACGGTTTTAGAAACTTTAGAGTTTTCTATTCAATAATAATTTTTATATGCATACATTAGCAATTTAGGGAAAAAATATTTTCAGTTTACTATGGGCACGCACTTTCTCCAACGGGGGTAGTATAGAGCCCTAGGCTTCAGTGGATAAACCAGCCTTTAGCCTTGAAAACTTTAGTTGTACACTACTGTACTCACTGTTTAGCACATGGCCATAAAGAGATGAGTGGGTCTAAGGCTTAACTTCTCTAGGGTAGGGGGTAGCATTTGGAATTTTGGATGAAAAGCGTGCCCAAATTAAACTGCCTTCTACTCAGACACAGAAGATAGGATATGCATATAATTGGTAGATGTGGGTAGAAAACATTCTAAAGTTTCCAAAACTGTTACAATAGTGTCTGTGAGTATAACAGAACTGATTTGGCAGGCTGAAAACCTGAGAAAAATCCATTCGGGAAGTAGGATTTTTTGTTGTTGTAGTTCTATTCAATGCCATTACAGTATCCATTGATTTAGGAGACAAATTGCAGTTCCTATGCCTTCCACTAGACGTCAACAGTCTTTAGAAATTGTTTATATTGGGTAAATGAATGTCTTCTGAGTGCAACCATGTCAAGATCAGCAAAGGTAAGGGATTAATTTTCTCTATTTCTAACTTGTGTAACTCTTCTACTTGGCTGGTTACTGTTTGTAATGATATGTCTGCCTGCATATATTCTCAAATAATCGTAAGGCATGCTTTCGCCGTAAAGCATTTTTGAAATCTGACAGTGGTTGGATTCACAAGAAGTTCATCTTTAAACCTATGTAAAATAGTTGTATCTTTTCCTAATTTTTATAATGAGTATTTCTGTATTTGAATTTGGCGCTCTGCAATCTCACTGGATGTTGGCCAGATGGGACGCTAGCATCCCACATACCCTAGAGAGGTTAAGAGGGTGTGAATGATGCTGAATTGGTGTAGACAACTCTCAAGTAGGTGTCCAAAAATATTCAAGGGCCATTTTCTCAAAAGTTGATCTACTTTCAAAGCATAATTACTTTCCCATTGTTCATGTAGTGTACGATATGCCATTTTCTAGCTCTCTACCTTTATCCATTTAAAATGTTGCTACATGAGACCGAATTGAGCCGGTTGGTCTCATATATTTCCAAAACACTATAAGCACCAATTTTTTGTTTTTTTTTCATCTGAAATGATTGCTTATGAGTACCTTCATGTGTGTAAAATATTACTGTTTTTTTGTTCATATATTGTAGTTGTGTATGAAAATGTTGCTAAATGCTATATATCCATTGTTTAGCTGGAATGTAATGTTTATGTCCTGTATATGGTTCTCACCTAGCCTCATGCACTTCCTGTAAGTCACTCTGGATAAGCGCATCTGCTAAATTACAAAAAAAATATAAATGTTTTACAAACAGATGTCATATCACCATATAGAATTATTATTACAAAATATAAAAAATATTGATGTCACAAATGTATCATTTGTACAGTTCTTTATTAAACATGTAGTTATACATTACTGTAAAACTAACAGTACTAATTATTTCTCTGAGAGGAAAGGTGAATATATAGCATTTTGCAAAAAAAAAAATGTGTCTCTGAAACAAATATGTCTATCATTGAACAACCCCATGCCGTGATTAGATAGTGAAAAAAACAGATATCTTTCATAATGTCTTCAAACAATATCTAATTTACCAACATTTCTGAAAATGGATATAGCGTTTTGGAATCAAACTCTTCATATCTCATCAAATTGTGTATGTCTTATTTCCCAAGACCACAGGATGAGTCACTGAAAGCAGGCAGATTGCGTTGTGTCCTTTTCAGGGCTCCTGGTTGTTCCACTAGGGATTTTTACTCTCATCTGACCTCACAAAGGGTTGAGTCCAACTGTTATTTGTGCAAATGCAAAAGGTATAGCACATGCTAGCATGTGTATGCCTGTGTGTTTGAAAGTGCTTGGTGTTAAGTACGACAGAGAAGAGGCCATGGGATTATGGACAAGGTTAGAGAGATGTCACAGAGAGGGTGTATAGTGCTGTCTGGGGCTTTAATATCTTATGTCAGCCTGATCACTGAAAACTGGAAGGACAGACACATACACACACTCACAAACGGATGGATACACACAAACACACACAATACTGCCAGACATTCCATTTCAATCATGGAATGAAGCTTAGACTGCTAAACACAGATAATCCACCAGAAGCCCAATCATTCACAGCAAACCGGCAGACAAATAATGGGGATATGATAAACATATTGGTCATTATTTATTCATCCATTCTGAAGTGGTAGAATTACCATCGATATGAAGAGAGTAAAATCAAGTTTTTCACCTCTCTGTAATGTGTTCTCTGAGTCCAGAGATGGACATGCATCCTGATTAACTGACAACTTTTGACAGACCTGAGACACATTTAAAACAGTAACATATATGGGGAAGGATGGTCAAAATAGAATAATTCACAAACACATCATTCATTTTTGCTAATTATTTGAGGGAAACTTGGTATCCTGTGTTTTTGATTGAACACAAAAATAAAAATCCAAACTTTCAACATGAATTTGCAAGCATTTTAGAGAGCTGTGATGTTTAGAACATTTTGTCTGAGGTGACAGTGCAACAATCTGCTCCATCACTGTGATCCACTGAGTACTGTCTGAAAGCTCATGCCAGGTGATCTGTGATCCACCAGTGTTGTCTGTTTCCAAGCCCATGCCAGGTCAGGTTATCAGCTTCAGGAGACCTCAATCAACCCCCTGCCAATTACCCATGTAGGAAGTTACCCTGGGTCACCCAGACGCAGACGGACAGAAATCAACTAAAAGGTCTCTGAGTGTGTCTGGCTAACCTCAAAGGCTTGCAGGCATTAGTCACACCAGGTGAGCGGATAGAGGAGAACAGAGGGAACACAGGCAGGAGTGCCACAGAGGGAGGGGTAAGGAGAGTACCAAGTGGTAGGCTGGACTAGTGTCTGACTAAGAAACAGTCTGCAAGTGATTTCTCGCTCTCTCTGTCAGTCTTGAATGTGTAGCACAAAAGATACGTCAAATGTCATGGTATTTGAAATGAAAAGTAATGATAACCTGATTTGTCATTGTTGATAGAGTGAGGTCTAATGTTGAATTGATTCTGATTTTTCACAGGGCAATACCAGTGAAACTGTCAATGCTCCTCAAATTACTGTAGCCCATGCTGTACTGTACATTCAGGGGAGCCATTTATGGATGATGTTTGTTGGCATTTCCCTTGTGTTGGGAGGTTTCCCTCTAATCACCCTGTCTTCTTCAATTCAGGTCCAGTCATGCACTTGATATCCACCCTCTGACAAGCACTGTTTATAATGGCAGCAGCCAGTGGCCGCACCAGTGTGGGCTGGACTCACAGAGCAAACCCAATAGAGATAAGTCCCATTAATTAAACAATTATGTTTGGCCAGGCACTCATCTACAGTCAGGTCCATAATTATTATCCAAAAAGACTACTACAAATACTCAGCTATACTGTATGCTAAAAATTCAATCTGGAAATTATATTACTGTATACTAATACAATTGCTCAGAGAAGAGATTTTGTTTAACAAGTCATCTTATTTTCTCAAAAAGATATGGGTAGATATTATTGGTACCCCTGTTTTCAATACATCTTGTGAAGATAAGTCTTTAAAAAATATTTTATCAGATTGAAGAACACATTGGGAGGGATTTTCGACCATTCCTCATTAAAGAATCTTTCCAGATCATTGATATCATTTGTCTGTGCTTATTGACTGCTATCTTCAATTCAAACCACAGGTTTTCAATGGGGTTCAAGTCTGGAGACTGAGATGTGGAGAATGTAGATTTTTTGATTATTGTTTAGGATTTTGATGTTTGCTTGGGTTCTTGTCTTGCTGGAAGATCCACTTGTGGCCAAGTTTCAGTCTCCCAGTACCAGGTTGTTGGCACAATTGTCCTGGTACTGGGTAAAGCTCATGATGCCATTGACTTTAACAAGGGCCCCGGGACCAGTGGAAGCAACATAGCCCAATAACAAACATCCACCACCTCACTTTTAAAGAATCCACAAAGAAATGATTGGCCACAAAAATCAACATTAAGCAATGGCCATCGCAGTCTCCATTAAAAACCTATGGGTTGAACTGAAGAGGGTAGTCCATAAGCACAGACGATGGATATCAAGGATCGAGAACGATTCTGTATGGAGGAATGGTCTCAGATCCCTCCCAATGTGTTCTTAAATCTTGTGAAACATTTCAGTCCAGGTGCCATTATCCTTGCAAGGTGAGGTATTAAAAGGTGTTGAAAACAGGGGTGCCAATCAGTTTGAGCCCTATCTTTGAGAGAAAAAAATATTACTTGTTAAAACAAATCTTTCTCTGAGCAATTGTATTAGTATAAAATAATATATATTTCCTTAATTGTTTTTATTTAACATAGCTCAGTATATGTATTTTTAAAAATTGTATACAGTCATTTTTGTTCTTCTTTATCAAGGGTGTCAATAATTTTGGACCTGACTGCATACACTTCTGACTACTGACCTTTGGAAAGTTTGACAACAGGAGCTTGCTCTTTAATAATTGTTTACTACCTCAAAAGGTATTATGCCAGGATGAACCCTCACATCCTCCAGCCGGGTGGAATTATGACTTGCACCGCAGCATATGTGGCCCGGCGTGCTCACACCATGCACCCTGCCACCCGACACCCACTACCAACACTCCTAAACATCATTTTCAGATCGTACCACTGAGAATACATATTCAGGGCCAGGCCAACGCGACGCTTCTGTGTATAACTTAATTAAAAGTTAAGCCTAAGGAGAGCTTTTTAAGAGAAAATATATAAATAAATAAAACTCCTGTTGTCCGCAATTAAATCAATTTCACTGTTTCCGATCCATCATCAGCAAAGTGCTGTGACTGAAAACAAATCAGTGCATCAGCAACCAAAGCAACGAGCTAGCTCATCGATGGTAATTACAAAATTTAAATCAAGCAAAAGCCATGGCAATGTGGTGTTTTGCTTTAACTGTGTAATGGCAGTTATTTTCCAACTAGGGAGTGGTTCTAATTTGTTTGCTTGATTGATTTATTCTTAAGGTAAATGCTCTAATAGGTGGAGAGGCATGAGTAAATGAACAATGTTTTCTAATGGAGGGAATCATTAGACTTTACCTGCTGTGTCTCTACCAACACTGTCAGCCCGTGTGTAGGCTGTGTGTTGGTGGCTATACAGATGAAACCATTATGGCTTTTGTGGACAATGACACACAGCTAGTCTCAGTCCAAAACAAATATGCTTTATTCTTTCGGTTTCACATGTGGACTCTAACCTGGATGAGACTGATTAATTACTTGTATCAAAGGTCATCGCATGAGTGATGCATGGGTCAGTAACATTTAGAATCATAAAGACCCACACGTGTTTCAAATGTACCTATACCCGCTTTATCCCCCCCCAAAAAAAATCTGCCTGAAACTGCTGTGTTTAATTGTTATGCTTGCCGTATCAGATCTACCTCTCTACTAATTTAATAAGCCATGTTTCTGACCTCTCAACCTCTGTTTTGACAATTTCTCCTCCGCTGTTTTATGCCCTGTGCATCTCTCAGCAGACACCCACAGACTGACAGAATGTTCTGCATCGCTGCTGTAAACAGTTTTGGTTCTGCATTACAGATGGATGATGAACTAAGACATGAAAGCTTCCTCTCATTCCTCTGGTGATTATTCTTCCCCAGTAGGTACGTAGATGCATCTGTATTCCACACCGTTGTCCTCTCCAGGCATAAGTAATCACAGTAATAACGTTGGTAGTAAAATGATGCGTTTGTTCTCAATGGGAAAAAATAAAACATTCACTGTTCACTTCAAACATCAGGAAGCATTAAATCATCCTCTCTCCCACAGACTATGCTAGGTGTAGAATACAAAAGAAGGTAGGTTCTTTCATCTGAAGATTATACAGGAGTGTGCACGTGCATGGGAGTGTGTCTGTGTGTGTGCTCAAACAGCCTTATTTAGAGAAGTGGTCCATTCCAGAACAGCATGCAACTCATCTCCAAAACCCTAGCGCTTTACCGGAGTCCCCCCATTAGACTGGGGTGCAATGCAGGTCTATTCTACCTGTCCATAAGGGAGAGGAATACTTCTATGTAAAACATGTACCTTGACTTTGAGGATCTGAAAACCACAAATTATTAGCTAGGAGACACACATGTCAAAGAGTGTATTTTAGTTAAGTCCTCACACTGACAGACAGTTAGGCAGGCGTTCATGACACACGCACACCAGGGACTGACTCATATTACAAGTATTCCGTGGCAATCCAGTCATTACCTTTGATATGCCCTGAAGACAACGGGTGACCTCACAGTAAGTGAAATGTTATTTTAACTCCTGAGAGAAAGTTGTCTGACTCTGGATGACATTCACCCCACCATTCTCCCCAAACCCCAAACGTATATCCATGTGGAAGTTACGTCCCTTTCAAATGGACAACTTTGCTTGAATATTGAAAAGAGAACCCAACTGGTGAACCAAGAATAAATTATTAAATCTAATTTCAGAAATAGTCAGTAAGTTTCCACCTTATTTCAATGCATTCCCTGTCTTGGGTTACAGACAATAAATATTTTTTGTAAAACTGAGAAGAGGGAAAGGTGGTTGACTGAAGAGAGGCTGTCTGTTATTGCAGCTTCCCCTGTGAATCAGCAGGTGTGATATCTGACATGACAGGGTTCGCACGGAAGAGACAAGTGTTGTGCCGGCTGGTCACTTAGGACCCACAGATGTGTGACACCATCCTGTCAGTCTGGGATGGAGTGTGGATTGAGCCATGACACACCGGTGTCACATCTAGTCCATCGCCACAATGACTAAATGACTGATCCCTGTCTCTCAACTGTTTCTAGCTAGCCACTCCCTGACTTAGCACTGTGTCATGACTGTCCTGTGAAGATCCAAATAGGTCCAATCAGCTTTGTAATAAATAAACTTCAACCAGATCTCCTCTCACCCGCAGAGGGAGGAGAAGGGAACTGGTGGGGGTTGACAGCTCACACCCTGTTGTAAATCCAGGAGAGAGCATTCAGCATCTCCCTCTCCAAATTCACCCAAGGAATGTGCCTTTGTTTCAACACACTTTTCCCACTGAAACTCTAACACGTTCTTAAGCGAACTATTGGAACAATATTTCTAACATAGAAATGTGGGGAATGGGCAGAGTTGACCTAAAAGAACACTAATGTCATACTCACCTCCTGGACAATCACTGGTACGACTGATTAGCTGTCCTAAGTGAAGAGAAGAAAGCGATTTTAAGTGGGACCATTCTAATACTCTTGTCAAACCCTTCCATTCCGCTACTCTCATCACCCCACTGGGAACCATCGACAAGGCTGGCTAGCCTATCTTCAAAGAAGCATCTTCCGCAGAGAATAGAAGGAGAATAAACTTGTAGTTCTGTTCAGGACTACACGACAAGTCAACGGATACTGGGCAACTGCAGAGGAGAACAGTAGAAGATGGGTGGGGACCCCTTTTGGACAATCAGAGCTTTACAAGTGTATTGCGAAAAAGGCCCAGTTTGGAGAGATACACAGCAAACTAAGGCATTTCCTCGTAAATACGTTAATGATTTCTTACTCCAAGCAGGCAAGTGGGAGTAGTTTCTAAATGTGCCAACGTTAAGTTTCTCTCTCTTGCCCTCTCCATGTACTTTGTAACAAGCAGCCATATTGTTGTCAGTCCACTATGGACCTGTTTCTAATGTATTAAGTGTGTATGTTTATCCTGTGTTACCATTTGGTTAGCTAGTCAATAAATAATCCAATTTGTGTAGTACTGAATCATAAGGCTCCGTTTTTTGTTTTTTTGTGCAGGTAATATAATCAAGAGTACAAGGACAGAAAAGTATGCACACCGTCAAGTTCAGATAAAGACAGGTAAAGTTTGAATCCATGCAACACAATCTCACACAGCTCCCTCCTTTTAAGGTGTGACACCACACATAAATCTTACACCCCCCAAAATATAGTTGATCAATACCTGTCAGAAAAACAACAGAGCTTTAAAGATGAGAGTGGAGATGACACCCCATGTTACACTGTGATAAGGAAGCATTGAGGGCCTTACTATCAGTTAAGCCAGTTTTTTTAAGTCTCTGGTGCTGTCTCTTCTTAGTTAATCTCTCTGATTGGACGCATCTCGGGAGGATGAGGATATAAGAAGCCCATCTGGGAGCATTGATTGGGCAGCTGGTTTCCGGGAAGATGTGGAGGAGATTGACATCTTGCTGGCCAGTCTGCCAAGCCCCTGTTGTGAGGTGAAGGCTTCTTAACTGGCCCTCTGAGCCCTCTGTCACGATTAGAAAGTGCAGGCTGATAACTAACCATGAAATAGTCCTAAACAGGGAGCTGAGGGAGGCAGTGGACAAATTGAGATTTGATCAATGTAAATACAACCATAGGGTATGTATGGCACAGAGAATATTAGAGTTCCAGTAACTGGCCTAATTCCATAAGGGTGCAAATGTATCACCACCATTCCAACCATGACTCATTGTTTTCTAATCGTCGCCATGACATCCAGTATGTATTTAACGTTCTAATATAATTAGCATAACAGTTGCCACGAGTCCCTGAAGGATTAAGTGTTGAGCTTTATTTCATCTTCAAAGCCACACAGTATCTGCCCATCTTTATGGTTTAGAGAGCCCGGTTAATATCAAAGGCATATTCAGTAAAATCAACTGAAAAACCTGTTCTATAAATTTAGCGACATCACAGAACCCAAACACCTAGAGAATGGCTTAGCTAACTGCTAACCATGTGTGTGTGCATGCATGTGTGTGAGTCATGGGTTGTGTGGGAGAGAGCTCAGTTTATCCAACACCAAAGGGTCCAGCTGGAGAGGGTGAAAGGAACACTGTGATGATGCTGACCTCTGACATTTTAGTCCATATTGAACCATCCTGCTCTCTTTCTCTCTGCCTGCAAGTGACATAGCCCTGGGAAGCAGTAACCTTTAAGAGCATCTGCTTTGACAAACCCTGAAACTGGCGTGGTGCTCCCAGCCCTGGCATGGCCCGGCAGGCTGGCAGAGCAGAACAGCCTTGAGTGTCCGTGCCCTCTGCCCTCTGGTTGGACTTTGACCTGGCACCCTACTCTCTACTTGGCTCTGGCCCATTAATCAGTGCCTTCAGCCTGGCCTTGAAAGAACACCCTGCTAATGAGTCTGCAGGGCTACACATGTTGTGGATCTGTTGCCCGCCGCAGCCCATTGTTATGCAAACAGATTGGTTTAAGCTGCACAAAGCATTGGTTTAATTGCATAGAGTTAAGTGGCTAAGGGAGGCCTCTGCAGTAGAGAATCCTTTTGCAAATAGGATGATTGTCCGTGTGGCTGTGTGCGTACGTTCATGCATGTGTATGTGTGTGTGAGGCCGGAGATGTCTGGAGCCAGCACAGTGGACAGTTAATTCAGTGAGGAGAAGAATCAGAGAGATGAGAGGCTGATCGCATTGGGCAGCCCAGGGATTGGTTTTGGCTTAGGAGTAGAACAAATGGCTGTGCAGTTCAGTGCCTGTGTGCCAAAGCCCTAAAATAGACATGGCTCAGTGGAAATCTAATTTCAATAAACACCCTGAGTGGCGTGTCTTGTCTCTTGTTTTAATGAAATTCTCTGAATTATTTGGCCACGTTATAATGGTATAACAGGAAGCTGTTACAACAGCTGTTACTGGTGCACATAACAATGTCAACATGGTGAATTCTATTGACTGCTAGATCACCTTGAAGATGCTTTAAAAGCTGAGGCAGCACAGCATATCCTCAATGATTGTCTCAAAACGGTTCTTAGAATTGTTTTCTATATGTCAATTGATCTCTCTTATTAACCAATATGATACTACTGTTGGTGGTTAGACAAAGCTCTTGTTACATACTGTAGGCTATAGTCTATTGGCCAAATTATGCCAGATGACTGGAGGATAGTAATAAACTCACTAAACTATGCCCTTCATTGTGTCCACACAGGCCTATTTTAGTGTTTAGACACCAATCATTATGATGATGTTATGATCAGATGAATGATCTGCCATTATTCCTGCTGCATCTCTTTCCCAGTGGCATTTTCAGTGCTTCTCAGTGGTGGTTAACCAGCCAACAGGCTACATTGATAACCATGCTGGGCTCCCAGGGATTGGGTACTTAGATTCAGAGACTGTCTGGCCACACCGGATTCATCACCAAACCACTCGACCGGGACAGCCAGGGGTGAAGGTTTGTATCAAATCTATGGTCAGTACCGGCTGGTTCTGGCTGTTCCTAGTGCTTGTCAGGAACAGCTAAGAGGCATGGCCTGACCGATGTCGCCGTGGCACTGTGTCTGCCTGCCTACCAGTGTGGACCAGGCAGTTTGCAGAGACACATAGCCTGCTGCACAAACAAAAGGCTGGGAGACATATTAGGATTAAACGCACCATTAATTCCTATGATATTGAATATTTCTCTCTTACTGCAAAAGCACACACAAAGGATAAAAATATGTAAGCCACCATACTCATTCCCTACATTGACAAGCAAATAACATGACCTCATTAGCTATATCCAAATGTATAGTTTTTTTCTGTTTCTACTGAGGGGCCAAATGAGAATGGCGTTAAATCCCAATATGGTAGAACCAAAACAAAAATGCCAGTACTTCATGGCAGTGACTTGTAACATTTGTTTGCCCTTTTTTATAAAATGTCTTCAAAGGCTTGTGACGCCGGCGTTCTGAAGCTGTTCCTATATATCGTTTTAAAAAATCCTTTATTTTTTATCCCCTTTAATGTGTGTGTACACAGACAGGGAAACATTTTCAGAAATTAGCTTCAAAGGATTGAAGAAATTATAAAAGAGATTGGTGTGTTTTTTCAACATCTACTAATTTTAACAACCCTTGAAGTATCAAATAAATATATACATATATATTTATGTGTTCAAATAAATATATATTTGTGTGTGTGTGAACTGTTTTAGGAAACTAGACATATGTCGCAAGTCACGAATTCACAGGAGAGCCATTAACCTGTTGCCTCTACTTGGGACGCTTGCGTCCCAACTAGAGCTCTGGAAATGCAAATGCGCTACGCTAAATGCTAATAGTATTAGTTAAAACTCAAAAGTTCATTAAAATACACATGCAGGGTATCAAGTTAAAGCTACACTCGTTGTGAATCCAGGCAACAAGTCCGATTTTTAAAATGCTTTTCGGCGACAGCATGAGAAGCTATTATCTGATAGCATGCACCAATACACTACAACACAAAAGCACAGCAGGGGACGTAAACAAAATAATTAGCATTTCGGCGTTACACAAACCGCACAATAAAATAGAAAACAGTCATTACCTTTCACCATCTTCTTTGTTGGCACTCCTAGATGTCCCATAAACACTATTGGGTCTTTATTTCGATTAAATCGGGCCATATAAAGCCAAGATATCGTTATATGTAGACTGTGTGATAAACAAAAAAAACATGTAAATATCATTAGCTGTCGTCTTGGAAAAAATTTCAGGAAAGAGCTCTTCCGGAATGATCTGGGCGGAGACCGGAGGTAAGCGGTGCCCCTCTTTCGGTTCAACCAAGAATCAAAGATGATTAAATTCACAAGATACTCGACAACATGGGGATGCTGTGGGAGTTGAATGCTCGGTCTTATCTAATTCGGCTCACTGTTAACAATTGCTGGAAGTGGCGCAAGGATATTTATTTCCATTTTCTGTGATCAGGTTTTCCTGCGCTTTCCGATGTAACGCACGTTATGTAATAGCCACAGTCGTGATTTAACCAGTTTTAAAAACGTCCGAGGGTTTCCTATCCACACATTCTAACCATATGAACGTACTATATTCCTGGCATGAGTAGCAGGGCGCTGAAATGTTGCGCGATTTTTAACAAAATGTTCAAAAAAGTAGAGGGTCGACTGAAGAGGTTAAGCCTAGCATTCAGCAGGCAACATTTTCACAAAAACAAGAAAAGGATTAAAATAAAATCATTTACTTTTGAAGAACTTCAGATGTTTTCAATGAGGAGACTCTCAGTTATATAGCAAATGTTCAGTTTTTCCAAAAATATTATTTGTGTAGGAGAAAAATCATGTTTGGCTAAGAAAAACTCCGAAAATTCAGTCATTACAACTGCCGAACTTTTTTTCCAAATTAACTCCATAATATCGACAGAAACATGGCAAACGTAGTTTAGAATCAATCCTCAAGGTGTTTTTCACATATCTATTTGATGATATCATTCGTGGAAGTTTGGTTTCTCCTCTGGTCCATGTGGTTCAAATGGAAAGATGCACGCAGCTGGAGATTACGCACTAATTTCGATGGAGGAAACCAAGCGGATACCTGGTAAATGTAGTCTATGGTCAATCTTCCAACGATATGCCTACAAATACGTCAACAACAGCTAACTAACTAACCAAAAATACAGTGGTTGGTCCGCCAAGTTCTAACTAGTGTATTTAACCAAGTTTACCTACGGGTAGTGTATGCCCATGGGCGACTTGTCTTGGTTTCCCCTTTTCCCACCAGCAAACAAACAAACACCATAACCAAAACAATACTCACAGGTGATGACAAAGTGCTATGGAGGTGCTCAAACAAAAAAGAGAGGTCAATACACAAAGAGAGCGTGAACCACAGAGACCTACAGACATGGCATTTACAGAGCGATTGAGCTCTAGAGCAAACAACTGACAGGGTTTTTAAACCAAGGGAAAGGAACTGTGATTGGGTAGGAAACAGGAGGAGGTGTGTCTTCTGATTGATGATTGATTGGGGAGTGATGATTTTCACCTGGAGGGGAGAAGGAGAGAAAAGAACACAGGATACACACCTACACACACACACACAGGATACACACACAGGATACTGGTATCCGTAACACTGGTTCTCTAGTAAATTGGTAGGAATGTCTCATCCTATATTCAAGAATGGCCTTTTTCCCTTTTTTCAGTTTACACCTGCTCATTTTCGGTTGTTAGAAAAGGAAATAATCTCCAAAATATCATTATTTTTTCAACAAGCCTTAGAAAGTTGATTGCAATTTCAGTTTAATCCACCTGAAAAGACAGAACAAATAATAAACACATATTGTGGTTAATCTCAAATATAGGAATTTGATTAAAAAAAACGTATTTTTCAAAGAAAAAAGGAAAGAAAAAGACTGGTGGAGCTATGTCACACATGCCGCTAACACAGGAAATTGGAAATGTCTGCTCTACCCAAAATTACAACCAACTAATTGCAGTATTAACACAAAAATGGAAGAGGCAAGGAGAAGGGGGGAAAAGTAAGGAACTTATGTCGGCCCTGTGTAAATGGTTAAAGAAAAATGTGATAAATAAAAAGATACACCAATTTAATTTAAGGAACAAAAAACTGACAGCTGTGCCAGAAATGTGCAAATAGTTGGGAAGAGCTTTTCGATGTACCCATTCCATGGCACATCGTTTATGAATTGATACGCAAAACAACGCAGGATTCAAAACATCAAATATTTCGATTTAAATTACTATTCAAAATTCATGCAACCAATAGAATGTTATATATATGGGGGAAACAATCTTCCCAGCTCTGCAGATTTTGCTCTGAGGAGGCAGAGTCATTAGATAATTTATTTTGGTATTGTCCATATGTTCATTTTTGGTCACAGGTACAGGAATGGCTGAAGAATTGCATCATTTGCCTAGAACTAAAGGTGCAGATAGCAATACTGGGTGATTTGAAAAGCCATAGTCAATCAATCAATAATATAATAATTATTTTAGCAAAAATGGTGTTGAGCGATAGATGGGAGGGGTTGAATGGAGCTGAAGGGTGGGAATATTTACAAGATAATCAATGTAAAACATACAGGGTCTGTAAAATGTATATAGGTTCAGAAATGTTGCCGAAATAGCACATTTACAAATAGAAATCAAACTGGATGGACATCAGAAATAGAGGAAGGACTAAAAACAAATACAATATAACTATTGTAAAGTAGATTGTGTCTAAGATGTATAAACTGAAGGTAGAAGGTAGAAGACTAAGTGTTATTGTTTATTAGTTTACTCCAATTGGGTGGTAGGGTTTGTGGGGAATAATAAAGGTATATCCTGAAAAAAGTACATCTTTGTATGTATGTGTATGTATGCAGTATATGTGCATAGGTATGCATAAGTGTATGTACGTGTATGTATATTTATCAAAAAAAGGGGAATTGGAAATTATGCAGACAATTACATTAATGGAGGCAACAATCTTTCCTCAATATTAAGCTGATCCACCCCTTAAAATTATTATTATTTTTAATTTTAAAAAATAACGTTATGTGTATGACGTTATTATTCGTATCCCAGAACTTTGCTAGTTAGAGCCTAATAATACCTAGCTAACATTGAACCTGTTTGGTTAGCTTCCAGCAGATTCATGCAGGGTAGAAATGGCATGATCTGGCACAATGTTCATTGTTGTTTAACTAGCTAATTGTCACGCACTTTGTTGTAAGAATCGGACCAAGGTGCATCGTACGTAGAGATCCACATGTTTATAGGGGGCAGCATTTTCATTTTTGGATGAATAGCGTGCCCAGAGTAAACTGCCTCCTACTCAGTCCCAGATGCTAATATATGCATATTATTATTAGTATTGGATAGAAAACACTATGAAGTTTCTAAAACTGTTTGAATGATGTCTGTGAGTATAACAGAACTCATATGGCAGGCAAAAACCTGAGAAATAATCCAAACAGGAAGTAGGAAATCTGAGGTTTGTAGTTTTTGAACTCAGCCCGTATCGAATACATAGTGGGATATGGGTTGTTTTGCAATTCCTAAGGCTTCCACTAGATGTCAACCGTCTTTAGAACGTTGTTTCAGGCTTCTACAGTGAAGGGGGGGGGCGGATGAGAGGGGATTGAATCAGAGGTCTGGCAGCAGTCTCGTTCTCAGTCACGCGCATTTCACATGAGAGGTAGCTCTCGTTCATTTGTGATAAAAACATCCTAAAGATTGATTCTATACTTAGTTTGACAAGTTTCTACGACCTGTAATATAACGTTTTGAACTTTTCGTCCGACTGGACCTGAACGCACCTTTGGATTTGTTTACCAAATGCCCTAACAAAAGAAGCTATTTGGACTTTATGGAACAAATCAAACACTTATTGTTGAACTGGGATTCCTGGGAGTGCATTGCGATGAAGCTCATCAAAGGTAAGTGATTATTTATAATGCTAATTCTGACTCATGTTGACTGCACAACATGGCAGATATTTATTTTGGCTGTTTTGGGCTCTGAGCGCCGTACTCAGATTATGCTTTTTCCATAAAGTTTTTGAAAAATCTGACACAGTGGTTGCATTGAGGAGAAATGTATCTATATTTCCATGTATTTTCATCAACATTTATAATGAGTATTTCTGTAAATGCATGTGGCTCTCTGCAAAATCACTGCATGTTTTGGAACTACTGAACGTAACACGCCAATGTAAAATTTGATTTTTGGATATAAATATATATTTACTGAACAAAAAATATGTGTATTGTGTAACATGAAGTCTTATGAGTGTCATCTGATGAAGATCATCAGAGGTTAGTGATTAATTTTATCTCTATTTGTGCTTTTTGTGACTCCTCTCTTTGGCTGGAAAAATGGCTGGGCTTTCTGTGACTTGGTGGTGACCAAACATAATCGTTTGTGGAGCTTTCGCTGTAAAGCATTTTTGAAATCAGACACTGTGGCTGGATTAACGAGAATGTTATCTTTAAAATGGTGCCTAATACTTGTATGTTTGAGAAATTTGATTTACGAGATTTCTGTTGATTTGTATTTGGCGCTCTGCAATTTCATTGGCTGTTGGCGAGGGGTTCTGCTAGCGGAACGGGATTCCCCAGGCAGGTTAAACGAAACTCACAAAAACAATAAAGAAGAATAAACGATACGTGAAGCTCAAGCAGTGCTCACAGGCAACTACACAGAAACAAGATCCCACAAAAACCAGTGGGGAAATGGCTGCCTAAATATGATCCCCAATCAGAAACAACGATAAACAGCTGCCTCTGATTGGGAACGATACCAGGCCAACATAGAAATAATCAACCTAGATAGGAACACCCCCCTAGTCACACCCTGACCTAACCAAAATAGAGAGTAACAAGGCTCTCTATGGTCAAAGCGTGACAGTACCCCACCCCAAAGGTGCGGACTCTGGCCGCAAAACCTGAAGCCAACTGGGGAGGGTAGGTGGGTGACAAGTGTCGGTGGCGGCTCCGGCCATGGAGCCGGGTAGAACGCCGTGCCCGGACTGGACATTGGAGCAGAGGAGGGCCCCGGCCATGGAGCTGGGTTGTACGCCGCACCCGGACTGGGCACTGGTGCCGAAGGCGGCTCTGGCCATGGAGCTGAGTTGACTGCCGTGCCTAGACTGGGCATCGGCGCAGAGGAAGGCTCCTGCCATGGAGCGGGACTGGACGCCATGCCTGGACTGGACATCAGCGCAGAGGAAGGCTCCTGCCATGAAGCGGGACCGGACACCATGCCTGGACTGGACATCGGCGCAGAGGAAGGCTCCTGCCATGGAGCGGGACTGGACGCCGTGCCTGGACTGGGCATCGGCGCAGAGAAGGGCTCCTGCCATGGAGCTGGACTGGACGCCGTGCTCGGACTGGGCATCGGCGCAGAGGAAGGCTCCTGCCATGGAGCTGGACTGGAGGCTCCGGTTCTCTATGGTCAGGGCATGACACTAATGTTAGCTGGCTGGCTCATTAGCTAGCGTTACGTGACGTGTGTGATCTTACACGTTGTTTACCAAGCTAGGTTCATTGTTTACCTAAATAAGCTAAAGTGTACTGTTCGCTAGCTAGTGTTAAATACGGCCAGTGTCAGTAAACGTCTGCAAAAAAGCGCAATGAAATTGTTCCCAGCGTCAAGTGTGCGCTCTGTACACTCCAAGAGTGAAACGAGATGTGTGGGGCTAAAGATTAAGATGGTGTGAATGATGCTGAATGGGTGTAGACAAAGCAGAGCTAGATACCAAAACATTCAAAGGCCATTATCTCAAAAGTGAGATTACAAGTTATCAACTTTCAAGGCGGAATTACTTTCCCCTTGTTCCTCAAATATGCAGTGTATGATACAGTTGAAGTCGGAAGTTTACATACACAGGTTGGAGTCATGAAAACTCATTTTTCAACAACTCCACAAATTTCTTGTCAACAAACTATAGTTCTGGCAAGTCGGTTAGGACATCTACTTTGTGCATGACACAAGTCATTTTTCCAACAATTGTTTACAGGCAGATTATTTCACTTATAATTCACTGTATCACAATTCCAGTGGGTCAGAAGTTTACATATACTAAGATGACTGTGCCTTTAAACAGCTTGGAAAATTCCAGAAAATGATGTCATGGCTTTAGAAGCTTCTGATTAATTGACATCTTTGCTTGACATCATGGGAAAATCAAAAGAAAGCCAAGACCTCAGACAAAAAATTGTAGACCTCCACAAGTCTGGTTCATCCTTGGGAGCAATTTCCAAACGCCTGAAGGTACCACATTCATCTGTACAAACAATAATACAGAGGCATAAACACCATGGGACCACACAGCCATCCTGCTGCTTAGGAAGGAGACACTTTCTGTCTCCTAAAGATGAACATACTGTGGTGCGACAAGTGCAAATCCATTACAGAACAACAGCAAAGGACCTTGTGAAGATGCTGGAGGAAACATGTACAAAAGTATCTATAAGTATCAAAAGTACAACGAGTCCTATATCGATATAACATGAAAGGCTGCTCAGCAAGGAAGAAGCCACTGCTCCAAAACCGCAATCAAAAAGCCAGACTATGGTTTGCAACTGCACAAGGGGACAAAGATCGTTCTTTTTGGAGAAATGTCCTCTGGTCTGATGGAATAAAAATAGAACTGTTTGCCGATAATAACCATCGTTATGTTTGGAGGAAAAAGGGGGAAGCTTGCAAGCTGAAGAACACCATCCCAAACGTGAAGCACGGGGGTGGCAGCATCATGTTGTGGGTATGCTTTGCTGCAAGAGGGATGAGGAAGGAAAGTTACGTGGATATATTGAAACAACATCTCAAGACATCAGTCAGGAAGTTATAGCTTAGTCGCAAATGGGTCTTCCAAATGGACAATGACCCCAAGCATACTTCCAATATTGTGGCAAAATGGCTTAACCTCTAGCGTCGAGCAATCCCGTATCCGGGAGCGTAATTTTAGCCTCAAGCTCATTACCATAACGCAACGTTAACTATTCATGAAAATCGCAAATGAAATGAAAGAAATGTATTCACTCACAAGCTTAGCCTTTTGTTAACAACACTGTCATCTCAGATTTTCAAAATATGCCTTTCAACCATAGCTACACAAGCATTTGTGTAAGAGTATTGATAGCTAGCATAGCATTAAGCCTAGCATTCAGCAGGCAACATTTTCACAAAAACAAGAAAAGCATTCAAATAAAATAATTTACCTTTGAGGAACATCGGATGTTTTCAATGAGGAGACTCTCAGTTAGATAGCAAATGTTCAGTTTTTCCAAAAGAAAAATCTGAAAATGGAGTCTCTACAACGCCAAACTTTTTACCAAATTAACTCCATAATATCGACAGAAACATGGCAAACGTTGTTTAGAATCAATCCTCAAGGTGTTTTTCACATATCTATTCCATGATAAATCATTCGTGGCAGCTGTGTTTCTCCTCGAAGCAAACGAAAAATACACGCACCTGGAGATTACGCAATAATTGCAACGGAGGACACCAAGCGGCCACCTGGTAGATGTAGTCTCTTAAGGTCAATCTTCCAATGATTTGCCTACAAATACGTCACAATGCTGTCGACGCCTTGGGGAAACGACAGAAAGTCTAAGCTCATTCGTGACCCATACACAGCCATATAAGGAGACATTGGAACACAGCACATTCAAAATCTGTGGCACTTCCTGTATGAAATTTCATCTTGGTTTCGCCTGTGGCATTAGTTCTGTGGCACTCACAGACAATATCTTTGCAGTTTTGGAAACGTCAGAGTGTTTTCTTTCCAAAGCTGTCAATTATATGCATAGTCGAGCATCTTTTCGTGATAAAATATCTTGTTTAAAACGGGAACGTTTTTTTATCCATAAATTAAAAGAGCGCCCCCTTTATCCAATAAGTTAAGGACAACAAAGGTATTGGAGTGGCCATCACAAAGCCCTGACCTCAATCCTATAGACAATTTGTGGGCAGAACTGAAAAAGCATGTGTGAGCAAGGAGGCCTACAAACCTGACTCAGTTTCAC
Organism: Oncorhynchus nerka; assembly: GCF_034236695.1. Lineage (NCBI taxonomy): Eukaryota > Metazoa > Chordata > Actinopteri > Salmoniformes > Salmonidae > Oncorhynchus > Oncorhynchus nerka. The sequence goes on along the minus strand of NC_088413.1, from coordinate 50,086,960 downwards.
CAGCTCTGTCAGTAGGAATTGGTCAAAATTCACCCAATTTATTGTGGGTGGCTTGTGGAAATCTACCTGAAACGTTTCACCCAAGTTAAACAATTTAAAGGCAATGTAAACTTCTGACCCACTGGGAATGTGATGAAAGAGAGAAATGCGGAGATAAATCATTCTCTCCTATTATTCTGACATTTCACCTTCTTAAAATAAAGTGGTGATCCTAACAGGGAATGTCAGGAATTGTGAAAAACTGAGTTTAAATGTATTTGGCTAAGGGATATGTAAACTTCCAACTTCAACTGTATATTTATATATGTATATATATATATGTGTATAATTCAGTACAGTAATATGAGATTTGATGTAAACATTTACTTTTTAATTTGTGTAATTTAGCAGAGGCTCTAATCCAGAGTGGTTTACAGTAAGTGCATTCATCTTAATTAATATAACTAGGTGAGACAACCACATGTCACAGTCAAATATGCAGGACATGAACATTTAATTCCAGCAATACAATGGATATATAGCGTTTAGCAAAATAAATAATTTTCATACACATCTAAAATCTATTAATAAAAAATGTGAACAGTAATATTTTTTTTAAATTGCCCGTAAGCAATCATTTCTGGTAGAAAATTGGTGGATATAGCGGTCTGACAAACTCTTCAATTTCCATTTTGTTTTTTGAGGAGACTTAGCTTAAGCAAAGAAGCCTTGTCCCTTGACATTTTAGGTACAAGCCGGCTGTTTTATCTGCCAACCCCAGAGAGATCAGCCCACTACTCAACACTAATACTAAAAGACAGGGAGTCAGTGGAAGGGCTGTGGGGCGCCATCTTCCTTTAGAGGTTTAGGGTCTGTGGACAGATATACTCTACAGGCGACAGCACATTTCAGACAGATGAATAATACAGGCTCGGCTCTAGAGGAGAGAAGGGACTCTGCTTGACATTCTCCATAATGTAGCTCAGAGCAAAATGACCCATTGCCGTCCTAAAATTGACGATTCAACAGTGATTAGAGGGAATCTAAACATCTCGACAACAACAGGATGAATCGACTGTAGGCCTAAGCAGCAGGCCGCCACTGACCTCAGATAATCTCTTTGTTTACAGACAATGTTTTTCCATTAACATTTTGTCTTGTATTTGAATTGATTTTAATAGTCTATTGAGGCACGCGCCGGTGCGTCAATCTAAGCAATATAATAAAATATCTCCATCAAAATCCGTCAGTTTAAGCTAGAGATATCAGGGATGGCTCAATCCACCGCATCCAACATGGGTCGACCTTCCGCATCTACTTTGGAAGGTGGCCGAGCTACAGCAGTGTTTGTCAGACCATGAAACAATCCGAATATTGGTCTTCACACGAAAACGTCTGTAGTGTACGAACGGTTTGGCCTAGAAAACCATTATGACCACTCTCACTAACACGATGGTGTTCTCCGTTTTGCTCTATGACCCCCACAAATGTTACTGGACTTATGTAAAGGTAACCAGTACCGGTTAAAAATGTTTACAGAAGTATGGAGGTAGTTTTGTGCCCCTGACCAAAAAGGGGTTAAATATGTGTCCAGAAAACAAAATATGTTCCTTAGCTTTCTTATATCTCCTGGAGATAGGAAAGACTCTTAAAAATCTTATTCCCTATTGTTTCTTTTGCCATTTATGAATCGATTATTCAATGTGTTTCTATGGGCTGTAGTAGTAAAATTCACAATCAAAAAACCTATATGATCCATGGTATGACCATCTTAAAACAATTCAATGTGTTTAGTTGACCCCCTCCTCAGCACAATGGACTATGCAAGTGGGCTACACAAGAGTCCAGGATTAAAATGAGCACATTTCATTATAAGTAAATTATGCATCAGCAAAACAAATGTGCTTAGTTTATAATTCATAAGAAACAGTAGCCAGATTGGATAAAGACAGGATTATAAGGATAGTATGTAACTTTGTGGTAGCACAAAGCAGCCAGAAGACTTGAGGACCCGACTGAGATAATGGACCAATTCTTGGAGGAACTGTAAGATGAGCATGCTTACGACAGAGCCAATTATAAACCCACTTATAATTTCATGCTTATCCCACAATGCCGTCAGTCATACATTAGAAGTTGGAAAAGCATCTAACATCCACTAACTGGCAACACAGAGCATGATGTGAACACCAAACCAAACATTTAATGCTTTTGAACCCAAAATTCACTTTTCTGACCAACAAAGCAATTGGTTGTGTGCTGTTTTTCATTCAGCTCAATTCATTTTACAGTACCATGACACCATAATCCTATCTGTCATATCTTTAATCTGAGTGTTCTCAGGTCTGGAAGGAAGCCAAAGTCATTCCGCTACCCAAGAGTGGTAAAGCGACCTTTACTGGCTCTAACACCAGACCAATCAGCTTGCTGTCAGCTCTTAGCAAATGTGTGTTTGACCAAATACAATGCTATATCTCCGTAAACAAATTGACAACAGACTTTCAGCATGTTTATAGAGAAGGGCACTCAATATGTACAGCACTGACACAAGCACGGATACAAATGACTGATGATTGGTTGAAAGAAATTCATAATAAGAAGATTGTGGGAGCTGTACTGTTAGATTTCAGTGCAGCCTTTGATATTATTGACCATAACCTGTTGTTGAGAAAACTTGTGTTATATGGCTTTTGTCAAACATGTAGGGTGTGGTGTACTGCAGGGCAGTTCTCAAAGCCCTCTACTTTTTTATATTTTTGCCAATGTCATGCCACTGGAAATAAACAAAGCCTATGTGTCCATGTATGCTGATGATTCAACCATATACGTGACAGCAACCACAGCTAATGAAGTCACTGAAACCCTTAACAAGGAGTTGCAGTCAGTTATGGAATGGGTGGCCAGTAATAAACTGGTCCTGAACATCTCTAAAACTAAGAGCATTGTATTTGGTACAAATCCTTCTCTAAGCTCTAGAAGCTGAAACTGGTTATGAATGGCGTGGCTGTTGAACAAGTTGAGGAGACATCAGAGATGTTCAGATTTTATTACACCACACTCCACAAAGCAAGTCATGCAGGCTCTAGTTTTGTCTTATCTTGAGTATTGTTCAGCCATCTGGTCAAGTGCTGCTACAAAAATACCTAATTTGTTACATCTGCTCCTGCCACGCCCTCTAGTTCTCATCCTGTCTCCCTAACCTGCCCCCACTCCACCAGTGCTCTCTTCCTCTGTGTGTGTGTGTGTGTGATTGTGTGGGCGGAGACAGGTGTGCTGGAGGCAGATCAGATCCCCACCAGCTGCAACCTGTTCCATAACCAAGACCTAGACAAATCATTTTTTCATGTTATGCCTGTTTTCCCTTGCCTGGCGCTGTTTTCCTCTCTATACAGTTCTGGATGCTATGACTTTGGCCCCTGTCTCCAGTCCCACGCTTGTCAATCCTGCTACTCTGTTCTGGACCCCCCCCCCCCACCACCACCACTTCACTGCGTCCTTGCATTCCTCTCTGGACCTGCTTACCCAGTCCCAACTCCCCTCTCTCCAGCCTCAGCGCCCGCACCGGGCTTCCTGCAACCCGCCCAAGATTCCCCTGGCAATCACCCCATATTCTCCTGTTTCAATAAATACATTGGTTTCCTCATCCCAGTCTCCTTGTCTGAGTCTGCTCTTGGGTTCAACTGTTTCACTCCACGTGACATTGTTAAGCTGCAGTTGACCCAAAACAGAGTGGCACTTGCTCTTCGTTGTAATCAGAGAGCTAATATAAATACTATGCAGTCTCTCTTGGCTAAGAGTTGCAGACTGCATCACTTTTTCTTTTAATAATAAACAATGTGTTAAATTCCAAATTGTTTCCATAGTCAACTTAAACACAGCTCTGACACACACACTTACCCCACCAGACATGCCACCAGGGATCTTTTCATAGTCCCCAAATCCCCAGAAAATAAAATAAGTGTACAGTATTATATAGAGCCTTTATTGCACGGAACTCTCATCTCATATTGCTCAAAAGCAGCAAACGTGGTTTAAAAAAAATCTGATAAAACAACACCTCACGGCACAACGCCTCTCCTCTCTTAGACCTAGATATTTTGTGTGTGTGTGTATTGATATGTAGGCTATTTGGGCCGTTTTTAAATGTATGAAGTTCTATATGTGAGCTGTTCTTGTCTAGTGATATTCTGCATTATCTCATGTCCTATGTGGACCCCAGGAAAAGTAGTTGTGGCTTTTGCAACAGCTAATGGGGATCCTAATAAAATACCAAATAAGAGACCCAGATGCAGACACGGGAGGCAGATGGCTTGAGTCTCTGATATTTATTATAATCCAAGGGGCAGGCAAGAGAATGGTCGTGGACAGGCAAAAGATCATAAACAAGGTCAGAGTCTAGGAGGTACAGAGTGGCAGGCAGGCTCGAGGTCAGGGCAGGCGGTATGGTCAGGCAGGCAGGTTCAGAGTCAAAGCAGGCAAGGATCAAAACTGGGAGGACTAGGAAAACAGAGATTAAAAAAAGCACGCTGGTTGACTTGACAAGACAGCAGACAAACTGACTGGCAACAAACAAACAGAGAACACCGGAATAAATACCCAGGGACTAATGGGGAAAACGGGTGACACCTGGAGGTGGGTGGAGACAATCACAAAGACAGTTGAAACAGATCAGGGCATGACAGTTCTAACTGAATATATAAAACAAAACTGCAGATTTTCTTAGACCTGTCCATTGGCAATCACTTTAATTTGTTACAATTAGATCAGCATTCAGAGTTGCCCTGAGCTAAGAAGTCCTTGACAATGGGGGAAAAATACTAAATACTGCGATTTTGCCAGAATAAATTCCATTATATATCTGTATGGCAGTGTACTCATTTTGGGCAGAACTTTGAATGGAAGATGCAATTGATTCTAACATCTTCTCCTTTGAAATGTTACTATGTCAGAAGGGGAGGAATTTATTTATATTCTTTCTTCAAATTGAATTCAAGTCTTTGTAAAGAGAGGCCCGTAGTTCTGAAAGTAGTCTCCTTTCAAAAACATGTTTGTGTGCGAGAGGCCAGAATACAAACATCTTCAAACAAAACTATAATAACATTTTTGAAAATATGCTAGAAAAGATGATCGTACGGAGCGAAGTAAGAAAATACTATGAAGCACACAGATCATTACTCCTCTTTTAGACAAGATAGAACTAGTTGTTTTACTCAGCAATAAGTACTTCTAGAGTATCATTACTAAAAAACGATGTATCTAAGTATGTTAATGTCTTGCTTTGAGTCTTATTCATAGAGCAAAAACAGACAACACAAAGCAAAACTGAATTATTACTATTGTTTATTCTGAGACTTTAGTCACCCACCACAGCATTACCATCGTTTTGTCTCATTTAGCTAGTAAGAAGGCCACAGCAGTGTTTTCCATTGTTGCTAAGGTCACAGCCTTTATAAATCCTTTAGTGTTGGCAGGAGCAGAGTTGATGAGTGCCAGAGAGAGCTAGCGTGCCGACCGGCCACTCAGCACACCATCCCTCGCCTCATTTAGGGTAAAGGGTGGAGAGATCCGCTGAGTGGCCTGGTTGCTCTGGCTCCCTATTGGGCACCTCGCCACCATGGCAGCAGGCAGGGCCACTGTGCCCTTTCCGCCCACCCCTTCTCATCTCACATGCCATGTGCTCAGCATGCATGGTTTTCCCTAAACAATGATGTGTGCTGCCATTTTGAGACCCTTATCCGAAGTGTTGTCCTTCTATTGAATTGTAACTGTTCTAAGGACCTGAATATTGAATGACCTACATGTGGCTCAGTTGCTAAGTGAGAGTTAGTCATGCCAAGGATGCGGGTTAATTTCTTGCAGGGTTCACAAACACATACAAAAAAATTATGCACTCACTGTACTGTAAATCGCTTTGGATAAAAGTGGCATACGTTATTATATTTTTGCTGTTACAAACCTTGATGTTGTTGTTGGATAACCTTTTCCCATCCTGTTACTGATTCATAGAGGCAATATATTTCTTTAGGCCATAGAAGGGGAATAGAAGGGGATAGCACACGTTAGAGCCTCTCATTTAAGAGGAAGTCTGGAGGATATGGAAAGTTGAGTAAAGAGATTAAGACGAGGGTATTGTGTTAATGGTAAAATCACATTGGGATGCACCTGTGCTCTCCTCTCTGAACCACTACAGCAGGGTGTTAGGCAGCGTTCAGTGAATGAATGTGTTAGTTAATCCAGTGTGTTTATCTGTTTATAAGTGTGGCCAATCCTCAATGTCACCTGGAGGTTAAGCCACAGAAAAAGCAGCAACCTTCCCGCTAGCCATGATTGGTTGAGATAATGAGTGGGCTGTACATGCCGAGAGATGCGTTCGGATTGGTCTGCCATCTTCAGTCTGTTTTGGTAATCCTGTCGAACGCGGCTTTAAAAAAAATGTATTGTAATGTTGAGCTGCATAAGTGTTGCTCTTCACTTTCTGGAGGATCAGGTTTTGACATCAGTGGAATTAGAGTATGATAGCTAAAGAGATGGAGAAAACACCTGTCTCCGGATTACTTTGCTAAGCGCTAGCTATCTAGGCTAGTGGGTTGATCGATTGTTAGCTTACGTGTTAATGGTTTGGAAGGTAATGTTTGTAGCATTGTTTCGCGCAGACCATTTGTAGCTTTTGGAAATTGAGACTACTAGTACAGTAAGTTATGTAAAATGTGATTGTACAATGTGATGGATTTACATGTCAAATAGCTTTTTTTGCTAGATGCAAAATACTACTGTTTGAATAGCCTCAGATTATATGCACTATTGATTTGACCATTAGTGAAAGGTAATATGTGAATGTGTATGGAAATCGTTTTTTGAACTTGTGATCTTTATTTCTGATACTGAAATATGGAATGTGAAGCCTTAATACTACAATGCAATGTAATGTCTAATTGATTTTGACCAAAAAATATAGAAAAGGATTAACAAAAGAGAACAATATTTGAATATATCTTGGAGAATGCCTATTACTGAACGTTACTAACTTTTCTTTGTCTTGTAATTTCACCCTCTTAATTCAGGTCTATTATCTGCTGACCAAGTCTCTGTCCGAAGCATGTAACATAAACATTATTATCCATGAGTCCACGCAATTTATTATTTGACTTGTTAAGCACATTTTTACTACTGAATTTATGTAAGCTTACCATAACAAAAAGGTTGAATACCTATTGACTCAAGACACTTTTTGAGTATATTGTAAATATTTTGAAAAACGTGTAGGCCAGTGACAACATCTAAATGTAAACCATTTTAAATTCAGGCTGTAACACAACAAAAATGTGGAAAAAGTCAAGGGGTATGAATACTTTGCCCCCCCCCCATCTTATGCTGTATCTCTTAGATATAGGACAGACACTTTAAAACCAACTTCCTTTTGATTTATTTTTGGACTCTGTTTTTCCATGTATGATTCTATATTTCAATGACGTTTCCATGGACTAATAACAGTAAAGGGATTGGAGTCTGCATGTTCATTTGAAGTTTATTAGTGCTTCGCAACTGCCTGTTTGGATATTATTGCCCTGAAGTACATCAGAAAGGCTTCCATAACAACTATAGTACAGACCTTTTTAAATGAATCACATACTTCAATTACATGATTTATTTGTGAATTTCAATGCTGAAGAATATAATTAGACTGTGACCTTATCCATTTAAAAAATTCAAGTTGATTCAATCTGTTCACTCTTTATTAACAGACAGAAGGAAGGCCACTCAAACAAACCTCTAGAGGGAGAAGGCCAAAGACCACGGGGCAGAGGCTAGATTGAAAATATGACTTATCTCTGATCAGTAGCTACTAATATATTTTCCTGTAGTCCTTCTCAAAGGACCAATCAATCATCACAGATCAAGCTCACCCCGAACTCCAGTTGGTCAGATCTTGCAAGTAACGAAATAAACAACCCAAAGTAGCAGGACTTTCATTTGAAGGCTAAGAGTTAACTAATGATCCCATTGGGTGTGGTTAATGTCCCCTAAACTCAAGGACTTCATTGCTGTGCTTGTCCCACTCATTGCTTTAAAGTTGTTGTCGTCTTTCGATGTGAAACCAACCTCTTCTATTACTAAACTTGTTTTCAATAGCTAAGGCAAGTTTGGGAGACAAGCATTCAATAACACTGGGCACAGAACATTACCTGTATCCTTTCTCATCTCGCAAAGAGTTCCCTGAGGCACATCTAGGAGATGCTACAGTAGCAGAACTGTAATTGCTTATTGATCAATATCAATAAAAAGCTCAATTCTCCGTCTGCTCCAAAAACAGCAATTTATGTAAACAACAACAAACAACAACAAACTGAGATGTGCGTTTCTCAGTTGATGGCTCTATCATTTCATGCACAGTAAGTGTAGTCAGTAAAGTCATTTTACTACAGATTAGAGCTGAGAGATCAATATCAATTTTTATGGTTAATCTAGCAGTGTGCTTTGTAGCATAGCGTTTAAGTAATACCATTTACATGCTCATGTTGAGTGCTATTGGCCTGTTATAGCTGAGCGGTCAAGTCAAACGTGAAGCGAGGGAAACAGTCATTCTCTATCCCAGTCTTATGCATAAATCACCTGAGCATTGAAATAGCAATAGGCCCCAAGATTGTCCAATACTATTTCCATTCCCATATTATCTGCAGTAATGGCTTTGATTTCTGGTCAAACAGATAGAAAAGGGGTTTTAGAAAACATCTACCAGAAAAAGTCTTAAAGTATTAAAAATACATCAAAATACAATAATGTTGGAGTAAAGACCCCTGCCAAGTAATAGCAACACTTGTATTTAGTTTTGGAGAAATGATAACCTTCTGTAAATGTAATTAACATTGCCTTGTATCTTGCAATTCCATTACCAAAACCAACATACAGTATCTCTTGATAGGAGGGAGGATAATGAAAGTTCACAGAACAAGTAAAGGTAGACCTACTGTACCATTGTTTATATTATTTTTACTGATATACATTTTTTATGAATTATTAATGAAGTGATTAAAACTCATGATTCAGTCTGGTCACACTCTCTGCCTCTCTATCTCCAGATAATGTTTCCTCTCCTGGCTCTTACTGACACCTACCCATGAGCCCCCCTCTTTCCATTTATTGCAACCAGTATCAGAACCCACTGAGCACCAACCGAAACCGGACGTCCATGGACGTTGAAAAGTAGTTGAAATTTGGTCAGTTCTCCCTGGCCTTCATTTCAATGTCCATAGATGTTGTTTTTTGGGCCGGAACGGCCTTGATTTCCACGTCTTCTTGGTGACCGAACAAAATCTGAACCAAACATAGACGTCTATGTTTCACAAGTTTGGACAACACAGTACAGTACGATGAAGCACAGAGTAGTATAATGTATTGTACTCTACTGTGCTCTACTGTGCTGTACCATGATGTTTAAACTTGTGAGACATGGGCTCAGATCCTCTGACGAGGAGGAGTAGTAAGGATTGTAGGACCAAAGCGCAGCGTGATGTGAATACATTCTTTTAATGTAAGACAAAATAACACGAAGTACACTAAACAAACAAAATAACAACACGACCGTGACCGCTATCAACACAGAGTGCAAACATGCAACATCCATAGACATAGATAATCACCCACGAAATACTCAAGGAATATGGCTGCCTAAATATGGTTCCCAATCAGAGACAACAATAAACAGCTGCCTCTAATTGAGAACTAATCTAGGAAACCATAGACATACAAAACCCCTAGACTGGTACCAACACCATGAACAGAAGTAACAAGTAAAGGTAGAGCTACTGTACCATTGTTTATATTATTTTTACTGATATACATTTTTTATGAATTATTAATGAAGTGATTAAAACTCATGATTCAGTTTGGTCACACTCTCTGCCTCTCTATGTCTAGATAATGTTTCCTCTCCTGGCTCTTACTGACACCTACGCATGAGCCTCCCTCTTTCCATTTATTGCAACCAGTATCAGAACCCACTGAGCACCAACCGGTAGCTTACTAGACAGGACAAAAACATATTATCACCCATGTCACACCCTGACCTAACCAAAATAATAAAGAAAACAAAGAATACTAAGGTCAGGGCGTGACATCTTAAATTAAATGTGTTTTTGTGAAATGCTCTGTGTGAACTGTTCAAAGCAGTCATTATGCATAGAGTTGTCTGGTTTGTTAAACTTAAAAATCTGTTTGTTTTTTGGCATACACATTAGAGTGAAAAATCTGATTCTCAGCATAAATCTGTTACTGTGGAATTGCCTTTTATCAGATGACATGGAGTAACTTGAGCCCTGAATTGTTTTTCGGTTGTAGGACAGGTAGGAAACTGTTACTCTAGTAACAAGGTGTGAGTGTGAGGAGTGAGACTAATAGGCCGTTATCAATAAAACGTCACAATACGGTGCAGAGCGTTCAATTTGGCTGCTGGGGGAGGCAAGGAGACCACCAGCTCTACAAAAACCATTGACAGCTACTTGCCATTTTCAAATAAATGTTATAACTATTTGGTTTTAATATCATCACCTCTTGAAGAGCATAGTCAGAACTACACATTTCCAATTATTCTACATTTAGCTCTATCATCATAGTTAAACAGCAAGTAACATATGATCACATACATGATCAGTAAACATCAATTGATCATGTATTTTCAGATATGTGAGGGTAGCCTATCCCTTGGCATGTAGCTAGCTAACTAGCGAAGCAAACTACTTCATTTAGCTTGCTTCGTCTGAGATTAGGCATTTGGAAAGAGCTTGACATCGGCAAGTCCTCTTCATGGTAAAGTTGTCAGTCAGACTACTGTCATCACCACTATTTGGATATAGCCATCTTGTTTATCCCCTGAAAGTTAGCTTGTTAACTAGCCATATTGATGTGATCTGTTATTACCTAATGTTAGCGAGACAATTTTACGTGGCCTATCACTCAATGTAGCCTATCATGTCTGTCAGCAGCAATCGTGATTAAACACTCTTAACCTCTTAAGTCGACCCTCTACTTTTTTGAACATTCTGTTAAAAATCGCGCAACATTTCAGAGCCCTGCTACTCATGCCAGGAATATAGTATATGCATTTGCTTAGTCTGTGTGGATAGAAAACACTCAGACGTTTATAAAACTGGTTAAATCACTGCTGTGGCTTTACCAGAACGGCATTTACATCGAAAAGCACAGGAAAAACTGATCACTGAAAATGGGAAAATATATCCATGCGCTACTTGAACCCATTGATAAAGGTGAACCACAATTAATTGACTGAGGTTGCAGTACCTACAGCTTCCACACGGTGTCTAGAGTCTTGTCATTTCCCTTCGAGTTTTTTCTTGGTCAAACACATGCAGGGCACCGTATCTCCTCTGGTCTAGGACCGGATATTTTCGTTGAGTTTCTAGCCGGACATTTTTCCAGACGGACAGCTAATGATCTTTACATCGCCTCCTGATGAATTTTATCGCTTATTAATGTTTACTAATACCTAAAGTTGCATTACAAACGTATTTCGAAGTGTTTTGTGAAAGTTTATCGTCGACTTTTTGAATTTTAAAAAATGACGTTACGTTTTGAAACAATGTTTTTTTCGTTTATCACACAGTCTACATATAACGATATCTAGGCTTTATATGGACCGATTTAATCGAAATAAAGACCCAAATAGTGTTTATGGGACATCTAGGAGTGCCAACAAAGAAGATGGTGAAAGGTAATGAATGTTTTCTATTTTATCGTGCGGTTTGTGTAATGCCGAAATGCTAATTATTTTGTTTACGTCCCCTGTGGGTCTTTTGGGGTGTTACATGCTATCAGATAATAGCTTCTCATGCTTTCGCCGAAAAGCATTTTAAAAATCTGACTTGTTGCCTGGATTCACAACGAGTGTAGCTTTAATTCGATACCCTGCATGTGTATTTTAATGAACTTTTGAGTTTTAACTAATACTATTAGCATTTAGCGTAGCGCATTTGCATTTCCAGAGCTCTAGTTGGGACGCAAGCGTCCCGAGTAGAAGCAAGAGGTTAAAAACAATGTTCAAAATGGGATAATGTTAACTTCGCTAGGTACGCTAGGTAGAAAAAGTACATTAGGTCTACTTGCCACTATGTTTTGCCAACTGTACCAAATGTATGCCAAGAAAACATTACCTGCTAACAATATAGTTTACTTTTATTTCATAACACTCAAATATCCAATGAACGGTGGCCAATATTGAGATTTCATACGTCTACTCTCACTTATCTGATATTACATGATCAATTGATGTTTACTGGTCATAAAAAGCATGCAGTTATTTGCTGTATAACTGATAATAGAGCTAAATGTGCACAACTGTTTTGCATGTAATAATCTGAAATATGTAGTTCTGACTATGCTTTTCAAGAGTTGATGATATTACAACCAAATAGTTTTCAATCCTTTGAAAACAGCATGCAGTTGTTAATGGTTTTAGCAGAGCTGGGGGTCTTCTTGCCCCCCAGTAGGAAAATCGAATGCTCTGCACCATATTGTGATGTTTTATTGATAATGACCTATATCAGCAGTAGTGGTAAAGTTGGTAAAATATGAAATGTTCTGACAGAACAGTACAGCCAGCATGCATGGTCCATTAGCTACAGATACAGCTACTGTCCAAGAGAACAAGGAAGAATCAGTGTGTGAGAGGGAGAGCGAGAGAGAAAGAGGCCTTAGAGCTGTTTTAATGGGGGTAGGTCAGTGGGCTGTGACATCCTCATCAGCAATAGTAAAGGGACCAGGACTCATTACATTACAGTCTAGGGCAATGTTAAACCTGGCTGGGCAGTAATGGACATGCCAACCTTGAGATCTGATCTGATCTGCAGATTCTTGGTCATAAACACAGGCAGACACTAGGTTAGAGAAAACAGCTTACCAATGCTATTTAGAGGAACAATGTAGCCTAAGGATATTAGTCAGTTAGCACTAAACCCAATGCTGCTTATAGAAATATACGGGAGGGCACGAATGTCATGTAAAGACTGATGTGTAGGCTATTCACCAATTTATCAGCTGGAATACAGAATCAAACCAAAATCAACTCAAATGTTCAGGCATAAAGGCGCTGCATGGCCAATCTGATGTTTGCATTGGCCATGCAGCATTTACGGTGATATGGCCTCTGCAGAGGTTAGGGCATTCATACTACTTGCGCTTCACAGAGCAGTGCAGATCTGTTAAGAAGGAAGTTGTCAAGGAAGTGGGTTTGTGTTTATACAGGACCTCCCGCCCCCACCTACTGTCAACCAATCATGCCAATGCGGAGCTATATGGAGCCCTCCACATTGTTTCAAAATTTGGGAGGCCACAATGATGCGGTATGGAGCTCAATGAAAATGCAAAAGTTAGTTTCCATTGAGCAATACTCAGTCAGTCTCTGTTCTCCAATGAAGTTAAAATTCAGTTCAGTCCCAAACAATTCAATAAGAAATGCAAAAATGATTAACAACCCAATTAATCCACTGCAATAAATAAAAATGTTTCAATGATTGAGCATGCAGAATATCTGTATCTGTGTTGTCGACACAATGGACAGAGCACACTGTGGTGTGTGTAGGGTGCTATGGAAATCCACTGGGGTGGTTGGGTATGACTCATTTGGATTTCCATAACAAGTGGTGAAAAACTCTTCTCATCTGTGGTAGGCTAATTTAAAAACATGAGTTTTGATTTATAAGAGCAGGGTCAAGTTTACCATTGAAGCTGCTTCACTCAACTCTGCCTCACGCCCACTACCGATGTTTAATTAGCTACTTAGCTAGCTGTAAACGTGTTAGTGTTATTAGCCTTAGCCTATTTAGGTAGCTCGAACGAGCTAATCTGTCACTACCACAATGGATATCAGAAATTGGTTTCGCAGAATCGCCCAAACAAAGCCAAAAGGAGAATGGTCAGCCACAGCAGCAGCATAAAACCACTGAGCTCCAGCTAACATGCAGAGCCTACCCACCCTTCCACAAGCGCCGCCAGGATAAAGGCTCCACAGCCCCCTCCACCTCCGACTGTTCCTGACGATTTTGGAGCAGAGGAGGAAGCCCAGGTTTGCCTAGAATCCTACCCTAGCCACAGGTGTTCTGTCCAAAAACGTTCATTTAACTCGTTCATAGGAAGAGAGTGGCTGGAATACTCCGTTATTGCATTATTCAATATATGTGACCGACAGCCTCGAATTGGTCTTATGTAACAACATTTTAATTTAATTTTTTAAATTTTTTTACATTGGATAAAAGTATAGACTCAGAGCTATAAAAATGGTATATCATACACTGCACTTGAGGAACAATGGCAAAGTCAATTCTGCTTAGAAAGTTGATAAACCTGGCCATGGGGTAAACACACGGTATATCAAATTAAAGTTTGTCATATGCACAGACTACAGAAGGTGTAAACAGGACAGTGAAATGGTTGCTTGCATATTAGCAATATCAAAACAAAAAGTGTACAGATAAAAACATTTTACAAATATTTAATAATTATTAGATGGTGCTTAACTGATGGAAATGTGAAGGAAATGCTATAACCACCCCCCAGTCACATCTAGCTAAGTGGATGAAATACAATAGATGGCCATAATCACTCCCAGATACACCTGGCTAATTTGATGGGTCATGTTATAATCCGGCCGAAGTGGAGTCTTTTTGAATTAAGTTCAATGTTAGCAAGCTAACATTAGGCTACAACTAGCAATGCAACTGGATTTCTGATTAGAACATTATTACTACACATATCATACACATAACGTTTGCAAGCTAACTAACACTACTTTAACTTGCAATAAAAGCACATTTCTGGAAAAATGTGAAACTTATATCTGAAAATGGAGCTAGAGTCTTACACGTACATAGATGAACGCTTCACGGTAAACTGGAACAATTGAACTCCCTTTCATTTGCAGCTATATCTTGTTTGGCCAGCGTTGTGTCAAGTCACTCCAGTTCACACTGACCGTGGTGTGTGGAGAAAGTATCCCATCACTTTTTCCAACAGATATGTCGATAGTGCCTGCTAAATTCAGGGCATCAATTTTGTTGAGAAAAGTAGCAAAATATTTTGTAGTTGGCAGAAAGGGTTGCGCATTTTGGGGAATATTCAGAGGAATTAACGGGAATATATGGGAATTAACAGAATATATATGCAAATTAATATTAATACCATTTAAATGTAAAATACAGTTCAAAAGATTGGGGTCACTTAGAAATGTCCTTGTTTTTGAAAGAAGAGCACCATTTTTATTAATTAAAACAACATCAAATTGATCAGAAATACAGTGTAGACATTTTTAATGTAAATAACTATTGTAGCTGGAAACGGCTGATTTTTAAGAGAGTATCTACATAGGCGTACAGAGGCCCATTTTCAGCAACCGTCACCACTGTGTTCCAATGGCACTTTTGCTAATCCAAGTTTATAATTTTAAAAGGCTAATTAGAAAACCCTTTTGCAATTATGTTAGCACAGATGAAAACTGTTGTCCTGATTAAAGAAGCAATAAAACTGGCCTTCTTTAGACTAGTTGAGTATCTGGAGCATCAGCATTTGTGGGTTCGATTACAGGCTCATAATGGCCAGAAACAAATAACTTTCTTTGAAAACTCATCAGTCTATTATTGTTCTGAAAAATTAAGGCTATTCCATGTGTGAAATTGCCAAGAAACTGAAGATCTCGTACAACGCTGTGTACTACTCCCTTCACAGAACAGAGCAAACTGTCTCTAACAAAAAATAAAAGAGGAGTGGGAGGCCCCGGTGAACAACTGAGCAAGAGGACATGTACATTAGACTGTTTAGTTTGAGAAACAGATGCCTCACAAGTCCTCAACTGGCAGCGTCATTAAATAGTACCTTTGATGTTATTTTAATGGACAAAAAATGTGCTTTTCTTTCAAAAACAAGGACATTTCCAAGTGACCCCAAACTTTTGAACAGTAGTGTAGTTGTTTTTTGCATTGGATATATTGACCATGTCATATGAGGACAGAAACATAAACCTTTTACCTTATCATAAATAGACATAATTGTAAATTATTAAATCCTTCCAATAGAAATAAAAACAAATTTAGTTACGAATTGAACTTTAATTAAATGAGTTGACTCTTCAACTGGGATTATTTCACTGAACAACAAAAGAAAGGGGACTTTGAATGATCCCCAATGATCCATCGCATCTCCCAAAAATGTTTTCAACATACATCTGTAAAATGATAGTCTAGAAACTAAAACTTTGGTTGTCTTCCTCTCAGACATCCAAGTCCTCTCCCTTGACCTCCTCAATGTCCACATCTTGGACATCAGACTCTGAGGCCTCATCTTCACTGTCACGTTCCAACCTTGTTGAGGATAGCTCGTTGTCAGGCTCAAAAAGCCTAACATTTGCCCGGATGGCCACCAATTTTTTTTGTATTGGTCAGGCTTTTGCGTGCTTTGGTGTGTGTGTTCCCAAATAAGGACCAGTTGCGCTCTGAGGCAGCCGATATTGGTGGGATTTGGAGAATGATGGAGGCAACAGGGGAAAGAGCCTCAGAATCACAAAGTCCCTTCCACCAGGTGGCTGATGAAATATGTTGGCACGACTGATGAGATATGTTGGCACGATATTGCATATCCATCCCAAATCCCTTGCTGGGAAGTGTACTTCGCCAGACTGCCAAGAACCTTGCCCTCATCCAGGGCAAGATGGTGAGACACAGTAGTGATGACACCATAGGCCTTGTTTATCTCTGCACCAGACAGGATGCTCTTGCCAGCATACTTGGGGTCCAACATGTACGTTGCGGCGTGTATGGGTTTCAGGCAGAAGTCTTCACACTTTTTGATGTATTTCAGAACTGCAGTTTCCTCTGCTTGGAGCAACAGTGAAGTGGGCAGGGCAGTACAAATTTATTCTCTTACATCAGACAGGATGGCATTGTTTCCCTCAATCCGTGCAATGGCTACTGCTATAGGTTTCAGGAGTTTCAGGCTGCTTACCACTCTCTCCCAAAAAACATCATCCAGGAGGATCCTCTTGATGGGGCTGACTTCACGTCTGTTCCACCTGAGGCAGGGGTCGAGGAGCGCCCAGGAGTTTGCACTGGAATTTCGGACCTTGGCCACCGGAGCGGGATGGAGCGACAGGGCCCTCATCGACCACTACCGTTGCAGCCTGCGCGAGGATGTCCACTCTTACCTTCGACCAGCTGGTGGTCATGTCCATTTGGCTGGATAACCTGCTGATCACCCGTGGACATCCAAAGAGGGCTCTGTCGATTCCATTTCCCAGCACCACCGCTCCGGTGCCTATGGAGCTGGGAGGTGGGGCTTTCACGTGTACCATCTGTGGCCGCAGAGGTCACACTGCTGGTTGGTGCCGTGTTGGCTCCTCTAGGGTTCGAGGCAGCAGGCAGGGCACTCTGGCGTCACCCCAGGTGAGAAGGCACCATTCTCACCCAGAGCTCTCTGTTGCACACATGTTTTTGTTTGTTACTTTTCCTGAGTTTTCCCTGCATTCCCAGCATAAGGCGCTCGTCGATTCAGGCACGGCTGGGAATTTCATTGATAGATCATTTG
The DNA here is from genome assembly GCF_034236695.1 of Oncorhynchus nerka. Classification (NCBI taxonomy): domain Eukaryota; kingdom Metazoa; phylum Chordata; class Actinopteri; order Salmoniformes; family Salmonidae; genus Oncorhynchus; species Oncorhynchus nerka. The sequence continues at coordinate 50,069,401 of NC_088413.1, read as the reverse complement.
CCCATAGTTTAGGGATCCCCATCGTTCCCGTGGATGTGCCCTTCCCCGTTCACGCCTTAGATAGTCAACCATTAGGGTCAGGGTTGATTAGGGAGGTGACGCAGGGGGGTAATACGGAGAGAATTAGTCTCTCTATTATTGACTCTCCTGCGTTTCCCATGGCGCTGGGCCTACCCTGGTTAACTTGTCATAACCCCACTGTTTCTTGGCTACAGAGGGCTCTCACAGGGTGGTCGGGAGAGTGCTCAGGTAAGTGTTTAGGGGTTTCCGTTGGTGCCACTACGGTGGAGAGTCCAGACCAGATCTCCACCGTGCACATTCCCACTGAATATGCTGATTTGGCTCTTGCCTTCTCGAAAAAGAATTACCACCTCATCGACGGGGTGATTGTGCGATAGATCTCCTGGTAGGCGCTGCACTTCCCAGGAGTCACGTGTATCCCCTCTCATAAGCGGAGACGGAGGCTATGGAAACATATGTTTCCGAATCCCTGCGTCAGGGGTACATTCAGTCCTCCACTTCACCCGCCGCCTCAAGTTTATTTTTTGTGAAGAAGAAGGAGGGAGGTCTGCGCCCGTGTATTGACTATCGGGGTCTGAATCAGGTCACTGTGAAGTATAGTTACCCGCTACCGCTCATAGCCACAGCGATAGACTCAATGCACGGGGTGCGCATCTTCACCAAACAAGATCTCAGGAGCGCTTATAACCTGGTGCGTATCCGGGAGGGAGATGAGTGGAAGACAGCTTTCAGTACCACCTCTGGGCACTATGAGTACCTCGTCATGCCGTACGGGTTGATGAATGCTCCATCAGTCTTCCAAGCCTTTGTAGATAAGATTTTCAGGGACCTGCACGGGCAGGGTGTAGCGGTGTATATGGATGACATTCTGATATACTCCGCTACACGCGCAGAACATGTGTCCTTGGTGCGCAGGGTGCTTGGTTGACTGTTGGAGCATGACCTGTATGCAAAGGCTGAGAAATGCCTGTTCTTTCAACAGTCCGTCTCCTTCCTAGGGTATCGCATTTCCACCTCAGGGGTGGAGATGGAGAGTGACCGCATTGCAGCCTTGCGTAATTGGCCAACTCCCACCACGGTAAAGGAGGTGCAGCGGTTCTTAGGGTTTATCCCAGGTTTTGGTCAGGTAGTGGCTCCCATTACGTCACTGCTGAAGGGGGGCCCGGTGCCCGGCGGAGCAAAACTATGAAGTGGGGGACCGGGAGTTGTTGGCTGTCATCAAGGCTTTGAAGGCGTGGAGACATTGGCTTGAGGGGGCTAAACACCCTTTTCACATCTGGACTGACCACCGCAATCTGGAGTACATCTGGGCGGTGAGGAGACTGAACCCTCGCCTGCAGGATGGGCCATGTTTTTTACCCGTTTTGTTTTCACCCTTTCTTACAGACCAGGTTCCCAGAACATGAAGGCAGACGCACTGTCCCGGCAAAAAAAGGTTCACTGTTATAAGCTAACTTTTTTCTATGAATTTATGCTAAATTCCGCAAATTTCAGGGCTTAACTTCCCATGGAAAATGTCCGGAAAAATTCAGGAAATTGCCCGGAAATTTTCCAACCCTTTGCAACCCTAGTCAAGATGGCTTCCCCGCTTCCTGAAACACCTCACTTAAACCAGTAAGTGACTGTGGGTGTGGCTAGCGAGTGACTGGGAAGGAGCGTCCCACCTGGCCAACATCTATTGAAATTGCAGAGCGCCAAATTCAAAAACAGAAATACTCAATATAAAAATTAATGAAACATACAAGTGTTATACAGGAGTTTAAAGAAACTTCTTGTTAATCCAACCACGGTGTCAGATTTCAAAAAGGCGAAAGCAAACCATGCGATTATTTGAGAACAGCACCCAGCAGAGAAATCATTACAAACAGTTAGCAGCCAAGAGTAAAAGTCAGAAATAGCGATAAAATGTATCACTTACCTTTGATGATCTTCATATGGTTGCACTCCGAAGACTCCATGTTGCACAATAAATGTTTGTTTTGTTCGATAATATCCCTCTTATGTCCAAAAACCTCAGTTTTGTTGGTGCGTTTTGTTCAGCAATCCGTTGGAACAAAGCGCGGTCAGAACAGACAGACGAAAAACCTAAAAAGTACTATAAAAATTAGTAGAAACATGTCAAACGATGTTTAAAATCAATAATATTTCAACCGGACAAAAGCTTCGCAAGAAAGGAGAAACAAGAAAGGCGTGCTCCCGATCGCACGCTGGACTAATGTCTGGAAATTTTCACTGTCCTCTCATTGAAAGTGCTGTATCTCCCTAATTTTTCAGAGTAAAAGCCTGAAACAATGCCTAAAGACTGGCCACATGTAGAGGAAGCCATAGAGATCGTGAACTGGGTCCTAAGTCTTTTGTATGGTGGATAGGCTTTCAATGGAAAACAGCCTTTCAAAATAATAGTACTTCCTGAATGATTTTTCCTCAGGTTTTCGCCTGCCATATCAGTTCTGTTATACTCACAGACAATATCTTAAACAGTTTTGGAAACTTTAGAGTGTTTTCTATCAAATCGACCAATTATATGCATATCCTAGCTTCTGGGCCTGAGTAGCAGGCAGTTTACTTTGGGCACACTTTTCATCCAAAATTCTGAATGCTGCCCCCTACCCTACTGAAGTTAAAACCTCTTAAGACTCTAGGGGCAGTATTTCATTTTTGGATAAAAAGACGTGCCCGTTTTAAGCGCAATATTTTGTCACGAAAAGATGCTCGACTATGCATGGAATTGATAGCTTTGGAAAGAAAACACTCTGACGTTTCCAGAACTGCAAAGATTTTCACTGTGAGTGCCCTAGAACAAAAGCTTCAGGCAAAACCAAGATGTTTCTGCAACCAGGAAATGAACAGGATTTCTAAGGCTACGTTTTTCATTATCTCCTTATATGGCTGTGAATGCGACAGGAATGAGCCTACCCTTTCTATCATTTCCCCAAGGGGTCTGGAGCATTGTGACGCATTTGCCAAGTGTCCGCACGGTGTCCTGCGTGGAAATTGGTGCGCAAAACTCAGCTGCTGGTATTTTTCCATGGGATTCTGAGAAAAACCATGCTTCCACGAATGGCATATCAATGAAGAGATATATGACAAAACACCTTGAGGATTGATTCAAACAACGTTTGCCATGTTTCAGTCGATATTATGGAGTTAATTCGGAAAAAAGTTTGACGTTTAGGTGACTGAATTTTCGGTTAGTTTCGGTAGCCAAATGCGTAGTAACAAAACGGAGCGATTTGTCCTACACAAAGAATCTTTCAGGAAAAACTGGACATCTGCTATGTAACTGAGAGTCTCCTCATTGAAACATCTGAAGTTCTTCAAAGGTAAATTATTTTATTTGATTCCTTTGCTGGTTTTTGTGAATATGTTGCGTGCTAAATGCTACGCTAAATGCTAAGCTAGCCATCAACACTCTTACACAAATGATTGATTTTCTATGGTTCAAAAGCATATTTTGAAAATCTGAGATGACAGTGTTGTTAAGAAAAGGCTAAGCTTGAGAGCAGGCATATTTATTTCATTTCATTTGCGATTTTTAGAAATCGTTAACGTTGCGTTATGGTAATGAGCTTGAGGCTGTAGTCACGATACCGGATCCGGGATGGGTCGGACTATGAGGTTAAAGAGGAGCTGAACTCCAAAACTGCCTATGTAGCATCGATATTACTCATAATCAGGGGTGAAAGTAAGGCGGTACGGTCGAGTACGGCATCCCGTCAAAATAATTACTGTGGGTATGCCACATCGTTCAAACGTGAGCCTTTCAGAAATAATACAACATAATGACAACCACAATGTCATTACAATACAAGTAGGTGTTTTCTATTTATCAAATTATGGGTGCACAGTGCACTGTTGGGTTTGGATACTGAAATTATTTTGTGAGTGGAAAAATGTGAGCGGATAGCCTACAGGGGCCCCTTTGTTAAGTAATTGTTTGACAATCAGTTGAAAACATCAAAACTGGTTGTGTTATTGCCACAATGAGAGGCATAGCCAGCTTGTCCATAAGGCTATGGAAGATAAGCTTTCCCTAAAGTACAGTGGAGTCGGAAAGTATTCAGATACCTTGACTTTTTCCACATTTTGTTACGTTATAGCCTAACTCTAAAATGTATTTTGTATACACACAACACCCTAGAATGACAAAACGAAGGAAAAAAAACAGGGTTGTCGAAATTTCTGCAACTTCATAAACAATAAAAAAGATATTCAGACCTTTTCCGATGAAACTCCAAATTTAGCTCAGGTGCATCCTGTTTCCATTGATCATCCTTGAAATGTTTCTACAACTTGAATGGAGTCCGCCTGTGGTAAATTCAATTGATTGGGCATGATATGGAAAGGCACACAGTTGACAGTGCCTGTCAGTCAAAAACCACGAGGTCAAAATAATTGTCCGTAGAGCTCAGAAACAGGATTGTGTCGAGGCACAGATCTGGGGAAGGGTACCAAAACATTTCTGCGGCATTGAAGGTCCCCAAGAACACAGTGGCCTCCCTCATTCTTAAATACAAGGAGTTTGGAACAGCCAAGACTCTTCCTAGATCCGGCCGCCCGGCCAAACTGAGCAATCCGGGGAGAAGGGCCTTGGTCAGGGAGTTGACCAAGAACCCGATAGTCACTCTGACAGAGCTCCAGAGTTCCGCTGTGGGGCGGGGGAAAACCTTCAAGAAGGACAACCATCTCTGCAGCACTCCACCAATCAGGCCTTTATGGTAGAGTGGCCAAATGGAAGCCACTCCTCAGTAAAAGACACGACAGCCCGCTTGGGGTTTGCCAAAAATGTTCTAAAAACCTGTTATCACTTTGTCATTATGGGGTATTGTGTGTAGATTGATGAGGAGAAAAAATGATTTCATCAAATTTTGAATAAGGCTGTAACGTAAACAAAATGTGGGAAAAAAGGGGAGGGTCTGAATACTTTCCGAATGCACTGTACATGTAGGTAGGGGTAAAGTGACTATGCATAGATAGTAAACAGAGAGTAGTAGCAGCAAATGTGAAGAGTGAGTATGTGTGTGTGTGTGTGTGTGTGTGTGTGTGTGTGTGTGTGTGTGTGTGTGTGTGTGTGTGTGTGTGTGTGTGTGTGTGTGTGTGTGTGTGTGTGGTATCAATATGCATGCGTGTGTGTGTGTGTGTGTCTGGTATCAATATGCATGTGTGTGTGTTTTCTGTGTGTCCATGTGTGAGTGTGTGTTTAGAGTCAATTGAGTTTACATCTAGCCTGTGCAAGAGAATGAGCAGGCTAAAAAGGCAGGCCAAATCAGTGAGTTCAGACCCTCTTTAATAGGCAACAGTAGGCCAGTACAATTTTCTTCATAACGCATTTAATATAAGGCCCCACTTTTTGGTGTAAATTACACCATTTCTTTCTTAATGCATTTTATACAAGGCTATGTCAAATTTTATGAGGGTTGACAGATTGTGGTATCGATGAGTGTATTTGATTGGGGAATGGGGATACATTTTTAAGATGGGAAATTATAATACACACCATAATATGCACACATGCACACAAACAGTTACACACATATACACACACTTTGTTTGTACTGTTATAGCCAACTCTTGACTTTTGTATGAATTATTTGCAATAAAATATTTGTATCCAGTTGTCATGTATTCCTTATCTTTCTGGTTAAACGTTTGTAATCTGCATGTATCAGTAATGATTAACATTAAATAGTCATAAATTTCTGCTTGAATTTGAGCTTTTAGTATATTTGGCATTTTTATACATATTCTGTATTTTCACTGAAGAGAGCAATAATTAATCAACACACTACTGTAAATAAATGGACACTATCTGATATAAAAAATAAATTGCTCTACATAAATAAATGGTGACAAATGCTCAGTCTGAAGCCATTTGGCTATGAGTTTCGCAGCCCTATAATAATGATACAAGTTATATCAGTTTAAAAGGGGTTTATTTACAACCTCTGGAGTATAACATGTTGGGAATCGTGGTATAGAAGAGTCTGAAATGAATTAAATAGCCTAACTCTAAGTTATGTTCAATGTCAGCAGCAATTTCCAGTGAGAAATACTCAGTCTGAAGCCATTTGGCTTTGGGTTTCACAGCCCTATAATAATGATACAAGGGTTTATTTACAACCTCTGGGGTATAACATGTTGGGCAAAGTGGTATAGGAGGGTCTGACATATAACCCTTGACCTGAATTCAGTCTTCCCCAGTGAGAAACAAGATGGGTATATCTTCATCATTCATGACTGGGAAAGGTAAGTTAACGTGTGTAAATTAGACAATCACAGAGGATTTTCTTCTGAATAACTGGTCAGTGCATAGCACTTTCCATTCAGCTTCAGGTAACTTTGATGTAAGGCTTGATCACACATGTAGTGATTACTTCTGTCAGTCATGCTCATTGTTGATTTTCCATTGTTCACTAGATATAGCAATGTAATTACACCCAGCACAATGTTGAAAAACATAATGCTTCCCACCACTATATTACATAACTAGATGTGAGCTGGGCATGATCCCAACGATGCCATCAATGTAGTGGAAGAAAGTGAAAGCTGCAAGAGGGACTCTAACCAGGGCTCATACGTGGTAAAGTGAGCTCTAACGGCCGTTGCCATGAAAGCCAAGCAGTCCTCTGGGCAGAGGCAGTAGGCCTATAATAATGCATATGCCTTGTTACAATAGCCTAAGTATATAACATGATTGACACAACCATAATAATCATCATGAAACTGCCTTGGAGTGTAAGCCAACATAATTCATTATTTTACATGAACCTGTTTAACTGCATTGATATGCTGTAATTGATCATAATTCAGACTCGTTGTAGTTGAAAATACCATGCAGTTGCACCAGGGGAATTTAAACCGAACAGATTGTTTTTGCAGGTCTTCTATTTCCCCACATTTAGTGCTGAATTAATTTCCCATCATGAAAATGTATCTGTAACGGAATTCCTCTTCTTCAGAGGAGGAGTAGCAAGGATCAGACCAATGTGCAGCGTGGTAAGTGTCCATAATGATATATTTAATAAATCAACAGAACACTGAACAAAATAACTAAAGTACAAACAAACAACCGAAACAGTCCCGTATGGTGAAAACAACACTAACACAGGATACAACCACCCACAAAACACAATAGAAAACAGGCTACCTAAATATGGCTCCCAATCAGAGACAACGACTGACACCTGCCTCTGATTGCCCACTCCAACTCACACCCTGACCAACTAAAATAAAGACATAAAAAAGAAACTAAGGTCAGATTATATGAACAATCACATAACTTCATTGTACTACAAAAATAACAAATACAGCTTTTTACTCCAGCATGGCAAATCTCACAAAATCCGACATAGCACGAGTATTAAGCGAAAATAAGCATAGAAAACAGCATTGGCATTACTAAAATAAATTATAAGTATTTTGGTGACAACAGGGTTGATTAACAATGTTGGGTTGTTAAGACGTTTTTTTTATATAAATAAATGTGGGGCCCAAAATGCATTGCTCCAATAACTTTCAAAAGTTTGTTCTGAAGTTTGCCCCCCCAAAAATGTATTTTCCTATAAATGAAGTCACCCAGAAATGTGTATTTTCCTACACATTAAGTCACGCAAAAATATCTGTATTTTCATAGTTACACAAACGCACACAATCTGATGAAATACTTTTTGTACATACAGTATTTGCACGAATTGGGTGTGAGATTGTGTTGGTAGGTGAGAGTGTCGAATGGTATGAATCCCGTCCAGACTTATTGTAGGAGGAATTATTGTAGGAGGAATGATTTATTCTGTCTCCATATTCCTGTGAATAAATGCTATAGGCCTTTAAACATTTTCTGACTAGGTCTAGGTAGCAAGGTAACAAGTCTTTGCATCACAGACTCAGAATACTATAAGTTACATGTGTCTTAGAAAAAACGTTATGCAATGACTAACTTTGGATACTTTGAGCTAATCCTTGCAATTAGAGTTCCAATATTGCTTACTAGAGTAAGTTTTAGTGCAGGGATGCACAGTTAGAACCCAAAACATATACTACAGTATCGGTAGTGTAATAACCTTTACCAATAGGATATCAAGGAATAATTCAAGTTATATTACTTTGAAATATGAGGACTACCGTACGTATCCATTTAAAAGTATTCAGGTTTATTACAGTTATGCAATAAGAATACAATTATTAAGAAGTACATACCAGAAGTCTTCAGTGAAAAAACAAAAACAACTATCCAAGTCTGTACCAGTACAAAGTGTACAGGAGATTGGTTAACAATGTCTCCCTGAATGAAACAACTCAACACTTTAACTATGGCGGATCTCGATCTCAATAACCTCCATCGTTTAATTACAATCACTTTTCTGGGAAAAAAACTATGAACAAAATAATTTAAAAATCACAGCCATTCTCTATTCTAATCAATACCATAATAGGTGCTCGCAATCTGGGCCTCCTCACTTTGAAATGACCACTGTCTGGCGACCAGTTCAGTACAGCAACCCTCTCCTGGTGTCTGTAATCCCCAAGGTGCCGTGGCAATGTCCTGCAACGTCCCGCCCCAGAGAAAGCCATGGCAGATGTGTCTCACTCCTGTGATAGGCAAACATACAGCCTTCAATCCGGACAATGCCATAAACTGTGACCGAATATTCATGCTGGGCCTTGACGCCTGTAAGTCTCAGATGCATCTTTATCACTGGTCTTCATCATAGTTCACATAGTTCACTCTCTTATTTTTTTCACTACAAGAGAAGATGGCAAATGCAGTCATGCAGTCAAGTCATGTAGCTCCCTGCTGCCTCCGAAGGCAGCTGCTGACTAGAGTCTCTGTTGGAACCCTCAGAATGCAGAACCCTCAGAACTTAGAACTTTTATTTTGTTCATATTCAGAGAGAGGTAAACATTGAGATAAACAGCAGATGCTGACTTAGTGTTGGAAGGGCCATGATGAACAGGATATGTCCATCCACTCCTTTGTTAGACTGTACACGGCTACTGACAGTTTCATTTCAAAACGCTATAAATCATTTTCTGAAATGTTGGCATAGTGATGTTAAATGACAGACATGTATTTGTTTGAAATCACTAGATGGATTTATTTCAGAGAGACAAATAATGTTGCAAAATGCTATATATCTGCCTGACTCTCAGAGGTTTTACACAGTCAAATGTGAAAAATAATTACATTTTTAATAACAAACCATGCAAATAAATAATTTGTGACATTAATATAAAAAATATTTACGTCAGGATACGAACATTCTATTCCAGCTAAATAATTAATATATAGCGTTTAACTGAATCTATTAATATATTTTTTAAATTTGCAGACACATAAAAGCTACTCATAAGTATACATTTCTGATGAAAAAACACGTGAAAATGTGTCTATATAGCATTTTAGAAATAAACTCGTCACATAGCATATACTGTACAAACTGAACTGTAGATGATGGCTGTACTGCGTGTAATGCCTGTGTACTGGGAGATCATATGACTAAGAAAGGATAGTATATAGACTACTGAACTGTACTGAGAGTAAAGAGAGATTGGAAACAAACATGCTGGTTCTGCACTGTTGGACTTATGACAGAGAAGCTGCCATGTCGTAATGATGACTGTGTTTGTGGTTTTGCATTCCCTTGTGTGTCCCAGATGTCTCCTTGGCTGTAACGACAAACACTTGTATTCGCTCTGGGCAGCCTACAGAGAGAATGCTGACAAAGCTGGCAATTACACATGTGCTTAGTTTATCATCAGTGCACAAATAAAACAGAAAGTTAGCATTCGCCACGCTGCACTCTGACTGTTCTTCCGCATACTAATTATTAGGCAGGCGTGTAATAGAAAAGCCCCCTAGCTCTCAGCGCCACGGCAACAGTTGCAGACAGGAGACAGACAGACAGGCAGTTAGCCTAACACAAGAGTGGTAGCCCTTTCTGATTCATAGGACGTCAACGCATTGAATTCTGAGCCACTGCATGCATTGAACTGTGTGAAGAAAAGAGGCTTTAATATTTGCTCTTCAAGGGATTAGCCCCGCTAATATATTGAGCTAAACCCACCTCTTTCAGATCGAAACTTCATCACACATGTTTTATTCATCTATTAGACAAGGACTCAGTAAAGTGGGGCGGGTGAGGAGGGACTAGACTATAAGGGCTGGGAGGAGTGGAGCAGTGACATGGGCATTCCAGCTATCATTATTGGATAGGAAGTACATTATTGAGAGTACATCATCTGAAAGACAGACCGCTGTCAGAATCCTCTCCTTTGTCCTTCTAATACTAGACAGTAGATCTTCCTTTTATCCAGTGCTGTGTTTACCTTCTGCTCTCGCTCACCTGCCAAATGGAGTCATGTGTCGGGGTTTGATCAGTTGAACACATGAAAGAGCAGAAACAGAACAGCTTTAACGCATCAGCTACAAGCAAACACATCCCAGACTACCACTCCCTCGCCTCAAACCATAATCTAAGGTTACTGGTAAAGCTATCATATTACACAGCTAGCAGCATCTACACCAATACCAATTCAATGTCTGGCATCATCAGGTAAATATCCATACCTGCATTATTCTGATATGATCATATTTAAAGATTAGACACAATCAGATCTTACTAGGACAAGCAGGGTCTATGTATGTCTGAAAATCAATCATGCTCCATTTGTAGGCCTATATGGTCTTCTGAGGGGGCACCACTCAAGTCTGGTACAGATAAGAGATTATGAACAAAATAGACATACTGACATCAGTGAGGCAATTGGCAGTTTAATCTCACATATCTATTGTTTTGTTCTGTACTTAAGTTATTTTGAAAATCACCCATTTAGAATGGATTTCCAGTTGCCAAGCTGTGTTTGTTGAGGCATAGCCTACAGTTCACACTACAACACTTAAAGCAGATTGTACTGAACTAATCTGCCTCCCTCCCACTCTCATCCAGCCATGAGATTAAAAGATACAAGGATCATTTTAATGCATATACAGTATATCACGACCTTGAGCTAGCTCTCAAATCAGTAGCAAACTTGGGAGGTCAGATTAACTCCCACACAGTTTAGCTCCCCTTACAAACCCACATGAAGGAATACTCCAGTTTGCTATAGAATGCTTCAGTAGATACTATAGCATTATGTAGTAGTATACTATACACTGTAGTATCTCTCAACAATATGTAGTACTTGGTATAGAATATTGTAGTATACTGCAGAATACTGTTAGCAGTTGATGTTCTTCTTCCATAACAGAGCCCAAATCAGGGGGAGAAAATAGGTTTATTCAAAAATAACAAATCATAGTTAAAATAATAGTTATGCTGGGATGTAGATGATCATTATTCCCTGTCCTCTGTGATTCTCCTCAGAACAAAGTGACAGGATGGAATTTATAACCCAACCCTATCCTGTGGTTGACCAAATAGAATTATGTGCAATAAAACTGGGCCAATGGCCAAATAACAAGTATCCCGTTTCAGGCTCAATGTTTAGACAATTTGGACCAATGAGAACATGCCACATGTAGCTATGAGTCCCGGACGGAAATTCCTCCCGTGTCTCGGATCCATTAATTCCCTGTTACAGAAAAACAACTATTTCAATTGATCATAAAGGCCCTCTTGACCTTTAGTCCTCTGCATTATGTATTTATCTTGAAATATCCTTGCACCCCCTAAACCATTTAAAAAAGAAATACTTAAAATGTATTTTTAGAAAACGTGAAAAAATAGACCGTATAAAAAACAATAGCAGTAAGCATAAATTCATTCACATTAAACACCTTGCATTTCTATAAAACAGAAAGGGCATATTTTACTTGTTGCAATAAGACATATACTTCAAACAATGTTATAGAAAATAAGTATTAACAGGTGTGATGATGACGTCGCTTACGATTCCTACCACATTGTCACATTCGTCGTAACGATGAGACCAAGGCACAGCGTGATAAGAATACATGATTTTATTTGCATGAAGAACACTAAACAAAATAACAAAACGAACGTGACGCTATAAACACGAGTGCTGACATGCTACTACACATAGACAATAATCCACAAAATACCCAAGGAATATGGCTACCTAAATATGGTCCCCAATCAGAGACAACGATAAACAGCTGCCTCTGATTGGGAACCATAGACATATAAACACCTAGATATACACCCACCTCTAGACATACAAAAACCCCTAGACAATAAAAACACATACCACCCTCGTCACACCCTGACCTAACCAAAATAATAAAGAAAACAAAGATAACTAAGGTCAGGGCATGACACACATCCTGTGTTAGGAGGAAACTAACAAATGATTAATTATCTGCAAGACAATAATATTAAATCAGCCTATTGGCAAGGTAATAATTCACAGTCCTTTAAAATTGATGAGCTGTTCCACACCGTTATCAGTCCCACAGTCTGCCGGTAGTGAGGAATTCTTCTTCCTTTCCACTGGTTGACAAGGATGTCTTTAATGAACACTTCACCGGTGATCTTCTATCGTTTCAGGTACAGTCCTTGGGTCAAGGGATATTGCTGCAGCTTCAGACGGTAGATTCTCATAACCTGTAACGAAGGAAACAAAAAGATAAATGGATATTTCACATAGATTTCTCTAAGTAAGCATGTCCCGATTTTCAGGAAAAAGTTCGACACTTCACCTAGATATCCCTAATATGATGACTGCGATGTGCAACATAGAAGCTTATCAGGTTCTGATCATCTTACTATGCTTCTTCACCCGAGATTGGCCCCGATTGCTAATCAATCAGTTCTTTATTCTCCAGGCTCTGCTTTGTCCATTTTGATGACAAAACAGAGCAACATGGCAATGAGTGATTTCCCCTGGACTTTTACTGCTGACCTCGTTATGAACAAAACTTGATAAGAACCTTCCCTAATGTGTCTGTTAGATTTTTTTTAAATCACCCACTGTCTTGGTACTATGTCCCCCCCTCTGGAATTATTTTCCACACCTCTTTTACTTGTCCGTCTATACATTTCTTGAATAACATTTGTAGCTGTGTGTTGTGCGGTTTCCTTCTTAGTAGGGTAGGCTTCAACCCATCGTGAGAAACGATCAACAACCAACACATATTCCTGTCCTTTTCATTTGGGCAGTGTGATGTAGTCAAGTTGTAGATGTCTGAAGGATCCTGGTGGGGCAGGCGCTCGTCGTGTCTGTACTTTCGCTCATCCCTTGGTGTTGTTTTTCATACAGATGTTGCAATTCGCCCCGACAGCCTCAGCCTCTTTCCGCACACCTGGATTCCACGTCACCAAGTAGGGTAGGAGTGCATTTGGCGCTACACATCTCAGGTTGTATTTCCACACACCTTCTTGATTGAGTTTGCACCCTGAGGCCATCCATTCCCACACTTCATCTTTTGGTTCACTGCTTTTGCATCCTCTGTTTTTCCACAATAAGCATACCTTGAGTCTATTAGCCGTTTTTCCTTCCGCCTGTGTGCATGCTTCTGTCAAAGCCACCAATTCCGCCACCTGTGCTGATGTTCCTACATGTTCCTGCACAAAAACATCCTGTAGCGTACTGCATTAGCATCGAATAACCCCAGTGATATGCAACTTTTCAGGAAAGTTAGGAACCAATATGCACAGGTAGTTATGAAAGCAAAAGGCTATATTTTTCAAACAGAAATTTGCATCCTGTAGCAAAAACTCCAAATAGTTCTGGTACACTGTAAAGGCAATGGAGAATAAGAGCACCTCCTCCCAGCTGCCCACTCACTGAGCCTAGGAAATACCGTCACAACCGATAAATCTACAATAATTGAGAATTTCAATAAGAATTTTTCTAAGGCTGACCATGCTTTCCACCTGGCTACCCCTACCCCAGTCAACAGCCCTGCACCCCCCACAGCAGCTTTCCCAAGCTTCCCCATTTCTCCTTCACGCAAATCCAGATAGCTGATGTTCAGAAAGAGCTGCAAAATCTGGACCCCTACAAATCAGCCGGGCTAGACCATCTAGACCCAAACTGCTACAGAACTTTATCTATCCTACCCTGCCTTTCGAAGGTCTTCGAAAGCCAAGCTAACAAACAAATCACCGACTATTACAAATCCCACCGTACCTTCTCCGCTATGCAATCTGGTTGCCGAGGCTGGTCATGGGTGCACCTCAGTCACGCTCAAGGTCCTAAACGATATCATAACCGCCATCGATAAGAGACAATACTGTGCAGCTGTATTCATCGACCTGGCCAAGGCTTTCGACTGTCAATCACCACATTCTCATCGACAGACTCAACAGCCTTGGTTTTTCAAATGACTGCCTCGCCTGGTTCACCAACTACTTCTCAGATGGAGTTCAATGTGTCAAATCGGAGGGCCTGTTGTCCGGACCTCTGGCAGTCTCTATGGGGGTGTGACAGGGTTCAATTCTCGGACCGACTCTCTTCTCTGTATACGTCAATGATGTCGCTCTTGCTTCTGGTGATTCTCTGATCCACCTCTACGCAGATGACACCATTCTGTATACTTCTGGCCCTACTTTGGACACTGTGTTAACTAACCTCCAGACGAGCTTCAATGCCATACAACTCTCCTTCCGTGCCTCCAACTGCTCTTAAACACAAGTCAAACTAAATGCATGCTCTTCAACCGATCGCTGCCCACACCTACCCGCCCGTCAGATATCACTACTCTGGACGGTTCTGACTTAGAATATGTGGACAACTAGAAATACCTAGGTGTCTGGTTAGAATGTAAACTCTCCTTCCAGACATCTCCAATCCAAAATTAAATCTAGAATCGGCGTCCTATTGCGCATCCTTCACTCATGCTGTCAAACATACCCTCGTAAAACTGACTATCCTACCGATCCTTGACTTCGGAGATGTAATTTACCAAATAACATCCAACACTCTAATCAGCAAATTGGATGCAGTCTATCGCAGTGCCATCCATTTTGTCACCTAAGCCCCATATACTACCCACCACTGCGACCTGTATGCAGTCGTTGGCTGGCCCTCGCTTCATATCCATCGTCAAACCCACTGGCTCCAGGTCATCTATAAGTCTTTGCTAGGTAAAGCCCCGCCTTATCTCAACTCAATGGTCACCATAGCAGCACCCACCCGTAGCACATGCTCCAGCAGGTATATTTCACTGGTCACCCCAAAAGCCAATTCCCCCTTTGGCCGCCTTTCCTTCCAGTTCTCTGCTATCAATGACTGGAACGAACTGCAAAAATCACTGAAGCTTCATATCTCCCTCATTAACATTAAGCACCGGCTGTCAACGCAGCTCAGAGATCATTGCACCTGTACATAGCCCATCCAACTACCTCATCCCCATATCATTATTTATTTTGCTCCTTTGCACCCCAATATCTCTACTTGTACATTCATCTTCTGCACATCTATCACTCCAGTGTTTAATTGCTATATTGTAATTATTTTGCCACTATGGCATATTTATTGCCTTATCATACCTCATTTGCACACACTGTATATATACTTTTTCTATTGTATTATTGACTGTATGGTTGTTTATTCCATGTGTAACTCTGCTGTTGTTTGTGTCGCACTGCTTTGCTTTCTTGGCCAGGTCGCAGTTGTAAATGAGAACTTGTTCTCAACATGCCTACCTGTTTAAATGCCTAACGTTTTTTTTTTTATTAAAAAGGTAACGAGCCTGTCACTATCACATTGTCCATTGTAGTAACTGCCCAGCCTGCCTTCCTCTCACCCCCCTCCACAATGCTTGAACTGTCTATGTATAAGATAAACATTAGGGTTTTCCAACAGATGACTCTTAGTAAACCCATAAGAGAGCTGATCCAAAACCAACTCACAACAGTCGTGTTCAAGTAATGTGGTATCTGGAGGAAGCATTAGAGTAGTTGGATTACATGCTGTGCCACGTTGTATGATGATGTTAGGAGATTCCAACACCGTCGACCACTTGTTCCAACGAGCAACTGTGACCTGTTCAGCTTGATTCATTGTCGAAAGAGTATGAACAGCGTGTGGACGGATGTTGGTCGAGAACAAGCGATGCCACCATCGACACAGCGACGTAAGTAGCCTGCATAGCTCTGCGAAAGGGACCCCATCCCAACGCCACATCATCCATTTTCGCTGAATTGTAGTCTGCAAGTTTCTCTTCTGCTGAACAAGTAATGTTGTAGGTTTCACTCAGAACCTGCACAACTCTGTAAACAGCTGGTTTATTATGTTGACTGATGTCTCTGTCCAGTCGTGACAACCTGTAAATGACGCCATAGTTTTGTCTCTCCCAGTCAGTACAGTCATGGCCAAAAGTTGAGAATGACACATACATTTTCACAAAGTCTGCCTCAGTTTGTATGATGGCAATTTGCATATACTCCAGAATGTTATGAAGAGTGATTAGATGAATTGCAAAGTCTCTCTTTGCCATGCAAATGAACTGAATCCCCAAAAAACATTTCAACTGCATTTCAGCCCTTCCGCAAAAGGACCAGCTGACATCATGTCAAAGATTCTCTCGTTAACACAGGTGTGAGTGGTGACGAGGACAAGGCTGGAGAACACTCGGTCATGCTGATTGAGTTCGAGTAACAGACTGGAAGCTTCAAAAGGATCTTAGAATCATTGTTCTTCCTCTGTCAATCATGGTTAACTGCAAGGAAACATGTTCCGTCATCATTGCTTTGCACAAAAAAAGGGCTTCACAGGCAAGGATATTGCTGCCAGTAAGATTGCACCTAAATCAACCATTTATCGTATCATCAAGAACTTCAAGGAGAGCTGTTCAATTGTTGTGAAGATGACTTGGTGCCCAAGAAAGTCCAGCAAGCGCCAGGACTATCTCCTAAAGCTGATTCAGCTGCAGGATCGGGGCACCACCAGTACAGAGCTCGCTCAGGTTTGGCAGCAGGCAGGTGTGAGTGCATCTGCACGCAGAGTGAGGCAAAGACATTGAGGACGGCTTGGTGTCAAGAAGGGCAGCAAAGAAGCCACTTCTCTCCAGGAAAATTAGCAGGGACAGACTGATATTCTGCGAAAGGTACAGGGATTGGACTGCTGAGGACTGGGGTAAAGTCATTTTCTCTGACGAATCCCCTTTCCGATTGTTTGGGGCATCCGGAAAAAAAGCTTGTCCGGAGAAGACAAGGTGAGCGCTACCATGAGTCCTGTGTCATGCCAACAGTAAAGCATGCTGAGACCATTTATGTATGGGGTTGCTTCTCAGCCAAGGGAGTGGGCTCACTCACAATTTTGCCTAAGAACACTGCCATGAATAAAGAATGGTACCAACACATCCTCCGAGAGCAACTTCTGCCAACCATCCTGGAACAGTTTGGTGACGAACAATGCCTTTTCCAGCTTGATGGAGCACCTTGCCATAAGGCAAAAGTGAAAACTAAGTGGCCCGGGGAACAAAACATTGATATTTTGGGTCCATGGCCAGGAAACTCCCCAGACCTTAATCCCATTGAGTACTTGTAGTCAAGCCTCAAGAGGCAGGTGGACAAACAAAACCCCACAAATTCCAAGAATTGATTATGCAAGAATGGGCTGCCATCAGTCAGAATGTGGCCCAGAAATTAATTGACAGCATGCCAGGGCGGATTGCAGAGGTCTTGAAAAAGAAGGGTCAACAATGCAAATATTGACTCTTTGCATCAACTTCATGTGATTGTCAATAAAAGCCTTTGACATTTATGAAATGCTTGTAATTATACTGCAGTATTCCATAGTAACATCCAACAAAATATTTAAAGACACTGAACCAGCAAACTTTGTGGAAACTAATATTTGTGTCATTCTCAAAACTTATGGCCACGACTGTAGTTGTGGAAACAAAAGTTCTGCGCAAATTATCATGTATGGATTGCATCAACTGATATGTGATTTCCTCATTTTTGGAGGAATTGAGTGCATCTTCCATGTTGGGTAACCCAATGTGTCTTACCACCTCTGCTCTAAACCTTTCTTTAAATTCAACAAATAGTTGGTTTGTGGACACATTTGGTTATCTCTCCCCAATTGGTGGTTGCATTGCTCAGACCCTGACCCTGCTCTCCGTCAATCAGCATAAAGATGCAAAAATAATATTTACAAGTGTTCTATCGAAATGGCCGATAAATGCAATTCAAAATGGCAAAGAAAATAATTCACAACGGAATTCTATCTTGATAAAGCCAACATGTCAAAGGAACATTGTCCATAAGTCAAAACCAACACTCGGGGCAGCTTATGAAAGTAAATATGAACCAGTCTAAATTACAGGTTGCACTGACAAAACCAAAAATAGCTTAGCCACCTAACAGCTATATTTGTTTACAATTTACCACATTCCTGGTGAGCACATTGGAGAAATGTAAAATAGATAGGTCTACAGTGTCAGCCGAGCTAACAGTGGCTAAATTCTTAAGAGTATCTTACAGCCAGTCTTTGCTGAAAAATACAAAATATTAGCTACAGACATGGAGACTTCCACTGTGTTTCGGATATACAGTGGTGAGAACAAGTATTTGATACACTGCCGATTTTGCAGGTTTTCCTACTTACAAAGCATGTAGAGGTCTGTAATTCTTATCATAGGTACACTTCGACTGTGAGAGTCGGAATCTAAAACAAAAATCCAGAAAATCACATTATGATTTATAAGTAATTAATGTGCATTTTATTACATGACATGAGTATTTGATACATCAGGAAAGCAGAACTTAATATTTGGTACAGAAACCTTTATTTGTAATTACAGAGATCATACGTTTCCTGTAGTTCTTGACCAGGTTTGCACACACTGCAGCAGGGATTTTGGCCCAATCTTCCATACAGACCTTCTCCAGATCCTTCAGGTTTCGGGGCTGTTGCTGGGCAATACAGACGTTCGGCCCCCTCCAAAGATGTTCTATTGGGTTCAGGTCTGGAGACTGGCTAGGCCTCTCCAGGACCTTGAGATGCTTCTTACGGAGCCACTCCTTAGTTGCCCTGGCTGTGTGTTTTGGGTCATTGTCATGCCGGAAGAACCAGCCACGACCCATCTTCAATGCTCTTACTGAGGGAAGGAGGTTGTTGGCCAAGATCTCGCGATACATGGCCCCATCCATCCTCCCCTCAATACGGTGCAGTCGTCCTGTTCCCTTTGCAGAAAAGCATCCCCAAAGAATGATGTTTCCACCTCCATGCTTCATGGTTGGGATGGTGTTCTTGGGGTTGTACTCATCCTTCTTCCTCCAAACACGGCGAGTGGAGTTTAGACCAAAAAGCTCTATTTGTCTCATCAGACCACATGACCTTCTCCCATTCCTCCTCTGGATCATCCAGATGGTCATTGGCAAACTTCAGATGGGCCTGCACATGCGCTGGCTTGAGCAGGGGGACCTTGCGTGCGCTGCAGGATTTTAATCCATGACGGCGTAGTGTGTTACTAATGGTTTTCTTTGAGACTGTGGCGCCAGCTCTCTTCAGGTCATTGACCAGGTCCTGCCGTGTAGTTCTGGGCTGATCCCTCACCTTCCTCATGCTCATTGATTCCCCACGAGGTGAGATCTTGCATGGAGCCCCAGACTGAGGGTAATTGCCGTCATCTTGAACTTCTTCCATTTTCTAATAATTGCGCCAACAGTTGTTGCCTTCTCACCAAGCTGCTTGCCTATTGTCCTGTAGCCCATCCCAGCCTTGTGCAGGTCTACAATTTTAGCCCTGATGTCCTTACACAGCTCCCTGGTCTTGGCCATTGTGGAGAGGTTGGAGTCTGTTTGATTGAGTGTGTGGACAGGTGCCTTTTATACAGGTAACGAGTTCAAACAGGTGCAGTTAATTTAGGTAATGAGTGAAGAACAGGAGGGCTAAAAGAAAATCGAACAGGTCTGTGAGAGACGGAATTCTTACTGGTTGGTAGGTGATCAAATACTTATGTCATGCAATAAAATGCTAATTAATTACTTAAAAATCATACAATGTGATTTTCTGGATTTTTGTTTTAGATTCCGCCTCTCACAGTTGATGTGTACCTATGATAAAAAATTACAGACCTCTACATGCTTTGTAAGTAAGAAAACCTGCAAAATTAGCAGTGTATGGCACTTGTTCTTGTATGGCACTCGTTCTCCCCGCTGTATCAAGCACAATACAGAATGATTTTATTGAAGTAGTTAGTGACATAAGGACAGAGGAAGGCAGGCCTAAATGCATTTTCTTTGCAACTTGCAGGTTAGGCTACTGTTGAATGAACGTGAGAATAACTGTTTATTAGGCTATTAAAACTTGTAAATCTTAAATCAGTGTGTGTCTAACAAACTGTGCCCAAATACAGTCTCCTGGCCTGTACACAAACAGTAAGAATTACAGATGGCTAGACAGCAGTGCTGTCAATTGAGCATCACAGAATTAACCTGCCCCTGAAAACTGGGACATAAAAAACAATTCTAGCACAAACATTTTTTCATTGATGGTCATATATTTTACACAAACCTGTCATGTACAGAACACTGTTAGGCAGTTCATTACTCAAGGCTTTACGGGGTGGTCAGAATGTATCATAGCCTACCGATATCGAGTTTTTCTAAATGCATGGATATTACAGACCTACAGTGAATAAAAACATTTTAAAAATATATAAAATATTTATTTTGATTTTTTTAAAATTGATTTAGTTAATTTCACACTAAAGTAAAACACATTATAAATGTATATAATAATAATTAAACAACATGTTGCCGCACAGAGACCATTCATATAATTTAAGCTTTATTTTTATTTAACCAGTTTAATGACTTATTCAAACGGGTTGATTTCATTCGGATGAAAATTAAATAAAAACATATTCAAGCAACATATTAATGAAACAATATGCTTTATTTCAATGTTATATCAAAACAGAACAAAACATCTCATGCAACATATAGCCTAACAGAGCTAAAACACAAAGGCACTTTTTAATGAAAGGAACTACGTATATATAGGCTGTAGGCCATCACTTTAAATGTCCCTGGAGAAAGAGGATGTTGATCACAGAGGAGGGCTTGAGCATGGAGCATCTCTCTTCCAAAATTCAGCCACACAGACACACACTGAAGGTCCGATCAGAGGGGGCACTGAAAGCAGGGATGCTGCGGACTTGACGGGCAAGGTTACTGATCGCAGGGAACTGAAATCTCTGTGCCTGCCACCATAGCAGAACAGCGCCGGATCCGCTTGTTTGACTGCGATCGAGGTTGACTGCCAAATAGTATTTTATTTTGTTTTCCAGTAGTCTAGACCCAGGCATAATGATATCTGCTCCATCCTCCCAGTTGGAGCACTCACGGTATGTGACTGTTTTGTCTCTTTGGACGTGAAGGTCCTGGCTCAAGCTCCGCTCTCAAGGCCCAGGCCCGGATTAACAGGATGCATACCAGAGCATGTGCTGACCAGCTGGCAAGTGTCTTCACTGATATGTTCAACCTCTCCCTAACCCAGTCTGTAACCTCTCCCTAACCCAGTCTGCTTCTACACCTGCATTGCTTGCTGTTTGGGGTTTTAGGTTGGGTTTCTGTACAGCACTTTGTGACATCAGCTGATGTAAGAACGCCTATATAAATACATTTCATTGATTGATTGATTAATATATTGCTATGTATTGTAAGATATTACTGCTCTGTTGGAGCTAAGAACACAAGCATTTAGCTAAACCCGCAATAATATTTACTAAACATGTGTATGCAACCATTACAATGTTTGTTTGTTTTATTACATTTTTTTTATTTTCACACCTCATATTTGTAACCATGAAATGCTTTGAAAGGCTGGTCATGGCTCAAATCAACACCATCATCCCAGACACCCTGGACCCACACCAATTGAGCCACAGATGACATAATCTCTACTGCAGTCCACACTGCCCTAACACATGGACAATAGGAACACCTATGTGAGAATACTGTTCATTGACTTAAGATCAGAGTTCAACACCATAGTGCACTCCAAGCTCATCACTAAGCAGAGGACCCTGGGACTAAACACCTCCCACTGCAACTGGATCCATGACTTCCTGACTGCCGTCCCCAGTTAGTAAGGGTAAGCAATAACACATCCGCCATGTTGACCCTCAACACAGGGACCCCTCAGAGGTGCGTGCTTAGTCCCTTCCTGGGACTGCATGGGCGCACACAACTCCATCACCATCATTAAGTTAGCTGACAACACAACAAAGCAGCAAACTCTCTCCAGAAGTTCAGTGAGGATCTCTGAATGATCCAATGTTGACCTAAATGACTAATGATGATAAATACAATCCACCTGTGTGTAATCAAGTCTCCGTATAAATGCACCTGCACTGTGATAGTCTCAGAGGTCCGTTAAAAGCGCAGAGCGCAGTCATTTAGGTCAACATTGGATCATTCAGAGATCCTCACTGAACTTTTGGAGAGAGTTTGCTGCACTGAAATTAAAGGGGCTGAATAATTTTGCACGCCCAATTTTTCAGTGTTTGATTTGTTAAAAAAAGTTTGAAATATCCAATAAATGTCGTTCCACTTCATGATTGTGTCCCACTTTTTGTTGATTCTTCACAAAAAAATACAGTTTTATATCTTTATGTTTGAAGCCTGAAATGTTGCAAAAGGTCGCAAAGTTCAAGGGGGCCGAATACTTTCGCAAGGCACTGTATATAGCCATTACTAATTTATTCTGTGTTATTTTTCTATTATCTCTCTTTTTTTTTATCTGCCTTCTTAGGAAGGGCCCATAAGTAAGCATTTCACTGTTAGTTACCACCTATTTTTACAAAGCAGTTAACAAATAAAATGTGATTTTGATTTGCAGTTTCCTCCATGCAACTTTGGGGTCAAAAACATTGCTAGAATGAAAAGGATGTGGACAGGCTGTAGTCTGCATTTGTTTTTTTACAATATCATGGAAAGAACAATTGTGACTCACCACCTGGATTTGGTCTTATGTATCCAAATTTGAAACTTTGTTTTTACATCGGATAAAAGTATAGACTCAGAGGTACAAAATTCCATATCATGCACTGCATTTGAGGAACAATGGGAAAGTAATTCTGGTTTGAAAGTTGATCAACTTGTAATCTTACTTTTGAGAAAATGGCCTTTGAATGTTTTGGTAACTATTGAAGAGATCTTCTTTGTCTACACCCATTCAGCATCGCTCATACCCTCTTAAGCTTTAGCCCCACCCATCTATTTCGCTCTCAGAGCCCACACTTGAAGCTCTGGCCTATGATTTGAAAACAGCCTAACCAGCTCCGCTGGAAACAATTCCACTACGCTTTTTTTTACAGATGTTTAACTGACACTGGCCATATTCAACAGGTGTTGTACACACATCACATAATGTTAGCGAATGAGCCAGCCACCTAACGTTAGCTAGTTAAACAACAATGAACATAGTGTCAACAATGTCACAGTGCTGGGAGCTAACCAACCAGGTTCATTGTAGCTAGCTAACATTAGGCTCTAACTAGAAAAGCAAACAGCTCTGGGAAACGAATAATAACGTCTGCTAGTGAGCCAGCCAGCTAACGTTAGCTAGCTGGCTAACAGTACAATTTAGCTTAAGACATATAGCTAGCTAGCTAGGTAAACAATGTTTCAGATCACACATGTCATGTAACATTACCCAATGAGCCAGCCAGCTAACGTTAGCTAGTGCTTGTGGCTAACCAACCAGGTTCAATGTTAGCTAGCTAACATTAGGCTCTAACTAGAAAAGCAAATGGCTCTGGGAAATGAATAATAACGTCAACTAGTGAGCCAGCCAGCTAACGTTAGCTAGTAAGCTGACAGTACACTTTAGATTGAAATGAAATCACTTTTTGTCAAAATTAGAAACATGTAATATCTGAAAATGTAGCTAGCTAATGCTAGACTATCTTACCTGTATAGATCATCATGCATGATGGATGCGTCTCCCTGTCAGGAATGCCATACCATGGTTGCCCTTAGGTTGAAGATGTTATCCTGAGACATGTGTTTTCTCCATCTCTTTAGCTATCATACTCTAATTCCACTGATTTCAAAACTTGATCCTCCAGTAAATGGAGAATAAGACTTGTGCAGCTCCACTACACAATACATTAAAAAAAGCTACGGTCGACAGGATTACCAACACATACTGACGAGCTCAAATAGACAGAGGCCTTCTATATAGCACACCAATCCGAACTCCTCCCTTGGCATGTCCAGCCCACTCATTATCTCAACCAATCATGGCCCGTGGGAAGGTGGCTCATTTTTTCTGTGGCTTAACCAACAAGGCTCGTAATGTAACAATTGTATTCATATATACAGGTGGCATACAAGTTTGTTAATAAGGCACAGGAAAGTTCACATGTTCGAGAAGGCATTTATGCCCCAAAAAATGCATTTTGAAAAAAAAAAACTTTACGTTCAAAGGGGGGAGTGAGGACTAAGAGGGTTTTATAAATAAGCATCAATAAATAAGCATACAGAGATGACCCGTTTACAGAAGAGTATAGAGTGCTGTGATATGTCCTATAAGGAGCATTTGTGTAAAATCTGATGGCCGAATGGTAAAGAACATCTAGCCGCTTATGAGCACCCTTACCTGCCGATCTATGAATGACATCTCTGTAATCTAGCATGGGTAGGATGGTCATCTGAATCAGGGTTATCGTTGATGCTGACGTGGATAACAACATCCCTATACTCTCTACACTCGCCAGTTTTAGCCACAGCCAGCAGCATCTTCGGATTTGCCTTTACGCCGGTAGGCCTGCCCCCTGGTAAACAGTGTATAATCGTTTTTAAAAATTTTTACTCCCCAATTTCGTAGTATCCAATTGTTAGTAGTTTCTGTCTTGTCTCATCGCTACAAGTCCCGTACGGGCTCGGGAGAGACGAAGGTCGAGAATCACGCGTCCTCCGAAACACAACCCAACCAAGCCGCACTGCTTCTTAACACAGCGGGCATCTAACCCGGAAGCCAGCCACACCAATGTGTCGAAGGAAACACCATGCACCTTCTGGCCCGGCCCGCCACAGGAGTCGCTAGTGCGCGATGAGAAAAGGATATCCCTACTGGCCAAACCCTCCCTAACCCAGACGACGCTAGGCCAATTGTGCGTCGCCCCATGGACCTCCCGGTCGCTGCCGGCTGCGACAGACCACTGCGCCACCCGAGAGGCATGATGATTATTTTTAAGTCTAATGTTGTTGGTAATTGAGTCGCCAATGACTAGGGTTTTCATTTTGTAAGAGGTAATGGTGAGAGGCTTTTGCGGCGTAGACCTCGTAACAGGTGGAATAGAGACTTGAGAAGGATCGGCCTCTTACTCCGACTTGTTGCTTAATGGGGAGAACCAGTTGAAAGTTTCTGTTGGCTGAATGAGCGACACCGGTTGAGCATGCCGACAGCATTTCTTTCCAGAAGCCTTGAGAAAAAAAACTCTGGCGGGGGCTGTGCGGGAGGATTTATTATACTATCTGTACTTACTGGTGGCACAGACGTTGTTTCCTCCTTTCATAAACATAAATTGCCCTTGCCTAACGATTGCATCTGAAGCTGTGCTTGCAACACGACTATCCTCACCATAAAGTGATAGTTCTCCTGTATATTATGAGTAGAGTGACAGCAATTAGATGGCATATTGTTAAAGTTACTACTTGGAGGCCCTGTAGAATCATGTCCAGATAAAGCATCCGGGGTGAAAAACTTGATACGTTAGTAAATGTGTAAAAAAATAAAAAATGAAAAGTTTGGAAGATAGCTAAATAGCAACAAAAAGAACAGAAGTTGAGAGCGGAGCTATAATGAAAACAAAATGTCATTGCATATTATCTGTTAGGTCCCTCAATCAAGCAGTGAATTTCAAACACAGATTCAACCACAAAGATCAGGGACGTTTTTCAATGCCTCGCAAAGATGGGCACCTATTGCTAGGGTGGTAAAAAAAAAAAAAGCAAACATTGAATTTGCCTTTGAGCATGTTGAAGTTATTAATTACACTTTCGATGGTTTATCAATACACCCAATCACTACAAAGATACAGGAGTCCTTCCTACTGTAACTCAGTTGCCAGAGAGGAAAGAACTGCTCAGGGATTTCACCGTGAGGTCAATGGTGACTTTAAAACAGTTAGAGTTCAATGGCTGAGAGGAAACAGAGGATGGCTCAATGACATTGTAGCTACTCACAATACTAACCTAATTGACAGAGTAAAAAGAACGAAGCCTAAAAATATTCCAAAACATGCATTCTGTTTTCAACAAGGCACTAAAATAATATTGCAAAAAATGTGTCAAAGCAATTCACTTTTTATCCCGAACACAAAGTGTTATGTTTGGGGCAAATCGAATACAACACATTACTGAGTACCTCTCTTCATATTTTCAAGCAAAGTGGTGGCTGCATCATGTTATGTATATGCTTGTAAACTTTAAGGACTGGGGAGTTTTTCAGGATAAAAAATAAATGGAATGGCGCTATGCACAGGCAAAATCTTAGAGAAAAACCTGTTTCAGTCTGCATTCCACCAGACACTGGGGAATTAATTTACCTTTCAGCAGTACAATAACCTGAAACACAAGGCAAAATATACACTGGTAGTTGTTTACCAAAAAGACAGTGAATGTTCGTGAGTTGCAGTTTTGACCTGAAAATGGTTGTCTAGTTATGATCAACAATCAATTTGACAGAGCTTGAAGAATTTTGAAAAGAATCATGGGCAAATTATGGAGTTGGTTCCCCCTTTTCTGCTATAACAGCCTTCACACTTCTGAGAAGGCTTTTCACTAGCTTTTGAAACATTGCTATGTGGACTTGCTTCCATTCAGCCACAAGAGCATTAGTGAGGTCAGGCACTGATGTTGGGTGATTAGGCCCGCAGTTGGCGTTCCAATTCATCCCAAAGGTTTTTGATGTGGTTAAGGTCAGGGCTCTTTGCAGGTCAGTTAAGTTCTTCCACACCAATCTCAAAAAAACATTTCTGTATGGACCTCACTTTGCATGGGGGCATTGTCATGCTGAAACAAGAAGGGCCTTCGCCAAACTGTTGCCACAAAGTTGGAAGCTCAGAATCGTCTAGAATGTCATTGAATGTTGTATCGTTAAGATATCCCTTCAATGGATATCCCTTCACTGGAACTAAGGCGCCTCCACATTTACAGTCGGCACTATGCATTCAGGTAGGTAGCTTTCTTCTGGCATCCGTCAAACCCAGAATTGTCCATCAGACTGCCAGATGGTAAAGTGTGATTCATCACTCCAGAGAACGCGTTTCCACTGGTGCAGAGTCCAATGGTGGCGAGCTTTACACCACTGCAGCCGAAGCTTGGCATTGCGTATAGTGATCTTTTCCACTTCACAGTAACAGCACTAACAGTTGACCGGGGCAGCTCTAGCAGGGCAGAAATTTGACAGACTGACTTGTTGGAAAGTTGGCATCCCATGATGGTTCTACGTTGAAAGTCACAGAGTTCTTTAGTAAGGACATTCTACTGCCAATGTTTGTCTATGGAGATTGCATGGCTGTGTGCTAGATTTTATACACTTGTCAGCAATGGTTGTGGCTGAAATAGCCGAATCCAGTATATATAAGTGTCTTCATTGACAGTCAATGTTAATTCAAGATGGTTTCTTAGGCACTCAATTACACCTTTGGAGACTTGTTGAGAAGTGTCAATGGCTACGTTAGAATCAATGTAGTCCCCTTTCCACCCAGTGTGTGTGTGTGTGTGTGTGTGTGTGTGTGTGTGTGTGTGTGTGTGTGTGTGTGTGTGTTCTGATGACATGATGGAGTGACTTGAGTCCTGCTTGGTTGTTCAGGGGAGGAGATAGCAGCACTACAGATTAGTCACTGAGCAGAGGTAATTACTGTACCGAATACCTAGGGTTCCAGTTCATCTGCATCACAATGAATAACCTCCTCTCTCTGTGGGGAGAGAGACAAGCTTAATCTGTTTGTGAAGTTCCCTATGTGTTTTCAAATAATCCATATTAATTTGTCGTTCTGACACAATGTAAACAAAAACATATACTGAGTGACCAAAACATTAAGGACACCTTCCTAATATTGAGTTCCATACCCCCTTTGCCCTCAATTCGTAGGGGCAATACTACAGTACTTACTTACTATAGAATTCTGTAGTACTGTAGAATATTTCACTACACAATGTTGTGTCCCTCGATCATGTGTAGTACTTACTATAGAATTCTATGATTTTTCATGTGGACATGAATGGAAATATGTGGTTATTATTTGAGGCGGAAGAACTCCCAAATAACCACCAAAGAAAACATACTGTATATTGTGATATGATGCTTGAAGTGGGTTTAAAATCATGATAATTAATTTGCGCTCATGAATGAAGTGGAATATACAGTGATTATTTCAGGCAGAAGAATTTCACCTGACTGTCATCTTTTGACAATTTAAAATCAAATCAAATGTATTTATAAAGCCCTTTTTACATCAGCAGATGTCACAGATGTCACAGCAGAGTGCTCTGCACACGTAGTGAAGGAGAATGTACTGTATATACACAGCTTTGAAATACAATTCACAAAAGCTAGGATGCCACAAATCTCTTGAAGGAATTCAAAGCCTGTAAGTGTTGTAAGGCCAAACCAAGGTGCAATGGAACGGCCAAATGTGCATTGAGGTCCACTGCCAAAACAGAGAGTTAGCTGTTTGTGATTATACAATCATCCAGTTGAACTGACAAGCAAGTTCCTTAACCTTCTGCCACCGCTAAACTTTGTGAATGACATCCCAGACAAAATATCCCTGTTATTTATGCCAGTAAAGAAATCTAATCCACAAATGTCATATTCAGATAGTTTATGCATTTATTCATGTGGGATCTGTCACCTTTTTGCCACACATCGTTCTCTTCCCTGTCGGACGATGATTCCTAAAAGAGGAGGAATATACAGTTTCATTGGAAATTACAGTGGGGGATAGGTGGAAAGAGTTCCTGAGGAGGATTTTTAGTTTTTTAATTCCAACAGGGTAGAGATGTAGGATCTTCATTTGATCATCTTTTGTTGCTGAGAAGTTTCAAGCACTGCAGGAAATGCAAACTTGTGTATTCTAGGCTTAAGAATGATTCTAAAGATTGCAATTTTCAATTTAAAATGTCTAACTTGATTTGCTGTAGAAATATTTTCCTGCTGTAGCAAACTGGCTCAAATGAAGATCCTACATCTGTGCCAATCGTCTACACCGTAGTCTGCTTGGTCTAATGTTCTAGCGTCTTTAATGACATCACATATTGTAATGAATTCGACAGTGTTGATTTTGAAATACCCACGGACCATTTCAAATGCTTGGATTACAGAAATATTGTTTCATTATCCAATCTTGGATGTCACAGTATGACAAAATCTCTGTTGTAAACAAGGGGATTTTTTACTTTCTGAAGAGTTCTTGCAAGGCATTTACAACCGTCGTAAAAAGGCCAACCCCCCCCCCCCCCCCTCTGGTGGGAGAGAGGGGGCTCTCTCTGATCCTCACCAAGGAGGGAAAGTCATGACACCTATTTGCTTATGGTCTGGCCTACAGCTAGCAACCTATTCTGTTATTATATGAGCAAAAAAGTTTCAATTTTATATGGATTGACAAGCCAGACAAAATTAAAAGGGCCTATTTAAATCATTAATATGAATTTGGAGGACAGATATTTTTTCAATATTAAAGCATTAGACTTTTCACTAAAGGTCTCAGTTATACAAAATATGTACTTACCGTAATTGCTGGACTATAAGCCGCTACTTTATTCCCACGCTTTGAACCTCGCGGTTTATACAATGACGCTGCTAATTTATGGATTTTTCCCGCTTTCACAAGATTCATGCCGCCAAAAAACTGAGCACTGTCACATAAAACTGAGCACTGTTCCCATCATTCTGATTACGGTAGTAATTTTGTCACCCTCATCATGGCAAAGACATGGAGAAAATGCATATGATGCAGCTTTCAAGTTGAAGGCGATCGATCTGGCTGTTGGAAAAGGAAAGAGAGCTGCTGCACGGGAGCTTGGCCTTAATGAGTCGATGATAAGACGTTGGAAACAGCAGCGTGAGGAACTGACTCAGTGCAAAAAGACAACAAAGGTTTTCAGAAGGAAGAAAAGCAGATGGCCCAAAGTATTTACAGCCACTCGACATCAGTGTAAATCGTGCATTTAAGGTGGCGCTCCTTGTTCAGTGGGAGTCTTGGATGACAAGTGGGGAGAAATCCTTCACTAAAATGAAGAGCAACTTATGGTCAAGTCTGCCAGTGGGTCCTGACAGCGTGGAGCATTGTCAAAAAATCCACTATCATCAACGGGTTTCGAAAGGCTGGACTGCTGCGTGTTGAAGGGGCAGCATGAGCTCAGCGGGGTATTTGCCTCCAGATGAAAGTGACGAGAGCGACAATGAAAATGATCCAACATCGGATGAAGCAATTCTGAGGCTATTCATCTCCGACACCGAAGGAGATGACTTCAGTGGTTTCAGTGCACAGGAGGAGGAAGACAGTGACCAAGTTCATTTGTTTCAATGTACCGGTAGGCACCTGCGGCTTATAGACATGTGCGGCGTATTTATGTACAAAATACATATTTTTTAATAATTCAGTGGGTGCGGTTTATATTCAGGTGCGCTTA
The DNA here is from genome assembly GCF_034236695.1 of Oncorhynchus nerka. NCBI lineage: Eukaryota > Metazoa > Chordata > Actinopteri > Salmoniformes > Salmonidae > Oncorhynchus > Oncorhynchus nerka. Next base: position 50,038,808 of record NC_088413.1, on the reverse strand, counting down.
ATAGTCCAGCAATTACGGTACAATCGAACTGGTTTTCTAGCAAATTAGTAAGAATGTCTCAACGTTCACGAATGGCCTTTTTCCCATTATTCAGATTATACCCTGTCACTTTCAGTTATTTTAAAACTAAATCTCCAAAATATTGTTATTTAAATAGTAGGTTGAAATTTCAGGTTAATCCTCCAGAAAAGACTAAACAAATATTGTGGTTAAACTCAAATATATTAATTGATAAAAGAAAGTATAATCTTTATTGTCCACTCCTGCTCTTCCCCTCCAGCGTGCGACGTCGACGGAATACTAACCACTGGTCCTGGGAATGATCATTGCGTACACCTGGAACTCATCATTACACCCACCTGGCACTCATTAGTCATCATTATGACTCACAACTGGACCTAATTACCTCCCCTTTATAGGGCCCTTCCTTTTGTTCATTCCTCAGTTGGTATTGCTTCTGTGTTCATGTTACCTCGCTGTTACGCTGTCTTGCTTCATGTTTGTTGTTTTCATTAAAAGTTTTGCCCCCTTCTCGACTCAAGGTGTTATAGTTACAGTATGCCAACTCAAACATTGGAAGCAGCAGGAAAATCGGATATCTCTCAGACGATCGATGAACCTTCTGTGTCAGCACCATGACAGCTGGCACAACTGGGGATGGCCATGGAAGAGGTCCTTCACAGTTTGCAGCATCTCGAGCATTCCCAGGAGGTGCAGCATCCTACTAGTGGAGGATACTCTAGAACCAGCATACCCAGTGAGCCATTCCATTAGGCAACCGCTCAGGTTAGCGAAGCCCGTTTTTTCTTCCCAGGTGAAATATGACGGTGCCCCCATCCAAATGATGTGGCTTCTTACTTCAGTGCTCCCTTTATTTTACACACCAGATGGGAGCCCCCACCACCAATAGGTCTAACCTTGCCACGGTTATTTCTCTGCTGACAGGGCGGGCATTGGAATGGGCTATGGCCGCCTGGGAGAGAGGAGAGGAGGAACTAAATTCATATGATGCCCCTTTTTAAATGCATGTTCGATCATCCCGTGGAGGGCAGAGCGGGAGGTGAGCGTCTACTTCAATCACGGCAGGGGGATCAGACGGCTTCTGAGTACGCACTCACCTTCCGGACAGTAGCAGCATCCAGTGGATGGAATGACACGGTGCTTCGTACTCTATTTAGAAGAGGTCTGTGAGAGGCGGTCCAGACAGAATTGGAATGCCAAGACGACAACCTTACCCTGGACGAGCTCATTGCGATGGCCATCCATCTGGATAACCTTCTCCGGGAGTGTCGACATTCTCATAGCTTCTCTCCCTCCTTCGGTGAACACTCGGAATCAGAGACTGAACCCATGGAGGTAGGGGTCACACGCCTCCCCGTGGCGGAGCGCCAGATAGAGATACAACTGGGGCTCTGAATGTACTGTGGTCAAGGAGGGCAGTGGTGTCCGGCACATCCGAATCCGGGATCTACTAGAACAGAGGGACGGTCACGTGATCTGCCAACCCCTGGGACAGGAGTGAGTATTCCATCTTCATCACTTCCTGCTAGGCTCTTTTTGGTGTCCATCTCATTGGTTGACTGTCCCAACAGCTTTAGTGCATTCCGGTGCCGCTGGGAATTTTATGGATCAGACCCTATGGATCAGCCTCCTCTCTCAATATTACACACATCACTCACCCTCACCGTGGAGTCCAAACATCAGGAGAATATCCCTTTCATCACCAGTGCACCAGTTTATAAGATCATTCTCGGCCACCCTTGGCTTCAACGCCATAACCCCACCATTTCATGGTTGAGGATGAGAATCACAGACTGGTCACCTGACTGCTGGAGGCTCTGCTTCCCTGTGGTTCCACATCGGTTGAGTCCTTTGGTTGCCCTTCAACTCAACATCCCAGAGGTATACCAGGATCTGAGGGAGGTATTCTCCAAGACCCGGGCCACCTGTCTCCCTCCTCATCTCCCCTGGACTGTGCCATCGACCTGCTTGCTGACTCAACACCACAGACGCATCTACCCTTTGTCTGTGGCTGAGACCCAGGCCATGGAAGATTACATTCAGGAGGCGCTCCAACAGGGGTTCAGGGACATGCTCGGACGCCAGGTGATCGTATACATTGATAACATCTTGATCTACTCAGTTAATCTAGAGGATCACATCACACACGTTCAAGCAGTCCTGGAACGCCTCCTGGCCCATCACCTGTTTGTCAAGGCTGAGAAGTGTCAATTCCATCAGAGAGTGGTCTCCTTCTTGGGTTACCAAATCAGCCCCGCAAGGAGTGAAGATGGACAATAAGTAGGTCAGCCCGCAGGGAGTGAAGATGGCCAGTCCCAACCACCATTAAAGGGTTACAACAGTTTTTGGAGTTTGCCAATTTCTACTATCCGTTTCATCAGGAATTTCAGCTCTGTTGACGCCCCTCTCTCCTTAAGAGAGGCCCCCGTAGATTGGTGTGGGGTCCAGCAGCCGACGAGGCCTTCCGTCTTCTCAAGGGACGTTTCACCTCCACCGCAGTGTTGAAACATCCAGATCCCACAATATTGTGGTGGAGGTGGACACTTACGAGGTAGACGTGGGGTCAGTTTTGTCTCAACAACAGGGGAACCTACAGAAGCTGTACCCATGTGTGTTTTAGTCTAGGAAACTGTCCCCTGCTTAGAGGAACTACGATGTCCACGCTCGGGAGCTCCTGGCGGGGAAGTTGGCATTAAAGGAGTGGAGACACTGGCTGGATGGCGCCAAGGAACAATTCGTCATCTTCACCAACCACAGGAACCTGGAGTACATACGGCCAGCGATGAGTCTGAATCCACACTAAACCACGTGGACCCTCTTTTTCACAAGGTTTAACTTCACACTAACCTATCGCCCAAGCTCAAAGAACACCAAGGCCGATGCCTTGTCTCGCCTCTACAATTTGGGAGAGTGAGCCTGTCCTGAGTGAGCCTATAATCCCTATAATCCCATCCTCCCGAGTCGTAGCTCATGTGGTCTAGGACGTAGATGTGGAGATTCGCCAGGCTCTGGAGAAGGAGCCCGCACCCATGAACTGTCCTCCCGGGCGCACCTACGTTCCCACAGGGATAAGGGATCGGCTGCTGACCTGGGCACACAGAGCTGTCCAGGTATTTCTCGCACCATCCACTCCATCGCTGAGAAGTACTGGTCGCCCACCTTGGAGCAGGGGATGTTACTCATTATGTCAATTCCTGTTCCATTTGTGCCGTAACCAAGTCTCCCCGGAATTCTCCAGCGACCTTGGTCTAATCTATCCATTGACTTTGTACCTGATCTCCCCTCCTCTGACGGTTTCACCACCATTCTGATGGTACTGGATAGATTTTCAATGTCATGTTGTTTTAATTCCCCTTCCTGGTATCCCCACTGCTCTCCAGGTTGCTGAGGCACTCTTCCAGCAGGTCTTCTGGCATTATGGCCTTCCGGAGGACATCGTCTCTGACCGTGGACCCCAATTCACATCGAGTATGGAGGGCCTTCATGGAGATGCTTGTGGTCACGGTCAGCCTCACTTCCGGGTATCGGCCTCAGTCCAACGGGCAGATGGAGAGGATGAACCAGGAGCTGGGGAGGTTCCTTAGGAGTAACTGTCTGGACCGGTAGGGTGAGTGAGCACGATTCCTTCCATGGGCAGAGTACGCCTAAAATTAGCTGTGACACTCCACTGGGTTGACTCCCTTCCAGTGTGTTCTGAGTTTTCAGCCTGCCCTGGCTCCTTGGAGTCCGGGCCAGACCGAGGCTCCTGTGATTGAGTGGTTCGTCAAAAAGAACAGCCACCGCAGTGAGACCCCTGTGTTCCACCCTGGGGATCGCGTCTGGCTCTCTACCAGGAACCTGGCAGCTTCATTAAATAGTACCTGCAAAACACCAGTCAATGTCAACAGTGAAGAGGCGACTCCGGATGCTGGCCTTCTAGGCAGAGTTGCAAAGAAAAATATCTCAGACTGGCCAATAAAAAAAAGTCTGAGATATGGCTTTTTCTTTGCAACTCTGCCTAGAAGGCCAGCATGTCGGAGTCACCTCTTCACTGTTGACATTGAGACTGGTGTTTTGTGGGTATTATTTAATGAAGCTGGCAGTTGATGACATGCGAGGCGTTTGTTTCTCAAACTAGACACTAATGTACTTGTCCTCTTGCTCAGTTGTGCACCGGGGCCTCCCACTCCTTCTATTCTGGTTAGAGACATTTTGCGCTGTTCTGTGAAGGGAGTACTACACAGCGTTGTACAAGATGTTCAGTTTCTTGGAAATTTCTCCCATGGAATTGCCTTCATTTCTCAGAACAAGAATAGACTGACGAGTTTCAGAAGAAAGTTATTTGTTTCTGGCCATCTTGAGCCTGTATTCAAACTCACAAATGCTGATGCTCCAGATACTCAACTAGTCTAAAGAAGGCCAGTTTTATTGCTTCTTTAATTACCACAACAGTTTTCAGCTGTGCTAACTTAATTGTAAAAGGGGTTTCTAATGATCAATTAGCCTTTTAAAATGATAAACTTCGATTAGCTAACACAACGTGCCATTGGAACACAGGAGTGATGGTTGCTGATAATGGGCCGAGGTACGCCTATGTAGATATTGTATTAAGAATCAGCCATTTCCAACAGTAACATTGTCTACACTGTATTTCTGATTAATTTTAATGTATTTTTTGTATTTTCTTTCTTAAACAAGGACATTTCTAAGTGGCCCCAAACCTTTGAACGGTGGTGTGTATATAAAAATAATATCTAACCTACCATCCCTCCCAGATTTGGAGTAAAATAATGGATTACAACACTTACGCTTCTACTTCCAGTATATACATACTATATACATTTGTCGGACAACTTATTTTTAATCCCATCCTACAGCTATCCTCCACCCATCCCAGCTATCTCTGAAGACCATCACGTTTTATTTCTATTTGCCATATAATTTCAACGATGCTGTTGTACAAAGTTCTGAACCTACAGTGCATTATGAACCTACAGTGCATTATGAAAGTATTCAGACCCCTTTACTTATTCCACATTTTGTTACATTACAACCTTATTCTAAAATGGATTAAATGAATTGTTCATCTTCAGTCTACACACAATACCCAATAATGACAAAATGAAAACAGGTTTTTAGAAATGTTTGCAAAAATCAGTTTTCAGACCCTTTGCTATGAGACTCAAACTTGAGCTCAGGTACATCCTGTTTCCATTGATCATCCTTGAGATGTTTCTACAACTTTATTATTTTAAATTGATTGGACATGATTTGGAAATATATAAGGTCCCACAGTTGACAGTGCATGTCAGAGCAAAAACCAAGGAATGGTCCGTAGAGCGCCAAGACAGGATTGTGTCGAGAAACAGATAAGGGGATGAACACCAACAAATGTCTCCAGCATTGAAGGTCCCCAAGATCAAAGTGGCACCACGAAGACTCTTCCTAGAGCTGGCCACCTGGCCAAACTGAGCAATTGGGGGAGAAGGGCCTTGGTCAGGGACGTTGCCAAGAACCCGATAGTCACTCTGAAGGAGCTCCAGAGTTCCTCTGTGGAATGGGAGAATTCCAGAAGGACAACCATCTCTACAGCACTCCACCAATCAGGCCTTTGTGATAGAGTGACCAGATGGAAACAACTGTTCAGTAAAAGGCACATGACAGCCTGCTTGTAGTTTGCCAAAAGGCACCTAATGACTCTCAGACCATGAGAAACAAGGTAATCTGGTCTGATGAAACCAAGATTGAACTCTTTGGCCAGAATCCCAAGCGTCACATCTGGAGGAAACCTGGCACCATCCCTACGGTGAAGCATGGTGGTGGCAACATTGTGGTGGCAGCATCATGCTGTGGGGGATGTTTTTCAGTGGCAGGGACTGGGAGACAGGATCGAGGGGAAGATGAACGGAGCAAAGTACAGAGAGATCCTTGATGAAAACCTGCTCCAGAGCACTCAGGACCTCCAACTAGGGTAATGGTTCACTTTCCAACAAGACAACGACCCTAAACACACATCCAAGACAACACAGGAGTGGCATCGGGACAAGTTTCTGAATGTCCTTGAGTGGCCCAGACAGAACCCGGACTTGAACTTGGTCGAACATGTCTGGAGAGACCTGAAAATAGCTGTGCAACGACGCACCCATCCAACCTGACAGAGCTTGAGAGGATCTATTACAAGCTTGTGGTGTCATACCCAAGAAGTCTCAAGGCCATAATCTATGCCAAAGGTGCTTCAACAAAGTACTGAGTAAAGGGTCTGAATACTTGTGTAAATGTGATATTTCAGTTTTTATTTTTAATAAGTTTGCAAACATTTCTAAAAACCTGTTTTTGCCTTTTCATTAGGGGTATAGTGTGTATATTCATGAGGAAAAAAACATATTGAAACCATTTTAGAATAAGGCTGTAACGTAACAAAATTTGGAAAAAGTAAAGGGTTCTGAATACTTTTTGAATGCGCTGTAACTGTATGAGCTATGCAACTGTGTACCGACGTTTTCTTACCCCTCTACTTCTGGCAAAATGGGGCAGTCCAATCCCAGAGAGGCAGCCTGTTCTGCATGTGTAACAGTATAACATTAGACCGTCCCCTCGCCCAAACCCGGGCGCGAACCAGGGACCCTCTGCACACATCAACAACAGTCACCCACGAAGCATCGTTACCCATCGCTCCACAAAAGCCGCGGCACTTGCAGAGCAAGGGGAACTACATACCTTAAGGGAAGATTTTGGCAGTACCTGTATGGTTAGTGAGAAAGTCCATATTGCAAATGTACGGTCCCTTACTAGACGTCCGAAATCGTTTGTAAAATTCGCGGACGGCGTCGGGCCGAGCGGCAGGGCCGGACCTACCAGGAAGTCATCAAATGAACTTTGTCGGACATTCGGTTTCCGTTTTACAAAAATAATAAGATTTAGGTCATTTTTCCGCTGTCCCGGAAATTCCCACAAGAGGGCATAAGCAATCATATTGGTATTGGACAAAACATCACGATTCACGACGGGGCCTTATCTTGAAAACTGAAAATATTTAGAAGCCGAAACTCGGTGAGCGTAGGGGCGGCATAATGGGCAGTTGGCCCCGAACAAGATGGCGTCTAGGCCTCAACGGTTTTTGAGTTATGGCCATTTATCTGGGATTAAAGGTCCAAAATGAAAATAGAGAAATTATTTTTCCACTTCACGTCAAAGTCAAGGAGCCTCCAGTGTCAATAAAAAAAGAACCAGCCATTTATCTATCGTCATTTAAGAGAAATCGTACAACGACACCTAGGTGATGTTCACGGATAGGTGTTTCTTTTTTCAACGGTTACAGATCCAGTTGCAGGGTGTTCTTACGAATCTTTTTAAAGTGTGCTGCGGAGCTCTACGAGATTTCTGTGATTTTCTATGATTTTCTGAAATAACACACACTCACTAAACCCTCCGTAAATAACTCAGTTCTTAACGTAAAGACTTCAAACTCAGGATTCTGTAAAGGCATACCCAAATCATGATATGAGTTTATTTATAGCTTCCTGTGCCAACCGGAAGTGCCTTAAATGGTGTCACAGTGGCAGTTTCCAAGGGTTAAAAAGGTCAGATCTTTTCAAAACTTCATATGTGTGATTAGGCAACCCCCATAAACTGTAAGTCAGTCATTTCTCCCAACAGATGTCAAAGAAAAGCTCTCTCTCACACACACACACAGAAACACACACACAGCAAGGATGGAGTGACAAAGTGCGGTGCTTAAAGACACACAAAGCCTAAAAAGTGGGTTTGGTGTCAATTGGTATCAGTTTGGTGTCAGAATGACATCTAATTGACTGATGGACACTGACTTGCTAGTTGACTTTTGTACATTAGCAATATGTTTAAACGGAGAGGGACCATCACCAAAATGGCATTCTGAAATCAACACAAAAAATGGCATCACCATAGTCTCCAGACTGTGCCGAGTTCAACGAGACGCCCGCTTGACCGTAGCTCGCTCTGAGTGCAGTGACCTTGAAAAAAGCAGAACCAAAATGAAGCCTGGCCCTCAATGTCATTTGCTTTTGGGTGACAGTGAGAGAACCTTTAGGGTGAGAAGCACAATTCGACCTCAGGTACGTTCCTAAGGTCCTCCCGATCCGTGCAAGCCTAACCTTGACCGTGTACCATTAACCCTTAATAGTTAAAAGAAGGTGTTTACTTCAAAGAGTTTGCATTGACTTCTCTCCCCATAGGAATACATTGCCTGCACCTCTAAATTCAACCTGAAGCCTATGTGGGTTATGAATGCCTTATGAACCTGTCTTCTATGACAGTCCATCAGACCACTATGAGGTCTACCTGTGCCAATTCTAAGCTTCCTGAAGCAACCGGAAGTGGTTGAAATCACCTTATCAGTGTTGATCCATACACTGCCTGCAGTTTGATAGACATAGTGCATTCAACCCTGTGTAGATCAGTCAATTCTTAACTTAAAGACTTACAACTCAGGATTCTGTAAGTGGCTATGTCAATCAAGATATGTGTTTACTTATAGCTTCCTGTGCCAACCGGAAGTGCCTTTAATTGGGTCACACTGTCTGTTTTGAAGGGTTAAAAAAGTCACATCTCTCCAAAACTTCATATGTGTGACTAGGTAAACCTCATGAACTGTAAATCAGTCATTTCTCCCAACAGATGTCAAAGAAAAGTTCTCACACATACACACAGCAAGGATGGAGTGAAAAAGGGCGGTGCTCAAAGACACAGAGAGCAGGCAATGGCATAAACATAATCTCTAGGCCGTGCCGAGTTCAAGGAGATATCCCGCTTGACCGTAGCTCGCTCGGTCTGAGCGCAGCGACCATGAGAAAAGTAGGCCCAAAATTAAGCCTGCCCCACCACGTCATTTGCTTTTGGGTGACAGTGAGAGAACCTTTAGGGTGAGAAGCACAATTTGACCTCAGGTACGTTCCTAAGGTCCTTCTGATCCGTGCAAGCCTAACCTTGACCGTGTGGCATTAACCCTTAATAGTTAAAAGAAGGTGTTTACTTCAAAGAGTTTGCATTGACTTGTCTCCCCATAGGAATACATTGCCTGCACCCCTAAATTCAACCTGAAGTCTATATGGGTTATGAATGCCGTATGAACCTGTCTTTAGTAACAGTCCATCAGGGCAGTATGAGGTCTACCTGTGTTGATTCTAAGCTTCCTGGACCAACCGGAAGTGGTTAAAATCACCCTAAAAGTGTTTTTCCATACCCTGCCTGCAGTTTGATAGACATAGTGCATTCAACCCTGTGTAAATCAGTCAGTTCTTAACGTAAAGACTTAAAACTCAGGATTCTGAGGATATGTGTTAACTTATAGCTTCCTGTGCCAACCGGAAGTGCCATAATTGGTGTCTCTTGGGCTGTTTCGAGGGGTTAAAAAAGTCAGATCTTTCCAAAACTTCACATATGTGATTAGGCAACCCCCATGAACTGTAAATCAGTCATTTTTCCCATAAAATTTAAAAGGAAAACTAAATCACACACACACACAGCTTGGAAGGAGGGACCCATTGGGGTGCGTAGAGACATACACTGCCTGCATTAGTTAACCTTGTTGGAACTTTTAAAGAACCGTCAGACCTAGAGTTCCGAAACTTTAGAATCCTGTTCTAGACCTCAGGTCAATAGTGCGTGGTGAGTTGGGTGGCTCTAGATGGTTCTCGGACCGAGAAACAGCTTCGTACATTTGCAATGACTTCAATTCATTTTGACCATTACGAAAATGGCGACATTTAGAAATGTCTCAGAGACACAAGACTAGGTGCATTGCGACCGCCTCGGTCCATATAGACAGACCCCAACGTTTCGGTCCGATAGCTCATTCAAGGACCCCGTAGCAAGTCATAGAAAAAAGTTGATTTTCAGCACCAATTAGGGTTTTGCTCGGACACCAAATGACCGATCGAGCCGAAACTTGGGATTCGGGATCGTCTCAGCTAGGCCTACACGTAACATAAGAAATGGACCCGCAGCTAGAACGTAACTATGTGTTTGATGTTTTTTTTATGGTTTGAACCGAAGGCGTTGTGAATTTTGGGCCAGCTCTGAAGTATGTGATAGTTGGTTACTAAACAAGTTGGAAAAAGTGGGGTTAGTGTCAGTTTGTATCAGTTTGGTGTCAGAATGATATCTAATTGACTGATGGACGGTGACTTGCTGGTGACTCTTGTCCATTTGCAATATGTTTAAACAGTGAGGTACCATCACCAAAAGTGACATTCTGAAATCAACCCTAACGAGCCATTGAGATGAACCAGAATCACTGCCCAGCCATCCCGAGTTCATCGGGCCAGTCAATTTCACATTCCTGCAGGATTTTTATAGCATGACAAATTCGTGATGGTACCTGCCCATTGAACCATATTGCAAATGCACAGTGACTTTGCAAAAGTGAGAAAACATAAACAAATGGACATGATGAAATCAACACAACGAGTGATGGAAAGGTACAACTATCACCGCTCGGCCATCCTGTGTTCATCAGGCCAGTCAATTTTGCATTTTTGAGCATGTCAAATTTCATATGGCATTTGGCCCCAAAAAAAGTGAATTTTGACTTTGACTTTTGACTTCCTATGAAATCATATTGTAAATGGACAAATCATATTCCTTATGCACAAGTAAAAAGAAGAAAAAAAAATATGATATTAAAATACAACTAAAGTATGTTGATACAGTTCTTATACGTGTGTAATTGACACAAAATTTGAAAGAATTTCGAAAAACGGTCCAGAAAGCACTTTTTAAGGGTGTGTGAAGTTTTTTACAAAATGTTGACATTTTTGACTTTTGACTTTTGACTTCCTATGAAATCATATTGAAATTGGACAAAACATATTACTTATGCGCATGTAAAAAAAAAAAAAAAGATAATAAAATTGGACAAAAGTATATTCATACAGTTCTTACACATGTGTAATTGACAAAAAAATCGAAAGAATTTCGAAAAACGGTCCAGAAAGCACTTTTTTAAGGGGTGATAAGTTTTCAAAATTTTGCTTTTGGACGTTGACTTGGGTTACATATCCAATATGAAAAACCACGGTGGAGCGGATTCGCCACCTGTTGAATTTTTAAAGTGTTACAACTGGCAATAGCCATATGGCATTTGCAATATGCTTTGCATGAATCAACGCCGAATTGGGTGGTATTGGACAATGTGTATATGGTTTGGCCACTGCCAATATCTTGCCATTCATTTTTGTCCAATACAGGGGGGTCTTCCCTTACTACATCAAGGTCTCAGAGCAAGTGACGTCACCGATTGAAACACTATTTAGCGCACACCACCGCTAACTAAGCTAGCCGTTTCACATGCCTTTTTGTGTTGTCATGCATTTGTGCATGCACACTAGTAACTGTCATAGATCTCTTTCTAGCTAACTTAGCTAGCTCATCAACCAGTAATCAGCAATCTTTGCTGTTTCTGCAGGATAGCACTTGTTAAAGCCTTGAATTACATAGGGACTTCACTGTCACCATCGTTTTCCATTGGACTAGAGTTAGCTATGCTGGCTAGCTAGGTAGCTAACGCTAGCTACCTGACGTGAACTGATTGTCATGTTCAGCCTATGCTGACTAACATTGCTAGCATGCTAATGTTAGCTAGCTAATGTCGATACACCATAGTCGTGGGTCCGCAAAATTAAACAAATGTTACTGAACTCATTAAAAAAATAATGTGTTGACATTGCCTGTTGCTGTTTTGTTTGTTTTTTTGTTTAGTGACTTTGCTAATATAATATTTTTGGCATTTAACTCTGGTATGTATCTAATCTTGCTCACTCACGGATACGGAGCCTCAGAAATAAAAGATCCGGTCATGGATTAGGAGCCACTCCCTATTTAATAATGTATTGTGCTGGGGCCAGGGGCAAAAATTGTGGTTTTGTTTCATCAGTTGTTTAGCCTATGGCCAGTGTCCTTTCACAGGCCAATTACATAGCTTTCACTATGTAGGATTGCTCCAGTAGAACTCTTTTATACAGATTTTCACTTTGTGAAAGTGAAACATAACACAGTTCTTCATAAAGCAATTAATTTCACGCAGATGCAGTTGAAAGAAGGATACGAGAAGTGGGGGTATAAATTAAAATATTGACAATGTGCTTGACTCCTTTTGATATAAACTCAAAGCGGGTGCTGGATCCCCATATATAATCCAAAGAACAGAAATAGGACACCACTCTAGTAAATAAACTTAAATTGACATTTTCTTTGCCGCACAAATGTTTTGAGTATGAGCCAGTCTTCGGCGTGCTAGGCAATGGCCATCAATGTCACAACAACAATACCACAAGGTGGGCATAATCATAAATTCAGTCCGTATTGACCCAATCAAGAGATAAGCAGAGGGATTATTACAGAGAGAAAAAGTCCTCAGTTTCATCAGCTGTCCGGGTGGCTCGTTTCAGGCGATCCCGAAGTTGAAGAAGCCAGATGTAGACATGGCAAGCCAGGACCTCCACATGTGGTCTGCAGTATTTAGTCCGGTTGGACATACTGCCAAATGTGGTCAGCAGTATTTAGTCCGGTTGGACGCAATGCCAAATTCTCTAAAACAACAATGGAAACAGTTTATGGTAGAGAAATTAAGATTGAATTATCTGGCAACAACTCTGGTGGACATTCCTGCAGTCAGCATACCAATTACACACTCCCTCAAAACTTGAGACATCTGTGGCATTGTGTTGTGTGACAAAACTGCACATTTTAGAGTGTTCTATTGTCTCCAGCACAAGGTGCACATGTGTAATGATTATGCTGTTTAATCAGCTTCTTGATATGCCACACCTGTCAGGTGGCTGGATTATTTTGGCAAAGGAGAAATGCTCACTAACAGGGATGTAAACAAATTTGAGCATGACGTTTGAGAAAAAATATGCTTTTTGTGCATTTGGGAAAATTATGAGGTCTTTTATTTCAGCTCATGAAACATGAGACCAACACTTTACATGTTGCGTTTGTATTTTTGTTCAGCATATATCAGAATATATACACAATGCAGAGACTGCATGCTGAGCCTGAGCATAAGAAAGAATAATTACAATACGCCCCTCTTTGGCCTCATGGGTAGAACGTCATTAATATTAATTATTAATTATGATTATTGCCAAAGAAATGCTGAAAATTCAGTGGTTCTACGTCAAACAGTTTTGTTATATTTCAGTCTTCTGTTATGTATATAATGTCTAATATTGGGATGCAAACTCAAAATGGAATGCATTTCAACTCAATATCTGACGTAGATTTTTTTTTAAAGATGATCAAGAATCACTTTGTGTGACCATGATTTAGCCCACTGCAGTAAAAGGTTAACCATTTAGTCAGTCTGCAAATATTTCTAGGAGGGAAAGTATCAAAACCTTGTGAAGTTGGTTGAACATTCAAGGTCATCTATAGATGTAACTGCACCATCATTGGCGTGAAAGATGAGTGTCATACTACTTGTGTGTTTATTAATGTGGAAGGTGGAGAGCAGGCAAAAGGAATGTTTGTCTTGCAGTCAGCCATGGCAGCCTCTTGCCATGCTTCAGTGTGGTCATTAACCTTCGTTTTCAGCATTTCACTTTGTTTTAGAGCGTATCTTCTACGTGACAGCTTTTCATTTACAATTAATTGCCTGTCACTCAAACTCTCTGGCTTTTGCTATGTTCACTTTTCGCTGTAGCGTTATTACGCCCACAGGCAGGCTACTAGCTAACGCTCTGTCAAAAGGAAGGACAGGGCTTATATTGGACCTGACCTTTTCCTTCCTTCCATAAACAACAAACATCTTTACTCCACAAGCAGCAACACTCACTCCCTCATCTACCTTCGCTCCCTCCTTCTTTATCACAGCTAGCAGCTATCCTATGAAACAAAATAGTCATAGTTTAAGGCCCCTAATACTCCTGTGTTATTGCTGTTATATAAGGAAAGATCCTGAAGTAGGAGTAAAAATAAAGATACAGTCAACATATGACTGCCAACAATCTTTTCACACGGAAACATCTTCCCGTCCTAATTTAAGCTTGATGCTTGTCATGATTACATGTGAATATTTTTATAACCCAGTCTCCATGGTGTTAGGATCGGTATGTAAGCAGCAGGCATCTATGGGAGACATTAGAAGCTACAGTACGAGGTGTTTGTACCGTGTTGTTCTTTTCTTCCTGGATTTAGCTGAGAAGAAATCAGTGTGTATAGAACTAAAGTAAAAAACGTTAAATTATTACTTAAGTCGTTTTTGGGGGTATCTGTACTTTATTATTTATATTTTGGTATACTTTTACCTCACTAAATTCCTAAAGAAATGTATTTTTTACTCCATACATTTAAACCTGACACCCACAAGTAATCATTACATTTTAAATGCTTAGCAGGGTAGGAAAATTGTACAATTCACACACTTATCAAGAGACGCTCCCTGGTCATCCCTACTGCCTCTGATCTGGCAGACTTACTAGACACACATTGTCTGTTCGTAAATTATGTCTGTGTGCCCCTGGCTACCCATCAATAAATAAAAAAAGAATGGCTCCGTCTGGTTTGCGTAATATGGCGAATTTGAAATTATTTTTACTTTTGATACTTAAGTATATTTTATCAATCATATTTACTTTAAGTATATTTAAAACCAAATACTTTTATTCAAGTAATATTTTACTGTGTGACTTTCACTTTTACTTGAATAGTTTTCTCTTGAGGTACACTACATGATCAAAAGTATGTGGACACCTGCTCATCGAACATCTCATTCCAAAGGCATGGGCAATGATATGGAGTTGGTCCCCCCTTTGCTGCTATACCATCCTCCACTCTTCTGGGAAGGCTTTCCAGTAGATGCTGGAACATTGTTCCGGGTACTTGCTTCCAATCATCCACAAGCATTATGTTGGGCGATTAGGCCTGGCTCGCAGTTGGCGTTCCAACTCATCCCGAAAGGTGTTCGATGGGGTTGAAGTCAGGGCTCTGTGCAGGTCAGTCAAGATCTTCCACACCGATCTCTACAAACCATTTCTGTTTGGACCTCACTTTGTGCATGAGGGCATTGTCATGCTGAATCAGAAAAAAGCCTTCCCCAAACTGTTGCTGCAAAGTTGGAACCACAAAATCGTCTAGAATGTCATTGTATGCTGTAGCGTTAAAATACCCCTTCACTGGAACTAAGGGGCCTAGCCCAAAGCATGACACATAGCCCTATAACCTTACTTTACCTCCACTACACTTTACAGTTGGCACTATGCATTCATGCAGGTAAACTTCTGCTGGCATCCGCCAAACCCAGATTTGTCTGTTGGACAGGCAGATGGTGAAGTGTGATTCATCACTCCAGAGAATGCATTTCCACTGCTCCAGAGTCCAATGGTGGCGAGCTTTACACCACTCCAGCCGATGCTTGGCTTTGCGCATGGTGATCTTAGGCTGCTCGGCCATGAAAACGAATTTAATGAAGCTCCCGACAAACAGTTATTGGGCTGACATTGCTTTCAGAGGCAGTTTGGAACTCGGTAGTGAGTGTTGCATTTGAGGACAGACAATTTTTACGCACTACGCACTTCAACACTCGGAGACCCTGTTCTGTGAGCTTGTGTGGCGTACTACTTTGCGGCTGAGCCCTTGTTGCATCTGGATGTTTCCACTTCAATATACAGCACTTACAGCTGACCAGGGAAGCTCTATCAGGGGAGAAATGTAACAAACTGTCTTGTTGGAAAGGTGGCATCCTATGATGGTGCCACGTTGACAGTAAGGCCATTCTACTGTTTATGTTTGTCTATAGAGATTGCATGGCTGTGTGCTTGATTTCATACACCTGCCAGCAACGGCTGTGACTGACATAGCCGAATCCACTAATTTGAAGTGGTGGTCACATACTTTTGTATATATAGTGTTTCTTTACTTTTACTCAAGTATGACAATTGGATATTTTTTCCACCACTGAAATACATGAATGGCATTTATCTTTCATATACAAGTCTCGCCTCCCCTGGATTGTGTTGGTGTTGTCAGCGGCAACGGCTGTCATCCCTCACCTCCTGTTCCCCTGTGTGACGATGTGTCAGTTCCTGTCAAACTGCATTCATTCAGACGAGACCTTTAAGCACATCACCCCAAGTGTTTGTTCTCCCATTTCCGGTACAGTCAGCCAAGTTTTTACTGATGTAAGGTGAGACAATATGATTTGATGTTATCTGAAATGATGTCAATGCTGTAATATGAACATGTCCAAAATAATCTGATTCTACACTTTCGAATAAAACAAATGGTTATTAACAAATATGGAGGCATCTCACTATTATTACAGAACACTGTTTAAAATGGCAATCAGCAATAGAAACAATAATAAAGCGTTGTCCTGGCCCAGGTTTCTGTAAAAAGCTGAGGGATGGGGTTGGTGAAATGTAAACACTCTCAAATTCATAGACAGAGGTATGGATGCAAGGACTGATCATCCATGATATGAAATAAATAATTTTAACCATGTTGAGGCTACATAGTGTTTGGTTAAATGTACACTACCTGCCCAAGTTTTAGAACACCTACTCATTCAAGAGTTTTTCTTTATTTAAAAAATGTTCTATGAAATAACACATGGAATCATGTAGTAACCAAAAAAGTGTTAAATCAAAATATTTTATATTTGAGATTCTTCAAATAGCCACCCTTTGCCTTGATGACAGCTTTGCACACTCTTGGCATTCTCTCAATCAGCTTCATGAGGAATGCATTTCCAACAATCTTGAAGGAGTTTCAACATATGGGACCCGAATCTATAAACTAGGCGTATGTTGCAAGTCATTTTTATTTAAAAAAATGTATTTCACCTTTATTTAAGGCACATGAAAGTTAATATGTTCGAATAGGCATTTCTGCTAAAAAAACATGCATTTTGATAAAAACATTATTTTTTTCATGTTCAAACAGCTCTCCTGTGAACGTTCCCTAAAACACTTCTGAGAGCAGGCCTTTCTAATCGAATATCCTAGAAGGATATTGACCTCATCACATCAGTAGAGGATGCCTGGTTGTTCTTCAAAAGTGCCTTCCTCGCCATCTTAAACAAGCATGCCCCTTTCAAAAAATGTAGAACTAAGAACAGATATAGCCCTTGGTTCACTCCAGACTTGACTGCCCTTGACCAGCACAAAAACATCCTGCACTAGCAAACTGCACTACTTCAAATAGTCCCCGCGATATGCAACTTTTCAGGGAAGTCAGGAACCAATGAACACAGTCAGTTATGAAAGCAAAGACTACCTTTTTCAAACAGAAATTTGCATCCTGCTGCATTAATTCCAAAAAGTTTTGGGAGACTGTCAAGTCTATGGAGAATAAGAGCACCTCCTCTCAGCTGCCCACTGCACTGCGGCTAGGAAACACTGTCACCACCGATAAATCCACGATAATCGAGAATTTCAATAAGCATTTCCCTACGGCTGGCCACGCCTTCCACCTGGCTACCCCAACCGCGACCAACAGCTCTGCACCCCCCGCAGCAACTTGCTCAAGCGCCCCCTGCTTCTCCTTCACCCAAATCCAGACAGCTGATGTCCTGAAAGAGCTGCAGAATCTGGATCCCTATAAATCAGCTTGGCTAGACAATCTGGACACTCTCTTCCTAAAATTATCTGCCGTCATTGTCGCAAGCCCTAATACTAGTCTGTTCAACCTCTCTTTCGTATCATCTGAGATTCCAAAAGATTGGAAAGCTGCCGCGGTCATCCCCCTCTTCAAAGGGGAGATACTCTAGACCCAAACTGTTACAGACCTATATCCATCCCGCCCTAACTTTCTAAAGCCTACGAAAGCCAAGTGAACAAACAGGTCACCGACTATGCAATCTGGTTTCCGAGTTGGTCACGGGTGTACCTCAGCCACGCTCAAGCTCCTAAATTATATCATAACCACCATCGATAAAAAAACTGTACTGTGCAGCCGTCTTCATCGTCCGGGCCAAGGCTTTCAACTCTGTCAATCACCGTATTCTTATTGTCAGTCTCAACAGCCTTGGTTTATCTAATGACTACCTCGCCTGGTTCATTAATTACTTCTCAGATAGAGTTCAGTGTGTCAAATCGGAGGGCCTGTCGTCCGGACCTCTGGCAGTCTCTATGGGGGTGCCACAGGGTTCAATTTTCGGGCCGTCTCTTTTCTCTGTATATTTTAATGATGTTGCTCTTGCTGTGGGTGATTATTTTATCCACCTCTAAGCAGACAACACCAATCTGTATACATCTGGCCCTTCTTTGGACACTGTGTTAACAAACCTCCAAACGAGCTTCAATGCCATACAACACTCCTTCCATGGCCTCCAACTGCTCTTAAATGCTAGTAAAACTAAATGCATGCTCTTCAACCGATCACTGCCCATAACCACCTACCTGCCTAGCATCACAACTCTGGACGGTTCTGACTTAGAACAACTACAAAAACCTAGGTGTCTGGCTAGACCGTAAACTCTCCTTCCAGACTCATATTAAGCATCTCCAATCCAAAATTAAGTCTAGAATCTGCTTCCTATTTAGCAACAAAGCCTCCTTAATAACTTTTGCTGCCAAACATACCCTCTTAAAATGGACTTTCCTGTTGATCCTCGACTTCGGCGATGTCATTTACAAAATAGCCACCAACACTCTACTCTATCACAGTGCCATCTGTTTTGTCACCAAAGCCCCATATACTACCCACCATTGTTACCTGTATGCTCTTGTTGGCTTGTCCTCGCTACATATTCGTCGCCAAACCCACTGGCTCCAGGTAATCTAAGTATTTTTTGGTTAAGCTTCACCTTATCTCAGCTCACTGGTCACCATAGCAACACCCACCCGTAGCACACGCTCCAGTAGGTATATTTCACTGGTCATCCCCAAAGCTAACACCTGCTTTGGCCGCCTTTCCTTCCAGTTCTCTGCTGCCAATGACTGGAACGAATTGCACAAATCACTGAAGTTGGAGACATATCTCCCGCACTAACTTCAAGCATCGGCTGTCAGAGCAGCTTACCAATCGCTGCAGTTGTACACAGCCTATCTGTAAATAGCCCATCAAACCAACTACCTACCTCATCCCCATATTTGTATTTCTTTTTTTCTGCTTTTTTTGCACACCAGTATTTCTACTTGCACATCCTCATCTGCACATCTGTCACTCACTCCAGTGTTAATTGCTAAATTGTAATTACTTCGCCACTATGGCCTATTTATTGCCTTACCTCCTTAATTTATTTGCACACCTTATACAGGTTTTCTACTGTGTTAATGACTGTACATTTGTTTATCCTATGTGTAACTCTGTGTTGTTATTTTTGTCGCACTGCTTTGCTTTATCTTGGCCAGGTCGCAGTTGTAAATGAGAACTTGTTCTCAACTGGTCTACCTGGTTAATATCAAACTTGTATGCCATATGTAAATACAAATAAAAAGGTTAAATTATGAGCCTAGTTGGTTTAGCCACAGAAAAAGAAAGGAACCTTCCCGCTAGCCATGATTGGCTGAGATAATGAGTGGGCTGGACATGCCGAGACATGAGTTTGGATTGGTCTGCCATATAGCGCACGTCTGTCTATTGGAGCTGGTTGGTATGTTTAGGTAATTGTGTCGAACACGTTTAAAAATAATGTGTTGCATGGTAAAACTGCATAAACCTAATTTCAAGTTAAAAACTTCTTAGGGCTTGGCCCCTTTTTTATCCACTTCCTGTCTGAATGACGTGCCCAAAGCCTGTAAGCTCAGGCCCTGAAGCCAGGATATGCATATAATTGGTACCATTGGAAATAAAACACTTTGAAGTTTGTAGGAGAATATTACAATAGATATGGTAGGAGAAAATCCATAGAAAAACCAACTGGAATTGCTTTTTTTTGAGAGACCATCCTCTTGGAAATTCAAGAGAAAGGTCATATTGAAGTAGCTCCCTAGATGCAATTCCTATGGCTTCCACAGGGTGTCAGCAGTCTATGTTCAAGGTTTCAGGCTTGTATCTTCAAAATCTTCAAATAAGAAATAACAGTTTTATTAGAGGGACACAGTCTTGGAAATTTGTGTTTGTGACATTACGCACCTGCTAAAATCAGTTTCCTATTGAACATTCTTCTTTCCGTAAGAAATATTATAGTTTGATTACATTTTAGGGTGTCTGAGGAGTAGATAGAAACATATTTTGGTTTACCCAAAGATTAGGAGTAGATTTTCAGATTATTTTCTCTGCAAGTTGAACGAGTGGATTCCTGAAATCGATGGTGCCAACTAAACATACTTTTTGGGATATAAAGAAGGATTTTATCTAACAAAATGAAAATGTTATAGCTGGGAACCTTTTGGATGACAAATCAGAAAATATTTTCAGAAAGTAAGTGAATATTTTATCGTTATATGTGAATGTATGAAACCTGTGCCGGTGGAAAAATATTTTGATGTGGGGCGCCATCCTCAAACAATCGCATGGCATGTTTTCGCTGTAATAGCTACTGGAAATCGGACATTGCAGTTAGATTAACAAGACGTTAAGCTTTCAAGTGATATTAGACACGTACATGTACATAAATGTTTAAAATCCATAATATTTATGATTATTTATCAATAAGATTCTGGAGGACACAGGTACAAAAGTATCCATATCCACAGTAAAATAAGTCCCATATCGACATAACCTGAAAGGCCGCTCAGCAAGGAAGAAGCCACTGCTCCAAAACTGCCATAAAAAAGCCAGGCTACGGTTTGCAATTGTACATGGGGACAAAGATCGTACTTTTTGGAGAAATGTCCTCTGGTCTGATGAAACAAAAATAGAACTGTTTGGCCATAATGACCATTTTTATGTTTGGAGGAACAAGAGGGAGCCAAAGAACACCATCCCACCGTGAAGCACGGGTGGCAGCATCATGTTGTGGGGGTGCTTTGCTGCAGGAGGGACTGGTGCACTTCACAAAATAGATGGCATCATGAGGTAGGAAAATTATGTGGATATATTGAAGCAACATCTCAAGACATCAGTCAGGAAGTTAAAGCTTGGTCGCAAATGGGTCTTTCAAATGGACAATGACCCCAAGCATACTTCCAAAGTTGTGGCAAAATGGCTTGACAAAGTCAAGGTATTGGAGTGGTCCTCACAAAGCCCTGACCTCAAGCCTATAGAAAATCTGTGGGCAGAACTGAAAAAGCGTGTGTGAGTAAGGAGGCCTGCAAACCTGACTCAGTTATATCAGCTCGGTCAGGAAGAATGGGCCAAAATTCCCCCAACTTATTGTGGGAAGCTTGTGGAAGGCTACCTGAAACGTTTCACCCAAGATAAACAATTTAAAGGCAATGCTACAAAATACTAATTGAGTGTATGTAAACTTCTGTAGACTTCTGACTTCTGATCCTAATTGACCTAAGACAGGCAATTTTTACTAGGATTAAATGTCAGGCATTGTGAAAAACTGAGTTTAAATGTATTTGGCTAAGGTGTATGTAAACTTCAGACTTCAACTGTATATACATTTTATCGACACAGTATATCTTACAATAGTCCCACCCTTCAGCTCCATTCAACTCCTCCTGTCTATCTCTTAACACCATCCATATTGGATTTCTATTTGCCATATATTTTTCAATTGTTTTCTGATGTTTCACAAAAGCTCTGAACCTTTCTTTCCTCATAGTTTATACAGATTGTAAATGAAAGATACATTTTGTTGCTAAAAGTATGAATATATTTTTGGGGAAGGGAAAGGGGGATACCTAGTCAGTTGTCCAACTGAATGTATTCAACTGTAATGTGTCTTACGCATTTACCCCAACCCATATTGATCGATTGACTATGACTTTTCAAATCACCCAGTCATGCTGTCTGCAGAGTTAGCTCCAGGTAAATGTTGCAATTCTTCAGCCTACATATTCAGAGTACCAAAAAATCTCTTCCCAAATATTTTGCAATCTATATGGCACAGCTGTCCGATTTTTTGGGTCCTAATATGAAACGGGTATACTTTTTTATTTATCACAATTTTCTTTAACTAATTTTGGTCTTTAATGCATGGCGGTCAGACAAGTTTCTTACTTTTTCCCCCTTCCACTTGCCTCTGAACATGTTTGCAGTAATGCTGCAATTAGTTGGTTGTAATTTTGGGTAGAGCAGACGTTTCTATATATTTTGTTAGCTGCAATTGTGACATAACTCCACAAAGATTATAGATTTTTTATGCATTTTATCAAAATATATATATTTTTTTAATCAGTTACCCTATTTGAGTTTAACCACAATATTTGTTTTTATTATTTCTTCTCTTTTCTGGTGGATTAAGCTGAAATTGCAACCAATTTTCTATGGCTTGTTTTAAAAATAGCAATATTTGGAGATTTCATTTTCAAATAACTGAAAGTGAAAGGTTGTAATCTGAAAAAAAAGGAAGAAGGCCATTCTTGAACATGGGTTGAGACATTCTTAATAATGTGCAGTTTGGATGTAAGTATAACTTTTGTATGACTGAAGCCTTTAGTGAGAGGTCTAATGCTTTAATATTTAATAATGTCTAATTATATAAATAGGCCATTTTAATTTTGTCTGGCTTGCCATTCCAAATCAAATTGAATATTTTTTTCTCACATAATTAAAAAACAGGTAGCTAGGTGTTGGCAAGACCATTAGCAAATAGGTAAACCAGGATATTACTGAAGAGTTAATCAGGGGGATTTTTCGACAAATATGCTCCCGAATGGTGCAGTGGTCTAAGGCACTGCATCTCAGTGCAAGAGGTATCACTGCAGTCCCTGGTTCAAATCCAGTCTGTATCACATCCATCCGTGTTTGGAAGTCTTTATAGGGCGGCGCGCAATTGGCCCAGCGTCTTCCGGGGTAAGCCGTCATTGTAAATAAGAATTTGTTCTTAACTGACTTGGCTGGTTTAAAAGAAAAATGTTTTACAAAATGTACCTTTCCATGGTAGCAAGATCTTGTCTATTTTTGCTAACTTTCTATTAAAATGTATTAGAGTGAAATCATTTCTTTCTTTCTGGATATGTATACCAAGTATATCCACATCACCATCAGCATATAAAAATTGGTTTTATATTCAAACATTCGGACATTCAGCAGACATTCAACAGACAAAATTGTAAAAATAACAAAATTATTGTCACAGAAATATACATGTAGATCTTGCTTATTCTATCAATGTCTAGCATTCTTTTCTTTACTTTGTTTTGACAAAAAAAATCCAGTTTTGATTTCATGGATAGATGGAAATAATTTCAATTCAAAGCAAAAACAACCTTTGGTTTGAGTAGAAATTCCAGTTTTGACTTAATAGAAATACATAACATGTATAAAATGCCATTTAAAGCGGTATAAATCAACAATGTTTTAACTGAATATGACAATCATCAAACTAGCTATGATTTATTCTTTAAATGTCTACTATAGTTTTACAACCTTTGCTTTGAGTAGAATATCCCATTTTGATTTGATAGAAATACAAATTTGAGACTACATACCCTCTAGCAAATCAAAACTGGATTCAAAACAAAGGTTGTAAAAGTATGCTAAACATTTATAGAATAAATCATATCTAGTTTGATGTTTCTGTGACAAACACTGAATTAGTTATTGATTTATACTGCTTTAAATGGCATTTTATAGATTTGATGTGTTTCTATCAAATCAAAACTGGAATTTGTATTCAAAACAAAGGTTGTAAAAGTATGCTAGACATTTATAGAATACATCATATCTAGTTTGATGTTTCTGTGACACGGTGAATTAGTTATTGATTTATACAGCTTTAAATTACATTTCAAAGATTTGACGTATTTCCATCCAATCATAAGTGGATTTTTTTATTCAAATCAAAAGGTTGAAAAAGTATGCTAGACATTTATAGACTAAACCATATCTATTTTTATGTTTCTGTGACAATCAATTAATTAGTTGATTGATTTTAGTTGATTTGTACAATTTTAAATGGCTTTTGGCGAATATCTGATGAATGTCTGTTGAATGTCCAAATGTTTGAATATAAAACCAACTTTACATTGGTATCACCATCAGACCGTCAGACCATGTTATCAAAAGCATTTTCAAAGTCAGCTATGAATAGCACGCCTGGTTTCCCAGATTTTGAGTAAATAAAATCACCATCAAGACCATTTTATGAAAAGCCTTTTCAAAGTCAGCTATGATTAGCATGCAGGGTTTCCCATATTTTTCATAGTGTTCTATTGTTTCCTGGACTTGCCTTATATTATCTCCAATGTATTGTCAATGTAAAAAAAAACTGTCTGATTAGAATGAATAATTTCCGACAATGTGCTACGCATTTTGCTAGAATCACAACACAGAAGTGTTTTTTAAAAATGAACTGGATCTTAATATTTCCCACTTGCATCAAGAAGTTCCTCCTCTGTAATTTCACCTTCACATGAGTCTTTCTGTATGGCTGTTAATTTTATTAATATAAAAAATATTAAAAAATCCATACATTAATAGAGAAAAAAATAATTTTGAAAGTTTCTTCAAGTGCAGACGCAAAAACCATCAACCGCTATGATGAAACTGGCTCTCATGAGGACCGCCACAGGAAAGTTACCTCTGCGGCAGAGGATAAGTTCATTTGAGTTACCAGCCTCAGAAATTGCAAATAAATGCTTCAGAGTTCAAGTAGCAGACACATCTCAACATCAACTGTTCAGAGGAGACCGCGTGAATCAGGTCTTCATTGTCTAATTGCTGCAAAGAAACCACTACTAAAGGACACGAACAATGGATATTAGACCAGTGGCAATCTGTCCTTTGGTCTGGAGTCCGCATTGGAGATTTTTGGTTCCAACCTCTGTCTTTGTGAGATGCAGAGTAGGTGAACGGATGATCTCTGCATGTGTGGTTCCCACAGTGAAGCATGGAGGAGGAGGTGTTATGGTGTGGGGGTGCGTTGATGGTGACACTGTCGGTGAGATCTTTTGGGATGAGTTGGATCAGAGAGTAAATGAAAAGCAGCCAACAAGTGCTCAGCATATGTGGAAACTCATTTAAAACTGTTGGAAATTGCTCATGAAGCTGGTTGAGAGAATACCAAGAGTGTGCAAAGCTGTCATCAAGGCAAATGGTGGTTACTTTGAAAAATCTCAAATACATTTTCATTTGTTTAAAACTTTTTTGGTTAATACATGATTCCATTTGTGTTATTTCAAATTTGTGTCTTCACTAGTAATTCTACAATGTAGAAAATAGTACAATTAATGAAAAACCTTGACTGAGAAGGTGTGTCCAAACTTTTGACTGGTACTGTATATATAACAAAAATCCTGCGTATCTTAATTTCCATAATTAACAAATAATATGCGGAATATTATAGGCAGTTCATGCAAAGGATTGTTACCTATAACCAGGATTACATTTTTGGCAAGCAATTATTATTTAGCAATCAATTATTGTGATTCATTCTTTTTATGTCCCTAACATCATTATCCCCTAGCAACAGATGTGACACACACACACACACAACCCCCTTTCCCCCACAAACAACCATAAGCTCAGATGCTCAACAGTTGTTCCATCCCTGAGCTCAACTTAAGAAAGGACTTGATTTACAAATATATTTACAGTTGCAGCTGTTTGAGAAGGCATGCAACATTTAGAAAAAACTGGCAAAAAAATGGGAGATTTGATTAACCATTGTCATGTCCAAGGTCAAGTACACCCCCTTCCCATGAAACACACACATGCTAGTCCCCCGTTGTGACCATTTTCCAAAGCATCTCTGTGCAGTCAGACCTTTGATTATTTTGTACCACCTGGGCCACAATATGGCCCCTCTCTGATTGTCCAAGTGTGGACCCTCCCCATAGGTTACTGCAGCCTAGTTTTGCCAGCACTGCCACTACCTGGGTTGGGGCACCCCACCAGAATCCCGACCGGCTAGGTACAAGGTCATCAAGGTTCTCATTAGGAGCTTTGAGCCTGTGGAATGTTGTCCCACTCCTCTTCAATGGCTGTGCGAAGTTGCTAGATATTGGTGGTACTGGAACACACTGACATACATCGATCCAGACCATTCCAAATATGCTCAGTGGGTGACTGGTGAGTATGCAAGCCATGGAAGAACTGGGACATTTTCAGCTTCCAGAAATTGTGTACAGATCCTTGTGACATGGGGCCGTCAATTATCACGCTGAAACATGAGGTGACGAATGGCACGACAATGGCTCACAGGATCTCGTCACGGTATCTGTGTGCATTCAAACTGCCATTGATAAAATGCAATTGTGTTCATTGTTCGTAGCTTATGCCTGCCCACACCATAACCCCACCACCACTATGGGGCACTCTGTTCACAATGTTGACATCAGCAAACCACTCGCCCACACAACACCATACACGCTGTCTACTATCTGCCAGGTACAGTAGAAACTGGGATTAATCCGTGAAGAGCACACTTCGCCAGTGGCCATTGAAGGTGAGCATTTGCCCACTGAAGTCGGTTATGATGCCGAACTGCAGTCAAGTCAAGACCCTGGGGAGGACAATGAGCACACAGATGAGTTTCTCTGAGA
Source organism: Oncorhynchus nerka (assembly GCF_034236695.1). Lineage (NCBI taxonomy): Eukaryota > Metazoa > Chordata > Actinopteri > Salmoniformes > Salmonidae > Oncorhynchus > Oncorhynchus nerka. The sequence continues at coordinate 50,012,286 of NC_088413.1, read as the reverse complement.
TGGTTTCTGACAGTTTGTGCAGAAATTGTTTGGTTGTGCAAACTCACAATTTCATCAGCTGTCCGAGTGGCTGGTCTCAGATCAGACGACGTGGAGGGCTGGGCTGGCGTGGTCACAAATAGTCTGCTGTTGTGAGGCCAGTTGGACGTACTGCCAAATTCTCAAAGATTAATCTGGCAACAGCTCTGGTCGACAATTGCACGCTCTCTCAAAACTTGAGACATCTGTGTCAAATTTTAGAGTGCCCTTTTATTGTCCCCAGCACAAGGTGCAGCTGTGTAATGGCCATTCTGTTTAATCACCGTCTTGTGTAAGGGCTATTTGACCAAGGAGGGTGATGGAGTACTGCATCAGATGACCTGGTCTCCACAATCACCCGACCTCAACCCAATTGAGATTTTGGGATGAGCTGGACCGCAGAATGAAGGAAAATCAGCCAACAAGTGCTCAGCATATGTGACTCACCACCTGGATTCGGTCTTATGTAGCACCATTTCAATTTCTGTTTTTTACATTTGATGAAAGTAGAGACTCAGAGCTACAAAATGGTATGACATACGCTGCATTTGAGGAAACAATGGGAAAGTAATTATGCTTTGAAAGTTGATAAACTTTTGAGAAAACCGTCTTTCAATGTTTTGGTACTACTATTGGAGCCCATCTTTGTCTACACCCAGCATAATGTTCACACCCTCTTAAGCCTTAGCACCACCCATCCCTTTTAGGGTTGATCCAACCGTACTGTACTAACTTGCCAGCTACTTCCAGACACCTAACAGAAAGAGAACAGCTCACAATCCTCACACTAGTCAGTTGTCCGTTAGTAAATTCAGAGCACACACTAGATGCTCTGGCCAATAAGTATGGTTGTTCTGAAAGCACTGACCTCACAACTACAGTCAAGCACCCAAGCTAACTGGCTAACATTGGCTAGCTACTTCCAGATACATAATAAGACACATAATAAGAGAACACCCCACTGACCATTTTACTCGCCCTAGCAGAGCTTTTTGGGATTTTTAAATGTTATCCAGAACGTTGGTGACTGTAACTGTGCTGCGGGCAACAATTGAATTATGCTTTGTTGCCAACGTTTACTGACACCGCACATATTCAATGGGTGGTGAGCATTTAAAAATGAATCAGCTATTCTCTGCTTTGGCACACTAAGACGAGAGTCTTTTGTTAAGAAATGTAGCTAGATCGCTAGCTAGGTAAACAATGAATCCCAACGCATGCCGTAACGTTAGTTAGCGAGCCAGCCAGCTAACATTAGCTAGCTAGCTAACAGTACACTTTAACTTTAAATGAAAATACTTGTTAAAAGACATGTGGCTAGCTAACCAAACACTGGACCATAACCACAACTCATGACGTTACTACCCTGCATGAATCTGTAGGTAGCTAACCAACCAGGTTCTACGGCTATAACTAGTCAAGCAAATGCGTCTAGGATACGAAGAATAAGATCATACACATACCGTTAACTTGTGAGCCAGCCAGCTAATAGTACACTTTAAGTACTTTACACCACTGCCCATATTTCGCCATACACGTAGTCTGCGGTTGTGAGGCCGGTTGGCTGTACTGCCAAATTCTCTAAAATGTCGTTGGAGGCAGCTTATCATAGAGAAATTAACTTCCAATTCTCTGGCAACAGAGCCAATTGCACGCTCCCTCAAAACTCGATACTTGAGGCATCTGTGGTATTGTGGTGTGAGAAAAAACAGCACATTTTTTAGGTGGCCTTTTATTGTTCCCAGCACAAGGTGCAACTGTGTAATTATCCTTCTCTTTTATCCGCTTCTTTATATGCCACACCTGTCAGGTGGATGGATTATCTTGACAAAGGAGAAATGCTCATTAAGAGGGATCTAAACAAATTTGTGCACAAAATTTGATATAAATCAGATATTTTTTATTTCAGCTCATGAAACATGGGACCAACACTTTACATGTTGCTTTTATATTTTTGTTCAGTGTACAAAGCATGAATAAGGCAAAGGTCATTTCCATATTGCTTTTCAGATGCCTTGAAGGGGGAGGGAGATTGAGACAGCAACCAACCAAGCCGACTCGCGTTATAGTATAGTAGTTAGGTTATTTATCATCCAATATGACTACGTAGTGTCTGTCTTGGTTGCATGTTTACATAAATCCTGGAGAAGCTAGTTAGCTAGCTAAGCTAATTGAGGCTGCATGCTTTTTCTTGTCCTACACCGTTACAAACAACAACAGCTCTTGGTTATTGTAGCCTATCTCCTTTGACTTCCATTAAATTCCATATTTCCTAACTTTTGCCACACATGGAGGCTTGATGACTGTAACCGATTTCCACTTTGACTTATGATTGGCCAACAACAAGCTACACATGCCACTCTCGTGAAAAGCAAAGAGCAGCAGCATAAACTATACAATTTCTCTCTCTTCTACAGCAGTTGCTGTACAGGTCCTTCCAGACAAGTCAGTTAAAATTACACATACCCGAGACCTGGGACAATCATTGCAGATCTGACCCAGACCCGTGACATTATTTTAAATTCTAGACCCAGACACACTCGGGTCCCAGATCGGGTCTTGGGTGTTCAGGTAGAGGTGGATCCACAAAAAACACCAGTTTTAACTATAATCACTTTGATACAACACTCTTTCTCTCTTACACACATACACACATAAACATATGTATACATGTATGTAAGTGTTCACACTCACACACCGACATACACACCGCTTTGATACAACACCTCTGATAGAAAATGACGCTGCTGCTTTTGTCTAGCAGAGAAAGGATCCAGAGAATCTGCTAAAGATACACTATATATGCAAAGTATGTGGACACCCCTTCAAAATAGTGGATTAGGCTATGTCAGCCACACTCGTTGCGGACAGGTGTATAAAATCGAGCACACAGCATGCAATTTTTATAGACAACCATTGGCACTAGAATGGCCTTACTGAAGAGCTCAGTGACTTTCTTGTAAAAATATATACTTTTTTACCCTTTTTTCACCACAATTTCGTGGTATCCAATCGGTAGTTTACGGTCTTGTCCCATCGCTGCAACTCCCATACGGACTCAGGAAAGGTGAAGATCGAGAGCCGTGCGTCCTTCGAAACACGACCCAGCATAGCCGCACAACTTCTAACCACAATGCCCTCTTAACCCGGAAGCCAGCCGCACCAATGTGTTGGAGGAAACACGGTACACCTGGCGACCATGTCAGCGTGCATGCGCCCAGCCCGCCACACGAGTCGCTAGAGCACAATGGGACGAGGACAACCTGGCCGGCCAAACCCTCCCCTAACCCGGACGACGCTAGGCAAGTTGTGCGCCGCCGCATGAGTCTAACGCTCTCAGCCGGCTGCGACAGAGCCTGGACACGAACCAGGATCTCTAGTGGCAAAGGATACACAGCAATGCAGTTCCTTAGACCACTGCACCACCCCGAGCTCAGTGACTTTCAACATGGCACTGTCATAGGATGCCACCTTTCCAACAAGTCAGTTCAGCTAGAGCTGCCCCGGTCAACTGTAAGTGCTGTTATTATGTAGTGGAAACGTCTAGGAGCAACAATGGTAGTGGTAGGCCACACAAGCTCACAGAACGGGGATGCTGAGTGCTGAAGCGCATAGCCTGTAAAAAATTGTCTGTCCATGGTTCCAAGACTCTACTACCGCGTTCCAAAGTGCCTCTGGAAGCAACGTCAGCACGTTCATTGGGAACTTAATGAAATGGGTTTCTATGGCTGAGAAGCCACACAAAAGCCGAAGATCACCATGCGCAATGCTAAGTGTCAGTGTAAAGCTCGCCGCCATTGGACTCTGGAGCAGTGGAAACACGTTCTCTGGAGTGATGAATCATGCTTCACTATCTGGAAGTCTGACGGACTAATCTAGGTTTGGTGGATACCAGCAGAATGCTACCTGCCCCAATGCACAGTGCCAACTGTAGAGTTTGGTGGAGGAGGAATACTGGTCTGGGGCCTGTTTTTCATTGTTTAGGCTAGGTGCCTTAGTTCCAGTGAAGGGTAATCTTAACTCTACAGCATACATTCTAGACGATGCTGTACTTCCAACTTTGTGGCAATAGTTTACTTTTTTATTTAATTAACTAGGCAAGTCTTAAGAACACGTTTTTATTTACAATGGCCAAACTTGGACAACGCTGGGCCAATAGTGTGCCTCCCTATGGAACTTCTAATCACAGGCTGGATGGGGAAGGGCCTTTCCTGTTTCAGCTTGACAATGCCCCTGTGCACAAAGCGAGGTCCATACAGAAATTATTTGTCGAGATCGGTATGGAAGAGCTTGACTGGCCTGTACAGAACCCTGACCTCAACCGCATCGAACACCTTTGGAATGAATTGGAATGGCGACTGCGAGCCAGGTCTAATTGCCCGACCTCACTAATGATCTTGTGGCTGAATGGAAGCAAGTCCCCCCAGCAATGTTAGAACATATAGTGGAAAGCCTTCCCAGAAAAGTGCAGGCTGTTATAGAAGCAAAGGGGGGACACCAAATCCATATTAATGCCCATGATTTTGGAATGAGATGTTTGACAAGCAGGTGACCACATACTTTTACTCATGTTGTTTATTTCAAGTGCAGAGAACCGGTCAGGCACAGATGCATGTTCACACAAACACACAGGGATTAATGAGGCACACTCTCTCTCTGTCTCACACACAAATACTCCCAATTACAAATGCGCATGCGCACACATGCATGGTGTGGATCTCTCCTGAATACATATGTGTGCTTGTTTGGAGCAGGATAAATAGTCTATTAAGTCATTACGTTCCCCTGCATGGTGTTGATCTCTCCTGAATACATATGTGTGCTTTTTTTGGAGCAGTATAAATTGCTACTCTTATCAGTCACAGTTAGCTGTTGGACAATGTAAAGAGACACAGGGAATAGTAAATGTAGTGGGAATAGTAAAGAGCTGTTTGTCTGCTGAGGCTTTTTCTTTTTCTCCTTTCTGATCACGGCTCACTGCGGACGCTTCTCCCTCTGTCTCTCTGTCTGTCTGTCATCCACTGTGTCTTTCTGGCTCTGTCCCTGCCCTACTGTTTCTCTCTATCTCTTTACTGGGTGATAGCGTGAACGTGTCCATGCAATGCAATGTCAGAAAAGGGCAGCCAGGTACCAGATAGAGATGATTCCCCAGATATGCATGTTGCTCCCCTTCTATAGAAGAGTCCTCAGCCGTCCGAGACACCAGTGACACCTCTCTGGCTCCTTGTCTTTGTTCTCTGTCCCCCTGTCTCGGTGTTGCTGTAGTTTCATTCACAGCTCAAAAGCTCACTGGTCCTTGTCTGAATATGTAATGTGTCCTTGATGGGGTTGCAGTGTGATTAGGTTTATCCAGCCAAAGATGCTTGGCTTTGATTATACAGCAGGAACAGGGGGGAGGGAGGGGCAGAAGGACAATAAAATGTCCCCTGTATGAAGAAGATGTTGGAGTTGAATGATCCGTAGCGTGATTACCAATCAGGAGATGCGAGCTGGGTGGTTAGCCAACAGACACTGACTTTTTTTTATCTGACACTATTCTTCTCTGGCTCAAATTTGTCTTCCAAAAGTTGGTGAAGTTCAAATTGTAATAATTAAATCTGGCAGCGGGCCGAGTGCTTTTCTTTACTTGCTGACTGATGTAGGTAGAACACACTAGAATGGCCGGCACATCTGGTCGAATGGCAGTGCCATGCCAATAATTCAGGCGGCAACCTTCCTGGCGATATACTACCACGGCAACATGTCGTTATACCTAATTAAAACAGGTATTGTTTCGATCCATCCATCCTCCCTCTCTCTCTTTCTTTATTTGTCCTTCTTCCTCCTCTTATTATTATGATTATTATTCTCCTCTTTATTTTCCTCCTTTTCCTCCTTCTCTTTCAAAAAGAATGCGTAGTCAGGCTGTAGCTAGCTGACTGGCATCTTGGTGACAGCCAGAAACACACAGTACACAGCACATCAACTCATTCCCTGGAGCAATCTCCTGTTGAGTTGAGATGCATATTCATTCGTAAAGAGTGGATTTTCTCTGCATGACCAATCCATAAATGTAGTCATTGGTTTTCAATATTCCCCCCCCCCCCCCCCCAAAAAAAATATGAATGGGTTTATGAGTAATGACGACAAATACTTGTAAAGCTTTTACTGAAATATGGCTTGAGAGTCATCAATTACAGGCACAAATTACATTTTGTTGGAGATTCTCTGTGATGTGTGACTAAAGATCTAATAACACACAATTTAAATCCTCTTAAACATTCATATTTTAACAGGACGTTTTGATGATGTGTTGTGAATGAAATACAGGTTTTAACAATGCTTGCAGCATAATTGGGACGAATAAAAAAAATGCCGAAAGCCTTTTTCATATGTAATAGACGTTCGTATATGAACTTACACATTTGTGCATATGTATTTCTGACCGACCCCCTTGATTCAGTAGCAAAATTTGAAATGGTGTTTTTTACATTGTATAAAAGCAGAATCCCAGGGCTACAAAATGGTATATCATACACGGCACTTGAGAAACAATGGAAGGTAATTTTGCTTTGAAAGTTGATAAACTTGTAACCCCACTTCAAAGAAAATGGCCCTTGAATATTTTGGTACACCTACTTGAGAGCTCATCTTTGTCTACACCCTTTCAGCATTGTTTACACCCTCATAATAAGCCAGCCCCATCCATCTCTATAAGAATTCACATGTGAGGTCATGTGCTAAACAGTGAGTAGTGTAGTAAAGGTTAACACTAAAAGTGGTAAAAGTAGTGGCCTACAAGAAGGAAAAAATCCAGATAAACAGAAAGGGATGTGAAAGAAATACTATAACCCCCAGCCACACCTTGCTAAGTGGATGGGTCTCTCAGAAGGTGTGAACGGTACAGCAAAATGGTTACTCGCATAGGCGCAATAACAAAAATAGTGTCAATATAATGAAAAAAGAACAAGTGTCAATGCCAGTAGAGAAAGAACAAAATAATATAAAGTACGTACAAGAACAATATCAATAACGATATCAGTGATACTGGTAATAGGAGGTAGTTATATAGTGCCTTTGGAAAGTATTCAGACCACTTGACGTTTTCCACTATGTTTCAAAATAGATTAAATAGTTTTTTCCCTCATCAATCTACACACAATACCCAATAATGACAAAGCAAAACTAGGTTTTTAGACATTTTAACAAATTTCTAAAATTACAGAAATATTACATTTATGTAAGTATTCAGACCGTTTACTCAGTACTTTGTTGAAGCACCTTTGGCAGTGATTACAGATCGAGTCTTATTGGGTATGACGCTACAATCTTGGCGACCTGTATTTGGGGGGCTTCTCCCATTCTTCTCTGCATATACTCTCAAGCTCTGTCAGGTTGGATGGGGAGCATTGCTGCACATCTATTTTCAGGTCTCTTCAGAGATTTTTGATCGGGTTCAAGTCCAGGCTCTGGTTGGGCCACTCAAGGATATTCAGAGACGTGTCCTGAAGCCACTCCTGCGTTGTCTTGGCTGTGTGGCAGGTCTTTGCCAAAGAGTTCAATCTTACTCAGACCAGAGAAACTTGTTTTGGTGCTTTTTGGCTATCTCTAAGCGGGCTGTCATGTGCCTTTTATTGAGGACTGGCTTCCGTCTGGCCACTCTACCATAAAGGCCTGATTGGTGGAGTGCTGCAGATGGTTGTCCTTCTGGAAGGTTCTCTCATCTCCACAGAGGAACTCTAGAGCTCTGTCAGAGTGACCATTGGGTTCTTAGTCACCTCCCTGACCAAGGATCTTCTCCCATGATCGCTCAGTTTCGCCATGCGGCCAGCTCTAGAAAGAGTCTTGCTGGTTCGAAACTTCTTCCATTTAAGAATGATGGAGACCACTGTGTTCTTGGAGACCTTCAATGTTGCAGAAATTCTTTGGTACCCTTGCACAGATCTGTGCCTCGACACAATCCTGTCTCTGAGCTCTAGGACAATTCCTTCGACCTCGTGGCTTTGTTTTTGCTTTTTGACATGCACTGTCAATTGTGGGACCTTATATAGACAGCCTTTCTAAGTCATGTCCAATCAATTTAATTTACCACAAGTGGACTCCAATCAAGTTGTAGAAACATCTCAAGGATGATCAATGGAAACATGATGCACCTGAGCTACATTTGAGTCTCATAGCAAAGGGTCTGAATACTAATGTAAATAAAGTGGTCCACCCGAATCATGCATTAATTAAACAAGGGAATGTTTTATTTTATTTCACCTTTATTTAACCAGGCAGGCAAGTTAAGAACAAGTTCTCATTTACAATTGCGACCTGGCCAAGATAAAGCAAAGCAGTTCGACACATACAACAACACAGAGTAAAACAAACATACAGTCAATAATGCAGTAGAAAAGTAAGTCTATATACAATGTGAACAAATGAGGTGAGATAAGGGAGGTAAAGGCAAAAAAGGCCATGGTGGCCAAGTAAATACAATATAGCAAGTAAAACACTGGAATGGTAGATTTGCAGTGGAAGAATGTGCAAGGTAGAAATAATGGGGTACAAAGGAGCTAAATAAATACAGGAGGGGGAGAGGTAGTTGTTTGGGCTAAATTATAGATGGGCTATGTACAGGTGCAGTAATATGTGAGCTGTCTGACAGCTGATCCTTAAAGCTAGTGAGGGAGATAAGTGTTTCCAGTTTCAGAGATTTTTGTAGTTCGTTTCAGTCATTGGCAGCAGAGAACTGGAAGGAGAGCGGCCAAAGGAAGAATTGGTTTTGGGGGTGACCAGAGAGATATACCTGCTGGAGCGCGTGCTACAGGTGGGTGCTGCTATGGTGACCAGCGAGCTGAGATACCTAGCAGGGTCTTGTAGCTAGTGTGTTTGGTGACGAGTATGAAGCGAGGGCCAGCCAACGAGAGCGTACAGGTCGCAGTGGTGGGTAGTATATGGGGCTTTGGTGACAAAACGGGTGGCACTGTGATCGACTGCATCCAATTTATTGAGTAGGGTATTGGAGGCTATTTTGTAAATTACATCGCCGAAGTCGAGGATCGGTAGGATGGTCAGTTTTACAAGGGTATAGTTGGCAGCATGAGTGAAGGATGCTTTGTTGAGAAATAGGGAGCCAATTCTAGATTTAACTTTTGATTGGAGATGTTTGATGTGAATCTGGAAGGAGTGTTAACAGTCTAACCAGACACCTAGGTATTTGTAATTGTCCACATATTCTAAGTCAGAAAAGTCCAGAATAGTGATGTAGGACGGGCAGGCAGGTGCAGGCAGCGATCGGTTGAAGAGCATACATTTAGTTTACTTGTATTTAAGAGCAATTGAAGGCCACGGAACGAGAGTTGTATGGCATTGAAGCTTGCCTGGAGGGTTGTTAACACAGTGTCTAAAGAAGGGCCAGAAGTATACAGAATGGTGTCGTCTACGTAGTGGTGGATCAGAGACTCACCAGCAGCAAGAGCGACATCATTGATGTATACAGAGAAGAGAGTCGGTCCAAGAATTGAACACTGTGGCACCCCCATAGAGACTGCCAGAGGCACGGACAACAGGCCCTCCGATTTGACCCTCTGAACTATAATATAGAAGTAGTTGGTGAACCAGGCGAGGCAATCATTTGAGAAACCAAGGCTATCGAGTCTGCCGATGAGGATGTGGTGATTGACAGAGTCAAAAGCCTTGGCCAGGTCAATGAATACGGCTGCACAGTATTGTTTCTTATCGATGGCGGTTAAGATATCGTTTAGGACCTTGAGCGTTGAGCGTGGCTGAGGTGCACCCATGACCAGCTCTAAAACCAGATTGCATAGCGGAGAAGGTATGGTGGGATTCGAAATGGTCGGTAATCTGTTTGTCGACTTGGCTTTCGAAGACCTTAGAAAGGCAGGGTAGGATAGATTTAGGTCTGTAGCAGTTTGGGTCAAGAGTGTGTCCCCCTTTGAAGAGGGGGATGACCGCAGCTGCTTTCCAATCTTTGGGAATCTCAGACTACACGAAAGAGAGGTTGAACAGGCTAGCAATAGGGTTTGCAACAATTTCGGCAGATCATTTTTAGAAAGGGTCCAGATTGTCTAGCCCAGCTGATTTGTAGGGGTCCAGATTTTGCAGTTCTTTCAGAACATCGGCTGACTGGATTTGGGAGAAGGAGAAATGGGGAAGGCTTGGGAGAGTTGCTGTGGGGGGTGCAGTGCTGTTGACCGGGGTAGGGGTAGCCAGGTGGAAAGCAAGGCCAGCCATAGAAAAATCCTTATTGAAAATCTCAATTATAGTGGATTTATCAGTGGTGACAGTGTTTCCTATCCTCAGTACAGTGGGCAGCTGGGAGGGGGTGTTCTTATTCTCCATGGACTTTACAGTGTCGCAGAACTTTTTGAGTTAGGAAGCAAATTTCTGCTTGAAAAAGCTAGCCTTGGCTTTTCTAACTGCCTGTGTATATTGGTTTCTAGCTTCCCTGAAAAGTTGCATATCACGGGGGCTGTTCGATGCTAAGGGCAGTCAGGTCTAGAGAGAACCAAGGGCTATATCTGTTCCTGGTTCTAAATTTCTTGAATGGGGCATTCTTATTTAAGATGGTTAGGAAGGCATTAAAAAAAAAAACAGGCATCCTCTACTAGCGGGATGAGATCAATATCCTTCCAGGATACCCCGGCTGTCACGCCTTGGTCATTGTATTTTGTGTTTTTGTCATATGTTTGGGTAGGCCAGGGTGTGACATGGGGTTATGTTTCGTATTGGGGTTTGTATTATTTGGGATTGCGGCTGATTAGGGGTGTGGTATAGGCTTGGCTGCCTGAGGCGATTCTCAATTAGAGTCAGGTGCTTTCGTTGTCTCTGATTGGGAACCGTATTTAGGCAGGCTGAGTTTCGCTTGGTATTTCGTGGGTGTTTGTTCCTGTCTCTGTGTTGTAGTCACCAGATAGGCTGTAATTAGTTTCACGTTCTGTTTGTTGTTTTGTATTCTGAGTTATTTCATGTACCGCATTTCATTCATTAAAGTCATGAGTAACCAACACGCTGCATTTCGGTCCGACTCTCTTTCCACAAACGAAGAACGCCGTTACACCGGCCAGGTCGATTAGAAAGGCCTGCTCGCTGAAGTGTTTCAGGGAGCGTTTGACAGTGATGAGTGGAGGTCGTTTAACCGCAGACCCATTACGGATGCAGGCAATGAGGCAGTGATTGCTGAGATCCTGGTTGAAGACAGCAGATGTGTATTTGGAGGGCAGGTTGGTCAGGATGATATCTATGAGGGTGCCTGTGTTTACGGATTTGGGGTTGTACCTGGTAGGTTCATTGAGAATTTGTGTGAGATTGTGGGCATCAAGCTTAGATTGTAGAATGGCTGGGGACGCTTGCGTCCTACTTGGCCAAAAGCCAGGGAAAATTCAAATAAAATATATAAAAATCAAACTTTCATTAAATCACACATGTAAGATACTAAATTAAAGCTACACTCGTTTTGAATACAGCCAACATGTCAGATTTTTAAAAGGCTTTTCGGCGAAAGCATAAGAAGCTATTATCTGATGATAGCACAAAGGCGCTACACAAAACGCAGAAATAAAATATAAAACATGCCTTACCTTTGACGAGCTTCTTTTGTTGGCACTCCAATATGTCCCATTAACATCAAAATTGGTCCTTTTATTCGATTAATTCCATCCATATATATCCAAAATGCCAATTTATTTGGCGCATTTGATCCAGAAAAAAACAGCTTTCAAATGTCACTACAAAATATTTCAAAAGTTGCCTGTAAACTTTGCCAAAACATTTCAAACTACTTTTGAAATACACCTTTAGGTATTTTTAAACGTTAATAATCGATCAAATTGAAGACGGTTCTATCGGTGTTCAATACAGGAAGACAACAAACCAAGCTACTTTTCAAGTCTTGCGCAACTCTCAACAGTGTTACGCAGTTCCTAGATGGCCGGACTTCATTGCACAAATGAATAACCTCAACCAAAATCCAAAGACTGGTTACATCCAGTGGAAGCGGTAGGAACTGAAAACAAGTTCCTAAGAAATACCGTTTCCCAATAAAATCTCACTGAACAGACAGAGACCTAAAGAAAAAAGATCTGAACGGTTAGTCCTCGGGGTTTTGCCTGCTACATAAGTTCTGTTATACTCACAGACATGATTCAAACAGTTTTAAAAACTTCAGAGTGTTTTCTATCCAAATCTACTAATAATATGCATATCTCATATTCTTGGCATGAGTAGCAGGAAGTTGGAATTGGGCACGCTATTTATCCAAAAGTGCAAATGCTGCCCCCTATACCTTAAGAAGATTTAAGCATGTTCCAGTTTAGGTCGCCTAGCAGCATGAGCTCTGAAGATATATGGGGGGCAATCAGTTCACATATGGTGTCCAGAGCACAGCTGGGGGCAGAGGGTGGTCTATAGCAGGCGGCAACTGTGAGAGACTTGTTTTTAGAGAGGTGGATTTTTAAAAGTAGAAGTTCAAATTGTTTGGGTACAGACCTGAATAGTAGGACAGAACCCTGCAGGCTATCTTTGCAGTAGATTGCAACACCGCCCCCTTTGGCCGTTCTATCTTGTCTGAAAATGTTGTAGTTAGGGATGAAGATTTCAGCATTTTTGGTGGTCTGCCTAAGCCAGGATTCAGACACAGCTAGAACATTCGGGTTGGCAGAGTGTGCTAAAGCAGTGAATAAAACAAACTTACGGAGGAGGCTTCTAATGTTAACATGCATGAAACCAAGGCTATTACGGTTACAAAAGTCATCAAAAGAGAGAGCCTGGGGAATAGGAGTGGAGCTAGGCACTGCAGAGCCTGGATTCACCTCTACATCACCAGAGGAGGAGTAGGATAAGGTTACGGCTAAAAGCTATGAGAATTGGTCGTCTAGAACATCCGGAACAGAGTAAAAGGAGGTTTCTGGGGGCGATAAAAATAACTTCACGGTATAATGTACAGACAAAGGTATGGTAGGATGTGAATACAGTGGAGGTAAACCTAGGTATTGAGTGATGAGATATAATGTCTCTAGAAACATAATTGAAACCAGGTGATGTCATCGCTTGTGGGTTGTGGAACTGAAAGGTTGGATAAGGTATAATGAGCAGGGCTAGAGGCTCTACAGTGAAATAAGCCAATAAACACTAACCAGAACAGCAATGGATAAGGCATATTGACATTAAGGAGAGGCATGCGTATCCGAGTGATCATAAGGGTCCAGTGAGTAGTGAGGTTGGTTGGGGTCACGGCGATTCAGGCTGCTAGCCGTGCCATCGGTAGCAAGCTAGCATAGGATAGAAGTCTGTTTTTAGCCACCTTGTGTGTTTCCGTCGGTAGATTAGTGGTGGTCCGTGTGGTAGAGGGGATCAATCCAATTGGCAAAATAGATATAGTTATAGTGACCCAAGAAAATTTGTCCGATAGACCTATTCAGATAGCAGCCGTTAAGACAGCTAATGATTAGCGGGCCGCAGATGGGTGTTCAGGTAACGTCGCGACGGAGGGGCCAGTTGGATAACTCCCTCGGGCAGATAACGTCGGTAGTCCAGTCGTGAAGGCCCGGTGGGGCTCCGCATTGGCAGTAAAACTGGTCCGGATATGTGATTGTAGCCCAGGAGTGGCTGATGGAACTCTTCAGCTGGCTTGGTCCGGAATAATAGATGTTTGCTCCGGGATCGACGTAAGCCAATAGTCACAAGGATTGCAGCTAGCTGGCTGCGAGATCCAGGTGTAAATGTCCAGAGCTTGCGGTTGAAATCCGGGGATATGGAGAGAAAAATAGGTCTGGTATGTTCTGGTCTGAGTCGCGTTGTACAAAACTGGCGATAGCTTTTTGAGCTAAAGGATAACTGATGACCACAAACTGTGGTTAGCTGAATCCAAACGTTAGCCAGTAAACTGGCTAGCTTCGGGCTAGCTTCTATTGTGGATTTCAGATTTGAGGTAAATAATATATTTTTTTTAAATTGGTGAGGCAGGTTGCAGGAGAGTGATTTGAAGTTGAGTTTTTGGAAAAGGAAATATATAAAATATATGCGAAGAAAGATGTGTGTGTATATATATATATATATATATATATATATACGGGACACAAGACGGGGACAAAGGACATCTGACTGCTATGCCATCTTGGTATAGATCTATATTCGGAGGGCATGTGATATCCATAGCCTCTTCGTTGCTAAACTCCATAATCTTCTCAAAAAATATGCATTTGTCTAGCTGTGTCCAGTTCAGGTGGTGCTTGTACAGGCAGACCATATATGGAAGGAAGGATCTCAGCATTGCACAGAAGCTGAATCTGGTCTTGACTGAGCTCCTTGGCGACAACACCACCAGGCTCCAGAGCATCAAATCTGTAAAACAGGAAATAACAAAAGAAATGTAGAAGACATAACCTTGCATGACATCAATTCACCTCCAAGAGGTTTAGATAAGAATAACCTCATAAAATTCTATGAAAATTATATTCACATGAAGTGCTGATGCATGTAGTTGACTGCACTGCTGCCTTTGCTGGATAACATGCCTTTGTCAATCAAGTAGTTGACTTTTTGTAGTATTTCTTCACAGCAGACTCCAAACACCTGTGCTTCCTTGGGCCAGCTCTTACTTTTATGGGAAGCATTCGACCATTCTCCTTGTATGACTGGTGGAGGAGAGTCAGGCGTGTTCTACTGATGCTGAAAGACAAATTCCAGATAATGCAAAAATATTTGTATTATTATAAAATAGATGGACGTAATCACCGTCAGACACACCTGGCTAACTTGGTCATGTAATCATCTGGCGAAGTGGAGTATTGTGATTAGACATAACTAGCTAGCTAAACAATTAACCATAATCCCATCCTTAGAGTAGTAGCAACACAAAGTGATTTGCATAGCTAACTAAAGTTAACCAAATAGGTTCAAAATTAGCTAGCTAACATTATGCAATAACTAGCAGTCCAAATGACTTGAGATATTACTACACAGATCATACCAGTCATGTAAACTAGCGAGCCAACCACCTAACATCAAGCATTAATTTGCAATGAAAACAATTAGAAATGTATATTACCAGTCAAAAGGTTGGAAACACCTACAATTTCAAGGGTTGTTCTTTATTTGTACTATTTTCAACATTGTAGAATTTCAGTAAAGACATCAAAACAATGAAATAACACATATGGAATCATGTTGTAACCAAAATAGTGTTAAACAAATTCTTAAATGTTGCCACCCTTTGCCTTGATGCAGCTTGCACACTCTTGGCATTTTCTCAACCAGCTTCATCTCTATGCTTTTCCAACAGTCTTGAAGGATGCTGAGCACATGGTTGGTTGCTTTTTCTTCACTCTGCAGTCCAACTCATCCCAAACTATCTCAATTGGGTTGAAGTCAGGGGGTTGTGAAGGCCAGGTCATCTGATGCAGCACTCCATCAACCCCCTTCTTGGTCAAATAGCCCTTACACAGCCTGGAGGTGTGTTGGGTCATTGTCCTGTTGAATGATAGGCCCACTAAACCCAAACCAGATGGGATGGCGTATCGCTGCAGAATTCTGTGGTAGCCATGCTGGTTATGTGTGCCTTGAATTCTAAATAAATCACAGGCTGTGTCACCAGCAAAACACCCCCACACAATCACACCTCCTCCTCCATGCTCCACAGTGGGAACCACACATGCAGACGTCATCCGTTCACCTTCTCTGCATCTCACAAAGACACGGTGGTTGGAGCCAAAAATCTCAGATTTGGACATCAGACCAGAGGACAGATTTCCACCGGTCTCATGTCCATAGCTCATGTTTCTTGGCCCAAGCAAGTCTCTTCTCATTGGTGTCCTTAGGTGGTGATTTCTTTGCAGCAATTCGACCATGACTGTCACGGCCGTCGTAAGAAGTAGACCAAAGTGCAGCCTTGTGAGCGTACATTTTCCTTTTTATTTAAAATGTCACCAACAAAACAAGAAACTAAAAAACAACCGTGAAGCTTACAACGCAAAGTGACACTAACAAAGATGCCTATCCACACTGAAAGGAGGGAGAAGGGGCTACCTAAGTATGATTCCCAATCAGAGACAACGATAGACAGCTGTCCCTGATTGAGAATCATATCCGGCCAAAACATAGAAATAAAGAAACATAGAAAACAAAACATAGAATATCCACCCCACATCACACCTTGACCTAACCAAATAGATAAATAAAACGGCTCTCCAAGGTCAGGCCGTGACAATGACGGCCTGATTCACGCAGTCTCCTCTGAACAATTGAGATGTGTCTGTTACTTGAACTCTTTGAAGTATTATTTGGGCTGCAATCTGAGGTGTGGTAACTAATTAACGTATCCTCTGCAGCAGAGGTAACTCTGCGTATTCCTTTCCTGTGGTGGTCCTCATGAGAGCCAGTTTCATCATAGCGCTTGATGGTTTTTGCGACTGTATTTGAAGACACTTTCAAAGTTCTTGAAATATTCCGGAATGACTGACCTTCATGTCTTAAAGTAATGATGGACTGTCATTTCTCTTTGCTTATGTTAGCTGTTCTTGGCATAATATGTACTTGGTCTTTTAACAAATAGGGCTATCTTCTGTATACCAACCCTACCCTTGACACAACACAACTGCTTGGCTCAAACAAATTAACTTAACATGGCACACCTGTTAATTGAAATGCATTCCAGATTAAGCTGGTTGAGAGACAAAGCTGTCATCAAGGCAAAGGGTGGCTACTTTGAAGAATCTCAAATATAACCCAATTGAGATAGTTTGGGATGAGTTGGACTGCAGAGTGAAGAAAAAGCAACCAACCAAGTGCTCAGCATCCTTCAAGACTGTTGGAAAAGCATACAGGTGAAGCTGGTTGAGAGTGTGCAAGAGTGTGCAAGCTGCATCAAGGCAATGGTGGCTACATTTAAGAATTTGAGAATTTAAGAATTTGTTTAACACTATTTTGGTTACAACATGATTCCATATGTGTTATTTTAAAGTTGACGTCTTCACTATTATCCTACAATGTAGAAAATAGTCAAATAAACAAAAAACTTTTGAATGAGTAGGTGTGTCTAAACTTTTGGCTGGTACTGTATAATATCTGAAACTGTAGCTAGACTCTTACCCTTGTACATGGATGAATGATTCACGGCACACTGCAACCCTGTTCATTAAATAAGATGTCCTGTGTCTTTTCCGTTTTGTTGGTACTTTTGTTTGTTTACCATTTTAAAAAACAAGCACACAAAACTTAAAAGCCATCCATGCACATGAATAATATCATCGAGGATAACACTGTAACGGATTTCCTCGTCTTCGTCTGAGGAGGAGTAAGGATCGGACCAAAACGCAGCGTGGTAAGTGTCCATATTGATTCATTCAAAAACACATCTGAACACTGGAACAAAATAATAACCGTGAAATATACAAAACCAAAACAGTACCGTGTGGCCCAAACACTCACACGGAAACAAACACCCACAAACCAAAAGTGAAACCCAGGCTACCTAAGTATGATTCTCAATCAGAGACAACTAACGACACCTGCCTCTGATTGAGAACCATACTAGGACGAAAACACAAAAACCAACATAGAAAAACAAACAGACTGCCCACCCCAACTCACGCCCTGACCATACTGAAACAAAGAATAAAATAACAGAACTATGGTCAGAACGTGACAAACACACAATATTGTCTGGAACTTATTTCCATTGTTGTCCTCTTGAGATGGCTATACAAGATCGAACACAGTATGGCAGTGAACTAATAAAACAAAAACATAAAAGAAGAACATCTATCTCATCATTCCAATTACATCATAGGGGTTACTCATATGGGCACAGAGGACATCAAACATATTTTTACTTTATTTTTAAAGCTGCCCAGAGAGGACGTTGTTTTTATAGACAGAGGCAACTCATTCCATTCTGAGGCTCCAGTATACAAGAAAGTACCTTTCCCAGCATTACTCCTGAACCTGAATAAGCACACATCAGCAACACCTGATCTGTTCCTGTGATTGTGTGCATCCCTAACACGAGGAAAGTAATCACTTCAATATCTGGGCGCAGGACCATAAATACTCCTGTAAACCAAACCTACTCCAATCTGGGACACCCTAGCCTCAACAGGCAGCCAGCATAGTTCCTGAAAGCAGCTCCTGCCTATGTGAGTACGTGGACTCAGCTTCAATACTACCCTGATCAACTTATTCTGGGCTATCTGGAGCTTCCGCTTCATACATTTAGATAAGCCCCCAAACCAGGATGTACTAGCACAGTCAAAATGGCATTTAATGAGGGCAGTAGCTAGTACTTTCATGGAGTCCTTATCAAGCAGCTTGGACTTTCTAGCCAAAAACTTAGTCCTGGCATTAACCTCCCCTTGCACCTTATTGGCCATGCTCTGTGCTTTATTTCTGTGACGTTTATATAGGACAAAATCATGCTGCTCTTGAGAGTTCTTACATTTCTTAAAGGCCTTATTCCTTGCTTGGACAGATTCTAGAATCTCATGATTAAACCAAGGGCTAGATTTCTGCTTTACCCTGACCCATCTAATGGGAGCCATCACATTCACCACATCAAGGAAGCTTTCCAGGCACTGTCTCATAAATCTAATTAGATTTATCAGACACCAATATTAAGTTAATTGTACTTTTCACTGTTTCACATATCCTGGTGGGATCTTTTATAATTTGGGTCAGAGCAAGTGATCTACAAAAGTGCATAACTACATTGTGTGTTGGGCTATTCTTTTTGCAGACATCAGTATTGAAATCCCCTAACGAAATTATTTCCTTCAACAGCAAATCATTACAGTTTGACAACACAATTTCAAGACCTTCATAGAATGCATTCTGCTTGGGCGGGCTATAACACACCCCCAACAAAATTGGCTTGGTTTTGGGAAGGCAGATATCCAGCCAGACAATCTCCAGATCAGCGTTTCAATCTGATCTGACGTTAAAAGCAATGTCTGATCTTACAAACGCACATATTCCCCCACCGTTCCGATTCCGATCCTTCCTGACAACTGAGTAATTACCTATCTACATTTCTGAGTCACAAACAGATGAATCCAACCATGTCTCAGTAAAACATAAGACACCCACCTCTGATTTACAAATCAACAGGCGTATCTCATCGATCTTCGGTAGTAGGCTTCGGACGTTTGAGTGCACAAAATGTAAGCCCTTCTTCCCAAAGGCCTCATTGAATTCCCAAACCACTTGTAACTCACCTCCCACTGCGCTGCCATCTTCCCACTGCCCTGCCTTCGGTGGCCTCTCTGTTGCCATGGAGCACCCCTCCCCAGGTGCCACTCCATCGTCCTCAATGTACAGCTTGCTTGTACAACTTCTTCCGTGACAACAACACTGTTGATTTGACGTTCCTTCCCCCATCATTGTCATCAGAAGACGCTGCAATGTCTTGAAAATGTTTTTACCTAAATCAGGGTTTTCCTCGTCGTCTGATTCATTTTCAGAGTCAGAGAGAGTCAGTATGGTATGAAAGTCCTCCTGAAAGTAGTCCATTACAACTTTCTCCCACGGACCTTTGTTGATAAGCGCCTGGTAAATTCATGGCATCAATTGTTATTGAGAGCAGTAGCAACACATTTGCAGTTCAAAAACGCATTTCGATAAAACATATAAATAAACGTTCAAATACCTCTCCTGTGAAGTCATGACTTCCGACATACGCCTAGTTTCCTGAAACTAGTCACATTCGCATATGTATTAGCAGTCTACAATTGTAGTAAAAGTGTTCTACATGCATATAGGTGTGTGTGTAGGAACCCCCTGATAGTCCTTTCTAGTAAGAGTGGTCAGTGATAGTTACGTGATCCGGAGGACAGATGAGAGTAAAGAGAAACTCAATGATGAGGAGAGGGACAGCATGGGGAAGCATTGGAGTGTGAGAGTGAGAGCAAGAGAGGTGAGAAAGAAAGAGATGTAAGAGGAACAAAAGAGAAAAGAGTGAGGGGGTAGAGAGAAAGTGGTGGGAGCTAGAGAGAAAAGGAAATGATTGACAGACGGTATGTAGTAAAGGATGAGTAGAGAGTTGAGGGACTGAGATGGGGAGCAGTTATTTAGAAGAGCGTAGATATAAATGTAAGAGCATAGAGGAGTCAGAGTGGAAAACAGAGAGAAATAAAATAAGTAAAACATTCAAACAGAAAGAAGGATGAGAGGGTAATAAAAGGGCAAACAAGAGGGAGAGAGATGTTTATGATGTTTATGAGAGGGTAGACGAGAGAGAGGCAGCAAATGACAGCAGGTAGAGAAGAGAAATTAAGCGATGAGAGGTTATATTTAAGTGGTAGACAGACGGACAGACAGTTGAAGTGAGAGAGAGAAGTGAAAGTCAGCTTTGAGAAGTCATATTTAATGGGTGACAGACAGACAGACAGACAGAATCAGACATCTGAAATTGGTAGCAGATGGGAGGTTATGGTTTAGGGGATGAGACATAGAGAGACACAGACAGACAGAGAAACAGACATGAAAGAGGGTAAGAGAAGCAGAAAGTGGCTGCAGAAAGTGGTGGGAGGTTAAGGTGTGGAGAATGAGGTAATGGAGCACTGCAGAATAATTAGTGGAGCAATGGTGGTGAGAGCAGTGAACAGACTAGGGTCAGTAGAAATGCAGGGATGAGGGAGCATAGAAGAAATAGATTTTCTACCTCAGGAGTATCTCTCCAGGGAGCTGTGAGCACAGGGCAGTGAGGGGAGAGAGGGAGGGAAAGAGAGAGAAGGATGGGGGGGCAGATGAGAAATCATGGCCAATCTAACCCTAGGCTTTCTCCTTCAACCGACACGATGAAGATGAGATTAATCTTACTGCCTGCCAACTAACTGCTAAATATTATTAATATTAATTATTAATAATATTATTATACAACCATGAAATAAAGAGTGCAGGAAAAAAAATAACCCTCATTCAGAAAAACAAAAAAACAGAAACACAAACCATGATAAATCCATACAATTATTTGAATGAGGGATAATTTCAGAGGATTGGTACATGAGTTGACAAGCCAAAAAGAAAGGCGTCCCACACGGCACTGCATATGACAGAGAGACTTAATTCTATTCATGCACAGTGTGCCTGGGAACATATCAGATGATTAACTTAATCTAATTGTAAATAAGGACAACACAGATGTCAGAACAGCTGAAACAGCTGAAAATCTCAAATTGTTGCCTTTGGCTGAAACAAAATAAAGAGAAAGAGAGAGAGAAAACGTGTAATTGTTTACAAGGCTACTTAAAGACCCGTGTGTGTGTGTGTGTGTGTGTGTGTGTGTGTGTGTGTGTGTGTGTGTGTGTGTGTGTGTGTGTGTGTGTGTGTGTGTGTGTGTAGCATATTTACAGTGTTTTCCACATGGGCCAATCTCTAACACACACACACATACACAGGCTGGAGGGGCAGCAGATGGGTGCTCTCAATAACTACTACACTACAGACTGCATGCATTTCAGAACCATGGACAGCACTGGAGTGGCATGCTCTGAATCCTCTCTTAATGACAGTGGACTAGGTAGAGGGGAGGGGAGGAGAGGATGGTGATGATTATCACCGGGTGTCTGAGCAGATGGTGAAAGCAGTGGTCAGCTGCCTGATCATAAACACACACAGACAGACATACATCCACACGCAAGCACACACTTGCATCCACACATGCATAAACACATCACACCATGTGTGGTGTAGTTCAGTGAAGGAAATATACTGTGATGCACATCTTTACACCATTCCAGCCAACGCTTGGCATTGTGCATGATGATGTTAGGCTTGTGTGCGGCCGCTCGGCCATGAAACCCCATTTCATGAAGCTCCCGGCGAACAGTTCTTGAGGTGACGTTGCTTGGGTCCAATGTAGCTCAGTTGGTACAGCATGGAGATTTCAATACCAGGGTTGTAGGTTCGATTCCCATTGGGGAACAGTACGAAAATATATGCCTCACTACTGCAAGTTGCTATGGATAAGAGTGTCTGCTAAATTACTAAAATGTCAAATGCATCCAGAGGCAGTTTGGAGCTCGGTAGTGAGTGTTGCAACTGAGGATAGATGATTTTTACGCGATATGCGTTTCAGCACTCGGCGGTCCTGTCCTGTGAGCTTGTGTGGCCTACCACTTCGCGGCTGAGCAGTTGTTTCTCCTAGGCGTTTCCACTTCACAATAACAGCACTTACATTTGACCGGGGCAGCTCTAGCATGGCCGAAATTTGACAAACTGACTTGTTTGAAAGCTGGCATCCTATGACGGTGCCACGTTGAAAGTCTCTGAGCTCTTCAGTAAAGCCTTTCTGCTGCCAATGTTTGGCTATGGAGATTGCATGACCGTGTGCTCGATATTATACACCTTTCAGCAACGGCTGTGGCTGAAATAGGTTATTCAAGTCCACTAATTTGAAGGGGTGTCCACATACTTTTGTATATATAGTGTAGCTGTCAACGTCTTAACTTTAGCAACAACAACAAAAAATCGTTAGTACATCAAAATGAACTCACAACAAGATCATTATTTACAAGTTAATGTCGAGTTAATTCCAGAAAATAGTTTACGGTTGTGAGTGTGACAAAATAAAAGCAGGGCATTCTTCCAGAGAATTATCACTGTCTCAGTCAGGTAACCATGACAACGGACACAGCAACAGGGTCAAAGTAGAACTTTTTTAATCTGCAACAAGGAAACCGACAGTCGCAGCAACGGTCTACAGACATTCAACCGGAGTTTAAATGAAATGTTGTTTTGAACAGTGACATTTGTCGCATTCTAATTGTCTACAGATGTGTCGATAGAAAAGTATAAACTAGCCTGAAGACGCACTGAAGCTCAGGGAATACAATCAACACCACAGATTATATGCTGCATTGAAAGGAATACAACCTGCCAGCTACTGGATTTAAGTCAAATTAAAAAAGCCACTTGCTGCAATGAGACAAGATATTATCTTCACTAGACTCATCTTTACTAGATACAGATGGAATCTAAACTGTACTTTCCTTCCAGCTGGGCAAAGAGATGAAATTTTCATCAGAAAAACACAGTCAGTTGCACATGAGTTGAAGCGTAAGCCTTTGTATGGCAGTCACAACAAGAGCATAACTAAATTGTAATTGTAATGCACGTTATATATTTTAGTTTTTCCTTTGTCTCTAATGGCAACGTCCTACCCAGCTGCAGTGGAGCTTTACTGACTCCTATAGGAGGGTCCCAGACCTCTCTCTAAAGCACTGACATCAATCTCTCTCGCTCCCTTTTTCTCTCTCTCCCTCCCTCTCTCTCTCTCTTTCACTCACTCTCTCTCTCTTTTTCTCTCTAATTACAGTACTGTCTCTCATTCTCTCTCATTCTTCGTTCTCACTCACTCACTCTCACACACACACACACACACAAACACACTCACTATCTGTCACTGCTTTACTCTGCTTTACACTTTTGCTACAGCTGAACCGCTCAGATGTTATTATTTGTGTGAAGCACTTATCTCTGGGATGATTCTCCATACATTCTGCTGGATAAATATTTGACTTGACTCTCCACTTTTAAATGATGAACTGGAACTACAAAATATTGTGAGAAAACACAAATGGAAGAACAATGGAAATGACTAACAATAGTGTTATTCAAATACAGTACAGAACAACTTCTGATGCTGCATCTGAGCCACATCCAAAACAGTCAATGGTCTCACTTTGAGGATGCCAAAGTGAAGGGGAATGTTCAGATGCTGAGGACACTTTGTTTACCAGTCTTCAATCATTCTGCTCAATATAGTATAATTCATGTCCTCGTGGATCACTGGTGTTTCAAAAACGGCACATGCTTGCACGCGCACACACTCATACATGAACACAACAGAGAGAATGCCTGATGTCGATAATGCCCTGTGATGACTCTGCAGAGAGTACACAGTTGTTTAATGCCAGGGCTATGTTCATCCATCTTTAATTGACTGTTATTAGACCTTGACTTGCAGTTTTACAGACAATATTAAGCCCTTAATGAAGTATTATGTTCACAGGGATGTGCAGATAAATGTTGAAATCACTAATTAAACTAGCCTTATTTCCCCCTACTATTAAGCACTAATGAATAACATGAATAATGATTTGGTTAATCATTATGTTATATGACAGTTAACGCAGGTATATCTTTCCATAAATGCACATGACAGGGTTTCATATTCAAATAAGAATGTTCAAGAACGGTATGAGGTATAGGCCAATGGTTGGCCCCTATCACCCAGCCACCCGCGGAGTTCTGCTGTAGGCAGAACACACACACACATTTCCGGTATACATTTGAATATGTCCAGATCACTGCATGTCCTGTTGTATAATCATTGTTAGTATCCTCTTCTCACAAGCACCACACCCCTCCCATCCGGTCTCCTGTCAAGTCAATCCATCTGCATTTTCAGATCCCACATCCCTTTTCAACAAGATCTCATGGTCCAACTTCAGTATTCAACTTCTGTCCAGAGATTCTGTCTAGCTCACAGTTTAAGCCTGTCCTCTATCCCCATCCGCAACGCCCTAGCAAGCCGCAAGCCTACTAGACGGTAATAGGTGCTTATGTTGCCCCTAGAGGACGGTATTGAAGGCATCTCCCGAAGGGGCTCTGGACAAACGTCTAATACAGCAGTGGATTTGGTGTGACCAGGCTGCCTTTTTACCACGCTTGTCATCCCACCATCACACACACCTTCCAGACTCTGATTCATTCTGCGGTGTTTGCCTGTACAACACATCTGTGTGTGTGTGTATCCCAACTGACGCTTGCTGCTGAAACCTGAATCTTACGGCTAGAGTGCACATGTTATGCACTGTCAAATTGCAATGCAATGTAAAGGCATTTGACGGTATTTGCATTTTAAGTGTTTCTGTAGCTAGTTGGACTATATTTCCTGTCTGAGGATCCAATAGCAAATGGCCAATGGCAGTACAGTATTTTGTGTACGCCGGAAATGTTATTTTAAAATATTATTGTTAATTTTTCATCATACATTATCCATGTGGAAGATAAGCCTAACATACTGACCACACTGCTCGCATCACGTGTGCGAGCGTTGCAAAATAAATGTACACATACATGTTATTCAATCATTGCGGCCGTCTGCGTAGCAAGGCGCTAAAATAGAACTTGGTTCTATCTGTGCCGCTCGATGCAATGCAAGTCCTGCCTCTCCCATCTCCTCATTTGTTTTTAGGAGCATTTACCCACTTGCTGTCTTCTCAATGTTTTTTAGGAGCATATACCCATGTGGGAGATTAGAAAGACTAACTGAGGTCCACACTCCAGTCCTGTCATCTTAAGAAGCGGACCAAAGCGCAGCGTGGTTAGAATGCATTCTTCTTTATTTAATGAAGAACACGAAGAACACTTAAACAAAATCAACAAAACTAATAAGACAACCGTGACCGCTATATAAACAATGAGCTAACGTGCAGTATAACATAGACAATAACCAACGAATTACCCAAAGAAGATGGCTGCCTAAATATGGTTCCCAATCAGAGACAACAATAAACACCTGCCTCTAATTGAGAACCAATCTAGGCAACCATAGACCTACATAAAAACCTGGATGGAAACAACCCCATAAATCTACAAAACCCCTAGACAGTACAAACACCCTGGATGAGACAAAAACACACATACCACCCTCGGCACACCCTGACCTAACCAAAATATATAAAGAAAACAAAGAATACTCAGGTCAGGGCGTGACAAGTCCAGTTGGTTGTGGTAATGTTCCTTAAAGTTGGATGCCAACCGCCATATAAAGTCCAAAGATGAAGTAGGATAGATTATTAGAAATGAACTCCACCGTAAAAAGTTTTATCTGTGGGTTAATTGTCAGAGTGAAGGACCTTTTCAGGTAAAATAACAACCCAATGTTTAAATCCCAGGACAAATTAGCTAGCAACAGCAAGCTAGCTAGCTAAATTGCCATAAATGTTTCATGCTTTTCGACCTGTCCCCAAATTAATATAATTGGTTCAGTTTGTTTTAATATTTCAACCTGCTTGTCCTGATCACGTCTGGTGTGAGTGGATAAAATCAACTTGGGAGCGATGGTGCAAGTGTATTGCTGAGTTTGTGCATGGCTGTTGTTTCCTTTTCTATGGCCTCACTGGACAGTATATTCATCAGTGGAGCAATACTCTCCACATTTAATAAGCTAGAAAAGGATAAATCAATGAGTTTTATAAATTAATTTAGGGTTTACTTATCTCTGATAACCTTAGAATGAATGAGATATCTGAACTCTTTTAAAATCTCTCTCCATTGGTTCAGTTGTCCTATGTAACATGCATGCCTATGACTGAGCTATTCAGCTTCATAAAAATATTGAGTAATAACCAATGCCAATGACTGCAACCTGGTCTCAGGGCAACTTGTAGGATTTGGTATGTAAATGTGTTTACCTCAGTTTAGTGCGATACATTACATTACGTTAGGTTACATTATGAATGGAATAGCGGTCATGCAATATCATACAAATTAGAGGATGTAAAGTGTCATATGTCTTACCCAGTCATACAATATAATAGAAATGTGATAACGTTTCTTGTCATACGTCTTGGAAGATGTATAGTATTTCTCGACCAACCTCCCTACTTTCGTTTCTGTCTAAAGTAAACAGACCATTTAGCCTATATCATAAGTTTTGGAGTTACACAAAAATACGTACAATAGAATTATAATAGAGGCCTGGCTGATGACTGAGCTAGTATTCACACTAGAAATATGTTGTAACGTTGCTTTTGCAAACATTTGCAAAAATAACTCCTCTAGGCTTACGTATAAAACAAATTAAGGTCATTCTATTAAATTCTATTCTTCTAAAAATGTGCAGGTAAAAGTTATCTTGAGGTTTTAAATGCCCACACGAGTAGAAATCCACTTGTTAGAGCAGAAAGACGATGGCCAGAGCTTATCCATGATGTTGCACAATGATATAAGTTAATAAGTCATCAACTCTGTCAACTGCGTTCATTTTCAGCAAACTTAAAACATGTGGAAATATTTGTATGAACATAACATAAGATTCAACAATTTGGTGTTTTTCATAAACTGAACAAGTTCCACAGACATGTGACTAACATGGAATAATGTGTCCCTGAACAAAGGGGGGTGGCCCTAGCCCTCACCCTCCGATCCAACAGGTCCCAGACGTGCTCAATGGGATTGAGATCCGGGCTCTTTGCAGGGTCATGTCAGGATGAGCCTGCAGGAAGGGTACCACATGAGGGAGGAGGATGTCTTCCCTGTAATGCACAGCATTGAGATTGCCTGCAATGACAAAAAGCTCAGTCAGATGATGCTGTGACACACCGCCCCATACCATGACGGACCCTCCACCTCCAAATCGATCCCGCTCCAGAGTACAGGCCTTGGTGTAACGCTCATTCCTTTGACGATAGACGCACATCCGACCATCACGCCTGGTGAGACAAAAACCGTGACTCGTCAGTGAAGAGCACTTTTTGCCAGTCCTGTCTGGTCCAGCGATGGTGGGTTTGTTGCTGGTGATGTCTGGTGAGGACCTGCCTTACAACAGGCCTACAAGCCCTCAGTCCGGCCTCTCTCGGCCTATTGCGGACAGTCTGAGCACTGATGGAGGGATTGTGCGTTCCTGGTGTAACTCGGGCAGTTGTTGTTGCCATCCTGTACCTGTCCTGCAGGTGTGATGTTCGGATGTACCGATCCTGTGCAGGTGTTGTTACACGTGGTCTGCCACTGCGAGGACGATCAGCTGTCCGTCCTGTCTCCCTGTAGCTCTGTCTTAGGAGTCTCACAGTATGGACATTGCAATTTATTGCCCTGGCCACATCTGCAGTCCTCATGCATTCATGCAACATGACCCTGGGCATCTTTATTTTGGTGTTTTTCAGAGTCAATAGAAAAGCCTCTTTAGTGTCCTAAGTTTTTATACCTGTGACTTTAATTGCCTACCGTCTGTAAGCTGTTAGTATCTTAACGACCGTTCCACAGGTGCAAGTTCATTAATTGTTTATGGTTCATTGAACAAGCATGGGAAATAGTGTTTAAACCCTTTATAATGAAGATCTATGAAGTTATTTGGATTTTTACGAATTATCTTTGAAAGACAGGATCCTGAAAAAAGGACATTTCTTTTTTTTGCTGAGTTCATAATCATGAAGTAACCAAAACAATGTCAAACAAATCAAAATATATTTTATATTTGAGATTCTTCAAAGTTGCCACCATTTACCTTAATGACAGCTTTGCACATTCTTAACATTCTCTCAATCACCTTCATGAGGTTGTCACCTGGAATGCATTTCAATTATCTATTGTAATTAGTTCAAAGTTCATTTGTGGAATTTCTTTCCTTTTTAATGCGCTTGAGCCAATCGTTTACTGACACCGGCCATGTTCAACTGGTGTTGAACACACATCACGTAACGTTAGCTAACGAGCCAGCCAGCTAACATTAGGTAGTTAGACAACAATGAACAGAGTGCCAACACTCCATAAAAATAGGCTCTAACTAGATAAGAAAACAGGTCTGGGAAATGAATAATAACGTCTGCTAGGGAGCCAGCCAGCTAATGTTAGCTAGCTAGCTAACAGTACACTTTAGGTTAAAACATATAGCTAGCTAGCTTGGTAAACAATGAACCTAGCTAGTTAAATAACATTTAACCTTTTCACATGTACCATCACGTGGGTGTGATCATTCTACAGTGGTCCCTGTAGCTTGCGATCAAACCGGTGTGAATAGAATGCTTACTTAGAACAGACCGTTTCTAATGATGCAACAATCAGCATTTGAGCTGACCACACTTTTTTTCAGAAACATTTTGCACAAACGCAGTCCTTACAAAGTTATGTCCAGAATTTGAGCAGTTTATTTTTGGATGCAATGTTCAGACATTCACAGAAGTATCTACAGCATAACACAATCA
Organism: Oncorhynchus nerka; assembly: GCF_034236695.1. NCBI lineage: Eukaryota > Metazoa > Chordata > Actinopteri > Salmoniformes > Salmonidae > Oncorhynchus > Oncorhynchus nerka. The sequence continues at coordinate 49,983,364 of NC_088413.1, read as the reverse complement.
TCCAAACCAGAAAAAATTTAGGCTACATTTGTCCTAGTGCTAACTGAGGAAAGATTGAGGTAATACAAGCGGTCAAATTTGTATAACTCTCGGCTGACAAACTACAATATGAATTAGCTAATAGAAATGACTATTTATAATTAATCAGATCACAGGTGAACTCACCATTGATCGAAATAATGGTAAAACACTCTAGAAATCGAAAGTAATCCGAAGATGTGTTTCTGCATGCTGCCATGCTATTTTTCTCTCACAGAAACCAAAGATAATAAGAGAAAAGAAGATGAGTTTGGTCAGTTTACCGTATGCATGTTGAAAGGGGTGTGTCGTCTACCATCAATGACATCCCACCATTCATTTCTGGAAGTTCTCAAAAATGGAGTGAACCCTTACTCACCGCATTTTGTTATAACAACTTCTGTCCGACAGACGATTATGTGAAACCCAGAATGCATTGTATGTCAACAAACATGGCTCCACACGCAGCTGGAATTAGCTTAGCTCATCATAATCAGTACAACCTTAAAAAAAACATTTTACACACATAATATGTGCCCATTACAATCTATGCAATAATTGGAATGCATGATTTATTACCGGTAATTGAAAATGTGAAAAAAAAACAGTAAATATCTAAATAATTACCACACAAAACATTTTCTGAAAGTGATTTATTGATACAACTGGCACGTGCCGGCAGTCAATCACGTAACCTCTCACTCCCACTCTGAGTCATTCAGTGTTGCTGTTTATGTATGTAGCTAGTGAGATAAGCTGTAGCATTAGCAATGTCTTTCAAAAGGAGACAACTCACAAATGTGGAAATTCTGGAGATTTGAATGAGTCTGAATATGAGTCTGAATATGAAAGTCAGGAATCATATTCTGACAGTGAGAGTGAGGAGCTGCCCCCCAACCTTGTAGCCTTTGAGAACCCTGAATCTGAGGACCCCTTGTCCACTGATGAAGTCCCAGGTCCCTTTGAAGATGCTGGTGGTGATGGAGGCAGACAGACAGTGGATGAAGTACATGAGTTCTGTGGTAGCTGGAAGGCTGCCAGCCATTTCACCCCTCCTGGCCCTGTTGTTTGCTTTGATGAGTCCCAGTATGGAGTGCAACGGCCCTTGCCATTTCCAACTGAGGCAGAGTGCTTCAAGTTGTTTCTGACAGAGGAGCTGGTGGGAGACATTGTAGAGGAGACCAATCTCTATGCCTTGGAGCTACAGGAGAAAGAGAGCCAGAAGTGTGTGTGGGGGGGGGGGGGACTTACTAAATGGATGACAACCACAATTAGTGAAATGTATACCTTCCTGGTGACAGTCCTTCTCATGGGGATAGTAAAGGAACTCCCTAAGAAAATATTGGTGCACAGATCCTGTGTTTGCAACTCCCTTCTTTGCCACCCTCTTTTCCCAAGACCGCTTCCTAGTTCTGCGATGCCTGCAACAATGCTACTGCCATCCTTAATAACCCGTTAAGTTATTATTATACAAAATAAGAAATGTTCTTACTAGCCTGACATCAGCATTTGGTTGGGTCTTTGTGCCATACAAGGACCTATGCATTGATGAGTTCCTGATGTTATGGAAAGGTAGGCTGGCATTCCGTCAATATATTCCCTCAAAAAAGGCACAGGTTTGCGGTCAAGTTCTTTGTCATGTGCGACGTGAAGACAGGATTTGTCCAGGACATTATAGTTTACACAGGGTCCACCACTGACATCCAACATTATGAGGGGCTTGGGGTGTCCAGGTCTGGGTGATGACCATGCTGGCTCCTCATCTCGGCAAGGGACACACCTTGCATGTGGACAATTGGTACAGCAGTCCCCCCAACAGCACAGGGACCTGTGGCACAGTCAGGTCGAACAGGAAGGCTATGCCGGCATTCGGATGCAGGAAGATGCAGAGAGGGGAGGTGGAGTTTAAGGAGAAAGGTCAACAGCTGGCAGTAAAGTGGCATAACAAACGAGACGTCCATGTCCTGTCCACTGTCCATAGACTAACCAGGTCGGCCACAGGGAAGGTGGACCACCTGACGGGAGAGAGAAAAATCTAACCAGACTGTGTGCTTGACTATAACCTCAAAATGGTGGAAGTGGATAAGTCGGTCATGATAAACAGCTTTGTGGAATGCACTTGGAAAATTAACAAGTTGTATAAGAAGATATTTTTTACATCTGATCGACACTATTGCCCTCGATGCCCACATAGTTCACCGCCAACTAACAGGTGAGATGATTACTGAAAAAGGTATTTTTGTAACTGGACGTTCACATACAAATCACATACAGTTCCATTATACAATTATAGTGACGATGTCTCACCCATCTACCCACTGCCTCATCATCCTCTCCCTTCCCTCATCCTCCCCACTCCCTCATAGGTAAAGTAATGACCTACCAAAAGTACAGAGAGAACCTCATGAGAAAGCTGCTGGAGGAGGACCACACCTCTCGGCACCATCCACTGGGGGTCGTCCTGCTACGGACAATTCCCTACGCCTCGCTGCATAGCATTTTCCCTGCAAAGTCCCTCAAACTGCTGTTCAAGGTAGTCACACACGGAGGCACTGCAAAGACTTGCCTGTCTGGCACCAGGAGGAAGTTGTAAGCAGAGGAAGGTAAGCAGAGGAAGTTGACAAAATACATGTGTTTAGCTTGTGATACACCTCTATGTATTTCACCATGCTTTGGGGAGTATCATATGCTCAAGCACTATTGAGCACATCTGCAGCAATTAGTGACTGACTGACTTGACAGGTGATTTGACAGGTGACCTGCCATGATACTATGCCTTTAGAGGTGGGGGTGGAAATGCAGTTGTTGCTCAGTCACTGCATGAATATTGAATATGGGTTATGCATATTCAGTTTTATTTCCCTCTAGTAAAACTTGTTGTTGTTCAACCAATACTGCAATAAAATAGACGACTGTGGGGTTCCTCGACAACATTCCACTGAAAAGGCAGCGAGCTAAATATTTTTTGAAATATGTAACTTTCATACATTCACAAGTGCAATACAACAAATTAAAAGTGTAACTTCTTGTTAATCTACCCATTGTGTCCGATTTCAAAAAGGCTTTACAGCGAAAGCACAACATATGATTATGTTAGGTCAGAGCCTAGTCACAAAAACACATACATCCATTTTCCAGCCAAAGAGTGGAGTCACAAAAAGTAGAATTCATCACTAACCTTTGATGATCTTCATCAGATGACACTCATAGGACTTCATGTTACACAATACATGTATGTTTTGTTCGATAAAGTGCATATTTATATCAGGAATCCCAGTTTACATTGGCGAGTTACGTTCAGTAATGTTTTGCTTCCAAAACATCCGGTGATTTTGCAGAGAGCCACATCAATTTACAGAAATACTCACCATAAACTTTAATATAAGATAAAAGTGTTATGCACAGAGTGTTTTCTTTCCAAAGCTGTCAATTATATGCATAGTCGAGCATCTTTTCGTGACAAAATATCTTGTTTAAAACGGGAACGTTTTTCATCCAAAAATGAAATACTGCCCCCAGAGGTTCAAGAGGTTAATGCAATTGCTGTGTCAGATTTCAAAAAACATTACGGAAAAAGCAAACCATGCAATAATCTGAGTACGGCGCTCAGACAACAAATCAAGCCATACAGATATCCGCCATGTTGTAGTCAACAGAAGTCAGAAAGCGTTATAAATATTCACTTACCTTTGATGATCCCCATCAGATTGCACTCCTAGGCTTCCCAGTTCCACAATACATTTTTGATTTATTCGATAAAGTCCATCATTTATGTCCAAATACCTCCTTTTGTTAGCGCGTTCAGTTCACAAATCCAAACTCACGACGTGCGAGCAGGTCCAGGCGAAATTTCAGAAGAAAAGTCATATTACAGATCGTAGAATCATGTCAAAAGATGTATAGAATCAATCTTTAGGATGTCTTGTCATTTATGTCCAAATACCTCCTTTTGTTAGCGCGTTCAGTTCACAAATCCAAACTCACGACTTGCGAGCAGGTCCAGGCGAAATTTCAGAAGAAAAGTCATATTACAGATCGTAGAATCATGTCAAAAGATGTATAGAATCAATCTTTAGGATGTCTTTATCATAAATGTTCAATAATGTTCCAACCGGAGAATTAATTTTGTCTTCAGAACGCAAGCTAACTCTCACGTGACCAGCTCATGCCACTCTGGCAGATCTCTGACTCTGGGGCGGCAGCGTAGCCTAGTGGTTAGAGCGTTGGACTAGTAACCGGAAGGTTGCGAGTTCAAACCCCCAAGCTGACAAGGTACAAATCTGTCATTCTGCCCCTGAACAGGCAGTTAACCTACTGTTCCCAGGCCGTCATTGAAAATAAGAATGTGTTCTTAACTGACTTGCCTGGTTAAATAAAGGTAAAAAATAAATAAAAATTCAGCTCCCATTCCTTCCTCCATCACAGTAGAAGCATCAAACAAGGTTCTAAAGGTGGTTGACATCTAGTGGAAGCCTTAGGAACTGCAATTTGACCCTGTATACACATCTGGGCCTGAGTAGCAGGCAGTTTACACTGGGCATGCTTTTCATCCAAACATGAAAATGAGTTGGCAATGAGTTGAAAACTACAAACCTCAGATTTCCCACTTCCTGGTTGGATTTTTCTCAGGTTTTCGCATGCCATATGAGTTCTGTTATACTCACAGACATCATCCAAACAGTTTTAGAAACTTCAGAGTGTTTCCTATCCAAATCTACTAATGATATACATATATTAGCATCTGGGCCTGAGTAGCAGGCAGTTTACACTGGGCATGCTTTTCATCCAAACATGAAAATTCTGCCCCCTATCCCATCCAGTTAAACTGTTAAGGAGTGTAGGCAAGCATACAAAAGCTGGCCTCAATCTTCAGCTAGTAAGATCTCCAGTTCCAGTTACGTTATTGGCAAATAATGTTTGTGGTTTCTGAAAGTACTGAATAAAGAGGAATTATTCATTAGAATACAATATAAGGATATAGCAATAAAACAATATTACAAAAAGTAACATAATAAAACAAATTAAACCACTTTCTGTCAAAATGATTAATGTGTAATATCTGAAAATGTAGCTAGCTAACGCGAGACCATCTTAGCTGTATACATCAACATGCATCATGGACAGGTCTCCCTGTCAAAGATGCCATACCACGGTTTCCCTTAGTTTGAAGATGTTATCTGGAGACAGGTGTTTTCTCCATCTCTTTAGATATCATAGTCTAATTCCACTGATTTTAAAACTTGATCCTCCAGAAAATGGAGAGAAACACTTATGCAGCTCCACTACACAATACATTTTTGAAAAAGCTGTATGACTTGCGACATACGCCTAGTTTCCTGAATCGAGTAAACTTTTTGAGAACTCCTTCAAGAATGTTGGAAAAGCATTACAGGTGAAGCTGATTGATAGAATGCCAAGAGTGTGCAAAGCTGTCGTACATTTTTGGTTACTACATGATTCCATATGTGTTATTTCATAGTCTTGATGTCCTCACTATTATTCTACAAAGTAGAACATAGTAAAAATAAAGAAAAATCCCTCAAACTTTTGACTGGTTCTGTATATGGGCTTGAAGTGCCCAATCAGAATATGTGACTTTGGATGTTTCCGTGATTCGTTTTTCCTATGAGATTAAGTGGAAATTCTTTTCGGGCTATGTTCAGATTCAGGGCTGGGTTTTATAACAATTTTACCACCCACCAGCATGGCAACGATTATTGATCAGAAACACCTGCTGCAAAGTTATTCCTATTCTTGAGTTGTCTGAGAGCCAAACAGATTTTTTTCTGAAGCCTACACTTGTGCTTCCACTAGATAAAGAAGCCCCAAAGCTAAAAATGGCTAAATCGTACAAATTCATGAAAACAAGAATTTGCTTGTTGGACTTAGTTTAGGGTTAGGCTAAGGTTAGCAGTGTGGTTAAGGTTATGGTTAAGGTGAGAGTTCGGTTAAGAGAAAATGTAAAAATAGATGGTGTTTATGTTTTTGCGGCTGCGTTAACTAGTGAGGACCCTACACTTGGCCGCCTTGCCATGGAGAAAATTAAAATATGGGGATGCAAATTAATGATTTTTACCATCAAATTATCAATTTGTCAAGTTTCACAAATGTTTTAGCTGGTCTGCATTAAATAATATATTTGACCATTTAATAAATTGTAAAATGGGTTATATGATTGCATTTTAGAACCCAACTCCCCTGTCACTCCAAGATGAACGGTTTTGACAGCTAACATTTTAACTAAATTCGTTTTGCATGGCCCAGTGCCCCGTGTGTGCAGGGCTTGCTCATTTCTGAGCAATTCATTGATCCTAAAGAAAAATCTCTACCCACACACCTATGGCGAATTCTGGGCCGCAATTTAGATAATGCTTTGAAATATAACTGTGCAGTTTAGATCATGCAAACACACCAGTCTCAACGTCAACAGTGAAGAGGCGACTCCAGGATACTGGCCTTCTAGGTAGAGTTGCAAAGAAAAAGACATATCTCAGACTGGCCAATAAAAATAAAAGATTAGGATGGGTAAAAGAACAAAGACACTGGACAGAGGAACTCTTCCTAGAAGGCCAGCATCCCAGAGTCTCCTCTTCACTGCTGACATTGAGACTGGTGTTTTGTGGGTACTATTTAATGAAGCTGCAAGTTGAGGACTTGTGAGGCGTTTGTTTCTCAAACTAGACACTCTGTTTTTACAGATTGCAAATTGAATATAATTCTTTTTGCGAAAATTATATTATTGATTGATTGACTATCGCTTTTCAGATCGCCCTGTAGGGCTATCTTTTTTTAATCTTTTTTTTTATTTATTTTTTTTTACCTTTATTTAACTAGGCAAGTCAGTTAAGAACAAATTCTTATTTTCAATGACGGCCTAGGAACAGTGGGTTAACTGCCTGTTCTGCTGGGTTAGCTCCTGATAAATATTGCAATTCTTAAGCCATTCATTGACCTGTGACCAAACACAAGCTACATATGAACAGTAGCAAAACAAATGATCTAATGGTTCTGCCTCATCTCGCAGCAAAATCTGCAGAGCTAGGAAGGTTGTATCCCTCATATAAATAACATTCTATCGGTTGCAAGAATTTTATATAATAATTATATATATAATAATTTAATTTGAAAAATTCTAAGTTTTGATTCCGGTGTCATTTTGCGTATCAGTTCTTAAACCATGTGCCATGGAATTGGTACGTCAAAAAATCTCTTCACAACTATTTTGCAGTCTATGTGGCACGGCTGTCAATTTTTTGGTCCTTAAAAAATTTAACTGGTATACTTTTTTATTAATCACAATATTCTTTAACCAATTATGGTCTTCAATTAAGGGCCGACTGACAAGTTCTTTACTTCTTTTTTAAAGGGATCTCGTCCTCCTCTTCTGAGGAGGAGAAGCGAAAACTGACACTGACACGGAAGACAAACACCCACCAACCAAAAGTGAAACCCAGGCTACCTAAGTATGATTCTCAATCAGGGACAACAATTGACAACTGCCTCTGATTGAGAACCATACTAGGCCGAACTCAAAAACCAACATAGAAAAACAAACAGACTGCCCACCCCAACTCACGCCCTGACCATACTAAAACAAAGACAAAAACAAAGGAACTAAGGTCAGAATGTGACACGAGCAAACATTTCCATATGTTTTTGTTAGCTGCATGTATGACATAACATCACCAGTCGTTTTTATGATATAGTTTATGAAGATTATACTTTTTTTTTTTATCAATTAGTATATTTGAATGTAACCACAATATTTGTTGTATTATTTGTTCTGTTTTTTCTGGTGGATTAAATTGAAATTGAAACCAACTTTCTATGGCTTGTTTTAAAAATAACGATATTTGGGAGATGATTTCCTTTTCAAATAAATGAAAGTGAGAGGTTGTAATCAGAATAAAGGGGAAAAGGCCTTTCTTGAACATAGGGTGAGACATTCTTGATAATTTGATAGAGAACCAGTTGGGATTTAAGTATAACTTTTGTATGACTGAAGCCTTTAGTGAGAGGTCTAATGCTTTAATATTTAATCATTTCTGCCCTCTGAAGTCATATTCATTACATAAATAGGCCAGTTTAATTTTGTGTGGCTTGCCCTTCCAAATAAAACTGAATATTTTTTTCTCATATAATACAAACAACTGTTCAATAGCTGTAGGTAAGACCATAAGCAAATAGGTAAACTGGGATATGACTAAAGAGTGATTTTTCCACAAATAGACAGGTATTTTCCTTTCCATGGTAGCAAGATCTTATCTATTTTGCTAACTTTCTATAAAAATATATTGGAATGAGATCTTTTATTCCTTTTGGAATATGTATACCAAGTATATCCACATCACAATCAGACCGTTTTATTGGTAAACTACACGGTAATGTAAAAGTTGTATTTTTTTGTGAACCAATACGTAATTACTGTAATTTGGTTGTAATCCAGAGAGGTTAGATACATTATCTAGATCCTCTATGAGGCTGTATAGGGATCCAAGTTGTGAATTTAAAAGAAAACATAAATCATCAGCATACAATGACAACAGCGTACAATGACAAGTCCTGTATTTCTAATCCCTTGAAATTATTGTTGGATCTGATTTTATTGCCATTTCGATGGCAATAATAAATAGATATGCGGATTATGGACAACCTTGTTTTACTCCTCTTGACAGATTAAAACTTTCTGAGAAGTAGCCATTATTTACTATTTTACACATAGGGTTACAAAACATGATTTCAACTCTTTTTATAAGAGATTCTCCAAAATGTAAATGTTCCAGGCATTTGTAAACATATTAACTCCAGTCGTACTTTATCAAAAACCTTTTCAAAATCAGCTATGAATAGCAGGCCTGGTTTCCCAGATTTGTCATAGTGTTCTATTGTTTCCAGTACTTACCTTATATTATCTCCATTGTATCGTCCATGTAAAAAACCTGTCTGATTAGAATCAATAATACCTTTTTAATTATATGCGCTATGTATTTTGCTATATTTTTTTGCATCACAACACAGAAGTGTAAGTGGCATCCAATTTTTTAAATGGGCTGGATATATTGAAATCAGACCTTCTTGTTGAGTGTCTGAAAATCTGCAATTTACATAGGAGTGGTAAAAACATGTTAATAATGGTCCTCTATATCAAAAAAAGGTTTGGTATACCTCAACTGGTATGCCATCCAGCCCTGAAGTTTTCCTGAACTTAAAGGCTATAATTTAACACTATCTACGTAGAGAGTTTTCATCTGCATTTTTTGTAGCTGTCTACAAACCACCACAAACCGATGCTGGCACTAAAACCACACTCAATGGGCTGTATTCCGCCATAAGCAAACATGAAAACGCTTATCCAGACGCAGCACTCCTAGATGTCGAAAAATTTAATGCAGGGAAACTTAAATCCTTTTTACCAAATTTCTACCAGCATGTTAAGTATGCAATCAGAGGGAAAAAAAACACTAGACCACCTTTACTCAATTTGGCAAATCTGACCATAATTATTTCCTCCTGATGCCTGCTTGCAAGCAAAAATGAGAGCAGGAAGCACCAGTGACACGATCAGTAAATCAGTGGTTAGATGATGCAGATGCTAAGCTACAGGACTGTTTTGCTAGCACAGACTGGAATATGTTCCAGGATTCTTCCGATGGCATTGAGGAGTACACCAGATCAAGTCACTGGCTTCATCAATAAATGGATCGATGACGTTGTCCCCACAGTGACCGTACGTACATACCCCAACCAGAAGCCATGGATTACAGGCAACATCCACACTGAGCTAAAAGCTAGAGCTACCGCTTTCAAGGAGCGGGACTCTAACCCGGAAGATCTTGGAACCACCAATCCGGGATCCGGGATAATTGTCATCAACTACGCTAAATAGCATAGCGCAACAGTCAAATAATCTTACTAGAAAATATTCATATTCATGAAATCACAAGTGAAATATAGCGAAACACAACTTAGCCTTTTGTTAATCACCATGTCGTCTCAGATTTTGAAATTATGCTTTACAGCGAAAACAATAAAAGCGTTTAATGTAAGTTTATCGATATACTAACAAAACATTATGTACACCTAGCGGCAGGTAACTTGGTCACAAAAATCAGAAAAGCAATCAAATGAATCGTTTACCTTTGATGATCTCCGGATGTTTTCACTCACGAGACTCCCAGTTAGACAGCTAATGTTCCTTTTGTTCCATAAATATATTTTTTATATCCAAATACCTCCGTTAGTTTGATGCGTTATGCCCAGGAATCCACCGGAAATAGTGGTCACGACAACACAGACAAAAATTCCAAATTATATCCATAATATCGACAGAAACATGGCAAACGTTTTTTATAATCAATCCTCAAGGTGTTTTTCAAATATCTATTCGATAATATATCAACCGGGACAGTTGGCTTTTCACTAGGTCCGGGAGGAAAAATGGCTACCTCTCTGTTTTGCGCAAAAATCACACTGAGAGCGAACAACTGACCACTTACGCAATGTGGACGTTTACGCTCATTCTTCAATAGGGATGCATAGGAACACAGAGGTTTCAAAATAAGAGTCAATTCCTGATTGGATTTTTCTCAGGCTTTCGCCTGCAATATCAGTTCTGTTATTATGGATAGGGGAGACGCTAGCGTCTCACCTGGCCAATTGCCAGGGGAAATGCAGAGCGCCAGATTCAAATAAAATGCTATAAAATTCAAACTTTCATTTAATCACACATGTAAGATACTCAATTAAAGCTACACTCGTTGTGAATCCAGCCAACGTGTCAGATTTTAAAAATGCTTTTCGGCGAAAGTATAAGAATCTTTTATAAATTTTCCCAACATTTTTCAAACTACTTTTGTAATACCACGTTAGGTATTTTTAAAAGTTAATAATAGATCAAATTGTAGACGCGGCAATCTGTATTCAATACAGGAACAAAAAGAAACCAGCACTGCTTTTCACGGTTGCGCAACTCAAAAAAGTGTCCCCAGTTCCGAGTTGGCCTACTTCTTCATAGCACAAAGGAATAACCTCAACCATATTCCAAAGACTGGCGACATCGTGTGGAAGCGGTAGGAACTGAAAATAGGTTCCTATTGTAACGGCGTTCGTCTGTTGAAAGAAGAGAGTCGGACCGAAATGCAGCGTGTAGGTTACTCATGTGCTTTAATAAAGGAAATAGCGATACATGAAATAACTGTGAGATACAAAACAACAGACGGAACGTGAAACTATACAGCCTATCTGGTGAATACACAAAGACAGGTACAATCACCCACGAAATACAACGTGAACACAGGCTACCTAAATACGGTTCCCAATCCGAGACAACGAGAAGCACCTGACTCTAATTGAGAACCGCCTCAGGCAGCCAAGCCTAACTAGACACACCCCTAATCAACACAATCCCAATTACTACAAACCCCAATACGAAACACAACATATAAACCCATGTCACACCCTGGCTTACCCAAACATATACCAAAAACACAAAATATAATGACCAAGGCGTGACACCTATTAAATATCCAATGGCAAAGACAATATAGTGAACAGAGAGGGGGGGGTAATTCTGAACAGATAGTCCTCTGGGTTTTGCCTGCTACATAAGTTCTGTTATACTCACAGACATGGTTCAAACAGTTTTAGAAACTTCAGAGTGTTTTCTATCCAAATCTATGAATAATATGCATATCTTCTATTTTTGGCATGAGTAGCAGGAAGTTGAAATTGGGCACGCTATTTATCCAAAAGTGAAAATTCTGCCCCCTAGCTTTAAGAGGTGAAACTCACAGACAATATTTTTACAGTTTTGGAAACGTTAGAGTGTTTTCTATCCTAAGCTGTCAATTATATGCATATTCTAGCATCTGGTCCTGAGAAATAGGCCGTTTACTTTGGGAACGTTATTTTTCCAAAAATAAAAATAGTGCCCCCTAGCTTCAAGAGGTTAACCTCTCTAGGGGGTGTGGGACGGCAGCGTCCCACCTGGCCAACATACAGTGAAATTGCAGAGCGCCAAATTCAAAAACAAAAATACTCATTATAAAAATTCATAAAACATACATGTGTTATACATCGGTTTAAAGATGAACTTCTTGTTAATCCAACCACGGTGTCAGATTTCAAAAAGGCTTTACAGCAAAAGCAAACCATGTGATTATCTGAGAACAGTGCCCTGTGGACAAATCATTACAAAACAGTTACCAGCCAAGTAGAGGAGTTACACAAGTCAGAAATAGCGCTAAGATTTATGACTTAAATTTGATGGTCTTCATATGGTTGCACTCACAAGACTCCCATTTACTCAATAAATGTTTGTTTTGTTCGATAAAGTCCCTCTTTATATTGAAAAACCTCAGTTTTGTTCGCGCGTTTTGTTCAGTAATCCACAGGCTCAAAGGCAGTCAAAAAAGGCAGACGAAAAATCTGTAAAGTTCGTAGAAACATGTCAAACGATCTTTATAATCAATCCTCAGGTTGTTTTTAGTCATAATAATCAATAATATTTCAACCGGACAAAAGCTTTGTCAATATAAAAGGAAAACAAGAAAGGCGCACTCTCGGTCGTGCGCATGACAAACCTCTGGGTCACTGCAGTGTCCACTCATTCAGAGTGTTCTTACTCCCTAATTTTTCAGAATACAAGCCTGAAACTATTTCTAAAGACTGTTGACATCTAGTGGAAGCCATAGGAAGTGCAGTTTGAGTCCTAAGTCAATGGAATCTGTATAGGGATGCAATGGAAAACTACAAACATGAAAAAATCCCACTTCCTGGATGGATTTCTCTCAGGTTTTTGCCTGCATATCAGTTATGTTATACTCACAGACATTATTTTAACAGTTTTCGAAATTCTAGAGTGTTTTATATCCAAATCTACTAATTATATGCACATCCTAGCTTCTGGGCCTGAGTAACAGGCAGTTTACTTTGGGCACGCTTTTCATCCGGAGATGAAAATAGTGCCCCCTACCCTAATGAAGTTAAAAGAAATCCCGCTATGCGCTCCGACGAACCATCAAACAGGCAAAGTGTCAATAGAGGACTAAGATCGAATCATACTACACTGGCTCTGACGCTTGTCGGTTGTGGCAGGGCTTGCAAACCATTACAGACTACAAAGGGAAGCACAGCCGAGTGCTGCCCAGTGACACAAGCCTACCAGATGAGCTAAACTACTTCTATGCTCGCTTCAAGGCAAATAACACTGAAACATGCATGAGAGCACCAGCTATTCCGACGACTGTGTGATCACGCTCTCTGCAGCCGATGTGAGTAAGATCTTTAAACAGGTCAACATTCACAAGGCTAGCATGCACTGGCAAGTGTCTTCACTGACATTTTCAACCTCTCCCTGTCTGAGTCTGTAATACCAACATGTTTTAAGCAGGCCACCAGTGCCTGTGCCCAAGAACACTAAGGCAACCTGCCTAAATGACTACCGACCCGTAGCACTACGTCTGTAGCCATGAAGTGCTTTGAAAGGCTGGTCATGGCTCACATCAACACCATTATCCCAGACACCCTAGACCCACCCCAATTTGCATACCGCCTCAACAGATCCACAGATGATGCAATCTCTATTGCACTCCACACTGCCCTTTCCCACCTGGACAAAAGGAACACCTATGTGAGAATGATATTCATTGACTACAGCTCAGCGTTCAACACCATTGTGCCCTCAAAGCTCATCAATAAGCTAAGGACCCTGGGACTAAACACCTCCCTCTGCAACTGGATCCTGAACTTCCTGACGGGCAAACCCCAGGTGGTAAGGGTAGGTAACAACACATCCGCCACACTGATCATCAACACAGGGGCTCCTCAGGGGCGCATGCTCAGTCCCCTCCTGTACTCGCTGTTCACTCATGACTGTGCGGCCAGGCACGGCTCCAACACCATCATTAAGTTTGCCGATGACACAACAGGGGTAGGCCTGATCACCGACAACAACGAGACAGCCTATAGGGAGGAGGTCAGAGTGTGGTGTGGCACCAGTGTGGTGCCAGGACAACAACTTCTCCCTCAACGTGATCAAGACAAAGGAGATGATTGTGGACTACAGGAAAAGGAAGACCGAGCACGCCCCATTCTCATCGACGGGGCTGTAGTGGAGCAGTTTGAGAGCTTCAAGTTCCTTGGTGTCCATATCACCAACAAACTAACATGGTCCAAGCACACCAAGATAGTCATGAAGAGGGCACAACAAAACCTATTCAGGAGACTGAAAATATTTGGCATGAATCATCAGTTCCTCAAAAGGTTCTTCAGCTGCACCATCGAGAGCATCCTAACTGGTTGCACCACTGCCTGGTATGGCAACTGCTCGGCCTCCGACCACAAGGCATTTCAGAGGGTAGTGCGTACGGCCCAGTACATCACTGGGGCCAAGCTTCCTGCCATCCTGGACATCTATACCAGGCGGTGTCAAAGGAAGGCCCTAAAAATTGTCAAAGAGTCCAACCACCCTTGTCATAGACTGTTCTCTCTGCTACAGCACGACAAGCGGTACTGAAGAGCCAAGTCTAGGTCCAAGAGGCTTCTAAACAGCTTCTACCCCCAAGCCATAATGCTCCTGAACATCTAGTCAAATGGCTACCCAGACTTTTTTCTTCCGATGTGACTAGTAAAATTTGATTTGATTTGATTGCATCAAGAAGTTCCTCCTCTGTAATTTCCCCTTCACATGAGTCTTTCTGTATGGCTGTTAATTTTACATAATTTAGAAAATAGAAAAAAGTATCCATATAATTAGCTTCAGTTGGAGGAGATGGAGGAGACTGAAACTAAAACATATGCTTAAAGTACTTTGCTTCCTCTTTTAATATATAATTTGGTGAATCATGGGTGACTCTGTCATTTGTAACAAGTTTCAGTAAATTATATTTGATAGCATTTCTATGTTGAAGATTAAAACATAATTTGGTGCATTTTTTCCACATATTCTATCCATTTTGCTTTATTCTTATAATATATTACACTTGATCTTTGTTGAATAAGTTCCTACATTTCTTTTTGTTTTTCCTCAAACTTATTCCAAGCCTCTATGATACATTTTTATTACAAGCTATCTGTTCTGTTAGACCTTCTATTTCCTTTGTTAGTATGGACTCCTTTGACCTAAATTGCTTTTGTTTTAGAGGTGAATACTGAATTGCATGGCCTCTTTTATTAGTTGACTAAGGTTAGCATGCTAGCTAGTCACACTGACAGCTGTCAGTCAGTGCCCTATGTGTTGATATTTGGAAAAATGTGGAAATCACTACAATGTTCCCACACCCAATTCCTGAATATGTATTAGCAGCCTGCGTCAGTCTTCGAGGTGGAGCCAAAACAAGTATTTCCACTCTCGGACAGGAATTAAGTGTGGCAACTTCGTCTGAGGTAAAGTGTAGTATAGCACTTTAGTTCCATGGTGTGCAGCTCCATCGCTACAGCTGCATCCAGTATCTCTGGAGGATAGAGAAGTCAACCAGCGAGACTTCAGAGGGAGAAACACTGTGGGCTAAACACACATAAGGGACCCTGCTGTAGCCTTGAAGGCAGCTGCTCTTTTACTTTCTCTCCACTGGCTGTTCCACCGCCACCAGTTTGCCCTGAGGCTCTCACTGTTAATAACCTACCATCATCATCATCATCATTATCATCATTATCCTCTGTGTGATCTAACCCAACACAACTCCCTGGCAGGCACAAATGAAGCCATCACCATCAAGCACTTCTGTCTGGGCTGTGTGGCTTTGTAGAACAGAGCAGGGTAATGTGTGTGTGAGCATGGACCAGGTTGGCTGCTCTTCAGTCGACTGGTTCCCCTATGAGGCTCATGGTCAAGTATTTGCTGAATCACCGCAACAATCTCTCTTATCCATGTTTCACCTCACAAATGGCTTTTGCGTTATTCTATTAAACAAAAATCAAGTAGGGAAAATACAATATATCGTATTGGTGCCAAACACTTCAAAAAGAATCTGACAGAAAAAAAGCTTGGGCTATTTCCCAGATTACGCCTCATCATCTAACTTTGTTTATATTTTACAGTGATAACAGGTAACTGACAAAATAAAGCAAACACCAACATAAAGCATCATAGCAGGGCAAATGGGCCACCATGAGCCAGAACCGTTTCAATGCCCCTTGGCATTGATTCTACAAGTGTCTGGAACTCTATCAGAGGTATGCGACACCATTCTTCCACAAGAAATTCCATAATTTGGTGTTTTGTTGAAGGTGGTGGAAAACGCTATCTCAGGCGCTGCTCCAGAATCTCCCATAAGGGTTCAATTAGGTTGAGATCTGGTGACTGAGACGTCTATGGCATATGGTTTAAATCAAACCATTCAGTGACCACTCGTGCCCTGTGGATGGAGGCATTGTCATCCTATGGAGGCATAGCCATGGTAGCCAAAATAATGGCCTGCCCAGCATTTTTATGCATACCCTAAGAAATTGTGAGATGTTATTGCTTGATTAACTCAGGAACCACACCTGTGTGGAAGCACCTGCTTTCAATATACTGTACTTTGGATTCCTCTTTTACCAAAGTGATTCCATTATTTTGTCAGTTACCTGTATAATTCTGGTGTGAAGGATCTATTAGTGGTAGAATTTAAAGAGGTAGAGTTTGAGGTAGAATCCATCTAAATGTTGCAAGAGTCAACCACAGGTGCCTCGAGGGTCCACTGGAGGCAGAGGACTCTCACCAATAAAGTGACACCTGAGATGTGAGTTGAAAATCGGAGCACACTCTCCCCAACTCTCGGAAATGAGGAAAGTGTCATAGCATAGTGCACGAGAGGCAAGAATTTAATGGAAGAAATGTACAAGTAGGGGATAAGGTGAAGATGTGTGACCTCAGATTTATATCTATTTCTGACCAAGATAGTGAAAAACCATCTAAAGAAATTATGGATAGTGTAAATGATTATATTCAGTTTGAGTTCACTGAGAAAATAGAAAATGTGTGATGAATAACAATTTATATGAGAAAACAATTTCAGCCCTACTCTTGATCGAGCGTGGATATTTATGCAATGTTCTTGAAGATATTTTCATAAAATCCATCATATAAATTGGGGTCAAATTCTCTCTATAACATTGGCAGCATTAAAGGGCCAAACAGCTGTGGAAACAATGACAAAGCCTTTCCCCACCACTGTTTTTATAAAAAGCTGATTGATAGGGATGGAGAAATGTAATCGCTCTCAAATTCATAGACAGGACTATGGCTGCAAGGACTGACCATCCATTGGCTACACTTTGTTTACAAACATCAGAGTAAAACAAGTGTATATTTTGTGTTCTGATGAGGTATGATAGTTAAACTTAGCTCATGAGACATTCTAAATTAAATTATTCATGAATTAATGGGTACATATCATTCATTTATAAGTCCAAAAATGGATGTAGCGACTGCTGATAGCCCCTTTAAAGAGAGTTTAAATATGATTGACGCTAATCGTATGTTTTAATATGGAGCCAGAAAATGTGCAATAGGTGTTTTGTCTCAGTGACTTGCTACAGTAGTAATTTTCCATCCTTTTCCGCCATCCCACCATTATGGAACAACTTCTAGTCCCTTGAGAAACCAAGTAGTAAAGATACATGTACAGGAAATGAACCTGACTGATGATAATGTTAACATTTCCATGAACTGTGTCTCCAATCACAACTGCTGTTACTGTAGCCATAAACAAACATGATTTACAATATCACCTAAACTTTCACACGTTTGACAGGCAACATCTGTAAAATGTCAATATCACTGCCAACATAACAGCTGGAAGGAGAGAATCTGCATTGCTTTGGGGGTAACTTTTTAAGCTGACGACGTGAGTGTGTGATTCCCACCATATGGGACTTTTTTTTTTCAGAACAGTCTCTCCAGCATTTAGAACCCCAAATGTAATGAAATCAGCAAATACTCTTATATGCATAATTATGTGTTCTGTGTGATCACAACTATTACATGTGTCAGAACAATTTAATAGGAAAAAGGGTGGGGGGAACATAACGTAAAAAAAGAAGTCCGTCAATTTGAAAAATGTTCACCCGTGTGCATATTCCAGGAAACAATGTAAGACAGGTCCCAATTATTCCTGTTGTATATCTGGAGTCATCTGAATGTTAGTGGAATTGTTCCCCCTTCTGATTCTCACTCCTTGGTGTATTTGTCTAAACTATATCTGCATCAAGGTGATTGGGTTTATGTGAAGTTGACAATATTCCATCTGGGATAGCTCATCTGTGGATTGTGTTTTGTGTTGCCCTGTATATATTGGTCTTTGCAAAGATGCAGCATACTTTTGGTCAAAATTAGGAATGAATCAATGTGGCCACATAGTTAGCTACTAAACTATATCACTGAAAATACAGTTATGACAGCAATTATATTCTAGAACTGTTAAAAAAAAAACATTAAAAGAGGATCATATTTTTCTATTTCAGCATATACAATGTAAAAGTGTAAATTGGTATAATCCATAGTCTGGCTTTCTGCTTGAATTTACAAATCATGATCAACCTCTGACAAGGAGGAGAACATTTTCTGAGCTACCTTGGGGTGGTGGGAGTAGGGAGTCTATCATTAAGGGTAGTGAACACTAAGGCTTCTTGAAATAGCTCTCTGGTGATATTGCCTCATTCCCTCTTGGCATAATCCAAGGCTTTATGCTGTGCAAAGGCACCGTAAATGGGATACACTTAAGGTTGAATAATTATTGACATACTCTATCTTATGGACTCCCGAGTGGTGCAGCGGTCTTAGGCACTGTATCTCCGTGCAAGAGACGTCACTGCAGTCCCTGTTTCGAATCCAGGCTATACCACATCCGGCCACGATTGGGAGTCCCATAGGGCGGTGCAAAATTGGCCCAGGTTTGGCCGGGGTAGGTCGTCATTGTAAATAAGAACATGTTCTTATTTGTAAATAAGAATTTGTTCTAAACTGACTTGCCTTGCCTAAATTCAAAAATATGTACATATATTCTCACAATGCATTGTGATACTCATTTACGCTGATACTCTATAGCACGAGATGAAAATAATGAAAAAAACTGTCATATTTTGCTGCTACTGTGAAAATAGAGATATAAATGAGGCAATACAGTATGTTCTGTATATACATACATTGATATACTGTAGAGTAGGCTAATGTACTGTTAATTGTTTGTGTCTTTGAAAGACAGTGTCTTACACTAGCAGTGATAGTCTACACTGGTTGGAGCCTCGGGGACACAGGTTAAGAAGAAAGGCACTCACTAGGGGTTCGATGACACCATGACAGTCTTGCCTTTTAGTTGTTTCTGACACAAACTATGGGGTAGCAAGACAAAATGACTGGCATTCAGGCATTCAGTAAGATCAAAGCCAGCCTCCGCCGTGCCACGACTCATTTACATGGCGATACTGTAAGACTTCTACTTGAGATCTAGTCCCTTGGACCTCTTCCCCCTGAGGACTTGACTGCTGTGCCTCACCAGGAAGTGGGGTGTGGGGGAGGGAGGGCTGCCCAGCAATGGCGGAAGCTGCTTCCATGTGCTTCTGGAGCATGGAACTCTTCTGCTCCACTGACTCCCTTCGTCTGCATCACAAATGGCATCCAATTCCCTATGTAGTACACTACTTTTAACCAGGGCACAAAGGGCACTATATAGGGAATAGGGTGCCATTTGGGACACAATCTCAGTCTTTGGTCCTCTCAGGGTGAACCCTGTTTGTGTTGGGTTGCTGTTGAGGAATGCTACTACTGTAGTGGAGGTGAATGGATGCCAGGGGCTGTGGCTGAACGCAGACCAGCTTTCCTGTGTGCTTTTTTTGAAAGGCACATGAAAGTGTGTATAGAAAAGCTGTGATTAAGTGGATGACTTCCACCTCTTGGAAAAAAAGAGCCAGCGTGGGGAGGAAGGGGAAGGCTATGATCTTCCAGAGTCAGATGAGATGCCCCCTGTTCTTCTTTGCTGGCTCTTTCTCTTATTTCCTTCTTAGCGTGGATAACAAGTTAATATCTCCAGAAATAACATGCAGAGCAGTTAGAGCCAACATTGAGGGAAACTTTTTGTTGGGGGAGAGTGGTGCCAACCAGGGAGTGCTAATAAGGAGACTGTTGACAACCTGTCCAGCATGGTGAGACAGAACCTCACCTTCACACTGCATTACCCCACCATCAACAGATGCCTGTTAAGCTCCAGATTCTCCAGTTTTATTCCAGGGGCTGTGTTTAAAGCTGGAGCAGAACAGAGAGCCCTGCCAGCCTAGACAGGCAGACAGTGGAGGAGGAAGAAGAGGTGCTGGAGGCCCTCTCTCTTTCTGCTGCCTGTAAATCCAGACAGAGACAATGGTGTGGAGGCTGGGGCTGGTCGGCGGCTGCTGCTTTTGCTAGAAGAGTTTTGAAGTACTAATGTGCAGGCCGGCCCCATGCTGTGGAACAGGCGTGCGAGAATCTGTGTCACTCGTCATCGCAGACACGCACGCACACACACACACACACACACACACACACACACACACACACACACACACACACACACACACACACACACACACACACACACACACACACACACACACACACACGAGGAGTGAGGAACAAGGAGATATTCACCCCCATAGCTGGCTGTCAGCGTTGTCTGTTTGAGTGGAAAAACTGCTGTGCTATCCTCATCGTGACCCTCAGTGCATTGGACGGGAGGGATCTTACAGAGAAGTGTAGAGACATTTATCTTCTTCTGAGGAAATGGATACTCAGTTTGCCAGGAATTACTAGACCTACAAAAACATGAATGATAGCGAGAGGGAAATGTTGGGAACATTCAGGAAAAGAGGGATGACAGCAGCTGGTAGCTCATGAAAAATGAAGGAGACACAGATGGTTCATAATTGCTGCATTAAAAAGCATTGTAAAGAATTGATGTCAATTATATTACTCTCTCCACATACTAAGAAGTGTTTAGGACAGCAGCAGATACAATAAGTGCTTTCTTACACAGTATATGGCAGGACCTGAAGTCATACATGTCCTAACTGATTTAGGTTCCCTACAGAGCTGTATGGATTGAATGTCCATATTACCATCTCAGCTGAACATAGGTAACATCAGAACAAAAACTAAACAAATCCCTGGACCAAGAGTGTGTAAATACACAAACTAGCATAAACTATAAATAACCAAAGAGATTATAGATACTATAACATGTATTAGTTATACATCTTTCCTTGGCGGATGAACTTTAAACACACGCATTTCTGGGGTGGGAATAAACAAGAGTTGCACTCATGTTGCAACCATGCACACCTATAGTGTGGTGCTTGTGGAAAACAAAAAGCAAGCAGCAGACCTCTCTCCTCACAACACATGACCTGTCCAGACTCACACTGACATTATTCTATGCAGTAACAGTTCGCCTGAGGGGGTGAGCTGCCTAAGAGGCAGCATTCAAGCAGAGAAAGAGAGGGCTGGTGTATCTCTCATGATTTAAACACTATGGATGGGATGGATGGAGAAAGGCAGGGAGGCAGGACATGGGAGGGAGGACGCGGGGGTGAGAAGGAGTAAAAAACGTTGATCTCCACAGAGAGAGGAGAGGCTGAGGTGGGATGAACACCCAGAGAGACCAGTACTGATGCCTGGCTCCAGTGGAGAGGAGATGAGATGAAAAGAGAGAGAGACAGAGAGAGGTGGGGGGGGGGGGGGATCCAAACAAATAAGAAATCACTATGTGTGCGCATTAATGGTCTCATTTCAGTAGGTTTCTGCTCATTGGAGGAGGTTCATCAGCGAGAGAAGACTTCCCTTTTGGCCAGGATTTGCTCTAGATGTAGGATGGAGTGGAATGGAGAGGGGGATACTCCTGTCTGCTCTCAAAACAAGCCGGTGCTCTATTCTTGAGGATGGTTGGTCAAGCTCCTTCTCCCTCATGTTAATGAGCCACTAGAATGCTATCAGTGGCAAATTGAATCAGACTGACCTGATGTTATTATTATACACCATGTACTTTGCAGTATAAACTGAAATAGTTAGTCAACTTAACGTTTCTTCACTCCACCACTACCTCTGACCCGTCCCACAGCATTAGGGGACAAGGGGTCCCTTTGTGAGATTCACTAATTAGAAGATGTGGAGCTGGACAACTCTCCAAAGTGACCCGCTCACTTAAATCACTAATGAGCCTGGCTGACATTCAATGAATAATGAATAATAATGTTCTTAAAGGTGCACTTTGCACTCTCTCCTCCTCAATGATGGCCCTTTATGTGCTCATGGCCTTTCATGGGATTGAGTAGAGAAGGCACACAGGGCACAGTGCCACATGTAATGCCACATCGTAACACAAACCCCATGGATTACACTCTTAATTATGATCAGGCTTTTCCCAGGACACCCTCAGAGTAGGACCGCTGCTAAGAAACCCCTCACACCCAAATCACAGTTCATTCCTAATGGCTCTGGCAGGTCAGAGCTTTGAGCAGCATGCTCTCTGTTGAGCCCTGATCCTGAACCAGGGTGCGTCATAAGTATTACTGGCTTGGCCAATAGATAATGCAGCAGGAGACTGTAATGGAGTGAGGAACCAGTGGAATCCTCATTAACAACACCCAACTTTGCCCCTATTCCCCCTCCACCGACCTACTCCGCCATCCCTCCCCTCTACCTACCTCCTCTCCCCTCATGCTCCTCCTCCCCCTCGACCCACTCCCTCCTCTCCCTCCTCCACCCACCTATTCTCACTCTTGCTACATTTCCTCTACCTCCTCCCTCACTTCCCCCTCTTCCTCCAAAGTAAAATGCTGAAATAAATGAAGCAGAATCTGGTTTAAATTCAATTAAAGGGGTAAAGTGCATGTTAATGAATTCCTAAATCATTAGTTGCCCAGCAGGGTGTGACTCAGTCATGATAGAGAGGAGAAGAGAGAGCAGCAGTACCACCAGCAGTGTCAAACCCAGTTCCAGTGTCCCAGAGGAGCCCCTCGCAGCACACAGCTCATTTGCCAAGTGTCCTGTATTAATGTTTACATTAGAATACAACATCTATCATCACAGTGCCACACACACCTGTAACACTCCCAGTGCACTGTGTGTGTGTGTGTGTGTGTGTGTGTGTGTGTGTGTGTGTGTGTGTGTGTGTGTGTGTGTGTGTGTGTGTGTGTGTGTGTGTGTGTGTGTGTGTGTGTGTGTGTGTGTGTGTGTGTGTGTGTGTGTGTGTGTGTGTGTGTGTGTGTGTAGGAATCACTGTGCTCATATCTGTGAGGCGTAAATATGAACACAGGTCAGGGGCAGTGAAAAAGCAGGTCAATGCGATGACCTGGAACCCAGGATTCTCTCGAAAACAATTTCAATTGTTACTGAGTGAACTATGCTTGCTAAATACATTTTTTTAAATACGTATGTTTGATCTAATGTGTTATCCCCTAGTGGTTTAAACGGCACCCAGTTCACCTTCTGTCAGAAGGAGTGTGTGTAGAGTAGAGTTTAAGAGTGAGAATAAGAGGAGTTGTTCTGATGGTCAAAACAGTTCTGGAGTCAGTCATGTGAACAGTTGTTGCTTCTGGCTTGCTGGGGAGTGGGACTGAAGCTGACGAGGCTGAGTTACATGTATCCCTTAAACCCCCTAGAGTCGATTGACTGCCAGATATCTATTTTGCATTGGAATTCACCGCATCTGCATATGTCACACTTCCACATCTGTGGTGAAAAGTGTCAGAGCTAGGGTTTGTCAGACCACGAGTTTGTCAGACCACGAGGCACGAAAACGTATGTAGTGTCCAATTTGGCCTACAAACTATTATGAGGGGAGAGGTACTTTAGCAGGTACCGGTATTAAACGTTTTTATGAAAGTATGAAGGTAGTTTGTTTGTGCCTACCCCAAAAAAGGGTTAAATATGTGTAAAGTCCAAATTAAATATTTGATCAAATATTTTTTTTAATAAATATTTTATTTTACCTAATATTTATACCTTATACCTAATATTCAAAATCAAATAGCTAAATGATCCATAGTATGAGCAATGTATTAGCCATTAGGTATATGGTTGGATAGTTTGAACAAGGGAGAGTTTTGTTTTAATCCCACCTCAGCCCAATCTAACACCAACCCTAGTGGCAGCAAAGGAAGGAGGGGGTAGAATGAGGGGGAAGGATGGCTTCCAGACCTGTTTTTTGATTAAGATGCAATCATGCCCCCCTTTCACAGATCCTGAACATAAAGTACACCAACAGGCCTGGATTGATGGGGAGATAAGCAGGGGCTGGGGCGAGAGCCAAACAACAGCGGCCACACTGCTAATGGCCAACTCTTAGAGGTGCAGATCATATCCCCAGATCAAGTCACATGACACACAGTTGATGAATGTTTGCCAACAGCTCAGATTTCACAGTTTTATTTGTCTCTCTAGAGTAGTCTACTCTGGGGAAGTTTGTGTCAGTATGCTCATTGATATACAGTGGCTTATTTTTTGATCATCAATACAGTTCACCAATATCCTCATCAGTTTCACAGTTCCAACCATCTAAGGGGCCCTAGCTGCCATTAATCTCATTTATCAGTTTACAAAACAAAGAATGTCAATAACCAAACCAACCATAACACAACCCCAAGAACCAAGAACCAGAATGCATCCAGGAAACATATCCAAATCCAAACTCAAAACCGAAAGCCCTGAACTCCGGCCAGAACTGAACACAGATGCAGGACAGAAACAAACACAAGCCCAGAAACCAAATCCCATAAAACCTCCCTGGGGATATGTTAATGCATCTCAAATGGCACCCTATTCCCTTCCTAGTGCACTACCTTTGGCCAGGGCACATTGTGCTGGCCAAAAATAGGGCACTATAAAAGGAATAGGGTGACATTTGGGATGCATTATATCTTCCTCACTCTATGTCCTTCCCTGCCAAGTACTTCCAACAGTGGTCATATTAATCACACATACAGAACAGATAGGAGACTAATTACCCTATTGGAGTGAAAAATGAGCATGCCCACAATCCCTCTGCCATTCGCTAAGGACATGCTGTAAACATTGTTTTATTTTCCCAAGCAGAAATATTATGATTAAAGATATACATTTTAATTATGTTCCAATTAGTGTACACATAGGGGGGCATCCCAAATGGCACCCTATACTCTAGTGCACTACTTTTGACCAGAGCCGTATGGGCCCAGGTCTAAAGTAGTGCACTAAATAAGGAATAGGGTGCCATTTGGGATACAGTTATGTTGTTTACATTATGTGAACGTACAGTACAGAAGTAGAACACCAGTTGGCTTTCTTCCTTTTCTCTCTCTCCATCAAATCCACTGGACCCTTAGCATCTGTTCGCTATCTCTCCTAGCATCGAGCCTCCACTGTTTCAGGACGCGCTAGCTATCCTACATCATTACCCACATCACATTTATAGGCGGCATGGCGATCATTTCTGTGAGAAATGCCTCCTCAGTCGCTTAGCAGACAATATGCTGCTACAGGTTCACCACGTCTCTGGTACGTCTGAGGGGACGCAGAGCTGGGTGTGGAATAACAAAACGGGCTTCAAGAGATCGACAAGAGAGGGATAACAGTGCCTTTGGGTGCAGCATCTATCTAGAGCAGCCCCCCCTTCCCTCCATCCCCTCTCTCCTCACTCCATTCCCGTCAATCACAGACCCTAGGGATCCCAACACACTAGATAAACACTCTGACATATCACTTTGTTGAGTAAAAATGACATACACATGTCTAACGCCGCAGATTCCAGACAGGCTGTGATTCGAATTCAAATGTGTCTCTCTATTTCCACTTCTTCTCTCTACAATTTGACTTCATGGCTCCTAATACACTTCCAAATGGGTAGGTGTGAGTAAGATTTTATGTCAACAAGGAACATTTGGAGAGAAGAGGGCAAGCATACAATCAAGGAGAAAAGCTGGAATGTGGAGGCGTAATATCAACTTAAATGACCTGAAGGAAGGCATGATAAGAAGAGAACATGTAACATTGTGACCTTAAGCAAGACCTAGGGGGAAATTCACTAATGTATTCATTGTTGTATCCGTGTTCATGTTACAGACACAAAGCAATCCAAGACATAAGCTTTTTTTTGTTAATCTACTGTATATGTCAACGTAATGGTACTGTATGTTATTATCTTGAGACAAACACGGCCCGCTCATTTAGGCAGTTGGTCTGCATCTGAAATACACTAGATGAGTTTAATACTCTCAGAGGATTATCAAATGTGAATTTTATTGGTGTCGGACATCAGACCACCCGACATAACCGCTCACCAGCCATTGTAGAACCATTGCTTTGCTACTAAACGACAGCGATGTGATGGTTCGTTGTTAATCCGCCATTAAAATAAATGTGATGTGTGCTGTATTTCAATGGCTCTTAGTGACACACACAAACAAACATGTATGCACGTGCGCACACACATACACAAACATGCATGCATGCACATGCACACGCACACGCACACACAAACATGCACACACATGCACGGCTGCCCGAGCACAGTCACACAGTTTTATGCTTACACAAGTTCCACCCAGCACAGTAAACACGGCAATACCTTGCCTGGCTTCTGCCACCACCGTTCAGGAGCTGGAGAAGGCAGTGTGTGAAAGCTAGAACCTACCGTGTCAGCCACCAAGGTCAGAGACAGACATTTAACCACCTAGCCTTTATAAAGGGAGAGTTTTTCCTTCTGCCTGTATTCTTTCAAACAACACCATCACAAATCCATTTAACTTAGTATCTGTCTGAGAGGAGACCTACTCCGCTACATCATCATTTAAATTAGTAGTGCTTCGTCTCTATGCTGATATTCAAGTGTTTATAGACACACAAGAGAGAATAGACAGTTGTGTACAAGTCGTGGCCAATACGGTATTTTGTCACCAGTCCAGATATTTAGAGGAGTATTCCCAGTGTCCAGACATGTGACTTTGTGTTCTGTACTTTGAGTGTTTGAGTGCTCAGATAGGTCTTTGTGGCTCTGCATTGAGTATATGGAGTATTTGAGTGCTAGGATATGTGGTTGGTTCTTCCTCATGTAGTATTAATAAGCTATGTGAGATGTTCTTCTGGACTTGTCTCTGGTTCAGTTCTGTCTCTGAGGTCATAACAGAAGAAACTGCTGGTTCAACTACAGTCAGAGCTCAGAGCTGCCTCGAAATTAATCACCAACTGGCTCCTCTCTTTCTCTATCTCCATCTCGCTATCTCTATTTCAATCTCAATCTCTTTCTCTCTCTCTCTACCTCTCCCTTCATCTGTCTCTCTCTCTCTCTCTCTCTCTCTCTCTCTCTACCTACTTATTTTTCTAACGTCAGCTCTCTCTCTTTCATTATCTCTGTATATCTATCTCTCCCTTTTTACTGCTCCCTCTTCTATTCCCCTCCCTTTGTATCTACGGCATGTGGAGACTTTTTTTTTTTATAGCTTCCTATTCATTATAACTCTCTTATAAATGTATAAATGTTACATAAGTCATGATACCCAACTTGGAGTAAGTATCAATAATTAAAAGGTGGAAATACATAGCAGAAATCACACAATAAAACAGTGTCGGTGTGACATCATCAGACCCTGTATTAAACTTTCATCTGTTAGAGGAGGAAGTATATCTCAGAGCGCTGTAGCATTATGCTTTAAATATTTCATCCTATTAATATTTCATGTGTTTTCCTTATTCACGAGGCCGAGTATAACTGACTGAATTTCCATAATATTGAAATGATGTCGAAATAAATAAATACATTTGCCATAATGTATGATTCTGCACAGTGACGCCAACACTGTGTTTACAATCTACACGTTCATTAATCCATGTGTTTTCTCATTATACCGTGGAGGGTTGATTCGCATGACTCTCCGCTATAAAGACAAATTAATTATGGCCTAGCTGCACTCTATCATGGTACCGAAGCAGCCGTAAATGTACAAATACTGATAACATCGTGGTTGGAGCACGCACAGACATCCCAGTAAGTGATCAGTAGTTTATACACAAACATGCTAGTCCTAAAGCAAACAGGCATCGGAGAGCTGACAAAAAAACAAATGTGCTCCCTATTTCCCACCACTTGATGGATGTGCATTAGAGGAGGCTGACGCTTTCCCCATCAGGAAAAAGATCATAACCACCTTGATTTAGAGTCAGCTAATCTAAATTGTCTTGTTTTCAGCAGGTTCCGGCTCGCAGCAATGTGCTAACAATATTCACGCCTCGGAGAGAGAGAGAGACAGAGACAGAGAGAGAGAGAGAGAGAGAGAGAGAGAGAGAGAGAGAGAGAGCAAGAAGGAGAGAACAAGTGAGGGGGAGTGAGAAGGAAAATTCATTATACTGATGTCACTTCATTGCATCACGTTGTTGTGAATTACACAATCCAGGTCTAAGTGTCCAAACAGAAACTCTCATCTCCTCCTTTCCTCTACCTCCCTCCTCCTCTCCTCCCCTCATCACCTCTCTTTCCCACCCATCTCATCTCCCTTCCCTCCTCGCCTCTCCTCTCATCCCCTCCTCTCCTTTCCTATGTCTCTTCTCTCACCTAGCCTCCTCTCCCTCTCCCACCTCTCCTCTCTGGTACGTATCAGCATCAATCAGGCAGGCTGGGGGCCCTGCAGGCCCAGATTAATGGGATTCTAGTAGGCTCCAGTCCTCTCTGCTCCGCCCAGAGCCTGCTTGCATTATTACCTCACCTAGTCAAGCAAAACCACACAGTTCTGGATTTTTCTTTCTTTCATTCTCTATCTTCTCTTTTATTCTCTCCCTTTCACCCTACCTCTCTCTGCCCCCTCTCTCCCTCCCTCTCCCCCTCCCTCTGTCTTCTCTCCCTCTCTATTTCTATCTCTGTGAGGAGAAAATTACACATGCTGTGTGAGTTATAGAGAGCCACATACTGTTCATACTGTTCAGCCATGCAAACACAGCGACTGGCTTCCTCTCGCATTAAAACCCAAATTATTGTGAATCATTTATGTCAGTCACACTAAGCCATGGCATCTGTTTGTTCTGTTCGTGAGGACCCGTTGATTAACTGTGTATGCATCACACTATATGCAGCACGTAATTTCATTTTAATAATAATATCCAGCCATGTCTGTATTTCTGGGGTGTTTTTATCAGTCCAGTTCAAAAATAAGGGGCAGGCAGGCAGGCACATTGACAGTGTAAGGGCTCTTGCCTAGCTAGCGCTTCCTTCTTCTCACCATTAATAACCATATAATGAAGATGTCACAAACAGACCCACTGGTGCTAGAGGAACCTGTCAATGGGACTGCTTTTCATAGCATAGTGTTTTTTCACTGGTACTCTTTATGCAACACACACACGCAGTACCCGTGTGCTCATACATCTACACAAACACAGTGCAAATGCGTACACACTCATACACACATACAGACCCTCACACGTTTCAAATATTTATGTACACACAAGCACACACACACACACACACACATCATCGCACCTCAGTGAATTCCCTACCCATCCCTGACAGGGGACTAGGCTGTCATGGCTGTAGCAGTGGGTAACCTAACGGGGGATAATGCTGAGATTGAGTCTTTATGAACAGCCCAGGAGGAAACACAGAGACTTCATTATAAATTAGACAATTGTTCTAAATACCTCCTGCAGACTCTAAAACTCTCTTCTGATGCTGTAGCTCAATATAAACACAAGTTCATATGTTGTTGTCACGGTCGTTGGAATAACTGGACCAAGGCAAGCGTACTTAGAGTTCCACATGTTTAATAAATATGAAACTCACCAAAAACAATACAGAAGAAAAACGAAACGTGAAATTCTGGGCTGCTCACAGGCAGCTACACAAAAACCGTTGCAGTCCGGAGACTCTGGACTGGGAACCGTCGCCGGAGGCTCTGGACTGGGAACCCTCACAGGAGGCTATGGACTAGGAACCCTCGCTGGAGGCTCTGGACTGGGGGTCATCGCAGGAAGCCTGGTGCGTGGGGCCGGCACTGGTGGTTCCAGACTGGTGACTCTCACTTCAGGGCGAGTGCGAGGAGCAGGCACAGGACATACTGGACTGGGGAGGCGCACTGTGAGGCCTGATGCGTGGGACCGGTACAGGTTGCACCGGACTGGTGACACGCTCTTCAGGGCAAGTGCAAGGAGCAGGCAGGGACGTACTGGACTGGGGAGGCGCACTAGAGGCCTGATGCGTGGGGCCGGTACAGGTGGCACCGGACTGGTGACAAGCTCTTCAGGGCAAGTGCAAGGAGCAGGCAGGGACGTACTGGACTGGGGAGGCGCACTAGAGGCCTGATGCGTGGGGCCGGTACAGGTGGCACCGGACTGGTGACAAGCTCTTCAGGGCAAGTGCAAGGAGCAGGCAGGGACGTACTGGACTGGGGAGGCGCACTAGAGGCCTGATGCGTGGGGCCGGTACAGGTGGCACCGGACTGGTGACAAGCTCTTCAGGGCAAGTGCAAGGAGCAGGCAGGGACGTACTGGACTGGGGAGGCGCACTAGAGGCCTGATGCGTATTCTCTCACTGGTCCATGTCCTCGTGACAAAATAAGTGAAGATAATCCACATTGACTTGCCGCTACGCTTGATGTTCTAAGGCCATACACTGGCTGCCTGCTTCCATTTCTGTCACTATCCACTGTCTGCTCTTTGGAATCATATTTATTTTATAATCTGTGAGGTATTTTGACTAAGATGTGACCTGTGCTAAATGAAATGGAGTGACTTACAAACACACAAATAATCAATGAATTACTCTGTCCTTTTTTCCCACATTGGTGTTCAGTGTTAATATATATTCATTACAATACTAGTTTACACACATTACATATTTGCATTAATATTTTCACACAGAGCTTAGAGTAAACATGCAGAACATTTGCGGGTCTGAACATCGTGCAGGCTGCTTATCATTAATTACGCAATATAAATGCTGAATATGTGAGGTGACAGGTGAGAATATTGCAAATAAGGTAAGGTGAGAACTGGGAATAAAACAAATGCACATGTCTGTATTTCAGTTCCACTCCCAAATATTGTTATTCTCACCTTCCACAAATGTCCTTCATTTGGAAGGTTTGGAAATGTCTCATTATACAGTCAGTGCTGGGGAGTAGTGAACTACTTGTAGCTCAACTAGTAATTTAACCACATTTTGCAGTAGTGTGGTGGTATTGAACTAAATTCATATCTACAGTAGATAGTGTTTACAGTAGATAATAACTTTTTTGTCATGTAGCGGTTTTCTTCCTCTTCTGAGGAGGAGTAGGAAGGATCGGACCAATATGCAGCATGGTAAGTGTTCGTCATTTTATTCAACTGAACTGAACACTACAATACAAAGTAAACAAAAAGAACAAACAAAACAGTTCCGTCTGGTAACTAATACAAAGACAGAAAACAACTACCCACAAAACATAGTGGGAAAACAGGCTGCCTAAGTATGGTTCTCAATCAGAGACAACGATAAACAGCTGCCTCTGATTGGGAACCATACTAGGCCAGACACAGAAATACAAACACATAGAACAACACATAGAAGGCCCACCCCAACTCACACCCTGACCAAACTAAAATAGAGACATAAAAAAAGAACTAAGGTCAGGACGTGACACTGGAACCAGACAGTACTTTTTGTTTAAAAATAAAATAATATATGGGTGAAGTAGGCAAGCATTTTCTTTCTTTTTCGGCATCAGACCTCCCTAATTCTCGCCCGAAACTGTCACGCTCTGGTCTAAGTATTTTGTGTTTTTCTTCATGTATTGGGTCAGGCCAGGGTGTGGCATGGAGTTTTTGTATTGTGGTGTGTTTTGTCTTGGGGTTTTGGTGTGTATGTTAGTGGGATTGTAGCTTAGTGGGGTGTTCTAGGAAAGTCTATGGCTGTCTGAAGTGGTTCTCAATCAGAGGCAGGTGTTTATCGTTGTCTCTGATTGGGAACCATATTTAGGCAGCCATATTCTTTGGTTGTATTGCGGGTGATTGTCCTTAGTGGCCTTGTTCCTGTCTATGTAGGTTACACAAGTATAGGCTGTTTCGGTTTCCTTTACGTTTATTGTTTTTGTACTGTTTTGTATTAGATTCGTGTTAAGTTTGTTTATTAAAACATGGATCGCAATCTACACGCTGCAGTTTGGTCCGACTCTCCTTCACCATATGAAAACCGTTACAGAAACATTGTTTTGTGTTTAAATGACACATTCTGTTACCATTTAACCCCAAGTGATTTGTTCTTGCAGTCTATGACATTTCAGATTTACATATGATACTTTTTCACAAAGTAGTTTGGATGTAGTGAACTACTTTTCAAAGTAACTTTAGTTAAATAAACTATAATATTATTAAGGGTAGCTTTAGAGTAGCTTCATTTCTTCCAGTGTGAGGTTATTGGGAGCTTGGAAACTATATTTTCAGAGTAGCTTCCCCAACATGTTCCCCAACATGTAAGCCTACTATTGCATGACTGTAGCACTTTTTGAACCGTATTTGGCTTTTCTCTCACATCTACCCACACGTGTGTCTTACACCTTTCATTCTGTTTGATCAGTCTCCATATGTATGATATGAGAGAGTCCAATGAAGACCACAGTTGTTATTTGCTTATCTACAGACTAGTATTTACAGTATGTACCATAGAGTATATGAGAGGATGAAGACAGCAGCATCTCTCTAGCTAGTAATCATACTGTACAGTATATGGCTCAAAGTACAGTATATGGCTCTGATATAACCCTTCTGCAGCTCCAAAGGCTATTTACTAACCTCTTCTGTATTCTCCACCATGTCTCAGCCAGGCCAGTGATATCCCTGAGGGTCTCCTTCCAGGGGGACATCAGATTCTGCAACATACTCACTTTTACTGAGACTTGGGTTTCCTCCGACATCCAAACAGATTATATACAACTCAGCAGGTGTTACAGTTCATTGAGTGGATAGGAAGAGGGCTCTCTCTGGCGAGAACAAAGGCGGAGGGCTCCGCGTTATGACCAATAGCAAGTGGTGTGATGGGGAAAATGTACAGGAACTTGCAAGCTTCTAGTCTACCAACTTGGAATAGTTAGTCTTCAAATCTTGCCCTTTTACCCTTCCCGAGAGAGTTCTTAGGGATTATCGCCATGGCTGTGTACATGAGCCACAAGCCGACACCTAAAATGCTCTCAACGATCTTCATTGGACCCTGAACAAACTGGAGCCCGAGTACTAGGAGGAGGCTTCCATTGTCGCAGGGGACAATTTGAGAAACGTGCTCCTGAATTACTATCAACACATTGACCGTCCAACTCATGCAGATTCTATAGTGGACCATTGCTACACACTTTTTCGACACGTCCTTCTTTCGGTAAATCTGACCATGACTCCATTTTGCTCCTCCTCACCTACAAAGATTCAATAGGGAAGTGCCATTGATCAGGTCTGTAAAGCAATGGTCTGACCTATCAGATTCCATGCTCCAAGACTTTTGATCACATGGACTTGAATATGAGGGGTAGCATCAATGAAAACACTGACTCAATCACTGGATTCATAAAAAAATGCATAGGTGATGTCTTTCAAAAACTGTGAATTGATGGCAGCCTTGTCATGAAACTGAAGGAGAGATGTGATGCTTATAAGCACAGCAAGATGACCGGGGACAATAGTATGGGTAAACAGTTCAAGTACGACCTACGCAGATCGATCAAGATGGCGAGACACAAGTATAGGGACAAAGTGGAGGAGCGAATCAGCGGGTCAGATACGAGGCATATGTGGCAGGGGCTTCTGGCGATTAAGGATTTCAAAAATAAAGCCAGTCAAGTCGTAGGCACCAATGCCGCCCAACCGGACAAGCTAAACACCTTTTTCTCGAGCAAAACAACTCTGGAGAGCCCCTAGGGCAATGAGAGCTAGGTGCTTACGGTCAAACGTGTTAACCCTCGCAAGGCTGCCAGCCCAGACGGCATCCCTAGCCACGCCTTCAGAGCATGTGTAGACAAGCTAGCTGTTGTGTTTAATGACATTTTCAATCTCTCTCTAGCTCAGGCCGTTATCCCCACCTTCTTCAAGAGGTCCACTATAATCTGAATGCCCAATAAAGGGAAAGTAACTGAACTGAATGAATACCAACCCGTAGCTTTCACATCCGTCATCATGAAGTGCTTCAAGAGTCTAGTCAAAGACCACATCACCTCCTCCCTCCCCAACACACTCAACACGCTGTCGTGTCTTTGGCATCATTTAACTGAAGACTGTTATTTTATCAAATCAATTCTCTGTAATTATTATTACATGATTTAACTAATCAGGTAAATGTAATTAACTAGGAGGTCGGGGGACCAAAGAAAAAATTCAGATTACTAAATTATAATTTTCCTAATATAACTGTCAGTTATTTTAATATCTGATCAATTAGACTTCTAATTAATGAATGATTCTTTACCTCACGTTAGTCTCATTCCAAACGTTGTATATTGTTGGTTATCTGCACAAACCCAGTCTTCACTATGAATCATCCATACATCAATTGTCTCAATCAAACACAAACAAAGTAGATATGGTTACAAGGAAATGATAGGGGATGTGCCCTAGTGGGCTAAACCGGTATGGCGGCTTGGTAGACAAAGAGACTTAGAAGGACGCGAAAGATAAAAGACGCTACACGGTTGATAATTATAACAATTGAAATGTTAATCCTTTGCACATGAATGCTCACTCATTCGGGAATAATTGCAATCAATATATTTATTTACGCTCAGTGTGTCATCGTGATCTCTGTAATCTTACTTCTTTCTGTTGGAAGTTCATCCACCCATCCCTATGCGTCCCTGGAGTCTTTTGTTAGAATGGATACTTTAGAGTAACATTCAGAAATGTTCTTATAGAATAGATGTTTCGGCGCCTGTCGGTCCTCGCGTCTCAGTGGTACATCATCTAACTGCAGACTAGTAATTAGTATCGAAGATTTGCTCTTATTCAGTCGGAATTGATAGTCTCAGAGTTTTAACAACCATTACAACCTTAGCTTATACTCAGTTTTTCTGGTCTCTACTCAAACCTTAGCCCTCTCGGTAATCGAGGTAAGCTTGGTCTACTGGGAATTTCCCATATCCAGAAAGGGCTGTCCCATGATGCCAGATCAATGTCTGTGCTCATGGGGCGTGCCTATGACTTAGTTAAACTTCAAAGGGAATTGGAGTTTCCTTCATTAAACAGTTTAAAATCACATTACATCATTTCACAAATAGTTTCATCTTTACTCCTTAATTTTACACAACAATTAGATGCAAGCCTCACAACGGAGTCTCTTGTATAAACAGAGTTATGGTAATGTGTCTATATTGTCTCTCATGAGTTTCACAAACATTAAATGAAATGGACCGGTCGTAGCTGGATTCTCCCCCGACCGTGTACACATTCTCCAAAACATGGACATTGTTCAGTTCTCAAGTTCTATGATGGAGTAGAGGTTCCTTTGTTTTCCTGTGAAACCTTCTCTCTATACTGCCTGGCCATGAGGAGAGAGACTCCTCTAGGAATTTATGACCTGCGATAACAGAGCCTGGGTGTAGGGGGAAGAGAGAGGTGGTGAGAGAGAGAGGGGGATGGTACTCGCTATCCCAAAAGAGGGCCACGTCATGACAACTCTCAAAATCGTCTACCGACCCGAGAGATCCACGTACGACTAAATCGTCATTGCTCTCTGCTCTCACCGAACTAGACAATGCATATTTAAAGATGTTGTTGATCAACAACCTTAAAACCAGTTAAGGATAGGCAGAATACTGCCCCCTTTGGAGGAATTGCGTGCCCATAGTAAACTGAAAAGAAATCTGTCCAAAATTGCTAATATATGCATATAATAATTATTATTGGATAGAAAACACTCTAAAGCTTCTAAAACCGTTTGAATTATGTCTGTAAGTATAGCAGAACTCACAGGGCAGGCAATCTCCCAAACTATTTTTGGGAGCCTCAAACTTGGGGCAACTTTGACGTCATCGCCCCCACCCTTCCCAACCAGCTATGGATCTGGAGACACTTTCTATGTCTTCCACTAGATGTCCTCATTCAGTACAGCGTTATTTGTGCAAATCCCACGTGTTTTGAGCCTTTGGTAGGCAAAAGACTGAGTGTCGCGAGAAAATTCAAGGTTACGAGAGCGCGCTTTTTGGAGACACGTTCCTTTGTTCCAGATCGCCTGCGAAGAAGCACGTTCGTCCGAGAGATTAGATAACTGTTTTGTACGTCTAGAACATCCTAAAGCTTGATTCTGCAACTTAGTTTAACCAGTTTAGTCGACATATAATATGTAATTTTGAAGTTTTGATGCGCAACTGTTCGTGACCAGACGTAATTTTTGGTAGTATTTCAGCTGGAACTTGCAGCATATGCTAATACAAAGACACACAAATTCAAACCAAACAATGTTTTGGGTAAGTATGACTTTTTCCACTACATTCTGATCGAAGACCATCAAAGGTAAGGGAATATTTATGTTGTAATTTTGTGTTTCTGTTGACTCCAACATAGCGGAGAAATAGTGCCTGAGCGCCGTCTCAGATTATTGAAAAATGAACGATTTCTGTAACGTTAAAAAGAAATGTGACAAAGCGATTGCATTAAGAAGCAGTGTATCTTTCTAACTATATGTAGAACATGTATATTTAGTCAAAGTTTATGATGTGTATTGCTGTTATCTGACGTTATCTGGCAGAGTTATCTATAATTTCTCTGGACATTTTTTAGCATTTTCTGAACATGGTGTCAATGTAAACGGTGATTTATGGATATAAATTGCATATTATTGAAAAAAACATAAATGTACTGTGTTACTGTCATCTGATGAAGATTTTCAAAAGGTTAGTGAATTATTTTAATTTTAATCCTGCGTTTGTGATTGCATCTTTTGTTCGACAAAATGGCTGTATATCGGCTGTGTCTTTGGTGGTGGTTTGACATAAATATGTGCTATGTTTTCGCCGTAAAACATTTTAGAAATCTGACTCGCTGGGTAGATGAACAAGGTGTTTATCTTTCATTTGAGCTATTGGACTTGTTAATGTGTGGAGGTTAAATATTTCTAAGAATATTTTTGCATTCTGTGCGCCATCTTTTGAGTTGAGCGTGGGGGGGGGGGGTGCCCTTGGGGAACGTGGTAGCGTGAACAAGTTAAAGCTCACCACAAAGCACATGGCCCTGGGAATGAACTCCTCCTTATGCAACTGGGTCCTGGACTTCCTGATGGGCCGGCACCAGGTGGTGAAGGTAGGCAATATTACCTCCTCCACACTGATCCTCAACACAAGTGTCCCATCAGGATGCGTCCTCAGTCCCCTCCTGTACTCCCTGTATACACACGAGTGTTTGAATAGCCACCGCTAGCTATATGATAAAACTGGCTCTCATGACGACCGCCACAAGAAAGAAAGACCCAGAGTTACCTCTGCCACAGAGGATAACTTCATTAGAGTTGCCAGCCTCAGAAATTGCAGCCCAAATAAATGCTTCACAGAGTTCAGTAACAGACACATCTGAACATCTGTTCAGAGGAGACTGCATGAATCAGGTCTTCGTGGTCAAATTGCTGAAAAGAAACCACTACTAAAGGACAACAATAATAAGAAGAGATATGCTTGGGCCAAGAAACACAAGCAATGGACATAAAAATCTGTCCTTTGGTCTGATGAATCCAAATTTGAGATTTCTGGTTCCAACCGTCATGTTTTTGTTAAACGCAGAGTAGGTGACCGGATGATCTCTGCATGTATAATTCCCCCTGTGAACCATGGAGGAGGAGTGATGGTGTGGGGGTACTTTTCTGGTGACACTGTCTGTGATTTATTTCAAATTCAAGGCGTTCTTAACCAGCATGGCTACCACAGGATTCTGCAGCTATACGCCATCCCATCTGGCTTGCGCTTAGTGGGACTATTACTTGTTTTTCAACAGGACATTGACCCAAAGGTTCAGGCTGTGTAAGGACTATTTGACCAAGGAGGAGTGATGGAGTGCTGCATCAGATGATCTGGCCTCCACAATCACCTGACCTCAATCAAATTGTGACGGTTTGAGTTGAGTTGGAACGCAGAGTGAAGGAAAAGCAGCCAACAATTGCTCAGCATTTGTGGGAACTCGTTCTGTTGGAAAAGCATTCGAAGCTGGTTGAGATAATGCTGTGAGTGCGCAAAGCTGTCATCAAGGCAAAGGGTGAATACTGTGAAGAATCTCAAATATAAAGTATATATTTGGATTTGTTTAACACATTTTTGGTTAATACATGATTCCATATTTGTTATTTCATAGTTGTGATGTCTTCACTATTATTCTACAATGTAGAAAATATAAAAAATAAAGAAAAACACTTGAATGAGGAGGTGTGTCCAAACATTTGACTGGTACTGTATATATTTCTCATTGTCATAGTTATAAACATGCATATATTATTATTATTATTATTTGTATTATTGTTTCATTCACACCTGCACTGCTAGAGCTCGGAGCGTCAGTATTTCACTGTACACTGCAACTACATCTGCGACCTGTGCATGTGACTAAATACAAATATGATCAAATGGAATCGGTGGCATTTTAAGTTGAGGTCCATAGGAACTCCTCAAGCTTGATCCTTTTGCTGCAGGCATCAGCAGAGGCTACGGGGTTAAATCCATGTCAAATCAAATCAAATCAAATGTATTTGTCACATACACATGGTTAGCAGATGTTAATGCGAGTGTAGCGAAATGCTTGTGCTTCTAGTTCCGACAATGCAGCAATAACCAACGAACCTAACAATTCCAAAATTACTACCTTATACACACAAGTGTAAAGGGATAAAGAATATGTACATACAGATATGAATGAGTGATCGTACAGAACGGCATAGGCAAGATGCTGTAGATGGTATCGAGTACAGTATATACATATGAGATGAGTAATGTAGGGTATGTAAACAAAGTGGCATAGTTTAAAGTGGCTAGTGATACATGTATTACATAAAGATGCAGTATATTATATAGAGTACAGTATATACATATACATATGAGATTAATAATGTAGGGTAGGTAAACATTATATTTAGCATTGTTTAAAGTGGCTAGTGATATATTTTACATCAATTTCCATCAATTCCCATTATTAATGTGGCTGGAGTTGAGTCAGTGTGTTGGCAGCAGCCACTCAATGTCCACGTAATGTATGTGTCTGCACGTTTGTGAGTGCATCTGCTTGTTGGTGAGTACGTGGGGAAGGGAGAGAGAGATAAAGCACGTGCACAGATGTGTGCGTGTTTGTGTTGAAGGGGAACGAGGGGGTCTGAATGTGTATGTTTGTGTGTGTGGGTACCCTTTGATCAATTGTAAATGAGAACTTGTTCTCAACTTGCTTACCTGGTTAAATAAAGGTGAAATAAAATAAATAAAATAAAAAGGCTGAGCTGAGCGAGGCCAGAGCCTGTCTCTCATCCTTCCTTCACACACACAAGCACACACGCACAAACGCACACACGCGCACACACACACACACACACACACACACACACACACACACACACACACACACACACACACACACACACACAAACGCACACACGCACACACACACACACACACACACACACACACACACACACACACACACAGAGAGTCGTCTACTGACAGAACAGCTTTCAAAGCCCTTTCTATAATGGGCCTAGCAGCAACCTAGCCGTCTTTCCAGCCTGGCCATATAAAACATACAGGTCAGACCTTAGGCCAACTGTCACTGTTGATTCTGTGTCTGGCTTCTGTACAAAAAGTCTCCAGAGAGCTGAGTTGTTAAAGCTAATAATTTTTTAATGATAGAGAGTTGCGGTTTGTTCTGGTTTTGTTCCTTCACAGACAAACTGTTTTGCCCTTCCCACTGTGCGACTGGCTGCTCTCATGTTCACATGTAGCCGGCACAAAGACTGACCAAAGAAAGAGTCTTTGGATTTGGATTCAGCCTTACAAATAGAAAGAACACCAAGGCGGGAATCATAATTACCTGTTATGTACTAAATTATTCATTTAATTAAGTGCTGATTGCTGCCCTAGCTTGCACAATGTTCAGCTGGAGACATAATAACACAAATCAGTAGGAGCATTCTATCTGCCACTGCAAATAGCCCGAGTAGGATCTGCCAGAATTGACTTATATAAAACTTATGTAAAACTCTAAGTACAGAGGTGTAAAATTAAAAATGAATTGCAGGAGAATGTGGAAAGCAATCATTTCCATGTATTAAATGGTCATTTATTACTCAGGCTTTCTTGTTTTCAAAGTGGTGTGAGGGGGGAAAGTGGTCTTCCATGTCCCTTGCTTAGGCCTACATAAAAAATATCAATCATTCGAACACATTGTTCCCCAGGCGCCGATGATGTGAATGTCTATTAAGAAAGACCCCGGCATCTCTCTGATTCAGAGGGGTTAGGTTAACCGAACCCCTCTGACACATTTCAGTTGAATGCATTCAGTTGTACAACTGACTATGTATCCCCCTTTCCCATTTATTTTGGCCCTTCCTTCTCTGAACTAAAATCAGATTCAAATCTGTATCAGACTGCACTGACTGCACAAAAGCATTGTTTGCCCTTTAGAAGTTTTACATGTTCTTTCTTTCTTGATGTTGTCCATTTTTTTTGCCACCTGAGAAACTTCCAAACAAGTTTAAAATCTTGTTGGTAGAAACATGTTTGTATCACTTCCAGTTTCCCTCGTGGAGTTGTTATGTAATCTGATTTCTGTCAAAGTGGTGCTTAGTAAATGTAACTAATGTGTTTCAAGTGATCCCAATCAGACCAATGAGGGATGGATGATCAGTCAGAGGCAACAGATGGACAGACACATCTGGATGAGAGCGATGGGGACAGGTTAGATAGAGGTGAGTCCCTAGCCAACAGCACAGCCCGTCAGTGATGCTAGGCACATCTACACACACACACACACACACACACACACACACACACACACACACACACACACACACACACACACACACACACACACACACACACACACACACACACACACACACACACACACACACACACACACACACACACACACATAGACACATCAGACCTGGTTTTAAATAGTATTTGAGCATTTGTTCTAGTTTAGCTGGACTGCCAGATGGGTGATGTTAGCAATTTTGGCACTATTCTATTGGTCCATTAAGCCAGGCACGCTCATAAAAGCACAGCTAAAGTATATATTTTCTGAAATAATATTTGAACCCAGATCTGATGCATATACACACACGCACCACTACAGCCTAGGAGAATACATTACTGTCCACTCTCCTGTGTGATTATGACTTCATCCATCCCACTCCATCCCTCTATCCCTCTCTCACTCTCTTTCCATCCCTCTCTTCCTGCTGCACAGGGTTTCATGTAGCTCCAGGTGCCGGTGGGGGACTGGCGCCTGTTGAAAAGCGGCTCTCGGCTCCCCTCTGTCCAGCTGGAACGTCTGGCAGCCAAGGGCCTGGGGAGAGGAGGGGAGAGGGGTATGATGGACCAGGGGCCCTTTGCCCAACACAAGCAGGTTCTGACGCCCAGGCCTCTTGGCTCCACTGAGTGCCTGTGGCAGGCAACGTTAGCAGTATTAGCCCTGTCTATGTTTCCCTGTTTCTCTCCACCTGCATGTTACCTCCACCCACCCCCTGCCCTGTTGAGCCTCAACTTTTCCCAGCCTCAGAAATCATGGCAGTGATTTATGGCAGTGGGCCATAATGGCATTAATGGTGCCTCATGCATACTCTGGTATCACCTCATTCACATTCTCCATCAACCTGAGACATAATTGACACAATGTGCAGTGATTACAATGCCACACACACAGGTACACACACCACACACCGATGTGTGTATACAGTATGTACACACCCACACAAACGCATGCATGCACAAAGAAACACATATACTTGTGCATACACGCGGCACACACCGATGCACAAATGTATGTACGCAAACACACACGCCACTCATTCTTTATTGTGACAACCTCCGATCATGATCAACTCCCGCATGACTGACAGCGCACGCAACCTGCTATGAAATCCATAATCTCACACAATTATATCCATTTAGTTACTTGTTCATGGCACCGTGTGTGAGTGGCGTATTGTCAACTCATTTCCATGTGTAAATGATTTGCTTGCAAAGTTGTGTTGGATGCAGAACACACAAAATGTACAAAACATCAACATCAGGGGCAGCGCGTTAGCAATGTATTTGTTGAGTTATTGAAGTCATCCATCTGTCCGTCTGTCATGTGGGTTCTGACTGTCTGTCCTGTAACCAGGAAGAAGAGTCTTAATCTGTGTTTGGCTCATGTCAGACTCCTCACATCCTTACCTTCTCTAAGGAAGGCAATCAGCCGGGTAGGAGAGAGTGATGTTGCCAAAAAGCGATCAACCTCCAAAGTCTGGACAAATTGAAGCTCTGTGGTTTCTTCCTCAATCCAGCTGGATCTTCCCCTGATTGCAGTAAGTCTCTCTCTGTCCCTCTCTCTCAATCCAGCTGGAGCTTCCCCTGATTGCAGTAAAGTCTCTCTCTTTATCTCTCTCCCCTTCTCTCCCTCTATGTCCCTCTCTCTCCTTCTCTCTCCTTCCCTCTCTCTCTCCCTCCCTCTAGCCAACACTGGGGGTCTGATGACTACAGGATGGATTCACACATACACAGACAGACTGAGACAATGTCTTCTATTCAGTTGTCAGTGGCATTGGGCTGCATCAAGGAGTTTGACTGGCTCAGCTATGATATTACTGTAAATTGTCAGGGCCTTGGCCCAGGAACAATGGCTCTGCCACAGGCTGATATTATATGAAACACTGCAGACCGCTGGTGACCACAAAAACTGGAGCAAACTCACTGATTGCCACATAGTACAGCACAGCCATTCCTTGGGCATCTGTCACGCCCTGACCGTAGATTGCTTTGTATGTTTCTAATGTTGTTTGGTCAGGGTGTGATTTGGGTGGGCATTCTATGTTTGTATGTCTAGGTTTTTGTATTTCTATGTTTCGGCCGGGTATGGTTCTCAATCAGGATCAGCTGTCTATCGTTGTCTCTAATTGGGAACCATACTTAGGTAGCCTGTTTTTCCACTTTTAGTTGTGGGTAGTTGTATTTCTGTTCAGTGTTTGTTTCACCTTGCAGGACTGTTTCGGGTTTTCCTTTTGTTATTTTTGTATTCAGTGTTCAGTTCCTTAAAATAAAGATGAACACGTACCCCGCTGCATTTTGGTCTGACGATTCCTCTTCTTCCGATGAACGCCGTTACAGCATCAGACAAGTTATCTGTTTCTATGACTCACTGCTGAAATATGACGTTTAGATAC
Source organism: Oncorhynchus nerka (assembly GCF_034236695.1). Taxonomy (NCBI): domain Eukaryota; kingdom Metazoa; phylum Chordata; class Actinopteri; order Salmoniformes; family Salmonidae; genus Oncorhynchus; species Oncorhynchus nerka. The sequence continues at coordinate 49,940,036 of NC_088413.1, read as the reverse complement.
TGTATGTGGTTTGATTAATAGTTAAACTATTAAAGCATATTATGGACTGAATCCTAACTTCAAAAACACAAACATACTGTAGCTTGAAGTTTTGCATAAATCATGAATTAAGGTTTGCAAAAGTTTTTAGAAAACAGTCCTAAGAGTATAGTGGTGAAACATTACTATACATATTTCAACTCAAAACACTGAGTATGAATTCATTAATTCATTGCTAAACTACATAACTGTAACAGATTTGGCTATGTTCCCTAAACTCTACTTTGTGTAGTTTTACAGTTTTATGTGTAATGATATTGGCTTCCCTGTTCTTCTGTATCAACACGGATCTCCTATCCTCTTTCTCACCAAAGGTCCAGATTAAAGTTGGTTGTGATGAGATCCAAGTTGCCTCGCTCGCTGAAGAGGAGGAAATCCAATCTGGCCACAGAGATTTGTTTCAACAAATCTTGGTGTCTGTTAATGTGACTTGCACTGCTGAGGATGATGGGAAACGCGGTCCAAGAAATGGGATTCCGGCCGCTGCCTTCTGCAGCACTCAGTCTGTGGTGGCGAGTTACCACAGGGACCTCTGGCCTGGAAATTGACATTTGTATTCCATTAAAGCCAAACTGTCCTGCAGGGTACATCTGCTGCGACTGCTGATTGATATTGGCCCTTAAATTATGTGTCAGACCAGCATGGGCTAACGGTCGCTACATCGCGGCCAAAGGCATCAAATCAGATTACACTCTAAAGGGGACAAGACAACTTCCCTTTTCATACTACTTTTGGCCTTCCTTGTTTGCTGCTGGGTGCCACTGAGTACATTTGAACTCTTCAGTTAATCCATTCAAATAATCACCAGTAAGGTCTCAAGGTCTGAATGGTGATCTACAAGCTTGACCATTAACTTTCCATTTCAATGTGCAAATTAATTTACTCTCATTCGACCCACTACCCTTTCCAGAGCACCTTGTCTGAAGCACTCAGACCCTTCAATTTGCATCAGTGAACTCTGTGTGTGTGTGTGTGTGTGTGTGTGTGTGTGTGTGTGTGTGTGTGTGTGTGTGTGTGTGTGTGTGTGTGTGTGTGTGTGTGTTCCCAGGGTCCGGCTTCAACCGCCAGGTGTCCATGCTAGATATGACATGTTTAGAAAATAACAATAAACACCAAAGGGAAAGCAAATACAAATAAGAAGATCAAAAGGCTAATGTGTCTGATATTTGAACTACATAGAAAACAACCAATGTGATCCTACACACCATGCCGTGTCACTAAATAAACCAATAGAGTGGTATAGAGCACTGTAGGGGGCTATATTAACAACGACAGTAACAACAACCACTAATGCTTCAGGGCAGAAAACCTTTTTTTCTCTGCTGTTGATTTGACCAAAACACTTCTGCCCTTTCTTCTCATATTAAAGACCTGTGCGACAAGCTGCGGGACAAACAATAAACAACGTGGCTTGGAAATAGTCTGTCTGGATAAACGCTATATTGTGTGGCTATGTCAAGCTACATGGAAACATCACTTGGACTACTAGCTCTTTGACAATGTAATACTTTTGAACAACCTAGTCAAAATACACAGACCTACAAGCCAGCAATATTGGCTAGACATGAACTGTATGTGTCAGCTGGTTAAAATATGTTTCACTGGCTATCAATGGGAGAGAACATTCAAAATGTGCAATATATTACATTATGACATGCATACATACTGTTAATGAGACAGAGAAACCAGTACCACTAATTCCGTCAAAATACATCTTTCTCTTTCTCCTCTTCCCTCTCTCTACCCCCTCCTCCGTTCCCTCTCTCTCTCCACTTCCTCTCTTTCTCTCCCCCCCATTCTCTCTCCATCCCTCCTTCCCTACCCCCCCTCCTCCCTCCCTCTCTCTTTTTCCACCCATCTCTCTGTCTGTCTCTCTCTCTCCCTCACCCTCCTTCAACAGCTCTCTCTCCCTCCCTCTTTGTCCCTCAATCCCTCTCTCTGTCCCTTTCACTCTCTCTCTCTCTCTCTCTCTCTCTCTCTCTCTCTCTCCCAATGCTTATCTAGTTACCCCATATAACCTGACCTTGGTGGGGATGTGACCGAACTCCATGCATCATTCATAGGAAAGGTGAGATTCATGAGCCATATATCAGTTGCATGAAAGAATCACGAACATAACAATGTCCAATTATGTTATGAATGACACGTCTCAATCCCCAAGGCTAGATTAAAAACAATACTATTTCCCTTTTCCATTGGCCAATTGAAACCCTACTATATAAACTCAGCAAAAAAAGAAATGTCCTCTCACTGTCAACTGTGTTTATTTTCAGCAAACTTAACATGTGTAAATGTTTGTATGAACATAACAAGATTCAACAACTGATACATAAACTGAACAAGTTCCACATACAAGTGACAAACAGAAATGGAATAATGTGTCCCTGAACAAAGGGGGGTCAGTGTCAGTGTCTGGTGTGGCCACCAGCTGCATTAAGTACTGCAGTGCATCTCCTCCTTATGGACTGCACCTGATTTGCCAGTTCTTGCTGTGAGATGTTACCCCACTCCTCTACCAAGGCACCTGCAAGTTCCCAGACATTTCTGGGGGGAATGGCCCTAGACCTCACCCTCCGATCCAACAGGTCCCAGACGTCCGGGCTCTTCGCTGGCCATGGCAGAACACTGACCTTCCTGTCTTGCAGGAAATCAAGCACAGAACGAGCAGTATGGCTGGTGGCATTGTCATGGTGGAGGGTCATGTCCAGATGAGCCTGCAGGAAGGGTACCACATGAGGGAGGAGGATGTCTTCCCTGTAACGCACAGCGTTGAGATTGCCTGCAATGCCAACAAGCTCAGTCCGATGATGCTGTGACACACCGCCCCAAACCATGACAAACCCTCCACTTCCAAATCGATCCCGCTCCAGAGTACAGGCCTCCGTGTAAGGCTCATTCCTTCGATGATAAACGCAAATCTGACATTCTACTCTGGTGAGACACAACCGCGACTCGACAGTGAAGAGCACTTTTTGCCAGTCCTGTCTGGTCCAGCAACGGTGGGTTTGTGCCCATAGCCCTCAGTCCAGCCTCTCTCAGTCTATTGCGGACAGTCTGAGCACTGATGGAGGGATTGTGCTTTCCTGGTGTAACTCGGGCAGCTTTCTTTTGCTGTTTTTCAGAGTCAGTAGAAAGGCCTCTTTAGTGTCCTAAGTTTTAATAACTGTGCCCCTAATTGCCTACCGTCTGTAAGCTGTTAGTGTCTTAACGACCGTTCCACAGGTGCATGTTCATTAATTGTTTATGGTTCATTGAACAAGCATGGGAAACAGTGTTTAAACCCTTTACAATGAAGATCTGTGAAATTATTTGGATTTTTACTAATTATCTTTGAAAGACGGGGTCCTGAAAAAGGGATGTTTCTTTTTTTGCTGAGTTTATATTATCTTGTCCATACTGAAACCATGTTTGAGTCAGGCGGATGGAATGGGATGGAATGCTGGTATGGAACGCTGGCATATTCTCTGGCTCTCACCTTAAAATGTGCAATGTGCAGAAATAGCTCTTCCATTGCTGGTTGCTAAAATTCCAATAGTTTGCCTATTTTCAGTTTATGTGACAAAACACAGTTTACAGATGAATCCTTGTACCATCTAAACCGCTGTGAAATATATTTTCAATATCCAATAATATTGTATTTTCAGCTGTTTGAATCTGGTGTACATAACTAAAAGTACTAAATGATGCAAAAACAAAACTTAAGAATATGAAGCATAGAAATAGCACACATACACACACAACATATCTACCTCTTCTTAGACTTGCATTCAATGAGAATAACAGATTTATAACTCACATGCCTATGTGAATGTGGTCGGGTCGCCCAAAAAGTTTCATATTGCAGCTTTAAGTGATGCTACCACTCCATCCACAGCTCAGCCTTCTCTGGGTTTCATGATGCTTCTATACTGTAATGGAATGTGAAGAGTTTTTGACATTCCGTTCATCATTAAGTTTAGAGATTCACATTATATTCAGTATAAGTGCATGCAGTGAGGCTACGCTCATCTACATATTCATATAAGCCAATTCTGGGTGCCTAAGTGCCAAACAATATAGAAGGGGGGGGGGGGGGGGGGAGTGGAAATGTGGAAATTTACTTTGTGGTAATATGTGGAAAGTACATTGGGATTGCTACTTTCCCCTTAGAGCAGGACAGGTGTCTTTAGAAGTTACCAAACGTTTGTGTAGGAAGATGGAGTGGGCGGGCAGAGGGGGGAACGAAGTGAAGGACCCTTTAATAGAGCTGAGAGAGAGATTTCTCAAAAGATGAAGAGATGGAATTTTCCGCCAGACATTGATAACTGCAATATCTGTGTTGAGTCTATGCTCTCAAGTGCCTAAAAGGGAAGGGGAAATCACATCCAAACTTCCATTTCATCGATCTTCAGGCTTCTGTGGGATTTCATAATACACCCCCCCCATCCCGTCCCGTCCCGTCCTGTCCTGTAGGCAATATGGCCAACCTGAAGGCCGCTGAAACCACGTTGTGTGTCTCTGAGGCTTTTGTAGTTAGAGAAAGGAGAAAATCTTATTTTCAGGATATGGTAGAAGTCTGTATAGCAGGATTTTTAACCGAGATTGTTCATTTTGTTCATTCTGGAACTGAAGTAATGGTTCTTGTTCAATTAGGAATAAAATAATGGGTTCTTTATTCTCCCTCTCTTTTGTTCGCTCATTATTTCTGGTGTCAATGAGCCATGTGATGGAGACAAAGACCTTTTGTCCTTGACAAATTATCAATAGCTGTGCCAACAGTATGATCCAGCACTTGGATTAAAATCAGATTTAACCATTCGGCTGTCAGATACTCCTCTACAAAACACGTACCACTATTATTTCCATTTTCTCGACATAAAAGGTTAAAGGTAAGACTTAAAAGTCTTTTTTACTGTGATCGTCGGAATCAATATTCCAGTTGTAATGCCCTTCATTTAGGCTGAATGCTTGAAAAGTTTTTTTTTGGGGGGGGGGGGGGGGCTCTCCATCATAGATAAGGAAAGCTGAACACTTGTGCTCAGCTTGGGCTGAAGAGGATTCATCGAGAAGCTCTGTCCAACTGTGACAGTTCATTGACTGGTAAAATGGAATGGGACAGGACGTGAATGCAGGATTAAATCCAAGCGCTTCCTACCCGTGTCGCCACGGAAGATTCCAAGCACGGTGTGCCCAAAGCACCGCCGCAACTGGTTATATTCTAGCAGAAGCCAACTCCTTTGTAGGCAACTCTTTTGTCCATGCGCACGCCTGCGGTTGGCTGGGCCTCCGTGGGGAAACTTGTGAAGGCTCTCATATCTCTTCCATGGGGAAACTCGTTTAAACCTGTCTGAAGGCTCTCATATATTGGTTCACGTATGGCCTAAAATAAATCTGTTCATATGGGCAGGATATTGTATAACATAAATAAATGAAAATTTGCTGCATTCGTTGGCTTCCTTTTTAGACAGAATACATAAAACAGGGTTGGGAGAATGAAAAATATAATCCATTAACCTACTAATACATTAAGCAAAGCATTAAAAACATGCACATATAAAGAAATGGTATTTCAACCGTGTAATAATATCTGTGCGGTTGCAGATTTATAAAGCATTATCCATCTCCTCTCCATTGGACAGCCATTTCCACACCACCACAGGGTTGACTACTAAGCCATCAGCCCTAAAATTGCAGTGTCCCCTCTGGGACGAAAACTCATTCCGCAGGTCTCACGCGCACACGCACGGTCGCACACACAGGCACAGGTACACACAGTGATCTAACCAAAACGTACATTGCAAAGGATATGGCATAGTTAATCGACCGTAAGCTGTAAAATTAGATCGATTCTGTGTGTATACTATGGTTATTTTTGTCATGGATATCTGTATGAAGGAAATAGTACATCAAGGCCCCTAGGAAATAAAGGGATTTATGGGAGACACCACTGTAAATGCCCCCTTGCAAATGTGAAAATGATTACATTTTCCACTCAGATTTATTTTATTTATTTTTTAACCTTCATTTAGCAATGGAGTCATGCTGAGACCATGGTCTCTTTTGCAGATGAGCCCTGCATGAACACATCAATAAACAACAATTACACTACACATGAAAAGCAAAACCCAATCATATGAAACAAACACATTCTTCAGTAAAAAGGTTATCTAACATCCGCCTGAATTGCCCTAGAGGCTCCAAATCCACCAACTTTAAGGAGTTTTAACTAAAGCAGATGTACCTAACTCGGTAGACATTCAGGGGATCTCCAGGGTTAGCCATCCCTGAGTTCCGGTCTGGTAACTATGTCTGAAGGTTTCATTATTTTCATGTCGAATTTACTTTAGTTGACAACTCAACCAAATGTAAGTCAAAACTAAAGGTTGCACTGACGTCTGTGTCCAGTGGGATATCTCATATGCAATATGAGAGAGAAAGAGAGAGAGAGAGAGAGAGAGAGAGAGAGAGAGAGAGAGAGAGAGAGAAAGAGAGAGAGAGAGAGAGAGAGAGAGAGAGAGAGAGAAAGAGAGAGAGAGAGAGAGAGAGAGAGAGAAGAAAAAGCATCTGAAGAGTACTGACAATAATCATTTTAAACAAATTTGTCACCCAAGTTCACCCAAAAACAATTTGTTGCCCATTATACCACTTGCCTGGTCGTTTGTCAGTACCCCAGACAGTGTTCAGGACCATTGCTTGAGTATTTAGATGTAGTTAATAAGCTGATTCTACCCCCTCAATGTCCATCATAAATACTTCCCAAACCCACCGTTCTGGTCTCCCATGACCGCAATAGTCCTTGTAATGACTTTCTCGGCACAATTTGTCAGCTGACTTATTTCAGTAGGCACATTTTTACCAATGTATTCTGATACCATGAGAGAGAGAGAGAGAGAGAGAGAGAGAGAGAGAGAGAGAGAGAGAGAGATCAATAGCACTACAGAAAACTGTGATGCCCAGTAGAAAACAATATACAATTTCTTGTCAGTAACGTTATAATGAAAAAGGGAATTGCATCACAAAGCAAAATAAGCAAAACAGTCAGTAGGACATGATAATGTTACCATTACAGTAGTAGCTAAGCTATAAACACCACAAACTAGTACAGGAAATGGCAAACAAATAACATTAGGAATTACTTTGTGGAGAGAGATAGCTTTGTCAATATGTATCAATACGTCATGCCATGATAGCAAAACCCCATGCAACGTCAATGTCCATCATAAATACCTCCCAAACACACCGCTCTGGCCTGGCATGACCGCAATAGTCCTTGGAATGACTTTCTCTGCACATTTTTATCAATGTATTTAGTTATTTTTGTATTGAAATCCAGGAAGTAGATTAATGCGCCAGAGTCAGGACTAGGTCGGTACTTTCGAGGAGGGCGTGGTTGAAGGACTTAAACAATACTTTTCTGTTCTCACTCACTCACAGTATTTGCTGCCCTCGTCAAATTTAATTAGAGTAAAGAATGTGAGATCGAGAATGAAGAGGAAATTGGAGACCTGCCTTATATTCAGAATGGTACTGTTGTGCCATATCGGTTTGAGCCGGAGTATACTGAGGCTGAGTTGTTCCATTTGCGGCTGAAGAGCTAGAGAGAAAGACAGAAGCGAGCAGATATTGAGGAAACACAGGCTCAACTGGAAACGACGTGCCACACCTGACGGTCCAAATTGGAAGCTGTCTGAAGAGTAAGTGTTTTGGCTAATACTACTCACAGGATATTTATATTATTCTCTAAGATGAAAATAAATAGCCTACCTAATGACACCCTTCCAACTGTATTTTCCAGTAACCTGCCTACACCCCATAATGTAATGGGCTACTGTAGTCCCCTTCAAGTTTGTCTGACAATGATGACATGCTGGCTAGGTAAACAGTGTCGAGAACGAGTGGACGCCCACCATAGAAATAGAATGTATGAGATGCACACTTCACAATCTGGGTCTACATAAACAATAAGTTATATTACCGAACCTAGTAAGAAGTATAATGTTAATAGTGGTAGTAGAGAAGAACATGTTGCTTGCAATTGCCAGTCTAGCTTTTATACCTATAATATCCTAACTGGCCTGTAAACCCACACACAAGAGGATGAAGTACAGCCTCACACTTGACAACTAACACCCTTTGAACAATGAGTTGGCTATACAGTCTTTGAGTATATAAGACCAAGAGAGCCATCAAAAGTTTTGTGGCAGGTAGCCATTTGGCCAGTAACCAAAATATTGCTGGTTTGACTCCCTGAGCTGACAAGATGAAACATCACCTAAATGTAAATGTATTACGCCATTATCATTATGGCTGTAAATTAATATGTTTAATGATCCCTGAGCATGTTACATTTTATGTTGTATAGGCCTAGGAAAATTCATTATTATTATTGTTGTTTTTTAAATTCTTGATGGTTGCATATAACACTGTCATGTATTTATTATCTGTCTCTCTAGACAATACAGACTGGTCTCTTATCGGATCACCCTGGAGTGGATGCTGAGGGGAGAACATCTTACCAATTTGTAAGTCGCTCTGGATAAGAGCGTCTGCTAAATGACTTAAATGTAAATGAGAGTCAGTCATTATATGTCAAATCAGGGCATGAGCCGATATTTAAAATGTCTTAATTGGCTTAAATGTCTTAATTGAAATAATGTAAAGGCTGGGCTGGTTTGTTGTCATTACAACTCATGCACCAGCTAGGGCCAGAGTCATATAGTCATTTTATGCAATCAATAGCACTACAGAAAACTGTGATGCCCAGTAGAAAACAATATACCATTTCTTGTCAGTAATGTTATAATGAAAAAGGGAATTGCATCACAAAGCAAAATAAGCAAAACAGTCAGTAGGACATGATAATGTTACCGTTACAGTAGTAGCTGGAAAGACTGTGGGAACAGAACCCAGTTTCAACCGGTCCCCATTGTTGTCAGTGGTTACAAAGTGACTGGTGAATGACTTCAGGGGTCGTATCGACCCCATAAGCAGGATGTCGGATGGCCTGCAGGTATGCCAAAGCTCCAAGAGTGGAAATGTGTAGTTCATCGGTATCTGACCGGAACCTTATTGCACCCAGGTACAATGCACTTCCTTTTGGCCTACATCACTCAGTTACTCGACTACTAACGCTATTCGCCTTACTTTAGAGATTACTAAACGCTAGCCTAGCTACCATCTCTTTGTTTACTTCCTTTCGATCTGATTCCTTTCTTGAAGACCAATAGTAAGACAATCCTTCATCCCTCTTCCTGTAATTATCCATCTTAGAACCACGAAGAAGAGTATCTTCCGGATTACAGACTACATGGAAAACGTTTACGCTAGCACAAAGTAGGTCTTTGTTTTTTATACTTTTAACATTAAACAACACATTTATTTGGCAATTCAATGCCGAGACACCAATCGTTGTGTATGTAACAATAAATACACATATTTTTTTATGCATTTTAGGTAATTTCGGAAATTCAGCATTTCGATATAAAAATACAGACATCTAAATACTCAAACAATGGACCTAAAAACACTAACTATTCAAGCTGTAAAAGGCAGAATGAAAATCTCAACCAATGTCTTCACATTAGCCATCACTGCCTTCCCATCAGACACATTTTCACAACTGATGCGGTTTCATCCAAGTGGTTTGATTTTATTTGATTTATTTGACCATTTACAACACAATAAGTTGTGGTCCTCTTTGATGTGACTGACTCAACGCAGGAGGACAGGTAGGCTCTGATACACCATTGCTTAGTGAGAAGAGAAACCTCCCTCCTCTTCCTAGGCTTTGTGTTGTCTATCGTTGGTATGCGGAGTTTGTGTGTGTCTGTTTTTCCATTTAGTTTCCTCTCAGTCTGAACAGACCCTGTTCCTAATCACTACGTTTAGGTTTTGGGGAAAGCATGACCGTTGTGATTTGAAGCTTTTTGAACTTCAACTTCTATCTCAAATACCGTAAGATGACAAGGAAATAAGGAAAATGAACATCCACACACTTTTTTTTATTTTATGAAAGTCCTCCGGAGTCTGACTAGCAATTAGTGGGTTCTCCGGTGTTACTAATTAAGTGGTTGGCTTCATCATTTTGTAAGAAAAAGGAGGTACGTTAATTGGTTCCATAACCATCCATCCAATTAGACTGATTGATACAAAATAGGAAGGTCCCATTGGGTCGTGCATCTTTTATTGTTCTTCATCTCCAGCTTCCCCTACCCCCTTCTCCTCCCCTGCGGCTCCCCTCGGCAAAACAATTTAGGTGATTGAAAGGGAGAAGAGGTTGGAAAAAACAGTGCTGCACCTCTTCCTCTGGCAATGACCACTTAATCAGGGAAATCTTATATAAGAGTTTTTGATGTCAGAACAAAAAGACCTGACTTTGTTCTTGTTACTTTAATGTTTCCCAAAAATTATAAAGACACACAAAGGCGGTCACTCGCTCGGTTCAGCATGGATCTTGGCAAGGTTTCCTACGGTGAAGAAGGCAGGCAAAACCTTCCCTGTCACGCCCTGGTCTAAGTATTTTGTGTTTTTCTTCATGTATTGGGTCAGGCCAGGGTTTTTGTATTGTGGTGTGTTTTGTTTTGGTGTGTATGTATTTGGGATTGTAGCTAGTGGGGTTATCTAGCAAAGTCTATGGCTGTCTGGAGTGGTTCTCAATCAGAGGCAGGTGCTTATCGTTGTCTCTGATTGGGAACCATATTTAGGCAGCCATATTCTTTGAGTTTGTCGTGGGTGATTGTCCTTAGTGTCTTTGTTCCTGTCGCTGTATTTAGTTGACAAGTATAGGCTGTTTCGGTTTTCATTAAGTTTATTGTTTTGTAGTGTTTTGTGTTTATTCGTGTTTACGTTTGTTTCATTAAACATGGATCGCAATCTACACGCTGCAGTTTGGTCCGACTCTCCTTCACCACACCTAGAAAACCGTTACATTCCCTAACATAACAATACTGTTGATGTTTCTCTTCTCTCTCTTTCTTTCTTTCTTCCTCTCTCTTTCTTATTTATCAATCACTTTATTATGCTTCATTGTCTGGCTTATTACATCTAGGATGGATGGGCTGTGCTCTCCACCCACTCCCTCTATTTTTGCTGATGGAAATACTAGGCCTAGTGTGAGCCCAGCTACTGAAATCGTCTGTTCAGAGTCAGACAGAACTTTGTGTACAGCAGAGTCGGTCGTGCACAGACACAAGAGGCCACTCACTGGCAGAGAGACGGCCTGTCTGTCCTTCTCAACTGTTACAGCCTGAAGGTGGTCATAGCTAAAAGGAGCAGACAAATATCTGCAATTATACACTAAGGACTAAGGACTAAGGGCAAAGCTAGTCTATTTGATGAGTTAGCTATGTTGTCCATGTCCCTAAAGAAGGGAATAAGCCATGGACGCTCTCAGGTATTTGCAGTGGGAAAAAGGAACGTCCATCTCACAAAAAAACACAGATTGCATTTTAGACTATGCTGTCTATTTGAATAACAAATAATGAATATAAATACCTCTTCCAATTAGAAACACCCCTGAATATTTAATTGATGATTTATTTACTAGAAGACCAACATAATTTATACTTTGCCACTAAAAAAACGAAACATTCTGTAGTGCATGGATGAGATGTTCACTAGGCAAGCTGTTCGCAGAAGAAGAAAAAAACATTTGTTATCCAGTCGTGGAAGATGCATGAGGCCAGACAGTCCTACACATGGTAAACACTTGACTGTCATTCAGCAGGGTAGCCTAGTGGTTGAGAGCGTTGGACTAGTAACCAGAAAGTTGCAAGTTCAAACCCCCGAGCTGACAAGGTACAAATCTGTCGTTCTGCCCCTGAACAGGCAGTTAACCCACTGTTCCTAGGCCGTCATTGAAAATAAGAATTTGTTCTTAACTGACTTGCCTAGTTAAATAAAGGTAAAAAAAAAAAAAAAAAAAAAATCAAATCTAAACAAATGTTATTGGTGGTCACATACACATATTTAGCAGGTGTTATTGCTTGTGTTCCTAGCTCCAACAGTGCAGTTGTATCTAACAATTCACAACAATACACACAAATATAATGTAAAAGAATGGAATTAAGAAATATATAAGTACTAGGATGAGCAATGTCGGAGTGGCATTGACTAAAATACAGTAGAATAGAATACACTATATACAGTTGAAGTCGGAAGTTTACATTCACTTAGGTTGGAGTCCACTCCACAAATTTCTTGTTAACAAACTATAGTTTTGGCAAGACGGATAGGACATCTACTTTGTGCATGACAGAAGTACTTTTTCCAACAATTGTTTATAGACAGATTATTTCACTTATAACTCACTGTATCACAATTCCAGTGGGTCAGAAGTTTACATATACTAAGTTAACTGTGCCTTTAAACAGCTTGGAAAATTCCAGAAAATGATTTAGAATCTTCTGATAGGCTAATTGACATCATTTGAGTCAATTGGAGGTGTACCTGTGGATGTATTTCAAGGCCTACCTTGCTTCTTTGCTTGACATCATTGGAAAATCAAAAGAAATCAGCCAAGACCTCAGAAAAAAACTTGTAGACCTCCAAAAGTTTGGTTCATCCTTGGGAGCAATTTCCAAATGCCTGAAGGTACCACGTTCATCTGTACAAACAATAGTACACAAGTATAAACACCATGGGACCATGCAGCTGTCATACCGCTCAGGAAGGAGACACGTTCTGTCTCTTGGAGATGAATGTACTTTGGTGCGAAAAGTGCAAATCAATCTCAGAACAACAGCAAAGGACCTTGTGAAGATGCTGGAGGAAACAGGTACAAAAGTATCTATATCCACAGTAAAATGAGTACTATATTGACATAACCTGAAAGGCCACTCAGCAAGGAAGAAGCCACTACTAACCGCCATAAAAAAAAACGGACTATTGTTTGTAACTGCAGATGGGGACAAACATTGTACTTTTTGGAGAAATAAACAAAAATAGAACAGTTTGGCCATAATGACCATTGTTTTGTTTGGAGGAAAAAGGTGGATGCTTGCAAGCCGAAGAACACCATCCCAACCGTGAAGCACGGGGGTGGCAGCATCATGTTGTGGGGGTACTTTGCTGCAGGTAGGACTGGTGCACTTCACAAAATAGATGGCATCATGAGGATGGAAAAGCATGTGGATATATTGAAGCAACATCTCAAGACATCAGTCAGAAAGTTAAAGCTTGGTCTTCAATGGGTCTTCCAAATGGACAATGACCCCAAGCATACTTCCAAAGTTGTGGCAAAATGATTTAAGGACAACAAAGTCAAGGTATTGGAGTGGCCATCACAAAGCCCTGACCTATAGAAAATGTGTGGGCAGAACTGAAAAAGCGTGTGTGGGCAAGGAGGCCTACAAACCTGACTCAGTTACATGAGCTCTGTCAGGAGGAATGGGCCAAAATTCACCCAACCTATTGTGGGAAGCTTGTGGAAGGCTACGCGAAACGTTTGACCCAAGTTAAACAATTTAAAGGCAATGCTACCAAAAACGAATTGAGTGTATGTAGACTTCTGACCCACTGGGACTGTGATGAAAGTAATAAAAGCTGAAATAAATAATTCTCTCTACTATTATTCTGACATTTCACATTCTTAAAATAAAGTGGTGATCTTAACTGACCTAAGACAGGGAATTTTTACTCTGATTAAATGTCAGGAATTGTGAAAAACTGATATTAATTGTATTTGGCTAAGGTGTATGTACACTTCTGACTTCAACTGTACATATGGAATGAGTAAAGCACTATGTGAAAATTATTAAAGTGACCAGTGATTCCATGTCTATGTATGTTGGGCACATTACATTATAACACTAATCATGATTTCTGTCCCCTTATATAGGTTTTCATCTAATTATCAATTTGTCACGTCCTGACCATAGAAAGCCTGTATTTTCTATGGTAGAGTAGGTTAGGGCGTGACTAGGGGTTTTAGTCTAGTTCATTATTTCTATGTGGGGTTCTAGGTTTAATTTTCTATGTTGGGGTTTGTGTATGATTCCCAATTAGAGGCAGCTGGTAATCGTTGTCTCTAATTGGGGATCATACTTAAGTTGCATTTTTCCACCTGTGGGTTATGGGATATTGTTTATGTTTAGTTGCCTGTTAGCACCGCATTGTTAGTCATGTTTTGTTTATTCTTTATTGGTTTTGTCTTTGCTAAAGTGTCACTTTATTCTTTAATAAATATGTGGAACATGATAGAACATGATAGACACAATTAGATGTCTATCATGTTTTCCTGTTGGATCGTTCAATATGTACACTACCGTTCAAACGTTTGGGGTCACTTAGAAATGTAATTGTTTTTTAAAGAAAATATATATTTTTTCCATTAAAATAACATCAAATTGATCAGAAATACAGTGTAGACATTGTTAATGTTGTAAATGGCTATTGTAGCTGAAAACAGCAGATTTTTTAATGGAATATTTACATAGGCGTACAGAGGCCCATTATCAGCCACCATCATTCCTGTGTTCCAATGGCACGTTGTGTTAGCTAATCCAAGTTTACCATTTCAAAAGACTAATTGATCATTAGAAAACCCTTTTGCAATTATGTTAGCACAGCTGAAAACTGTGGTTCCAATTAAAGAAGCAATAAAACTGTCCTTTAGACTAGTTGAGTATCTGGAGCATCAGCATTTGTGGGTTTGATTACAGGCTCAAAATGGCCAGAAACAAATAACTTTCTTCTGAAACTCGTCAGTCTATACTTGTTCTGAGAAATGAAGGCTATTCCATGCGAGAAATTGCCAATAAACTGAAGATCTCATACAAACAAGATGCCTCACAAGACCTCATCTGGCAACTTCATTAAATAATATCCGCAAAACATCAGTCTCAGGGTCAACAGTGAAGAGGCGACTCCGGGATGCTAGCCTTCTAGGAAGAGTACCTCTGTCCAGTGGCTGTGTTCTTTGCCCATCTTAATATTTTATTTTCATTGGACAATCTGAGATATGGATTTTTCTTTGCAACTCTGCCTAGAAGGCCAGCATCCCGGAGTCGCCTCTTCACTGTTGACGTTGAGATTTATGTTTTTCTTTAAAAAATAAGGACATTTCTAAGTGACCCCAAATTTTTGAACGGTAGTGTACATCCTGCCACCGTGCGATATTATTCACAGCAAATAAATGGGACAGCGGGTGACCTTGCTGACACTCCTATTGATACTCAGCTCTGCTGCAAGAGCAGTGTGTTTGCGTGTATAAAGACCCTGAAGATAAATCTGGCCATGCGCCTGGGAGTGAGTGTTCATTTATCAGTGCCTGGCAGTTCCCAGGCGCATGGAGTCGGGCGATGCTGCTTTGACTGGCGTAGGCTGGGTGCATGCATGCGGTGTCAAACTCATTCAATCCTCTTCACAAATGAGAAAACACATCTTACTCTTTGTCAAAAAGGAGGCGACCTGTCTGGCTGTCTCACTGTCTGAATACAGAGCTACAGTGGGACGTGACAAGTTTCTAATCTAATCTAGGGATATATCTTTAATACTGAGGAAGAAGCAGCCATCTGGACAGAATGAGAATATCCACTCATTTGATATTTCCCCTTGTTTTATAATCCGAGGGAATTGTTTTGTATGTACAGTGTCCATATTAGGACACCCTTAGTAGGAGTTGAGTCATCAGGAGTTGTGTCATCTGAACTAAACGTTTTATTTAACTAGTACTAAAATGTATTATTTAACTAGGCAAGTCAGTTTTGATCAAATTCTTATTTACAATGATGGCCTAACTTGTGTCAGTTATAGTTGAGTCAGACGGAGGATTTATTGTATTATAATTTTTATATAGTCATGTAACCACCCTGGGTTTATAAGCGTGGAACTCGACCCTGCCGCCCAAGCATGCTTTTGCGGCACAGCCGGACCTCGGGCTCGAAGGTCAAGGGTTCGAGACCTGCTTCCTGCCTGTTTCATTACATTGGTGTCAGAAGTGATCGGACCTCTCATCCCCGACAGTGCGTGTGCTTGGCCGGTGAGCGCGTTCCTGTAAGACGTAGAGTTGCAAGCTAGCGCGAGGACGCACTCTTTGAAAGGAGGGAGTGGTTTAACCACCCTGGGTTTATAAGCGCGGAAATCGACTCTGCCGCACAAGCATGCTTTTGCGGCACAGTCGATAGCGCTCCGGAGCTCGGGCTAGAAGGTCGAGGGTTTGAGGGTTCGAGACCTGCTCCCTGCTGTTTCATTACAGTCATTTAACATTGGAGCATGATTCTATAATATACAGTGTATACAGAATATACAGAAGTGTTATATTGGTTTGAGATCTAGTCTCACACACACACACATGAAACCATTTTTTTATTTAGATTGATGAGGGAAAAAAATATTTAATACATTTTAGAATAAGACTATGATGAAACAAAGTGCATTTTCAGAATGCACTTTGTATATATATATATATAATTTCTATGTATACTATGTATATTATGTATACCAAAGTATGTCAACACACCTTCATATTAGTGGATTTGGCTATTCAGTTAAGAGGTGAATAAAATTGAGCATACAGCAACGCAATCTCCATAGACAAACATTGGCAGTAGAATGGCCTTACTGAAGAGCTCAGTGACTTTCTATGTAGCACCGTTTTAGGATGCCACCTTTCCAACAAGTCAGTTCATGAAATTTCTGCCCTGCAAGAGCTGCCCCAGTGTCACAACTTCCGCCGAAGTTGGTCCCTCTACTTGTTCGGGCGGCATTCGGGCGGTTGATGTCACTGGTTTTCTATCCGCCACCGATCCACTTTTCATTTTCCATTTGTTTTGTCTTCATTGTACACACCTGGTTTCCATTCCCATAATTATATGTTCCTTATTTAAACCTCTGGGTCCACCATGGTTTTGTGCGTGTTTGTTCTTTGTAAGTTGGTCTGTATTTGTGAGCTTGATTATTTTATATTTATATTTGTTGTTTTGAGTAAAGTTACGTGAATTACTCACCTCTGTGTCATGCGCCTGACTCCGCCTTACTTGCTACACCTAGACACCTTACACCCGGTCAACTGTAAGTGTTGTTATTGGGAAGTGGAAATGTCCGGGAGCAACAATGGCTCGGCTGCAAAGTGGTAGAACACACAAGATCACAGAACGGGACCACCAAGTGCAAAAAATAATCTGTCCACTCACTACCAACTTCCAAACTGCCTCTGGAAGCAAAATCAGCACATGAACTGTTCGTAGGGAGCTTCATGAAATGAGTTTCTATGGTCGAGCAGCCACACACAAGCCTAAGATCGCCATGTGGAATGCCAAGTGTCGCCTGGAGTGGTGTAAAGTTCACCGCCATGGAGCAGTGGAAACACGTTCTCTGGAGAGATGAATCACGCTTCACCATCTGGCAGAGCCCGAAGGACAAATCTGGGTTTGGCGCATGCTAGGAGAACACTGCCTGCCCGAATGCATATTGCCAACTGTAAAGTGTGGTGGAGGAGGAATAATGGTCTGGGGCTGTTTTCATGATTCGGACTAGGCCCCTTAGTACCAGTGAAGGGAAATCTTTACGCTACAGCATACAATGACATTCTCATTGATTCTGTGCTTCCAGCTTTGTGGCAACTGTTTGGTGAAAACCCTTTCCTGTTTCAGCATGACAATGCCCGCGTGCACAAAGAGAGGTCAAAACCAAAATGGTTTGTCGAGATCGGTGTGGAAGAACTTGATTGCCCTGCACAGAGCCCTGACCTCAACCCCATCGAACACCATTGGGATTAATTGGAATGCCGTCTGCGAACCAGGCCTAATCGCCCAACATCAGTGCCCACCTCACTAGCTAGTCCCT
Organism: Oncorhynchus nerka; assembly: GCF_034236695.1. Taxonomy (NCBI): domain Eukaryota; kingdom Metazoa; phylum Chordata; class Actinopteri; order Salmoniformes; family Salmonidae; genus Oncorhynchus; species Oncorhynchus nerka. The sequence continues at coordinate 49,922,234 of NC_088413.1, read as the reverse complement.
GCAGCAAAGTTCCAACATCTAGTGGAAAGCCTTCCCAGAAGAGTGGAGGCTGTTATAGCAGCAAAATGGTATATTAATGCTCATGATTTTGGAATAAAATGTTTGACAAGAAGGTTTTCCACATACTTTTGGTCATGTAGTGTATTTATACAGTATTGCAGTGACGACCCAACATCCAGCAACCTCTTCAACTGGTTCGGACATCTTTTGGCCTAGTGTTTAAGGTGTTGCCTTGACAGTTGCTGGACCCGGGTTTGAGTCCCGGTCGGGACAACCCACTGAATATTCTACATTGATGTCAGAAGTGAGTTGACTCCTGTGAGGCCATTGGAGATACGTGTACACCCCCTGAATTCTGTACAATATACACACATTACTTTAGAAAATGAAGCGAGTAAGACAAGTCCTGATCACACAACTCCTGTTGACTCAACTCTTACTGAGAGTGTCCTAAAATGGACACCGTTTCAGTATCCCTACCTTACCTTTTATATCCCCATGTTCAACATATCATCATAACACAGGAGTACGCTACCAATTTGATTGAGTTGGTGAAAGGAAAGGGAAAGAAATAGGGCAGCTTGAAGGCTTGAGGCAGAAAATATATAGAAAAATAGAAGTGCTCCATTGAACGGAGGAAGGACATAGACGAATGCAAGAACACAGACGGACCATGACACTGCTGCAGTCAATACAGCTAGCAGCTAGCGAGAGAAGCAATGCAGAGTGGTCTGACTATGCTGCAATTCCTACTCCATTGTGTTAACACATACAGATAAAAAACAATATGAACCACCACAACAACATCAACCCCTACAGCAACAACTAACCCTGAATCTAGTGGTCACTAGATTGGCCTAAATAAGCACAGTGAACCAACGGAGGGAGCCACAAAACCCCTACACTTTTCAGCTATAATGAACTGCTGTTTTCCAGGGGACCCAGGCAGAGAAGGGGAGAGAAGGAGAGAGGAAGAGGAGCAGAAAAGGGAGGTAGAGGAGAGGTGATACTAGGCTATTAAAGTCCCACACTGGACCACTGCTTCATACTTACAACTGGAGATACCAGATAATCAGTAGATATTCAGATATTATCACCTCTCCACACTATAGTGAAAGGAATATGTCCGATTCAAATACTCTCATTCAGAATTATGGTGATGACTATATCTGTGTGAGTGTTGTGGATGCAGGATGGTGGATGCCCAAAATTTGAATGCCCAAATTTTAACGGCCACTCAATTTGTTTTACCAGTCACAATTCCTCTCCGCAATAAATCACAGGAAACACATGCTTCGTAATGTTAAAACAACATGTTTTGAATGGTTTTGAAATTGAAATTGATTTAAAAGAACATAGAACATGACATACAGACACACAGCTGTGGTACATTTGAGTCATTTATCAGAAGCGCTTATCCAGAGCGTTTTACAAGAGAAATGATGGTTAAGTGCTTTGCTCAAGGACACATCGACAGATTTTTCCTCTTGTCAGCTCGGGGATTCGAACCAGCAACCTTTCGACTACTGGCCCAATGCTCTTAATCGCTAGGCTACCTGGTAAAATGACAAATATAATAATAGAAAAGATTAAATGTAAAATACAATCATAGAACAGATTAAATGTACAATAACAGAACAGCATGAGTTGCGTATAAACAGATCACACTCGGGGAAATAAAAAGTGTGAAAATGTCATGTCTGAGTGCCTTCACGGGGATATGGTAAACATGTACGCTAGTAAATTCCCTTCGCTGCCCACTTAATGCGCTTTTAATGCATCTCTCAATTAGATTGACAACTACAGTGTGTCAGTTTAACTACAGTAGAGTCTTCCACATAGTTGGTCAGAATTCACATGGTGAGTTGTAGCAAGTTTCTCCAGGATAAACACAGGTCTGAAAACTTTGGGTGGGATATGTGTGACTCTCTGGGTTCTAACCTGGGTCTCCTGTGTGCCACAAGACCGTGTGATCCCATTGAGTAAATTTGATTGGGTAGCTAACACAAATCTTAAAGTCTCAAGTAAGATAACTCACAGAACCACTTCCCATTACATATGGCACACACACAAACACACACTTGACTGAAATTGGTCTAGGCTGGCTCTCCTCTTCAGACTATTCTTCAGATTAATCTTCCGTATTCCTTGCTCCTCTCTCTCTTGCGCCTCTCTGCTCCATAAAGTCTGGACTTCTGGACCAGACGCTGGCTTCATGCCACAGCTGAATGGCTGGGGTGGGGTCAAAATCTTCTATGGAAGGAGTTGACAGCTGAACAGTCAGCAGATCTGACAGTGGGTCAGGTTTCAGGCCTGACCTCCAGTCGCTCTTCATTTTCTTCATGAGGTGGAGGCTGGCAGTGTCAGGATGAGATCTACCAGCTGAAGAAGGTCAGGGCACGGGTGTTTGAGGATCCTGTGGACCTTGGGCCAGGATATGTACTCCATGCCTCTCTTTGGGTCTGGGTAGAGCCTGGCCTTCAGGATGGTTTACTGCTCTGGGATCAGATCCACATCAGCACTGGCTCAAAGTGCCTTGTTAGATCATCAACCTCTGAATCGCCAAAATCTAAAAAGACATACAATAACTCAAATAATATTTAGTTATATGCTTTCACGGGTTGTTAGCAAGTGTGGGTTGTTAGTAAGATCAGGAGTGTTATTGCAAGATGCTAACTTTCAGAGTTTTCTGCAACAGGTCCAATTTGCAGATCCACCAGTTTTGTGGCATGTAGGATCTCAGAGCTGACATCACCAAATCTCTTGTCCATCCTTTGGCACTGCTGGTCAATGAGTTTGCAAAAGGATGATGTCACACGAGCCAGGGTGCTGTCATCTCTGGGTGTCAGATTTACACCCTCATAGGTGTCTGTGTTGGCCAGACAAGCATTCAGCTTGGGACCAGGTCTGTATGGCAGAGAATACAACATAGTGTGTTCAGAGAAACAATTTGTATGTACATTTTTATGTACACTGAACAAAAATATAATTGCCACATGTAAAGTGTTGGTCCCATGTTTCATCAGCTGAAATAAAAGATCCCTGAAATGTTTCATACACACAAAAAGCTTATTTCTCTCAACTTTTGTGCATAAATTAGTTTATATCCCTGTTAGTGAGCATTTCTACTTTACCAAGATAATCCATCAACCTGACAGGTGTGGCATATCAAGAAGGTGATTAAACAGCATGATCATTACACAGGTGCACCTTCTGCTCTGGACAATAAAAGGCCACTGTAAAATGTACAGTTTTGTGCCACAGCACAATGCCACAGATGTCTCAAGTTTTGAGGGAGCGTAGAATTGGCATGCTGACTGCAGGAATGTCCACCAGAGCTGATGCCAGATAATTTAATGTTAATTTATCTACCATAAAATGCCTCCGTCATTTTAGAGAATTTGACTGATTTCCTCATATGAACTGTAACAGTAAAATCTTTGAAATTGTTGCATATTGCATTTACATTTTTGTTCAGTATATGAATAACAACATTTGTATGAATTAATCATTAAAAAAATATTCATACTACCTGCTCTTGTGTTTGTTCCACACTGCCTGGGTGGTGGTCAGGCAGCTGTGGACCTCAGGTTCTCTGCAACGTAAAAGACATGCTGCTGAGGTGTGTAAGGAAGTTGTGCATGGGGCTGTACTGTGGAAGCTGCGTGCCTTACTCTGCTGCACCGGATTATCCCCCTCAGCATCTGTTGACTGAATCTTAAACAAAAAAACAAATATACAAACAATGAATTACTATGACGTTTAATATTTTCAGGTTAAATGATACATTTTAATAAACAGAATTTAACTCAAACAAACTAACCTACACTACCTATAACCTACTACCTGCTCTAGGTGAAGTTCCCTCTACCCTGTAAGTAAATGTTCTCGGGCCTCAGAAGTTTAGACACCTACCCTCCTGTTGGGATGAGGAGGCTCAGTCCCAACACCATGAAGCTGTTATTGAGGTTGGCCCTGTTCAAAGGTCTCTTGTGATAGAACACATAGAGGCCTTGACTGTATATTTGAATGCTAGCTCAAGGCAACGGGCCATGCAGTGGATGCCTAGCATGTAGAACTTGTTGCCATGCAGCCTCCTCACTAACTCTGTTTTGGACCCCATCATCACGGATGCTCCATCAGTTGCAACAGCAACAAGCTTCTCCTGCAAATCACCTCCTGCGCTGAGATGAGTCATGCTATGTATTGCCTCAGTGATGGTCTCTGCATCTGCCTTGTCAATTGCCTGAATTCCCACGAACTGGACCTCAACTTTTCCTTCCTGGCACAGTCTCAGACACACCAGCTCTTCCTCCATCCTGCCCTCTCTGTAGACCCATCTGACATGATTGCCAGGTACTTTGCAATAGAAATGTTCGCTTTGAACAGTCTTCTAGCCACCTCAGCTATGTAGAACATGAACACTCTTGCCTCTTTGTGGTTTCTGTAAGTGTTTCCTACTGACAGACCCTAGCTAGCTTTCATATTTTATTAATCTGTTTAGCTAGCTAGCTATAACATTACTGAGCTACACTATAACTAGGTAGCCTAGCTATATAGAACTCACTGTTAACAAGTACAGTCAAATCTAGCTAGAAGTTAATACAATTTAGACATGTTTTGTTGGCCTTGAAAGAGTTACACAACATGTCATTTCTTCCTCGCACATCCAAACAGAGTCGGGAATGGTCTTCCTTTTTTCCCGATCGCAAGGACATTTCTGGACAGGATTTTCATCCTTTCAAACTGGGACAATTGCATGGATGAGATGGCTTTCATTGCTACGTTCTCCTCTGGGTGACTTGTCATGGCCCATTCTGTTGCATGACATCGTAGGTGGCACTTTGATGACTAGTGGTCTGAATGGCTTCAAGCTTCAGGTTTTTGGTACCCATCATAAATGAATTTGTCTGACATTTGACAGATGAGTATAGACGGCAGCGCGAACAGTACAATTGCTCTTCTTTGGCATCATACACTTTGCTTCTATTTAATTTTCTTTGTCTTTGGTTGATGTTGATACTGCGGCTGGCCTTTAAACAGCAGCAATGTGCTGCCACATTTCTGCTAACGTTACAAGGGCTAACAAGCTAGCAAGCAAGCTAAACACATTCACCTCAGCCAACACACATGTGCCTCAGCCATGCTTGGTTCGCGCTGACAGATTTTGAGTCAACCCTCTCGCCATGCCCCTCTGCCTCAGCTAACTAGTTTCAGAGTAGGAGGCCCATTCGGTTAGACCAACCAGGGACCAAACAGGCGATACACTCATTACATGCGTTGTTGAATGTCCAATCGGAGAGAGAATCTGAAAACTAGACAGATTCATGGGAGTTGAAGTGTGTGAGTATTTCGGAAGTTTTGGTAATGATTTGGGAGGTATTTACGGAATGCTCTTTTTGGCTAAAGTTGGCTACCTGCCATCGTGGCTGGAAGGTTTGTCAAATCTATTTGCCAATGCAAAAAATACCCGCATTTGGCAGGTGTTCATTTCCAAACCTGATTGGATGATTAAGTCTTTAGGGTATCCATAACTAGAACAACAAAAGGCTCAAATTGGCATCAATGGAAAGGGGGAGGAGTGACCTTACTAAACCTTTAGAGCCACAGTGGAAAAACCTGGCAGAGAGCAGTGTTAGTGTGGATGGAAATGGTGTTAATTTTTTCCATGAGACCCCATATAGAGTCAACAGATCATGGTAAACCAGATAATGGTGTGTAAACACACACATAAACAGTATTTGAACTGTCTGCTACTTTACATAAAATCCAATATATTAAACAAACTATTTTTGTGGAAAATAATGGATACACATTACTGTTGGAGAGTGTTCCGTCTCTCACTGAACAATAGAACAAAACAGACTGCCCTATTTTAGACTGCCCTGTCTCACTCAATTCAATTCAATTCAATTCAAGGGCTTTATTGGCATGGGAAACATGTGTTAACATTGCCAAAGCAAGTGAGGTAGATAATATATAAAGTGAATATATAAAGTGAAATAAACAATAAAAATTAACAGTAAACATCACACATACAGAAGTTTCAAAACAATAAAGACATTACAAATGTCATATTATATATATATATATATGCCTCTCCCTCTCTCTCACTGAATGCCAGACAGATGTTTTCTAAAGAACAAGGTTTCCATCTATTTTACTCTATATTATTTTCTAGGTTACTGACTCTGCTTCCTCTCTATCATTCTCTTTTTCTTAGTCTCCCAACTGTTTTGTGTAGGAGAAATATGCAAAAAAATGTTTTTGTGATGGATGTATAGAGACAACCCCTGAAAAATCTCCAGAGACAAGATAAGGAAGGAAAATCGAAGGCAGAGCCAAGAATATCTCAAATGTATATTTTTTCAGTTGATGTTTTGGCCCTCGATCTTCTCCCACAAAGCGTCAGTTGAAGACTCAACCCAAAGACAAACATTAAACTCTCTCTTCCTACATCAAGACTCTTGGCACTAGCTAAACGTATCACCTCTCCAGGCACGGCAGGGTAGCCTAGTGGTTAGAGCGTTGGACTAGTAACCGGAAGGTTGCAAGTTCAAACCCCCGAGCTGACAAGGTACAAATCTGTCGTTCTGCCTCTTTTTATTGTTTGATTTTACTTAACTGACTTACCAGGCAAGCAGTTAACCTGCTGTTCCGAGGCCGTCATTGAAAATAAGAATTTGTTCTTAACTGACTTGCCTGGTAAGTCAGTTAAGTAAAATCAAACAATAAAAAAATTAGCGCTAAAGGTGTTTGAATAATCACCAAGTCATTTTGGGTAAAAAAGCATTCTCAAGTCAAATACGCCAAAAACAGAAAAGATCTCCCTATCTCTCTCTTATTAGTGTAGTCCTTTGCTTTCCCCCTTTCCATATTGAATCAATGTTTGCTTTTGCATCAGCATGAATAATGTATGGTTTAGGAAACTAGCTTATAGCAGCTCGGTAAATATTTAGTGGTTCGTTCCGTTAGTTGCAGCCTGACCTGATGCAATCCCTTCACTTCAATTAAACGCAATCGATGTCTCTCGTCTCACATTAACTACTTCTCATTTTCTCTGAAGGCGTGTGTCTTAACATGTACAGTATATAGGTAGTCATTGTAAATAAGAATTTGTTCGTAATTGACATGCCTAGTGAAATAAAGGTTAAAATACAAAAAATATATATAAACTCAGCAAAAAAATAAATGTCCTCTCAATGTCAACTGTGTTTGTTTTCAGCAAACTTAACATGGATAAATATTTGTATGAACATAACAAGATTCAAGAACTGAGACATAAACTGAACAAGATCCACAGACATGTGACTAACAGAAATGGAACAATGTGTCTCTGAACAAAGAGCGCTCAAAATCAAAAGTTACAGTCAGTATCTGATGTGGCCACCAGTTATATTAAGTACTGCAGTGCATCTCCTCCTCATGGACTGCACCAGATTTGCCAGGTCTTGTTGTGAGATGTTACCCCACTCCTCCCCCAAGGCACCTGCACGTTCCCGGACATTTCTTGGGGGAATGGCCCTAGCCCTAGCCCTCACCGTCCGGATCCAACAGGTCCCAGACGTGCTCAATGGGAGTGAGATCCGGGCTCATCGCTGGCCATGGCAGAACACTGACATTCCTGTCATAGGATTTTTAATGAATTTATTTGCAAATTATGGTGGAAAATAAGTATTTGGTCAATAACAAAAGTTTATCTCAATACTTTGTTATATACCCTTTGTTGGCAATGACAGAGAACAAAAATCAAATCCAATCAAATTGATTTATATAGCCCTTCGTACATCAGCTGATATCTCAAAGTGCTGTACAGAAACCCAGCCTAAAACCCCAAACAGCAAGCAATGCAGGTGTAGAAGCACGGTGGCTAGGAAAAACTCCCTAGAAAGGCCAAAACCTAGGAAGAAACCTAGAGAGGAACCAGGCTATGTGGGGCTCAGGTCCTCCGAGAGAGAGAAAGAAAGAGAGAATTAGAGAGAGCATATGTGGGGTGACCAGTCCTCTTCTGGCTGTGCCGGGTGGAGATTATAACAGAACATGGCCAAGATGTTCAAATGTTCATAAATGACCAGCATGGTCGAATAATAATAAGTCAGAACAGTTGAAACTGGAGCAGCAGCACGGCCAGGTGGACTGGGGACAGCAAGGAGTCATCATGTCAGGTAGTCCTGGGGCATGGTCCTAGGGCTCAGGTCCTCCGAGAGATAGAAAGAAAGAGAGAGGGAGAGAATTAGAGAACGCACACTTAGATTCACACAGGACACCGAATAGGACAGGAGAAGTACTCCAGATATAACAAACTGACCCTAGCCCCCCGACACATGAACCACTGCAGCATAAATACTGTTAAATACATTATGTAACTGACAGATTCGCACTTCACTGTAATAACAAAACTCACTCGCAATTGCATTGATTCCCACCATTTTTTAAATGTATTTATTTAACTAGGCAAGTTAGTTAAGAACAAATTCTTATTTTCAATGACAGCCTAAGAACAGTGGGTTAACTGCCTGTCCAGGAGCAGAACAACAGATTTGTACCTTGTCAGCTCAGGGATTTGAACTTGCAACCTTCCGGTTACCAGTCCAACGCTCTAACCACTAGGCTACCCTGCCGCCCAATTCTTTCATTTCAATACAGAGTCCCCTTATTATTAGCTTATTCTCATTGAAGAGAGTTGAAATAGAGCGGTGTTTCCCAAACCTTTTATTGTCCCATACCCTTTCAAACATTCAACCTCCCGCTACGTACCCACTCTAGCAGCAGGGTCAGCGCACTCTCAGTGAATTTTTGTCACAACCCAGCTCATGGGAAGTGACAACGAGCTCTTATATGGCCAGGGCACAGATAATAATAATCAATAATTTTGCTCTTTATTTAGCCATCTTACATTAAAAAAACATACTTGTTTATCAAAAATGGTGAATAACTCACCACAGGTTAATATCTCTGCAATGTTGGGTTGTATTGAGAGAGTCTCAGTCTTAAATAATTTTCCACACACAGTCTGTGGCTATATTTAGTTTTCATGCTAGTGAGGGCCTAGAATCTACTCTCACAAAGGTACGTGGTTGGGCATCAGTGTCTTAACAGCGCGACTTGCCAAGGCAAGAAAATCTGAGCGCAGCCCTATCCAGAAATCTGGCAGGGACTTCTGATTAAATTACATTTTCACAGAACCGCTTGTTACAATTTCGATGAGGCTGTCTTGATCAGATATTGGTAAGTGAACTGGAGGCAGGGCATGAAAGGGATAACAAATCCAGTTTGTTTGTGTTGTCCGTTTCGGGAAAGTACCTGTGTAACTGTGCACCCAGCTCACTCAGGTGCTTCGCTATATCATATTTGACATTATCCGTAAGCTTGAGTTCATTTGCACACAAAGAAATCTTACAATGATGGAAAGACATGTGTGCTGTCCTCGTTAATGCAGACAGAAAAGAGCTCAACTTCTTAATCATAGCCTCAAATTTGTCCCGCACATTAACCTTTTACGACTAGGGGGCGATATTTACATTTTTGGATGAAAAACGTTCCCGTTTTAAACAAGATATTTTGTCACGAAAAGATGCTCGACTATGCATATAATTGACTTTGGATAGAAAACACTCTGAAGTTTCCAACACTGCAAATATATTGTTTGTGAGTGCAACAGAACTGATGTTACAGGCGAAACCCAGATAAAAATCCAATCAGGAAGTGCCGCATTTTTTGAAACCGCCTCATGGCAATGACTCCTTATATGGCTGTGAATGAGCTACGAATGAGGTTACGTTTTCTACGTATTCCCCAAGGTGTCTACAGCATTGTGACGTCTTTTTACGCATTTCTGTTGAAGAATAGCCATAAGGGACCACATTTAGCAAGTGGAAAATCTTGCGTAAAATACTGAGGTAGCCATTTTTCCAATCGCTTTTTATGAGAAACCAATTGCCTCGACGGATATATTATCGAATATATATGTTAAAAACACCTTGAGGATTGATTCTAAACAACGTTTGCCATGTTTCTGTCGATATTATGGAGCTAATTTGGAAAAAAGTTTGGCGTTGTAGTGATAGCATTTTCTGGTCGATTTCTCAGCCAAGCATGATGAACAAACGGGAGCTATTTCGCCTACAAAAATAATATTTTTGGAAAAAAGGAACATTTGCTATCTAACTGGGAGTCTCCTGAGTGAAAACATCCGCAGTTCTTCAAAGGTAAATGATTTAATTTGATTGCTTTTCTTATTTTCGTGAAAATGTTGCCTGCTGCCAGCAGAGCCTAGCATAGCATTATGCCATGATAAACTTACACAAATGCTTGTCTAGCGTTGGCTGTAACGCATATTAGAAAATCTGAGATGACAGTGTGATTAACAAAAGGCTAAGCTGTGTCTCAATATATTTTATTTGTGATTTTCATGAATAGGAACATTTTCTGGGGGTATTTATGTCCGCTGCGTTATGCTAATTCGTTTGAGGCTATGATTACGCTCCCAGATCCGGGATTGCTAATCATAGTTGCGGAGAGTCCCTGTAATTCTAGATTCAGATCATTCAGGTGAGAAAAAACATCACGCAGATAGGCCAGTCTTGTGAGAAACTCATCATCATGCAAGCAGTCAGACAAGTGAAAATTATGGTCAGTTAAGAAAACTTTAAGCATAAAAAAATAATACTTTCATACTTTGCCCCTTAACCAGCGCACTTCTGTATTTTATAAAAGCCTTACATGGTCGCTGCACATATCATTGCATAATGCAGAAAATACACAAGAGTTCAGAGGCCTTGCTTGAACAAAGTTAACCATATTCACTGTAGTGTCCAAAACGTCACTCAAGCTGTCAGGCATTCCCTTGGCAGCAAGAGCCTCTCGTGTATGCTGTAGTGTACCCAAGTGGTGTCGGGAGCAACTGCTTGCACTCGTGTTACCACTCCACTATGTCTCCCTGTCATGGCTTTTGCGCCATCAGTACAGATACCAACACATCTTGACCACAAATGTCCATTTGATGTCACAAAGCTGTCCAGTACTTTAAAAAAATCCTCTCAAGATGTCCTTGTTTCCAGTGGTTTGCAGAAGAGGATGACTTCCTTAATTGACCCCCATAAACGTAACGGACATATACTAGGTGCTGTGCCAGACCCGCCATGTCTGTTGACTCATCCAGCTGTAACGCATATAATTCACTGACTTGTACACGAAGCAGTAATTGTTTCAAAACATCTCCTGCCATGTCACTGATGCGTCGTGAAACTGTTGTTTGATGGCCTTTCCCCCAGCGTTGTCCCAGCGGCAGCAGGAAGAATTAAGTCCCCCACAATAGTATGGGGCTTGCCTGTCCTAGCCCCTAGGTAGCTCACCCTATAAGACGCTTCTAGCCCCTTATTAATGGTATTTGTTGCTTTTATACATGTCTTACTACTCGAAAGTCATCTTTATTCTCCCTTAAAAAACTCCTGTGGCTTATTTTACAAATTGTCATGTTTCGTTTCTAAATGTCTGTGCAAGATTTCCTGCGAGAGAGTAATGGTTAAATGTGATTGGATGTTAATTATTTGACTAGGCTACCAATATTTGACATTGTGTTGTTATTTCGTTGAACTTGAAAAAAACCTTGCCCAAATGTATAGCCCCGTTGGAAAATATAAACGTACTGTCTGAAAATATGCATTTTTTATTTAAAAAAAGGTGAATTATATTTTTATTTGGTGTACCCCTGACGGCATTGCGCGTACCCCTGTACCATAGATTGGGAATACCTGACCTAGAGGTATCGGGACTAAATTTACATTTACAAAATATCTACCAGAGAAGGCTGGTGGGTGGAGCTATAGGAGGACAGGCTCATTGTAATATCTGGAATGGAATTAGTGGAACCGTGTAAAACACATTGAACATAACGGAAACCATATAGCCCCTTCTCCTATACATACTCCCACCAGTCTCCTCTGATACATACAGTTGAAGTCTAAAGTTTACATGCACTTAGGTCGTAGTAATTCAAATTCATTTTTCGACCACTCCACAAATTTCTTGTTAATTAACAAACTATAGTTTTGGCAAGTCGGTTAGGACATCTACTTTATGCATGACACAAGACATTTTTCCAACAATTGTTAACAGTCAGATTATTTCACTTATAATTCATTGTATCACAATTCCGGGGGGTCAGATGTTTACATACAGTAAGTTGACTGTGCCTTTATTAAACAGCTTGGAAAATTCCAGAAAAGTATGTAATGTCTAGAAGCTTCTGATAGGCTAATTGACTTAATTTGAGTCAAGTGGAGGTGTACCTGTGGATGTATTTCAAGGCCTACCTTCAAACTCAGTGCCTCTGCTTGACATCACGGGAAAATCAAAAGAAATCAGCCAAGGCCTCAGAAAAAATATTGTAGACCTCCAAAAGTCTGGTTCATCCCTGGGAGTGTTTTCCAAACACCTGAAGGTACAATGTTCATCTGTAAAAACAGTAGTACGCAAGTATAAACACCATAGGACCAAGCAACCGTCATACCACTCAGGAAGTAGACGTGTTCTATCTCCTAGAGATGAACATACTTTGGTGCGAAGAGTGCAAATCAATCCCAGAACCTATATCGACATAGACTGAAAGGCCACTCAGTAAGGAAGAAGCCACTGCTCCAAAACCACAATAAAAAAGCCAGACTACGGTTTGCAATTGCACATGGGGACAAAGATCGTGCTTTTTGGAGAAATGTCCTGTTTGGCCATAATGACCATCGCTATGTTTGGAGGAAAAAGGGGGAGGCTTGCAAGCCGAAGAATACCATCCCAAACGTGAAGCATGGGGGTGGCACTTTCATGTTGTGGGGGTACTTTGCTGCAGGAGGGACTGGTGCACTTCACAAAATAGATAGCATCATGAGGTAGGAAAATTATGTGGATATATTGAAGCAACATCTCAAGACATCAGTCAGGAAGTTAAAGCTTGTTCGAAAAGTGGTCTTCCAAATGGACAATGACCCCAAGCATACTTCCAAAGTTGTGGTAAAATGCCTTAAGGACAACAAAGTCAAGGCATTGGAGTGGCCATCACAAATCCCTGACCTCAATCCTATAGACATTTGTGGGCAGAACTGAAAAAGAGTATGCGAGAAGGAAGCCTACAATCCTGACTCAGTTACATCAGCTCTGTCAGGAGGAATGAACCAAAATTCACCCAACGTATTGTAGGAAGCTTGAGGAGGGTTACCTGAAATGTATGACCCAAGTTAAATTTAAAGGCAAGGCTACCGAATACTAATTGCGTGTATGTAAACTTCTGGCCCACTGGGACTGTGATGAAAGAAAAAAAATCTGTAATTAATCATTCTCTCTACTATTATTCTGACATTTCACATTCTTAAAATAAAGTGGTGATCCTAACTGACCTAAGACAGGGAATTTTTACTCTGATTAAATGTCAGGAATTGTGAAAACTGAGTTTTATTAAATGTATTTGGCGAAGGTGTATGTAAACTTCCGACTTCAACTGTACATCAACTTTTCAATTCACATTATCAATGAGAGTGTCACTAGCCGAGACAGGGTTGGGGTGACGTTCCTGCTTCGCAGCTCAAATATAAAGTAAATGTCACAGTGGTTGCCATTAGCCAGTAGGCTAACCATGCACATTTAGTTATGAAAGCAACCTTTCATGCATCTACCATTACACTCTTGATTTACGCAAACAAAACCATATTACACAAACATGTGCAGACGTTTGAGTGGTTTATTTTCTCGTCCATACACTCATTAATTGAACTGCAAGACAATAACACATCCTAAGTAGCACAGCTAACGTTAGCTAACAACATTTGTTTCATCAAGTAGCTTCGCATAGCAAACATTTTAATTTACCCTGCTCTTACGAATATATAAGTACAGTAACGTTATCTTAAGGCATTTTCACATTGCATTGTTCTTAACCCTGGGCTATCTTAGCACCAGACTAGACTGGCCCTGGGCTAGCTTAGCCTGTGTTCACACAAGTATTTGTTAACCCTGGGCTAAGCTTTAACCCTGGGTTAAGGATTCACACTTGTATTCCAATGCCCTGGGCTAACAGACCAACACAACATTCCAACATTCTATCTCTGACACAGAACCAATGTTAAAGGCAATAAGACATTGATTAGCACTTTATTTCCTCTTGCTTCCAGCCTAGAATTGTATTCCCAACAGTGATGGTTTGTATACATCTTGCAGTCTGCCTGTCTGACCTCGGAACCAATGTTTGTTTCACTTTTGAAATTCAATCTTGCCCCTGTACAGAGAATGCTGTGCACGAACGAGACATCAACTTGTCTGATTAAGATGAAATAATGCAACAGGTATTATTATAGATATATCCAATTAAATGTCAAAAGAAAATGTATGAAAACAGGAAAATTTAGCTTTTGCTGCCCTACCAGCTGCAGAGTTTATAGCTCAACAACCCGGTCGCATTCCGCTTCGCTCCACAGGTAGTATCACATTTTCATTTCATTTCATTACAGTACAACGGTTTGATTTGTTTGATCGTAGCTAGCTACATAGCTAGCTACATAGCCGTCTTTGTATCAAAGATAATTGTGTAGTCTAGAGCGATTTTCTAGGTTAGCTAGCCAGCTATTGTCGTTCTGTTAATGCAACGTAACGTAATCAACACTGCTAGCTAGCCAGCTAGCCCCCGAATAGCAGCACTGTAGAAACTATTACACTCAACGGAACGACTTGATTAGTGTAGTGTCAACAACGCAGCCACTGCCAGCTAGCCTACAAAGTCAACAACGCAGCCACTGCCAGCTAGCCTACTTCAGCAGTACTGTATCATTTTAATCATTTTAGTCAATAAGATTCTTGCTACGTATGCTTAACTTTCTGAACATTCGAGACGTGTAGTCCACTTGTCACTCCAATCTCCTTTGCATTAGCGTAGCCTCTTCTGTAGCCTGTCAACTATGTGTCTGTCTATCCCTGTTCTCTCCTCTCTGCACAGACCATACAAACGCTCCACACCGCGTGGCCGCGGCCACCCTAATCTGGTGGTCCCAGCGCGCACGACCCACGTGGAGTTCCAGGTCTCCGGTAGCCTCTGGAACTGCCGATCTGCGGCCAACAAGGCAGAGTTCATCTCAGCCTATGCCTCCCTCCAGTCCCTCGACTTCTTGGCACTGACGGAAACATGGATCACCACAGATAACACTGCTACTCCTACTGCTCTCTCTTCGTCCGCCCACGTGTTCTCGCACACCCCGAGAGCTTCTGGTCAGCGGGGTGGTGGCACCGGGATCCTCATCTCTCCCAAGTGGTCATTCTCTCTTTCTCCCCTTACCCATCTGTCTATCGCTTCCTTTGAATTCCATGCTGTCACAGTTACCAGCCCTTTCAAGCTTAACATCCTTATCATCTATCGCCCTCCAGGTTCCCTCAGAGAGTTCTTCAATGAGCTTGATGCCTTGATAAGCTCCTTTCCTGAGGACGGCTCACCTCTCACAGTTCTGGGAGACTTTAACCTCCCCACGTCTACCTTTGACTCATTCCTCTCTGCCTCCTTCTTTCCACTCCTCTCCTCTTTTGACCTCACCCTCTCACCTCCCCCCCCTACTCACAAGGCAGGCAATACGCTCGACCTCATCTTTACTAGATGCTGTTCTTCCACTAACCTCATTGCAACTCCCCTCCAAGTCTCCGACCACTACCTTGTATCCTTTTCCCTCTCGCTCTCATCCAACACTTCCCACACTGCCCCTACATGGATGGTATCGCGCCGTCCCAACCTTCGCTCTCTCTCCCCCGCTACTCTCTCCTCTTCCATCCTATCATCTCTTCCCTCTGCTCAAACCTTCTCCAACCTATCTCCTGATTCTGCCTCCTCAACACTCCTCTCCTCCCTTTCTGCATCCTTTGACTCTCTATGTCCCCTATCCTCCAGGCCGGCTCGGTCCTCCCCTCCCGCTCCGTGGCTCGACGACTCATTGCGAGCTCACAGAACAGGGCTCCGGGCAGCCGAGCGGAAATAGAGGAAAACTCGCCTCCCTGCGGACCTGGCATCCTTTCACTCCCTCCTCTCTACATTTTCCTCTTCTGTCTCTGCTGCTAAAGCCACTTTCTACCAATCTAAATTCCAAGCATCTGCCTCTAACCCTAGGAAGCTCTTTGCCACCTTCTCCTCCCTCCTGAATCCTCCTCCCCCTCCCCCCTCCTCCCTCTCTGCAGATGACTTCGTCAACCATTTTGAAAAGAAGGTCGACGACATCCGATCCTCGTTTGCTAAGTCAAACGACACCGCTGGTTCTGCTCACACTGCCCTACCCTGTGCTCTGACCTCTTTCTCCCCTCTCTCCAGATGAAATCTCGCGTCTTGTGACGGCCGGCCGCCCAACAACCTGCCCGCTTGACCCTATCCCCTCCTCTCTTCTCCAGACCATTTCCGGAGACCTTCTCCCTTACCTCACCTCGCTCATCAACTCATCCCTGACCGCTGGCTACGTCCCTTCCGTCTTCAAGAGTGCGAGAGTTGCACCCTTCTGAAAAAACCTACACTCGATCCCTCCGATGTCAACAACTACAGACCAGTATCCCTTCTTTCTTTTCTCTCCAAAACTCTTGAACGTGCCGTCCTTGGCCAGCTCTCCCGCTATCTCTCTCAGAATGACCTTCTTGATCCAAATCAGTCAGGTTTCAAGACTAGTCATTCAACTGAGACTGCTCTTCTCTGTATCACGGAGGCGCTCCGCACTGCTAAAGCTAACTCTCTCTCCTCTGCTCTCATCCTTCTAGACCTATCGGCTGCCTTCGATACTGTGAACCATCAGATCCTCCTCTCCACCCTCTCCGAGTTGGGCATCTCCGGCGCGGCCCACGCTTGGATTGCGTCCTACCTGACAGGTCGCTCCTACCAGGTGGCGTGGCGAGAATCTGTCTCCTCACCACGTGCTCTCACCACTGGTGTCCCCCAGGGCTCTGTTCTAGGCCCTCTCCTATTCTCGCTATACACCAAGTCACTTGGCTCTGTCATAACCTCACATGGTCTCTCCTATCATTGCTATGCAGACGACACACAATTAATCTTCTCCTTTCCCCCTTCTGATGACCAGGTGGCGAATCGCATCTCTGCATGTCTGGCAGACATATCAGTGTGGATGACGGATCACCACCTCAAGCTGAACCTCGGCAAGACGGAGCTGCTCTTCCTCCCAGGGAAGGACTGCCCGTTCCATGATCTCGCCATCACGGTTGACAACTCCATTGTGTCCTCCTCCCAGAGCGCTAAGAACCTTGGCGTGATCCTGGACAACACCCTGTCGTTCTCAAATAACATCAAGGCGGTGGCCCGTTCCTGTAGGTTCATGCTCTACAACATCCGCAGAGTACGACCCTGCCTCACACAGGAAGCGGCGCAGGTCCTAATCCAGGCACTTGTCATCTCCCGTCTGGATTACTGCAACTCGCTGTTGGCTGGGCTCCCTGCCTGTGCCATTAAACCCCTACAACTCATCCAGAACGCCGCAGCCCGTCTGGTGTTCAACCTTCCCAAGTTCTCTCACGTCACCCCGCTCCTCCGCTCTCTCCACTGGCTTCCAGTTGAAACTCGCATCCGCTACAAGACCATGGTGCTTGCCTACGGAGCTGTGAGGGGAACGGCACCTCAGTACCTCCAGGCTCTGATCAGGCCCTACACCCAAACAAGGGCACTGCGTTCATCCACCTCTGGCCTGCTCGCCTCCTACCACTGAGGAAGTACAGTTCCCGCTCAGCCCAGTCAAAACTGTTCGCTGCTCTGGCCCCCAATGGTGGAACAAACTCCTCACGACGCCAGGACAGCGGAGTCAATCACCACCTTCCGGAGACACCTGAAACCCCACCTCTTTAAGGAATACCTAGGATAGGATAAAGTAATCCTTCTCACCCCCCTTAAAAGATTTAGATGCACTATTGTAAAGTGGCTGTTCCACTGGATGTCATAAGGTGAATGCACCAATTTGTAAGTCGCTAGCCAGCCTGGATAGCAACCATTATTGTTAGGCATAACAACCAGTGTTTTTGCACAGATTAAAGTATTTTGGGTTTTGCCCTCAGATGCAGAGCTGCCAACTCTCACGCAGTCACCATGAGACACATGCTATTGACTCTGATCACACGCTCTCACACAACACCTTGTATCTAACGCTGGAATCACCAAAAAAGTGTTTTTGTGTGCTTTATTTTTTTTAATGAATTGTGTGCAAGTATGAATATGAAGTTAGCATCTCTCCAAATGTGATCATCATTACTTCTGGGCGTTTGCTGCAAGCCCAAATAATGCCCCTCCTACCTGTTGCTACGGGAAAGTTGATACAGGCTGCACTCGCACATTGTCACAGAGAGAATTCACATCAAAGAAACAAAGTAATGAAGGTAAGCAATGTAGTTTGCGTTATCATTGACACAAATTACAATGTGGGGCACGATGTTGGGTTTATGTTGTCTAGCTAGAAAGCTAACTAACATTTTATTTTATTTACAGAAAACTTCAGTAGGTTAGCTTAGCTAGCTAGCTAGTAACTATTGATTTTTAGAGATTGTTCTACATAATTTATGAGATTGAATCAATCAAACCAGATTGGAGTTTAGCTAATGCAATCCATCTCTGTTTTAAGGATATTATCTAAAGTGGAAGGGAAGAGAACATTAATTTCAATGTGAGATGCAAAAGATTAGCCCCCAACTAACGAGACGGCAACAAGGAAAGGCAAAAAAGCAAAGAGCCCTGAGTGGAGTCCATGTTTAAAAATTTGTGGACAGCCAAATAGCCATTTTTACATAAACAAGTATGCATGATTAGTGTTCAATATGTAGGCAGGAGAACACATGTTCTCGCCAAAGCATTACATATTAAGAGCCAGGGCCACCAGGAAAAACAAAAGGTGCTGCAGCCTGCAAGTAAAATAATATATTCTAGCTGCTTCTGTTGGTGGGATGTCTACACAAGAAGCCAAAGTACATTATCAGTATAACTTAGGGGGGCGGGTGTAGGGCTTAAGACTGTACTGGATAGGCAGCATCAGGGGGAAAAAAACGGAATGTAACATGAACACTTGGAATCTACTACAAATAACAATTTTCTGTTGCAGACAAGGAGGGCAGAGGTTAAGGTGGCCGTGTTATTGGTTGAGCACAATGTGCCGCTGGCGGTGGCAGATCACCTGTGGCCTCCATTCGTGGAGTGTTTCACTGATTCCCAAATTGCTAAAGACGACAAGTGTGCATTACAAAGACCACCTGTATAATCAACAAAGCTGTCACATCAAACTTCAAAAAAGAACTAGGGATGAAGATGAAAGACAATCTGTACACGGTCATCACAGATGGACCCAATGATACAGGTAGTATGTGGACACTTGCTTGTCAAACATCTCATTACAAAATCATGGGCATTAATATGGAGTTGGACCCCCTTTTGCGGCTATAACACCCTCCACTGTTCTGGGAAGGCTTTCCACTAGCTGTTGGAACATTGCTGGGGAGTCTTGCTTCCGTTCAGCCACAAGAGCATTAGTGAGGTCGGGCACTGATGTTGGGCAATTAGGCCTGGCTCGATGGGCTTGACATCATTGCTCTGTGCAGGCCAGTCAAGTTCTTCCACGCCAATCTCGACAAACCATTTCTGTATGGACATCGCTTAATGCACGGGGGCATTGTCATGCTGAAACAGGAAAGTGCCTTCCCCAAACTGTTGCCACACAGTTGGAAGCACATAATCATCTAGAATGTCATTGTATGCTTTCGCGCTCAATGGAACTAAGGGGCCTATCCCAAACCATGAAAAACAGCCGCAGACCATTATTTCTCCTACACCAAACTTTACAGTTGGCACTTTGCATTCGTAGCGTTCTCCTGGCCAAACACAGATTTCTCAGTTGGACTACCAGATAGAGAACTAATTTCACTGCTCCGGAGTCCAATGTCGTCTAGCTTTACACCACTTCTCAGATGACCACTCAAGCCGTGAATGGTCATTTGTCAATCTCATGATGACTGTCAAACATATAGTTTAAAAAAAACTATCTGAATGTGGTTTGAGTCGGCAGGGGAAGACACTTTTGTTTTGTTAATGGCTGAGAAGTTTGGACGTCTCTTTGTTATTGGTCTATTAACCAATTTATACAATATTTTTGTGTAACAATAGTAGTAGTTCATTCAATTGGGGGAGGTAAGAAGGGGGGCACTGGAAGTTCCCCCATGATGAAAGGGGGGCATGACTGAAAATGTTTGGAAAGCACTGATCAAGCTAATGATTAGCATAAATACAGATTGGGAAACCCATGCTTCAGTCTTTTTATTTATAGCCACAATGCGGCATCATTTGGGCTACAGGTAGGATTGTTGTGGTAACCATATTACCGCCACACCGGCAGTCACAAGTCATGAAGGCAGTCAAATTCCACATGACCATTTAGTCACGGTAATTAGGCTTCGCCAAGCTCTGATGCTGCTGCTTGTCATTAGTAGCCTACCAAACTTGCTAACTGCCTGGTACTCAGCACTCTATTGTCCCTCTAATCATCAATGTAAATGTGTTCGAAAATCTAATCAAACACTTCATGAGAGCCCATGAGCTCATGTTGCGCAACATTTCTATAGGCTATGCAATTGCAGGAGAAAACAGAGTGATGGCCCTAATAAAAAGAGGATCGATTCAGCTTTCTATAGGCTAGGCCTACTATATTTATTTCTAAATGTTCCTAATGTTAAGCACATTGCTTATAATTACAACAGGAGTACAGCGTACCTGGCTGGCATGAAAATAAACTGTGTGGAAAGCGTCCTCCATTTGCTACTTAAGTGCATAGATGACATGCATTTTAAATTAAAAAAAATGTCAAACATATATTATTTAGTATATGTTTTATTCAATTGTATTCTTCATACTATAAAATAATGCCACGGAATTAGAAGTCAATCTTGCCTGCTAAATTAACTAGAGTAGCCCACAGCCATTTGGCATAGCCACATCAGTACCTAACATAAGGACAACTCAGAGTATGCTATTCTTTTCTTCTGAAATTGTAACGGTTTTCTTCTATCTCCTCCTCGGAAGAGGAGGTGTAGCAAGGATCGGACCAAAATGCAGCGTGGCTATTGCAATCCATGTTTATTTAATAATAAAGAAACACGAACTTTAACAACTCCCTCATTTCTCTCTCCTCCAATTTCCCCATTAACTCCTTCACAGTCTCTGTTTCGCTCACCTCCAACACCGGCTCTGGTTCTGGTCTCCTCCTTGGCTCCTCACGATAAACAGGGAGAGTCGGTTCAGGTCTGACTCCTGACTCTGCCACACTCTCCCTTAGCCGCCCCCCCCCCCCAAGAAATTTTTGGGGCCGATTCTCAGGCTTACGTCCGCGTCGCCGTGCTGCCTCCTCATATCTGCGCCTCTCAGCTTTCACCGCCTCCAGTTCCTCCTTGGGGCGGCGATATTCTCCAGCCTGAGCCCAGGGTCCTTCTCCGTTTAGGATTTCCTCCCATGTCCAGAAATCCTTATAGCGCTTCTCCTCTTTGGGCTGCTCCTGCCTGTTGACACGCTGCTTGGTCCGTTGGTGGTGGGTGATTCTGTAACGGTTTTCTTCTATCTCCTCCTCGGAAGAGGAGGTGTAGCAAGGATCGGACCAAAATGCAGCGTGGCTATTGCAATCCATGTTTATTTAATAATAAAGAAACACGAACTTTACAAAAAAAACAATAAACGTAATGAAAACCGAAACAGCCTAAACTGGTGCAAACTAACAACGAGGACACTAAGGACAATCACCCACAATATAACCAAAGAATATGGCTGCCTAAATATGGTTCCCAATCAGAGACAACGATAACCACCTGCCTCTGATTGAGAACCACTCCAGACAGCGATAGACTTTCCTAGAACACCCTACTAAGCTACAATCCCACTAACATACACACCAAAACCCCCAGACAAAACACACCACAATACAAAAACTCCATGCCACACCCTGGCCTGACCCAATACATAAAGATAAACACAAAATACTTAGTCCAGGGTGTGACAGAAATAGACTACATGTTCTTCATATCATGCTTCTTTAGACCTGTCTAAAATAATGGATTTATTGTGAAGGTGTAGGCTATATTACAGGAATTTATTAGACTTTTTTAATGGCTTGTAGATTATGTAACACGATTGAGGATAAGCCCCAGATGCAGACACAGGAGGTAGACAATTCGAATTTCAGATGTTTATTACAAAACAGGGCAGGCAAACGACAGGTCCAGGGCTGGCAGAAGTCAGTAACCGAAGGCAGTGTTAACCAGGGACAGAACCGCAGGCAGGCTCAGGGTCAGGGCAGGCAGAATGGTCAGAACTGGGAGGACTAGAAAACAGAAACTAGAGCTACTAGAACATTGGAAAACACGCTGTTAAGACTAGACAAGACAAACTGGCAACAGACCAGGTTATAAGTACACAGGGGAGAATGTGGGGAAATGGGAGACAAGCACAAAACAGGTGAAACAGACCAAGGTGTGACACTACGTATGGAAGCCAGGAGATGCTAAATGTGTTTATGTTAGTTAACGGTCGATTACAGTGAGACCGACAGTTATTTGCTTGGCAATCACCGGCAGGCAAAATGTCGTTACCGCCACAGCCCTAGCTACAAGTTATAATTATTATTGCTAAATAACACAGCAGCCTGATAATATGGACCAATATGTTGTTAGGATAATTTCTGGAGGGCAAAATTATATTTAAGATGGTGTCAACATAATTTTATTTTCATTAATTTTGGAGTAGTAAGGTCACCAGAACTGACTTTCTCACAGTCATTCTATGAAACAATTACATGCCAAGCGTGTTGAAGGGTACACAAATAAGCATAGTTGTTTATAACATTCAACATTTGTTAAACCCAGGGGTTTGGTGGTGACTGTCTGAACATCATTGTCTATGAGGAAATAGCAAGCATTTTCTAAAGGATCTGTTTGAGGTGGGGGTTTTTTAAGTGTTTTTTTTCCCTCAAATGTATGCTTTGACCACAAATATGAGTATAAGTCCACAACATTATTTGGGTATGAGTTAACAGAACATAAACTTTTGAAAGTGAGATTTTGACCGGTCAGTTACTTTAAAGTATTTCAGTTGTGGTTGGGATATATTGACCAAATGATCAGGAAAGTTGCAGATGTATTTTCCCTAAAAAAGAATTCCCCAGTAACACCATTTCACAGCTTTTTAACTCTCAGAAGGACATGTCCCTGGACCCCCTAGAGGGGTGTTGACCCCGGAAACTATTGACCCTGAGCCCCCCAATATGCAACACAAAGTTACACTCTTGGCTAGTTAGTTAGCTCAGCCTACCTTAGAACATCAATATCATGGAAATCATTACATTATATTAATTCACAGGGCAGTTGATGCTTTTGTTCCTGCTCGCATTTGTATTGAAATAATTTAGTGTTCTGAAAATCCCATAAATCTACTGCGACAATTTCAGAATAACTGTCTTTTACTGCAATTCCAAGTAAAAAGTAAATAAAACAAGTTTTTAATATAAGGAAAATGCCTATACATTTCAGCTGTTTCAAAAACATTGCTCTGCTATTACTAGTTTTACTGTAGGAGTGTTGGGCTCAATGAAACAATTCTGTTTACACTGCCCTGCTTGGTAACGGTCGAAAAACAACAAGATTGCAAGTTTATGTAACAGAAAAAAGTATATTCTCTGGATTTCCTTCGTTTCCTCTCGAGAATCTAATTCAACTCTCTTCAGTGTAAAAAGGGCCTGAGTCCATGAGACGCCATATTGAGTCAACAGATCATGGTAAAAAAGATAAGGGTGTGTAAACACACACATAAACAGTATTTGAACTATCAGCTACTAAAATCCACAGCATTAAACAAACTATGTGGCAGTGAGGAAAATAATGGATACACATTACTGTTGGAGAGTGTTCCGTCTGTCACTGAACACCAGAACAGACTGCCGTGTTTATGTTTTAGTTAAGCAAAGAGCTCTCTCTCTCTCTCTCTCTCTCTCTCTCTCTCTCTCTCATTGTATAAAGGACCAGACTCCTCTCGATAACACAGCATTTACACCTCATGCACTGCTGCAGCTTTTATCTAAGATAAGATAATGTTTTATTGTCACATACACCGGATAGGTACAAAGAAATGTGTTGTTTTACAGGGTCAGCCATAGTAGTATGGCGCTGCCCCTGCTCAAGGACACATCCCCAGATTTTTCACATTGTCGGCTCAGGTGCAAACCACTACGTCACCTGCCGCCGTATTTGTCCCCCTACAAAAAGAAACACACTGGTTCCATGGCACACACTCCATGGCTGGGATCAATAGGCTAGCATTGTGTGGAGACACAGACAAATCAATGTAGCCAGCCTCCCCAACCAGATCCGTGTGGACCCAGGGATAAATCTGAGCCCTGGCCTCAATATTTCAGTTATTTTTAGGTTACATTCATAACTAGGCTGGTGTAATGTCAGCGGAGCAAGTAACATTGGTATCCTCCTGAGGTCCAGAGGTATCTGTGCAGTCAGGCTTCGACCCAGTCCGGGGCAGGGTTGAAGGGCTGGAGCTGTGCTTTCCTCATAGCTGTGCTGGATGGGTAGGTCTGCTCCACAGTCCACATCCTCTACTCCTCTCCACAACACCCTGAGGTGATGAGAAAGTGAGCAAGAGGGAAAGAAAGAAATCTGTAAAATCTGCAGTACTACAGTCTCTCTTTGCATGACCACAATTACCAGCCAGCGTGAATGTGAGACAGGTTCTTAAACAGAGGGGGGAGCATGATGAAAAGGTAAGTGCCAAAAGCAAGATGATCCAGCCTCACTGCGAGACAGAGAAATGTATTGCTTTAATTATTCCTCGACCATACCAGAAAGTCTATCTTTTGGGCTTTGCAAGAAAAGAGTGAATGCAAAGGTCATCAAGAAATATATCACATATTTTGCATCTATATTTGCAAAGTCTTCTAACTCCAAGACCACCATGCAGGTCTGTTCTCAGCTTTGACTTTCATGCCCATGCTGTAGATATCCCTTTCACTCTGACCGATCACACGTCACATCTCAGCACAGTTATTTTCAGGCCTGTCCATTCTGGTCATTGTTTTACAGAGCAATGTACAGACAGCTTTTACAATAGCCTCACTCTTATCCATCTGTTCCCTTATGAGGACAGATTGTTTTTTCTTCATGGCCATTCATCTTGGAGCCCTACATGTGCCTTAGTCCACATTGGACTTTTAGCCCTTTGACGCGTACAATCACATATTTGTGATCATTGTTAACTGGTCCCTGCAGCGCACCATCACACATACCGTAATTTCCGGACTATAAGCCGCTACTTTATTCCCACACTTTGAACCTCGCGGTTTATACAATGACCCCGCTAATTTATGGATTTTTCCCGCTTTCACAAGATTCATACCGCCAAAAAACTGAGCACCGTCACATAATGTGACGTAAATCGAGCGCGCTCAAACTTCCCATCATTCTGATTACGGTAGTAATTTTGTCACCCTCATCATGGCAGACAAGACACGGAGAAATGCATATGATGCAGCTTTCAAGTTGAAGGCGATAAATCTGGCTGTTGGAAAAGGAAATAGAGCTGCTGCATGGGAGCTTGGCCTTAATGAGTTGATGATAAGACGTTGGAAACAGCAGAGTGAGGAACTGACTCAGTGCAGAAAGACAACAAAAGCTTTCAGAGGGAAGAAAAGCAGATGGCCCAAAGTATTTGCAGCCATTCGACATCAGTGTAAATCGTGCATTTAAGGTGGCGCTCCTTGTTCAGTGGGAGTCTTGGATGACAAGTGGGGAGAAATCCTTCACTAAAACGGGCTGCATGCGAAGAGCATCTTATGGTCAAGTCTGCCAGTGGGTCCTGACAGCGTGGAGCCTTGTCAAAAAATCCACTATCATCAACGGGTTTCGAAAGGCTGGACTGCTGCGTGTTGAAGGGGCAGCATGAGCTCAGCGAGGTATTTGCCTCCGGATGAAAGTGACGAGAGCGACAATGAAAACGATCCAACATCGGATGAAGCAATTCTGAGGCTATTCAACTCCGACACCGAAGGAGATGACTTCAGTGGTTTCAGTGCACAGGAGGAGGAAGATCGTGACCAATGACTTTCTTGGTAGGCTACTGTTTTAATTTTTGTTACAAGCCGTGTTTCGTTAAAGCCTATTTATTTTTGTTACAAGCCGTGTTTCGTTTAAAGGCTGTGTAAAGTTAATTTGTTTCAATGTACCGGTAGGCACCTGCGGCTTATAGACATGTGCGGCTTATTTATGTACAAAATACATATTTTTTTATAATTCAGTGGGTGCGGTTTATATTCAGGTCCGCTTAATAGTCCAGCAATTACGGTACGTATGTGATTGGAACAGTAGCAACAGAACGTATGATGCAACGCCTCTAAACAGTATTGTTCTCTGAAAAGCATATAAACAATGTTTTGTACTGCTGGGAAATAAAGATTTTCACAACTTTATTCCTCAATTTCACCTTTTATTGTAAAAGATAAATGTGAACTTCATCATCCAAACAACAAACTCATTCCATAAACCAGTCTAAATAACAGGCTGACAAAAGACAAAACATAAATTATCAACCTAAGAGCTAGACTTGTTTACAATATATTATATCTCTGGTGAGCACAAGGGAGAAATGTAATATTGTTTAGAAAAGAGATGCGTGTGAGCTAAGCTAACAGCAGATCAATTCTTTATGATGGCAGCCATGTTTGTTTATGTTAGACAAGTGAATAATTAGGGCCTAATCCCAGAATGCCACTCACTAAGTAAACAAATAAACAAAGTCAAAGATGACTGCACCCATTGCCTGAAAAATATAAACTTAGTTTGGCCCCTTTTCAGCATATTACAAATCTTCGATGTACGGTACTTGTTACAGTGTATACAAGAACCGAAGCACATGACTTGACAAGTAATTTATTGTTTTTGACAAATCACAAAGCAAATACAATGTTATCACCTCACAGATCATCACCCCAAATACAGTGCCTTGCAAAAGTATTAATTCCCCTTGGTGTTTTCCTATTTTGTTGCATTACAACCTCTAATTTAAATTGATTTGGATTTGGATTTCATGTAATGGACATACACAAAATAGTCCAAATTGGTGAAGTGAAATGAAAAAAATAACTTGTTTTAAGAAATTCAAAAAAATAAAAATACGGAAAAGTGGTGCGTGCATATGGATTCACCCCCTTTGCTATGAAGTCCCTAAATAAGATCTGGTGCAACCAATTACCTTCAGAAATCACAGAATTAGTTCAATAAAGTCCACCTGTGTGCAATCTAAGTGTCACATGATCTCAGTATATATATATATATATACCTGTTCTGAAAGGCCCCAGAGTCTGCAACACCACCAAGCAAGCAGCACCATTGGTTTCCAAGATGGCATAGCAGTTCAGACGTCTTTTGTCCTCGTCTTGTCGTGTCGTGTATATATATATATTTACAACTTTTTTTTCACATACATTTTATTTTTATTTTCCATCAACTCATCTTCAATACACTCTCCTGCAACCTGCCTCACCAATTGATATGTATAAATACGTATTATTTACCTCAAATCTGCAATCCTCCAAGAAGCTAGCCAGAAGCTAGTTAGCTTCTTTACTGGCAACTCGTTCGTATTCAGCTAACCACGGTTTGTGGTCATTAGCTATCCTTTAACTCGAAAATCTATCGCCAGTTTTGTACGGCGCAGCGCAGCTGAACTGCTCTCTGGACATTCACTCCCGGATCTCACAGCTAGCTGGCTGCTATCCGTGTGTCTATCTGCTTTCGTCGATTCCGGAGCAAACATCAATAATTAGCGAGCTCCGTCAACCACTCCTGAGCTCCGTCAATCACTCCTGGGCTGCAGTCACCTATCCGGACCCGTTTTACTGCCTACGGAGCCCCTCCGGGCCCTCACAACTGGACTGCCGACGTTATCTACCCGAAGGAATCCGGCTGGCTCCTCCGTCGCGACGTTACCTGAATGCCCATCTGCGGCCTGCTAACCGTTAGCTGTCTTAAGGATGCTCTCAGAATAGACAATCGGACAATTTATTTATTTTTATTATTAACATGTTTCTTCTTGGGCCTCTATAACTATATCTATTGTTTTTATTTTTTTTTGTTGTTGTGTGATTTGGACTAATCCCCTCTACAACACGGAACTCCACTAATCTATTGACGGAACGCAAGAGGTGGCTAACAACAGACCTCCATCCTATGCTAGCTTGCTACCGATGTCCTGGCTAGCTGTCTAAATCGCCGTGACCCCAAACCAACCTCTCCACTCCCTGGACCCTTTTGATCACTCGACTAAGGATGCCTCTCCTTAATGTCAATATGTCTTGTCCATTGCTGTTCTGGTTAGTGTTTATTGGCTTATTTCACTGCAGAGCCTCTAGTCCTGCTCACTATACCTTATCCAACTTATTATTTCCACCACCCACACATGCAATGACATCTCCTGGTTTCAATGTTTCTAGAGACAATATCTCTCTCTTCATCACTCAATACCTAGGTTTACCTCCACTGTACTCACATCCTACCATACCTTTGTCTGTACATTATACCTTGATGCTATTTTATCGCCCCCAGAAACCTCCTTTTACTCTCTGTTCCAGACGTTCTAGACGAGCTTTTAGCCGTTCCTTATTCTTCTCCTCCTATGTTCCTCTGGCGATGTAGAGGTGAATCCAGGCCCTGCAGTGCCTAGCTCCACTCCTATTCCCCAGGCGCTCTCTTTTGATGACTTCTGTAACCGTAATAGCCTTGGTTTCATGCATGTTAACATTAGAAGCCTCCTCCCTAAGTTTGTTCTTTTCACTGCTTTAGCACACTCTGCCAACCCGGATGTTCTAGCTGTGTCTGAATCCTGGCTTAGGAAGACCACCAAAAATTCAGAAATTTTAATTCCAAACTACAACATTTTCAGACAAGATAGAACTGCTAAAGGGGGCGGTGTTGCAATCTACTGCAAAGATAGCCTGCAGAGTTCTGTCCTACTATCCAGGTCTGTACCCAAACAATTTGAACTTCTACTTTTAAAAATCCACCTCTCTAAAAACAAGTCTCTCACCGTTGCCGCCTGCTATAGACCACCCTCTGCTCCCAGCTGTGCTCTGGACACCATATGTGAACTGATTGCCCCCCATCTATCTTCAGAGCTCGTGCTGCTAGGCGACCTAAACTGGAACATGCTTAACACCCCAGCCATCCTACAATCTAAACTTGATGCCCTCAATCTCACACAAATTATCAATGAACCTACCAGGTACCCCCAAAGCCTTAAACACGGGCACCCTCATAGATATCATCCTAACCAACTTCCCCTCTAAATACACCTCTGCTGTCTTCAACCAAGATCTCAGCGATCACTGCCTCATTGCCTGCATCCGTAATGGGTCAGCGGTCAAACGACCTCCACTCATCACTGTAAAACGCTCCCTGAAACACTTCAGCGAGCAGGCCTTTCTAATCGACCTGGCCGGGGTGTCCTGGAAGGATATTGATCTCATCCCGTCAGTAGAGGATGCCTGGATATTTTTTAAAAATGCCTTCCTAACAATCTTAAATAAACATGCCCCATTCAAGAAAATTAGAACCAGGAACAGATATAGCCCTTGGTTCTCCCCAGACCTGACTGCCCTTAACCAACACAAAAACATCCTATGGCGTTCTGCATTAGCATCGAACAGCCCCGTGATATGCAGCTGTTCAGGGAAGCTAGAAACCGTTATACACAGGCAGTTAGAAAAGCCAAGGCTAGCTTTTTCAAGCAGAAATTTGCTTCCTGCAACACTAACTCTAAAAAGTTCTGGGACACTGTAAAGTCCATGGAGAATAAGAACACCTCCTCCCAGCTGCCCACTGCACTGAAGATAGGAAACACTGTCACCACTGATAAATCCACCATAATTGAGAATTTCAATAAGCATTTTTCTACGGCTGGCCATGCTTTCCACCTGGCAACTCCTACCCCGGTCAACAGCACTGCACCCCCAACAGCAACTCGCCCAAGCCTTCCCCATTTCTCCTTCTCCCAAATCCATTCAGCTGAAGTTCTGAAAGAGCTGAAAAATCTGGACCCCTACAAATCAGCCGGGCTAGACAATCTGGACCCTTTCTTTCTAAAATTATCTGCCGAAATTGTTGCCACCCCTATTACTAGCCTGTTCAACCTCTCTTTCTTGTCATCTGAGATTCCCAAAGATTGGAAAGCAGCTGCGGTCATCCCCTCTTCAAAGGGGGACACTCTTGACCCAAACTGCTACAGACCTATATCTATCCTACCATGCCTTTCTAAGGTCTTCGAAAGCCAAGTCAACAAACAGATTACCGACCATTTCGAATCTCACCATACCTTCTCTGCTATGCAATCTGGTTTCAGAGCTGGTCATGGGTGCACCTCAGCCACGCTCAAGGTCCTAAACGATATCTTAACCGCCATCGATAAGAAACATTACTGTGCAGCCGTATTCATTGATCTGGCCAAGGCTTTCGACTCTGTCAACCACCACATCCTTATCGGCAGACTCGACAGCCTTGGTTTCTCAAATGATTGCCTCGCCTGGTTCACCAACTACTTCTCTGATAGAGTTCAGTGTGTCAAATCGGAGGGTCTGCTGTCCGGACCTCTGGCAGTCTCTATGGGGGTGCCACAGGGTTCAATTCTTGGACCGACTCTCTTCTCTGTATACATCAATGATGTTGCTCTTGCTGCTGGTGAGTCTCTGATCCACCTCTACGCAGACGACACCATCCTGTATACTTCCGGCCCTTCTTTGGACACTGTGTTAACAACCCTCCAGGCAAGCTTCAATGCCATACAACTCTCCTTCCGTGGCCTCCAATTGCTCTTAAATACAAGTAAAACTAAATGCATGCTCTTCAACCGATCGCTACCTGCACCTACCCGCCTGTCCAACATCACTACTCTGGACGGCTCTGACTTAGAATACGTGGACAACTACAAATACTTAGGTGTCTGGTTAGACTGTAAACTCTCCTTCCAGACCCATATCAAACATCTCCAATCCAAAGTTAAATCTAGAATTGGCTTCCTATTTCGCAACAAAGCATCCTTCACTCATGCTGCCAAACATACCCTTGTAAAATTGACCATCCTACCAATCCTCGACTTTGGCGATGTCATTTACAAAATAGCCTCCAATACCCTACTCAACAAATTGGATGCAGTCTATCACAGTGCTATCCGTTTTGTCACCAAAGCCCCATATACTACCCACCATTGCGACCTGTACGCTCTCGTTGGCTGGCCCTCGCTTCATACTCGTCGCCAAACCCACTGGCTCCATGTCATCTACAAGACCCTGCTAGGTAAAGTCCCCCTTATCTCAGCTCGCTGGTCACCATAGCATCTCCCACCTGTAGCACACGCTCCAGCAGGTATATCTCTCTAGTCACCCCCAAAACCAATTCTTTCTTTGGCCGCCTCTCCTTCCAGTTCTCTGCTGCCAATGACTGGAACGAACTACAAAAATCTCTTAAATTGGAAACACTTATCTCCCTCACTAGCTTTAAACACCAACTGTCAGAGCATCTTACAGATTACTGCACCTGTACATAGCCCACCTATAATTTAGCCCAAACAACTACCTCTTTCCTAACTGTATTTAATTTATTTATTTATTTTGCTCCTTTGCACCCCATTATTTTTATTTCTACTTTGCACATTCTTCCATTGCAATACTACCATTCCAGTGTTTTACTTGCTATATTGTATTTACTTTGCCACCATGGCCTTTTTTGCCTTTACCTCCCTTCTCACCTAATTTGCTCACATTGTATATAGACTTGTTTTTTTTTTTTTTTTTTTTTTTTTTTTTTTTTTTTTTTTTACTGTATTATTGACTGTATGTTTGTTTTACTCCATGTGTAACTCTGTGTCGTTGTATGTGTCGAACTGCTTTGCTTTATCTTGGCCAGGTCGCAATTGTAAATGAGAACTTGTTCTCAACTTGCTTACCTGGTTAAATAAAGGTGAAATAAATAAAATAAATAAAACCATGAAGACCAAGGAGCTCTCCAAACAGGTCAGGCAGAAACTTTGAACATCCCACGGAGCACCATTAAATCCATTATTAAAAAATGGAAAGGGGCCTCCCGGGTGGCGCAGTGGTCTAGGGCAATGCATCGCAGTGCTAGCTGTGCCACCAGAGACTCTGGATTCACGCCCAGGCTCTGTCTCAGCCGGCTGCGACCAGGAGGTCCATGGGGCGACTCACAATTGACCTAGCGTCGTCCGGGTTAGGGAGGGTTTGGCCGGTAGGGATATTCTCTCATTGCTCACTAGCACTCCTGTGGCGGGCCGGGTACAGTGCACGCTAACCAGGTCGACGGGTGCACGGTGTTTCCTCCGACACATTGGTGCGGCTGGCTCCCGGGTTGGATGCACGCTGTGTTAAGAAGCAGTGTGGCTTGGTTGGGTTGTGTTTCGGAGGATGCATGGCTTTCGACCTTCGCCTCTCCCGAGCCCGTACGGGAGTTGTAGCGATGAGTCAAGATAGTAACTACCAACAATTGGA
This sequence comes from Oncorhynchus nerka, assembly GCF_034236695.1. NCBI lineage: Eukaryota > Metazoa > Chordata > Actinopteri > Salmoniformes > Salmonidae > Oncorhynchus > Oncorhynchus nerka. The sequence continues at coordinate 49,889,658 of NC_088413.1, read as the reverse complement.
TACCACAAAATTGGGGAGAAAAAAAAAAGTGGAAAGAATATGGCACCACAACAAACCTGGTGGGGCTGCCCACCAAAACTCACGGACCAGGCAAGGAGGGCATTAATCAGAGAGGCAACAAAGAGACCAAAGATAACCCTGAAGGAGCTGTAAAGTTCAACAGTGGATATTGGAGTATCTGTCCCTAGGAGCACTTTAAGCCGTACACTCCACAGAGCTGGGCTTTATGGAAGAGTGGCCAGAAAAACACATTTGGTGTTTGCCAAAAGGGAAACACACCAAACATATGGAAAAAGGTACTCTGGCCAGGAAAATGCTATGTCTGGCGCAAACCCAAAGTTCAATCAAAATAAAAGCCCTGGAAAGGGGGTGTCTGAGCCGGCAACCCTGAGGTACCATAGTTGCAATCTGATGCCGTGTTCAAAACAACTGGAAATGGGAACTCTTCTATGGTCTACTTCGTATGTGAATTAATAAGGAGGTGGAACACACCTCAATTCAAACTGTTGTTAGAAAGTCATTTGAAATTGACAAGTTGAAACAGCCTACAGATAATTAGTAGGCCTTAGTTTGAGGACAGCACCGGACAGGACAGCACTGGTTAACTATTCTGTTGCATAACAATCACATTGTGGAGTGAATTCTGACATCACACGCATAAAAAAAACTCCCACTGGGGCGACCTTCAGAGATATTTGGAACTCACACTTGAAAAGGTTAGATAATGTCCCAAATTTCACCCGTGACCTATCCCCTATATAGTGCACTACTTTTGACCAGGGTCCACGGGGCTCAGTTCAAAAGTAGTGCACTACTGTATGTAGGGAATAGGGTGGCATTTGGGACACAATATATTTCGCTACATTCTGCTTGGTTGTGTATTCTTCTGGTAAAGTGGGCCAGGCAACATTTATTATTTTATGCTGTTTTTAGAAACAAAAGGCACTATATGGTCCATTTCCCTTTGTTCTTTGTTTTTGTTTCTTCTTCTATGGAAATATGGAAGCACTCTTCCTCTAATACAATGAAGATATACATTTTTAAAGCCCTTGAACCTCCATTTGAAATAGGGAAAATCCACAAAATGGATGAAAGAAGGAACCGGTGCTTTAACCCCAATCGGCAGCTCTCTCCTATGCCTCCAGGTACTGAATTAATAAGCAGTTCAGAGAGAGGCCTGAAATAGCTGAGAGAGACCACATGGGCCAAGTCAGAAATCAGTGGACAAAACTTTCCTTCTGAGTAGTGGAGAAACATCACGACAGCTCCAGCATCATAAGGGTTGACCTTTCAGAATAGAAAACAATAGACCGGAAGAAATGACCATCATCCTCTACTGCCAGCTGTGTTTTGCAATCTCTACACCATACAAGTGTAGGATATTAATTTAACCACTTTTTCACAGAAGGAAAATAATCCTGCAGCAACAGGAAATATGAATTATCTGTGTGGATTATAATGAATTGACATTTTTATAGGGGTTGACAAATGTTTTGGTTAGGGCAAATGAAGTCTGACATTTTAAACTGAATATTACAAACTTCAGAAGCCTTTTGAACCTTTCTGGCACAGGCGTTCCGCTAGCGACCCACCTCAACAACATCCGGTGAAATTGCAGAGTGCTAAATTCAAAATACAATAAACGCAATATTAAACATTCATGATAATACAATACATACAATCTTGGCAATCTAACCGCATCGTTGGATTTCAAAAAAGCTTCACGGCGAATACATTCCAAGTTTGCATTTCCTGCAGTGCAGGGTGATCAAATTAAGATCCTTCATATGTATTCACATCTCAAAGAGACACTATAATGATACACAATCAGTTGAACTGTAACCAGTTAGAAGATAATAGAATAGAAACAAGCTAGTGAACTGAGAGTGCTGCTATACACATTTCTGCAGATTGGGAGGCTAAAAACCTGCATACCTCCAGGCTTTCATACAAATAGCATCCCTGCAGTGAACAGATTTTGTGAATCTACAGCAATTAAGATTGTCTCCACATCTGCCATACCAAGAAATGTTCGGCTCTCACAATCTCTCAGAAAGGAGGCTCCTCCTTTGTTATCCGCTATTGAAGCTCTTCTTGCACTACAAAGTGTTGCCACCGCTGCAAAGTCTCTATCGTTTTACTTTCCAAAGGAAATCAAATGCATAAAACAAAAACATGAAACTATGCTTCACTTTGATATGTTAATTTTTTATTGTAATCGTCCTACCTTTTGTTCTGCTGTTTTATAAATTAACGCATAAATTGTTGAATTCCTAGGCCTTTTTGTCTTTTAACTCCAGGTACGGACTGGTGATGCTGTGTATCATAAAGACAGTTGAATACTAATAGTGACACATAATACCGGACAGTTTAACAGTTTGACTGACATTTCTGATTCATATTTTCTGATTCATATATAGGGACAAAGCATAATTAAAGTCAATACATCTGAGTAAGGAGTACAATATAATAAGGAAACAACACATAAAATATCCTTGAGAGGTATTGAATGGCAACAAATTAGTATAGATTTTCCAAACCAGAGAATGAACTGGGGCAATGTATCGAGTGTAGTGTCTGTCGGTGCTGGTGACTGCAGATGTGCTATTTTGCCCTATGAATAGAATGAAAATCAGTAAAGATATGACCAACCTAAATGCATGACCCAAGGCTCAATGGCCTCTTTAGTTCATGTTCTCTTTCAGCAATATAAGGTGTAAAACAAATAATATGTAAAACATAAATGGTAACTGAACGTTGGCTACTTTGTGAGAGTGTTAAATGTTTTTAGTCAGGTTGTTATTTTGGTAACATTGTCTGTTTTGTCCCTCAACAGATGGATGGTTTAATGATTCCTTCTGTGCTCTCTCCTCTCTTTGTCTCTTTCTTCTCTCTCTGTCTCTTTCTCCCACCTCCTTTCTTTCAGTGTTGGTGATGATCTCGCACAGCTCATGCTGTTTCCTCTCTCTACTGAGTTTACCTTGATCTATCTGCTCTGCTCAACCAGAGGTCTGGCAGGGAGATCAAAGTTCACAAGCCCATGATTAAACCTAATTTATGCTAAAACCTGGGCCTCGTTCTTCAATAGAACCCCCCTTATCCACCTCCATCCATCCATTCCATCCCACTCTCACTTCCCCCGCTTACGACATGAAAGGGTGAAATGTATTTTCTGTTCCTGATCAGATGGAGAAAACCTTTAATCTTGTTAAGCATCGACTGAAAGACATGCTGTTGCAATGTCCGTTACATTTCTCATCAACAGTCTGATTCTACTGCAGTTACTGCTATATTGTTCTGTTAGAATGATCACTCTCTATCTCTGTCATGTCCCCAAGCAGCATTTCACAATCAATCCTTTCCTGCAAGGCAGCCTTCCAACCAGTAGTTTCGAAATTAATTTAATTCACTCTATCTATACACACATCTATCTATCTATACACACACACACACACACACGCACACACACACACACACACACACACACACACACACACACACACACACACACACACACACACACACACACACACACACACTCCCTCCAGGTTAAGCCTCTAAGCTTCTATTTATCTCTGAAAAACAGCCACCAACTCCTGGATTGGGTTTCCTGACGGTCAAGTTGCTAGGGGCAACATTTAAGATGAATGCCTTTTTGGCCCCAACTAGCCACTGTGAAAACACATTACACTCCTTTTCTCATTTCAACAGTGCACAGCTTGACTTATCCAATTCCTTAAACTATTTATTTCCAGAAAGCAAGTCCTTCATGAGAACTGTTCATGTACTTGAAGAGTGTGAGGAGACATATCTACTGTACAGTCCTCCGCACAGCCTTCAACCTTTAGTCAGACACTATAGTGGTTTAAATTTTACACCATGTTCTTCCATTCTGTTTAAAAGTCACAGGTGGCAGCTGATTGAAGTTTGAATAGTCTCAGTCTTAGGTATCTTCAGTCTGTAGGTGTACAGGACATTCTAATCAAAGCTAACGTTAAACTAACGGTCTAAGGACACCTTGGTTACACAAACAAAGTCTTGTGGATCCCCATTGTTAGGATCCCCTAGCTGGCTGTCGCAGGCGATCCCCCAGCGAGGGGCCTGGAGGGATGCATCTCCATTCTTTCACAAGGAATTCAATGTTAGTTGTTTTGTTGATGGTGGTGGAAAATGCTGTCCAGGCGCTGCTATTCAATTGGGTTGAGATGTGGTTTACATTGTTTTCATGCTCATCAAACATTCACTCGTGCCCTGTGGATGGGGACATTGTCATCTTATCGGGGCATAGCCATGGTAGCCAAAATAATGGTTACCCCGGCTGGCCCTAAGCATGATGGGATATTAGTTGATTCATTAACTCAGGAACCATACATGTGTGGAAGCACCTACTTTGAATATACTTTGTGATCTTCACTTAAGTGTTTCCATTATTTTGGCAATTACATACACATTTCTATAACAGAGAAATTGCACCAAAACCAAAAATATATATATTTTATTAGGCCCATGTGCCACCGCTGTGTCACATTCTTCATTTTACATGTTTTATAGATTTTTGTTTGTTTTTGTGTGTGTGTTAATTTTCGACCAGACCACCTTACAAATAAATGGCCAGTTCACCCCAGTATTGCACAATGTTTTGTTTGATGTAATGTTTAATATCTGTTTGGACCCCAGGAAGAATAGCTGCCACTTTGACAGTAATGAGCCAATGAGTGAGCCAATCTACTCCCCTCATATTCGCTCAAGAGAAAAATGTGTTCTGATTATATAATAATTATGGGAACGGCACCTCAGTACCTCCAGGCTCTGATCAGGCCCTACACCCAAACAAGGGCACTGCGTTCATCCACCTCTGGCCTGCTCGCCTCCCTACCACTGAGGAAGTACAGTTCCCGCTCAGCCCAGTCAAAACTGTTCGCTGCTCTGGCCCCCCAATGGTGGAACAAACTCCCTCACGACGCCAGGACAGCGGAGTCAATCACCACCTTCCGGAGACACCTGAAACCCCACCTCTTTAAGGAATACCTAGGATAGGATAAAGTAATCCCTCTCACCCCCCCCCCCCCTTAAAAGATTTAGATGCACTACTGTTCCACTGGATGTCATAAGGTGAATGCACCAATTTGTAAGTCGCTCTGGATAAGAGCGTCTGCTAAATGACTTAAATGTAAATGTAATGTAAATGGGAAAAATACAGCTTTGAAAGCTTTGTCTCCTTGTCCCTGTCTAAGCTCAGTAGCAACTATTTTTACTCGTCAGGACCTCCAACAGACGAAGCTAAGTAGTAACATTAACACGATGCCTTCTAATTGTAGTCGCTGTACTCATAATATACAGGAGAACGATCGCCTTACGGCGAGGATAGCTGTGCTACAAGCCCAGCTTCAGACGCAATCGTTAGGCAAGGGTAATTTCAGTATAGGAAAGGATGAAACCGCGTCTGTGCCACCAGTAAGTACAGATAGTAGTATAAATCCCCTGGCACAGTCTCCGCAGCCGGACAACTTTCTCACGGTTTCTGCAAAGAAATGCTGTAGGAATGCTCAACCGGTGTCGCTCATTCAGCCGACAGAAACTTTCAACCGGTTTTCCCCATTAAGCAGCGAGTCGGAGTCAGAGGCCGAGCCTTCTCTTGTCTCTACTCCTCCCGTTACGGGGTCTGAGACGCCGAAGCTTCCCACCATTAGCTCTGACAAATTGAAAACTCTAGTCATTGGCGACTCCATTACCCGCAGTATTAGACTTAAAACGAATCATCCAGCGATCATACACTGTTTACCAGGGGGCAGGGCTACCGACGTTAAGGCTAATCTGAAGATGGTGCTGTCTAAAGCTAAAACTGGCGAGTGTAGAGAGTATAGAGATAATGTTATCCACGTCGGCACCGACGATGTTAGGATGAAACAGTCAGAGATCACCAAGCGCAACATAGCTTCTGCGTGTAAATCAGCTAGAAAGATGTGTCGGCATCGAGTAATTGTCTCTGGCCCCCTCCCAGTTAGGGGGAGTGATGACCTCTACAGCAGAGTCTCACAACTCAATCGCTGGTTGAAAACTGTTTTCTGCCCCTCCCAAAAGATAGAATTTGTAGATAAGAGCGTCTGCTAAATGACTTAAATGTAAATGTAAATAATTGGCCCTCTTTCTGGGACTCACCCACAAACAGGACCAAGCCTGACCTGCTGAAGAGTGACGGACTCCATCCTAGCTGGAGGGGTGCTCTCATCTTATCTACCAACATAGACAGGGCTCTAACTCCTCTAGCTCCACAATGAAATAGGGTGCAGGCCATGCAGCAGGCTGTTAGCCAGCCTGCCAGCATAGTGGAGTCTGCCACTCGCACAGTCAGTGTAGTCAGCTCAGCTATCACCATTGAGACCATGTCTGTGCCTCGACCTAGGTTGGGCAAAACTAAACATGGCGGTGTTCGCCTTAGCAATCTCACTAGGATAAAGACCTCCTCCATTCCTGTCATTATTGAAAGAGATCATGATACCTCACATCTCAAAATAGGGCTACTTAACGTTAGATCCCTGACTTCAAAGGCAATTATAGTCAATGAACTAATCACTGATCATAATCTTGATGTGATTGGCCTGACTGAAACATGGCTTAAGCCTGATGAATTTACTGTGTTAAATGAGGCCTCACCTCCTGGCTACACTAGTGACCATATCCCCTGTGCATCCCGCAAAGGCGGAAGTGTTGCTAACATTTACGATAGCAAATTTAAATTTACAAAAAAAATGACGTTTTCGTCTTTTGAGCTTCTAGTCATGAAATCTATGCAGCCTACTCAATCGCTTTTTATAGCTACTATTTACAGGCCTCTTGGGCCATATACAGCATTCCTCATTGAGTTCCCTGAATTCCTATCGGACCTTGTAGTCATAGCAGATAATATTCTAATCTTTGGTGACTTTAATATTCACATGGAAAAGTCCACAGGCCCACTCCAAAAGGCTTTCGGAGCCATCATCGACTCAATGGGTTTTGTCCAACATGTCTCTGGACCCACTCACTGTCACAGTCATACTCTGGACCTAGTTTTGTCCCATGGAATAAATGTTGTGGATCTTAATGTTTTTCCTCATAATCCTGGACAATCGGACCACCATTTTATTACGTTTGCAATTGCAACAAATAATCTGCTCAGACCCCAACCAAGGAACATCAAAAGTTGTGCTATAAATTCACAGACAACACAAAGATTCCTTGATGTCTTTCCAGATTCCCTCTGTCTACCCAAGGATGCCAGAGGACAAAAATCAGTTAACCACCTAACTGAGGAACTCAATTTAACCTTGCGCAATACCCTAGATGCAGTTGCACCCCTAAAAACTAAAAACATTTCTCATAAGAAACTAGCTCCCTGGTACACAGAAAATACCCGAGCTCTGAAGCAAGCTTCCAGAAAATTGGAACGGAAATGGCGCCACACCAAACTGGAAGTCTTCCGACTAGCTTGGAAAGACAGTACCGTGCAGTAACGAAGAGCCCTTACTGCTGCTCGATCATCCTATTTTTCTAACTTAATTGAGGAAAATAAGAACAATCCGAAATTCCTTTTTTATACTGTCGCAAAGCTAACTAAAAAGCAGCATTCCCCGAGAGAGGATGGCTTTCACTTTAGCAGTGATAAATTCATGAACTTCTTTGAGGAAAAGATCATGATTATTAGAAAGCAAAATACGGACTCTTTAAATCTGCGTATTCCTTCAAAGCTCAGTTGTCCTGAGTCTGCACAACTCTGCCAGGACCTAGGATCAAGAGAGACGCTCAAGTGTTTTAGTACTATATCTCTTGACACAATGATGAAAATAATCTAAACCTTCAAGCTGCATACTGGACCCTATTCCAACTAAACTACTGAAAGAGCTGCTTCCTGTGCTTGGGCCTCCTATGTTGAACATAATAAACGGCTCTCTATCCACCGGATGTGTACCAAACTCACTAAAAGTGGCAGTAACAAAGCCTCTCTTGAAAAAGCCAAACCTTGACCCAGAAAATATAAAAAACTATCGGCCTAAATCGAATCTTCCATTCCTCTCAAACATTTTAGAAAAGGCTGTTGTGCAGCAACTCACTGCCTTCCTGAAGACAAACAATGTATACGAAATGCTTCAGTCTGGTTTTAGACCCCATCATAGCACTGAGACTGCACTTATGAAGGTGGTAAATTACCTTTTAATGGCATCAGACCGAGGCTCTGCATCTGTCCTCGTGTTCCTAGACCTTAGTGCTGCTTTTGATACCATCGATCACCACATTATTTTGGAGAGATTGGAAACCCAAATTGGTCTACACGGACAAGTTGTGGCCTGGTTTAGATCTTATCTGTCGGAAAGATATCAGTTTGTCTCTGTGAATGGTTTGTCCTCCGACAAATCAACTGTAAATTGCGGTGTTCCTCAAGGTTCCGTTTTAGGACCACTATTGTTTTCACTATATATTTTACCTCTTGGGGATGTCATTCGAAAACATAATGTTAACCTTCACTGCTATGCGGATGATACACAGCTGTACATTTCAATGAAACATGGTGAAGCCCCAAAATTTCCCTCGCTAGAAGCATGTGTTTCAGACATAAGGAAGTGGATGGCTGCAAACTTTTCTACTTTTAAACTCGGACAAAACAGAGATGCTTGTTCTAGGTCCCAATAAACAAAGAGATCTTCTGTTGAATCTGACAATTAATCTTAATGGTTGTACAGTCGTCTCAAATAAAACTGTGAAGGACCTCGGCGTTACTCTGGACCCTGATCTCTCTTTTGAAGAACATATGGGGCGGCAGGGTAGCCTAGTGGTTAGAGCGTTGGACTAGTAACCAGAAGGTTGCAAGTTCAAACCCCTGAGCTGACAAGGTACAAATCTGTCATTCTGCCCCTGAACAGGCAGTTAACCCACTGTTCCTAGGCTGTCATTGAAAATAAGAATTTGTTCATAACTGACTTGCCTAGTTAAATAAAGGTGAAATTAAAAATAAATCAAGACCATTTCAAGGACAGTTTTTTTCCATCTACGTAACATTGCAAAAATCAGAAACTTTCTGTCCAAAAATGATGCAGAAAAATTCATCCATGCTTTTGTCACTTCTAGGTTAGACTACTGCAATGCTCTACTTTCCGGCTACCCGGATAAAGCACTAAAAAAACTTCAGTTAGTGCTTAATACGGCTGCTAGAATCCTGACTAGAACCAAAATATTTGATCATATTACTCCAGTGCTAGCCTCACTACACTGGCTTCCTGTCAAATCAAGGGCTGATTTCAAGGTTTTACTGCTAACCTACAAAGCATTACATGGGCTTGCTCCTACCTATCTCTCTGATTTGGTCCTGCCGTACATACGTACAGACGCTACGGTCACAAGACGCAGGCCTCCTAATTGTTCTTAGAATTTCTAAGCAAACAGCTGGAGGCAGGGCTTTCTCCTATAGAGCTCAATTTTTATGGAACGGTCTGCCTACCCATGTCAGAGACGCAAACTCGGTCTCAACCTTTAAGTCTTTACTGAAGACTCATCTCCTCAGTGGGTCATATGATTGAGTGTAGTCTGGCCCAGGAGTGGGAAGGTGAACGGAAAGGCTCTGGAGCAACGAACCGCCCTTGCTGTGTCTGCCTGGCCGGTTCCCCTCTTTCCACTGGGATTCTCTGCCTCTAACCCTATTACAGGGGCTGAGTCACTGGCTTACTGGGGCTCTCTCATACCGTCCCTGGGAGGGGTGCGCCACCTGAGTGGGTTGAGTCACTGATGTGATCATCCTGTCTGGGTTGGCCGTGGCGGGGATCGTTGTGGGCTATACTCAGCCTTGTCTCAGGATGGTAAGTTGGTGGTTGAAGATATCCCTCTAGTGGTGTGGGGGCTGTGCTTTGGCAAAGTGGGTGGGGTTATATCCTTCCTGTTTGGCCCTGTCCGGGGTTGTCCTCGGATGGGGCCACAGTGTCTCCTGACCCCTCCTGTCTCAGCCTCCAGTATTTATGCTGCAGTAGTTTATGTGTCGGGGGGCTAGGGTCAGTTTATTATATTTGGAGTACTTCTCCTGTCCTATTCGGTGTCCTGTGTGAATTTAAGTGTGCTCTCTCTAATTCTCTCTTTCTCTCTTTCTTTCTCTCTCTCGGAGGACCTGAGCCCTAGGACCATGCCTCAGGACTACCTGACATGATGACTCCTTGCTGTCCCCAGTCCACCTGGCCGTGCTGCTGCTCCAGTTTCAACTGTTCTGCCTTATTATTATTGGACCATGCTGGTCATTTATGAACATTTTAAACATCTTGGCCATGTTCTGTTATAATCTCCACCCGGGCACAGCCAGAAGAGGACTGGCCACCCCACATAGCCTGGTTCCTCTCTAGGTTTCTTCCTAGGTTTTGGCCTTTCTAGGGAGTCTTTCCTAGCCACCGTGCTTCTACACCTGCATTGCTTGCTGTTTGAGGTTTTAGGCTGGGTTTCTGTACAGCACTTTGAGATATCAGCTGATGTACGAAGGGCTATATAAATCAATTTGATTTGATTTGATTTTACAACCAAGCTTTTTGATATGTCTTTGAGATATGGAGACGTACACCCACCATTGTGAGGGCATATGCCTATAGGTCTCATGGGTAGTAGCCTACAACTGCGAAGTGTTTTTAGGACATTAAATTGACTGAATACATAGCTACTAGCAGTGGCTGAGAGCTAGCGATCTAGTTAATTCTTAAGAGTCTAAGCTATTGATTTTGAATGTTAGGACCCCTTTAAGTATAGAAAAATACATAAAACATCGATTTTGGCCTTACTGCTATTATCCCATAGAAACGCATTGAATAGCAGATTCATACATGGGGGAAAAAAAGAAAAACTTGTAAACCATGTCTTGTAAACCAAAATACTTTCTGGCGACTCCATCCATCAGTTGAAAACATCCTTTATGGACTGAAGAAAATACTTCAACATTGCTGGGCTGTTCTTTTCCCCTCCAGTCTACAAAGTACCCTCAGTGTTTTATCTAACCAACTAGGTCGTAAAGTTGTAATGTGGTACTGAAGAGCAACAGTCTGAAGTGAAGAGGTGGAAAGGGGTCTGTCTAGCAGTAATAACCTGATACGCCTACTTCAACTAAATGACCTATGCCGCTAAACGCATTCTGAGCTGATCTGAGAACTGCCCTTGTCTGCGCACATTTGCGCTGACATTCTTTCTCCTCGCCAGGATAAATTGACAACCACTAAAGGTCACCCACAAAATCATCTCTCTGTAATACAGAGTGCTCTCTCTTCCTCTCTCGGTCTCTCTCTCTCGCTCTCTATCTCTCTGTATCTCTCAGTCTACGTTCTCCCGACCCGCAGTAAAAAAGCTAGCAGAGACAGGTTGTTTATGGCAACACAAATCCTAAATGATGGCTTTTACGATAAGCCTCAAAAAGGCTGATTTCAGCGTTTTAAGCATTTGCTTATTCATCTCCTACATTATGCATCAGATGATGCTTTCGCCTTCCCCTCCTCTCTTTTTCTCCTTCCCTCCCCTCCTCCACCACCCACATCAGTCCAATGCGTTCGGCCTCCAGGTAGAATTAGAAATAATGTTTTCTCTTTCTGTTGCCTTGATTTGCAAATGAATGACATCTACTTCATTTTTCCAACAATTGTTTACCAACAGTTTATTTCACTTTACATACACTAAGTTTACATCCACTAAGTTGACTGTGCCTTTAAACAGCTTGGAAAATTCCAGAAAATTATGTCATGGTTTTAGAAGCTTCTGATAGGCTAATTGACATCATTTGAGTCAATTGGAGGTGTACCTGTGGATGTATTTCAAGGCCTACCTTCAAACTCAGTGCCTCTTTGCTTGACATCATGGGAAAATCAAAAGAAATCAGCCAAGACCTCAAAAAGAAAATTGTAGTCCTCCAAAAGTCTGGTTCATCATTGGGAAAAATTTCCAAATTTCTGAAGGTACCACATTCATCTGTACAAACAATAGTACGCAAGTATAAACACCATGGGACCACGCAGCCGTCATACCGCTCAGGAAGGAGATGTGTTCTGTCTTCTAGAGATGAACGTATTTTGGTGTGAAAAGTGCAAACCAATCCCAGAACAACAGCAAAGGACCTTGTGAAGATGCTGGAGGAAACAGGTACAAATGTATCTATATCCACAGTAAAACGAGTCCTATATCGACATAACCTGAAAGGCTCCTCAGCAAGGAAGAAGCCACTGCTGTTTGAATATGGTTTGCAACTGCACATGGGGACAATAATTGTACTTTTTGGAGAAATGTCCTCTGGTCTGATGAAACAAAAATAGAACTGTTTGGCCATAATGACCATAGTTATGTTTGGAGGAAAAAGGGGGAGGCTTGCAAGCTGAAGATTTCCATCCCAACCCTGAAGCATGGGGGTGGCAGCATCATATTTGTGGGGATGCTGTGCTGAAGAAGGGACTGGTACACTTCACAAAATAGATGGCTTCAAGGAAAATTATCTGGATGTATTGAAGCAACATGTCAGGACATCAGTCAGGAAGTTAAAGCTTGGTCTTCAATGGGTCTTCCAAATGGACAATGACCCCAAATCAAATCAAATCAAATTGTATTTGTCACATACACATGGTTAGCAGATGTTAATGCGAGTGTAGCGAAATGCTTGTGCTTCTAGTTCCGACAATGCAGTGATAACCAACAAGTAATCTAACTAACAATTCCAAAACTACTGTCTTATACACAGTGTAAGGGGATAAAGAATATGTACATAAGGATATATGAATGAGTGATGGTACAGAGCAGCATACAGTAGATGGTATCGAGTACAGTATATACATATGAGATGAGTATGTAGACAAAGTAAACAAAGTGGCATAGTTAAAGTGGCTAGTGATACATGTATTACATAAGGATGCAGTCGATGATGTAGAGTACAGTATATACGTATGCATATGAGATGAATAATGTAGGGTAAGTAACATTATATAAGGTAGCATTGTTTAAAGTGGCTAGTGATATATTTACATCATTTCCCATCAATTCCCATTATTAAAGTGGCTGGAGTTGGGTCAGGGTCAATGACAGTGTGTTGGCAGCAGCCACTCAATGTTAGTGGTGGCTGTTTAACAGTCTGATGGCCTTGAGATAGAAGCTGTTTTTCAGTCTCTCGGTCCCAGCTTTGATGCACCTGTACTGACCTCGCCTTCTGGATGATAGCGGGGTGAACAGGCAGTGGTTCGGGTGGTTGATGTCCTTGATGATCTTTATGGCCTTCCTGTAACATCGGGTGGTGTAGGTGTCCTGGAGGGCAGGTAGTTTGCCCCCGGTGATGCGTTGTGCAGACCTCATTACCCTCTGGAGAGCCTTACGGTTGAGGGCGGAGCAGTTGCCGTACCAGGCGGTGATACAGCCCGCCAGGATGCTCTCGATTGTGCATCTGTAGAAGTTTGTGAGTGCTTTTGGTGACAAGCCAAATTTCTTCAGCCTCCTGAGGTTGAAGAGGCGCTGCTGCGCCTTCTTCACGACGCTGTCAGTGTGAGTGGACCAATTCAGTTTGTCTGTGATGTGTATGCCGAGGAACTTAAAACTTGCTACCCTCTCCACTACTGTTCCATCGATGTGGATAGGGGGGTGTTCCCTCTGCTGTTTCCTGAAGTCCACAATCATCTCCTTAGTTTTGTTGACGTTGAGTGTGAGGTTATTTTCCTGACACCACACTCCGAGGGCCCTCACCTCCTCCCTGTAGGCCGTCTCGTCGTTGTTGGTAATCAAGCCTACCCCAAGCATACTTCCAAAGTTGTGGCAAAATGGCTTATGGACAACAAAGTCAGGGTATTGGAGTGGCCATCACAAAGCCCTGACCTCAATCCTATACAAAATGTGTGGGCAGAACTGAAAAAGTGTGTGCGAGCAAGGAGGCCTACAAACCTGACTCAGTTACACCAGCTCTGTCAGGAGGAATGGGCCAAAATTCACCCAACTTATTGTGGGAAGCTTGTGGAAGGCTACCCGAAACGTTTGACCCAAGTTAAACAATTTAAAGGCAATCCTACCAAATACTAATTGAGTGTATGTAAACTTCTGACCCACTGGGAATGTGATGAAAGAAGTAAAAGCTGAAATAAATCATTCTCTCTACAGTTATTCTAGCATTCTTAATAATGAAGTGGTGATCCTAACTGACCTAAGGCAGGGAATTCTTACTAGGATTAAATGTCAGGAATTGTGAAAAACTGTGTTTAAATGTATTTGGCTAAGGTGTATGTAAACTTCCGACTTCAACTGTAAAGTAGCAGACGATTCGCACTGTTGATGATAAAAAGCCTTGGGTTGCATCCCAAATGGCACCCTATTTCCTAAATTGTGCTCTTAGGGCTCTTGTCAAAAAGTAGTTCACTATATAGGGAATGTCATGACGTTGCCCTCTTTGGGTACAGCAAGCACCATCCCCCTCTCCCTGCCTCTCTCTGCTCCTTCAACCAGGCTGCTGTGGTCAGTGAGGTCGTAAATTCCTCGAAGAGATTGTCTCCTCATGGACACAGTATAAGAGACAGAGTGAATTTTCATTGAGAACAAAGGAATTTCTTACACCTCACAGAACTTGAGGTCCAAACTAATTTCATGTTCCGGAGAAGGTATAAAAGATCGGTGAAGAATCCAGCTTACGAACAGGTCCGTTTTGTTACATTTTTGGGAAGATCATGGGAGACGGTGTGGCCACATTACCATAACGCTATTTATATAATAGCCTCAGATATGAGGTTTACATCTAATTGGTGTATAAGATGAATGAGTGAGGATGATACTGTTTGTAAAATTGTGTAATGTGATTTTGGACTGTTTAATGAAGGAAACTCCAATTCCCTTTTGAGTTTAACTAAATCAGAGGACCGCCCAGTTAGGGTCAGGCATCCTGGGACAGCCCCTTTTCTGCAATTCCGAATAAAACCCAACTTTGAGAAATTCTCAGTAGACCATGTTTCTCTCAATCACGGGAGGACAAAGGTTGCAGACCATGGCTGATACTTTTAACCATACCACGTGGTTAAACTCTTAGACTATTGATACCGACAGAATAAGAACAAGTCTTTGATATTAATTACTAGTCTGCAGCTAGGAATTCGGTATCATTGAACGCGAAGAACGACAACCGCCGACATCCATTCTACAACAACTTTTCAACAGCGATCAAGGTGACACACTGAGCATAAATATATTGATTGATTGCAATTGTTCCCGAATGAGTGAGCATTCATGTGTAAAGGATTAGCATTTCAATTGTTATAATTATTAACTCTGTAGTGATTTCTTAGTCGACCCCCACTTCCCTTTTGTCTAACAAGCCGCCATGCCGGTTTAGCCCACTAGGGCACATTCTCCTATAATTTCTTGTAACCATATTTACTTTGTTTGTTTTGTTTATGCATTTCTGTGAATTACTTAGTTAGTAATAAATAAATTATTTAAGACAATTGATGTATGGATGACTCATAGTGAAGACTGGGTTCGTGCAGATAACCAACAATTTACGACATTTGGAATGAGACTAACGTGAGGTAAAATAAATAATTAATTAATCAGAAGACTATTGATCAGATATGAAAATATCTGAAAGGTTATATTGGGAAATTATAACTTTGTAATCTGAATATTTTCCTTGGTGCCCTGACTTCCTAGTTAATTACAGTTACATGATTAATCAGTTTGATCGCGTAATACTAATTACAGAGAATCTTTGATAAAAACGAAAAGTCTTCATTTAATGATAGTAAAGACACGACAAGAATATGGTACCATTTGGGACACTGGCCTTGACTCGGTTACTCTTTCTTGTTGTTCCAATAATGGTGATGAGCAGCTTATTCAATCAATGGATAAAGGGCTATGGAGATGAGGATGGTGATAGAGGTTGTCCTAATAGGTAGGTGAGACTGCATATGAAACAGACATCGTTGCGTTTACACAGGCAACCCAATCCCTATATAACCCTCCTCAGAGGTCAGAATGTCAACCTATACACTTCTACAAAAACAGATGAATCATGTCAAGGTCATTTCAGGATTGTATACATTGTTGTAACACAATTGGGAATTGGGAAGAGGCTTGGTTGAAGGGTATTGCTACTTGTGTTGAAAGGTATTCTGCCCTACCAAGCAAAAGAGCAGTAACTGCTCATAGAGTGAAACTGAAAAATTACTTCAACGTTTTTTTATTGTCCTGCCAAATAACCACATCATTTAATGATTTCTAGGCAGATCATTGGATATGTGGTTATCTGTTGTCTTACTATGAGGCAATTTTTTATTCATATTGACCCTGACCTCTGACATTTCCTTTGACCATAGACTGCAGTTACTGCCTTCTTGCTTGGTACACCCACTGGAATACTTTTCCATTATGAATTTGCAATTACTGCACACATCACCCCCCCCCCCCTTTTTAAATCCATAATACAACACAACGGAGGCAGGATATTTGTCCACATGATGAAGCAAGTATTTAATGTATAAAAAATATAAATAACTAATGTGCAGTTACTGCTCTTTTGTTTGGTAGGGCAGTATTGTTGTTGTTTGTGAATGTATGCCATTCTGCTCTGACAGTCAAGTTATCATATTTCTCCCTGCCATTACCAGGGATGGGGAATAACTGATTACAAAAAACTGTAAGTGTAATCCATTGTTACCAGCAAAAGTATTGTTAAATAAATGTACAGGTACTTTTGAAAAACTAGATGATCACTTCTAGGATGACTTTTAAATTCCGAAAGAATGTGTGAGAGAAAAAAAAAATATATATATATATATATAATTTTGTTTTCTCAATGACATTAAAATCAGCATTGAAGAAATGAAGAAAGTTTAAGTTTATTCTGCCTGAGCAAGTTAAAATGACTGAGCGACAGGTTGGTGCAAAAAAAATCTATCTCCGCTGCGCTGTATCAGCATAATGGACAGGGTGCGCCACGATGTGTGAAGGGGGGCTATGGAAAGCCACTGGGTGGTTAGGTATGACTCCTTTGTATGGGGGGTGATTCATGCCAGAATTAAGCCTTGTGAAGCTACTGATACCTCTCACCAAGTCACGTAATGTCTACCTAGTGCCATAAAATAACGGCATGAATTAACATGGACTGTCAATGGAGACAACTTTGTTTCTAAGGTGTCAAACTGCAGACGGGTTCACGTCACGTGACACGTACACGTCATGTAGACGTAGTGTTCACGTGGCATTCACATCGCATCACGTGTAAGTTTATTATGAATGATCTTACCATGAACGCCTTGAAAACGTCTACATGTGTTACGCGTTACGTGTTAGTTTAAGTGTCTGTTTAGTTCATCAATTTCATTTGTCGATTTAGCTAAAATAGGCCTATCATCGCAATGCAAAAATTATTAGGATAGTTGATATCGCATCCACCATTACTGTGTAGATTTGTCTATTTCTCGCAACAATACAAACCCAGGGGCTTCTTGGTAGCCTAGTGGTTAGATTGTTGGGCCAATAACCAAAAAGTTGCCCGATCAAATCCCAAAGCTGAGAAGAAACTTTTATGTTGTTGTTTTGCCTGAGCAAGACAGTTAACCCACTATTCCCCAGGTGACGAATAGGTGCATTTCGATTAAGGCAGCCCCCCGCACCTCTCTGAGGGTTCAATGCGGAAGACACATTTCAGTTGAATGCATTCGGTTGTACAACTGACTAGGTATCCCCCTTTCCTTTTCTTTGTTGGAGGTAGCCTAGGTCTCTAGTGGCGCCTTCAAAACAACTCAGAAGTCGGCAATCTCTGACTTCCATCTTCAGTGCGTTCAAGACAACTGGGAACTCTGAAAAAAAAAAGCTCAGACTGGGATTTTTGTTTTGTTTTGAACAGTCATCCAACTCGGAATCTCTGGCACCTGAAAATGACTGATGTCATGATTTGACCTCATTTTCGCCCCACTTCCCAGTTTGCCGGATAAACAGACATAATCACTGTCACCATGCAATCCTTTGCCTATACATTTCTGTGGAGATGTCTTATGGTTAAAAGCAGTGTTCGAATTTAGGGGGTATGTGAGGATATAGGCCTTGTTATAGAGACGTGCAAAAAGCATATGCTACCACTTGTTTTCTTAGCCATAGGAAAAGCAAAGGTACAGCTTTTATAAAGCCACCTAGGCTATAACAATGATAAATGCCACAATTATTTCCTCAGTCTACTCGCCTATCGAAGGTCTTGCGCAGCCTTAACATCACATGAAAATATGATTGGTTTATTAAATGCTCTGCAATGTAGAGCTATGCCTTATGCAAAATACCAAACAGTTAGAAACGGTATGGGTCTATGCATCGACCAAACAGCTTAACAGATCAAAATATTTATTATTCAGGAGCATCCCATTGAATCAGGTTATTAATTTCAGTGCAGTTGCGTTCTTACGCATATCCTTAGACTAAACGGAACTGAAAACAAATTTGATGCACATGAAGACCTATATATTAATCTGGAATTGACAAACAAAAGCCTGACTAGGATCCCGACTTGCCCCCACGTCATATTTATTCCCAATTAGGCTAGATGTATTCCTATTAATTTGCATAGGCTAACCATTGTGATTAATGTTATTTACCATCTGATTGTTATGAATAAACAGGCATCAGGGTAAACATAATATCATTACAATGCCCCCCCACACACACATTAATGTTACTTACCTTACAGATCACAAAGTGAGCTAATTTACATTGATATTTTTTTGGTACGTATGTCAATTTACTTTCTGATTTTTTTGTGCCAATCATAGACTGAAATACAGAATTCCGGTGTGTGGAATAGAGAGGATGTGGGTATTGTGCGGATGGGAGGTTCTGCCTGTCACTTTTTTTTCAACAGGTAGTGGACTCAGAGGGAAACTGCAAAGTCCAGGTGCTGCTGCCCTCTTTGTGCTGAGTGTTTGCAGTGCTAGTGTTTTTAGCTAATCGGTGCAGCTCACATTATGTGCCCAGTATGATAGTTTTCTTGCTCTTTCTTAGCAGATAATGATAACATGACAACAGTAGCTGTAGATGATGTAATGAAAAGTTGGAGGGTGGTTGGTAATGGAGGACATCAGGTGGTCCCACGTCTGTGTGTTGGGCAGAACCGCTAGGTCCTGGAGAACAGGAGCAGAGTAAAGGGAACAAGGTAAGAGACAGATGTAAACAAGCCAACACACAGATTAAATGATTATCAGGTATGTAAAAATACAGCTATTGAATGATTTAATTGAAATATTTGAATAGACATGCAATAATGTTAATGGCAGACAGAAAAGAAAGGATACCTGTCTAATTTTTGATGTCAGTGGGGTTGGTAAGGGATAGTCCCTGGAAAAGATAGAGAGATGAGTTGTGAGAGAAACTCCAGGGTGGCGTCATGACCAGTGCAGTCATACACCTTAACAGTACCTACCTGGAAGTGGCGGTTACTTAACGTGACCCCGTGGTTAGCTTTGAGATGAACTATTTGGAGAAACCTCTGGGCCAGTGTTGGTACTGCTGACAGCATGGTGATGCCGCCCACCACGAGGCAGCATATGCAAATAGTTACCATCTGAGATTTTTATATTTCACCTTAACAAATGTTGACCCCAGCTTGGAGCAAAAGAGCACCAAGCTTTCCCGGGTCTCGCCTTCCTTTCGTCCTTCTTCCAAGCCAAGTCATTCACCCAGATGTTGAAGCACTTTGTCCACTTGATTCTTCTGCGCCCTGTCCATGCTCAGTCTCACCTTGATTGATAATATAAATACATGCAATGCTTATATATCTCTTGGAAGGCCAGAAAATAAATTAACAGCGGACTATTTTTACCTGGTCAAAAACCTCCACATCCTTCTCAGTCCGTGCCCGAAGGTGGTCTTCGAAGGCGTTCTGATCTGGTTCGACAACTTAGACCACATCAGGTGGAGTATCAGTGGCCTCAAAGTATGTTATACAAACAGCAAAAGAAAAACACTAAGTCAGTCAAAAAATATATATTCTACAGTATATGCAATAATGTTATACACAATTGCATTGTTTTTGTCAGTTAACTGCTGAGGCTCATAGAAAATAAAACAAATTGGATCCAAAACTTTGAAAAAAAAAGTACGGACACCATGTTAATCCCTTTTCATTCATGTAAACCATTAGCAACCTAGCCAAACTCCATTACCTTACTTACAATTTTTCACTCAGTTAAAACTTCCTTCAAATATCAACAAACTCATTGACTATGTAATTAACCATGTCACCTCAATATTTTGAGTCATATTTTATTTTTGCACATTACATACCTGAATTAATCGGGTAAAATTATGGGACGGAGAAACGTTTGTTTTCAGAACTAACGTTAGTCATTCTCCATAATGAAGAAGAAATGTTAAATATCTCACTAACTTACTTATTTGACGTCACAGTTCCCCTAGCGGTAGTAATTATATACACTGCTCAAAAAAATAAAGGGAACACTTAAACAACACAATGTAACTCCAAGTCAATCACACTTCTCTGAAATCAAACTGTCCACTTAGGAAGCAACACTGATTGACAATACATTTCATATGCTGTTGTGCAAATGGAATAGACAACAGGTGGAAATTATAGGCAATTAGCAAGACACCCCCAATAAAGGAGTGGTTCTGCAGGTGGTGACCACAGACCACTTCTCAGTTCCTATGCTTCCTGGCTGATGTTTTGGTCTCTTTTGAATGCTGGCGGTGCTTTCACTCTAGTGGTAGCATGAGACGGAGTCTACAACCCACACAAGTTGCTCAGATAGTGCAGCTCATCCAGGATGGGACATCAATGCGAGCTGTGGCAAGAAGGTTTGCTGTGTCTGTCAGCGTAGTGTCCAGAACATGGAGGCGCTACCAGGAGACAGGCCAGTACATCTGGAGATGTGGAGGAGGCCGTATGAGGGCAACAACCCAGCAGCAGGACCGCTACCTCCGCCTTTGTGCAAGGAGGACCACTGCCAGAGCCCTGTAAAATGACCTCCAGCAGGCCACAAATGTGCATGTGTCTGCTCAAACGGTCAGAAACAGACTCCATGAGGGTATGGTATGAGGGCCCGACGTCCACAGGTGGGGGTTGTGCTTACAGCCCAACACCGTGCAGGATGTTTGGCATTTGCCAGAGAACACCAAGATTGGCAAATTCGCCACTTGCGCCCTGTGCTCTTCACAGATGAAAGCAGGTTCACACTGAGCACATGTGACAGACGTGACAGAGTCTGGAGACGCCGTGGAGAACATTCTGCTGCCTGCAACATCCTCCAGCATGACTGGTTTGGCGGTGGGTCAGTCATGGTGTGGGGTGGCATTTATTTGGGAGGCCGCACAGCCCTCCATGTGCTCGCCAGAGGTAGCCTGACTGCCATTAGGTACCGAGATGAGATCCTCAGACCCTTTGTGAGACCATATGCTGGTGCGGTTGGCCATGGGTTTCTCCTAGGGCAAGACAATGCTAGACCTCATGTGGCTGGAGTGTGTCAGCAGTTCCTGCAAGAGGAAGGCATTGATGCTATGGACTGGTCCGCCCATTCCCCAGACCTGAATCCAATTGAGTACATCTGGGGCATCATGTCTCGCTCCATCCACCAACGCCACGTTGCACCACAGACTGTCCAGGAGTTGGCGGATGCTTTAGTCCAGGTCTGGGAGGAGATCCCTCAGGAGACCATCCGCCACCTCATCAGGAGCATGCCCAGGTGTTGTAGGGAGGTCATACAGGCACGTGGAGGCCACACACATTACTGAGCCTCATTTTGACTTGTTTTAAGGACATTACATCAAAGTTGGATCAGCCTGTAGTGTGGTTTTCCACTTTAATTTTGAGTGTCACTCTGAATCCAGACCTCCATGGGTTGATAAATTTGATTTCCATTGATAATTTTTGTGTGATTTTGTTGTCAGCACATTCAACTATGTGAAGAAAAAAGTATTTTTTCATTCAGATCTAGGATGTGTTATTTTAGTGTTCCCTTAATTTTTTGAGCAGTGTACATACATTAAATGCAAATACCTGGGAGGCAAAATAAACTAAATTAAACATAAAAAATGTGTCCATACACATGGCATATGTTTGTGTACCACCTTGACATCTCTGATCTGCTTGCCTCAATAAATGAATACGAGAACATTAGTAGCCAGGATTAGCTATTTCAAATCAAACTTTGTCACATGCACCGAATACAAGTGTAGACCTTACCGTGAAATGCTTACTTACAAGCCCTTAACCAACAGTGCAGTTCAAGAAGATTAAGAAAATATATTGTAAAAAAATAAAATACGAAATAATTCAAAGTAACACAATGACGTAACAATAGCGAGGCTATATACAGGGGGTACCGGTACCGAATCAGTGTGCGGGATACAGGTTAGCTGAGGTAATTTGTACATGTAGGTAGGGGTGGAGTGACTATGCATAGATAATAAACAGCAAATAGCAGCAGTATACAAAAGAAATGGGTGGGGGGGTCAATGAAACAGCAGCAGCGTATCTAGTCTCCTAACAATTGCATAAAGGTGCAAGTTAGACAAGTCATCTTTTGTTTGCATGTTTTTTAAATATATATTTTTAAGTAACCTTTATTTAACTAGGCAGGTCAGTTAAGAACAAATCCTTATTTACAATGACAACCTACCACGGCCAAACGCTACCCCGGACGACACTGGGCCAATTGTGCGCTGCCCTACGGGACTCCCAATCACGGCTGGTTGTGATACAGCCTGGAAACGAACCAAGGTCTGTAGTGATGCCTTTAGTACTGAGATGCAGTGCCTTAGACCGCTGCACCACTCGGGAGTCCCAAGCATGTATTTTTTTGGGGCCTGTCAATGTTGAGTGATCACACATCCCTCAGCACACATGGGTTTCTTTGCCTGCTTGCAAATGTGTGCTAAGTGGGGATGTTTCATAGTATTTCTGATTATCTTAACTCACCACCAATTCATTTTATTTTTCACAGATATCCACGGAACCACCACCGCAATATAGGCCTACACTCAGATAAACAAACTAACAGGATTCTTCCGCTGTCCCCATAAGAGAACCCTTTTTGGTGCCAGGTAGAACCCCTTCTGTGCCTAGGTAGAACCCTTTTGGGCTCCATTCCACAGAGGGTTCTACATGGAACCAAAAATACTTTTACCTGGAACCAAAAAGTTTTCTCCTTTGGTGACAGCCAAAGAACCCTGTTGGAACCCCTTTCTCAAAGAGTGTACTCAACAAGTTTAGACTGTTAAGTTTACACCATTTGATTCTGTACTCAAACACCACCTTTAAAGGTTTTCGTCAACCTCTGCTCAGACTTAAATCACAGTGTTCCAAGAACCTCCACCAGGGGTGACTGTAGTATCCTCAAATGGACTAAAAGGAGACGCAAGAGGCAACCCACACTCATTTTAGATCCTAAGGGGTCTTTATCTTCATACTGTATGCTCTCACTCTCATCACTATCTCCCTTGTCATCTTCTCAAGTCTTTGCTTGGAACTCCATCCACACACACACACACACACACACTATAGCATCTTACTTACATTTCTCACATTTTAGGCATCCAGCTAAGGCCTTGGATGGATCATATTACACTGAGATGGGCACAGGGGTATATGTACAGTCTTTTCTAGTGTGGTGGCAAAATAGTTGAACAGGAGAAGACATTGTGGTTATTTGTGGATGGAGAACATTGAGGGTGGTGGGTTGAGCACCTGCAGTGAAGCTGATTGGTTGCTCTGGCTCATCACATCTTGACTGGAAGAAAGAGATTTAGAAAGTAGCTTGACATTGCCATAGTTCAACAGCTGAAAAGCCATCAATAACATACTCCCAGAGATAGCAATATATGCAGTATTCACTGAATGAAGTAGCCTACCCATCCCCATTTACAACTGTATTAATCAATTAAATACATTATACTATAGCACATTCAATTACATTATTACTGTAGACTATAGACTACTCCTGTATCTACCTTGTACAATAACGTAATCATTGAATGAAATAACGTACCCATCCACATTTACAATTGATCAATTAGATAAATAATACCAGCACATACAGTTACATTGTTGTAGAATAGGCTGCTACTGTATCCACACTATATAAGGATACCGTTGTGATATTGTCAGGCTTAATTTTAGGTCGAAGTTCGATCGAAGTTGCATGTTGTACCTCATTTCCCTTCTACAGTGAAAAGTAGTTATTTAATTTACAATTTAATTCATCCGTTAAGTAAATAATACTAGCACATCAAATTACATTATTGTAGCCTATCCTACTCTATTTAGGCTAGTGTTATTTACGCTATCGACACAGTAAATAATATTGCCTACATGCTTTCGACAATACGTTATCAACAAAACAATATTATTTTCAAATAAACCACATTAGGCCTACATTAACACAGTAGGCCTAAATAGTTCCTAACAATATCACAACTTAAATATAGCCTACTTACTCCTCAATTGGATCAAGGACATAATTATTTTCATTATCTTTAATGAAACTATCATCGGCAGACACTCGAAAATCACTTCTGCCACTTGTAAAAAAAAAGAAAAAAAGAATGAATATATGTGTCGCCGAGCTCTCAAATACCATGCCAGTCTCTCACTCTATGAACAGTCACTGCAATCCGGATTCCTTGGGACGTCCTTACCCTAAACCCTAAACTAACACTAAACTTCAATTTAAATGTATACTTGACAGAGGTATGGACATCCCAAGGATTCTGAATAGCACGGACCCTCTGAGAAAGTCTATGAACTGTTTTATTCGACTGAAGGGACATCCCAAGGATCCCGAAATAGCACCTATGAACTCCTCTGAAAGCCTTATTGGTTGAAACTCTTATTGAGTGTCTGATGTGGAACTGGTAACAACACAGTCTGTGATAACGACATTTAGATCTGTTTTCAGCAAGATAAAATAGGGAAAGACAAATTATCTATAGATTGGGCATCATCCTTTCTAGGCCATTAGCGATAACAGGAAATACACAAGCCGTAGGCTACACTATAGTTCAAGGTGGCTACGTTGGAATGTCTGCTTGCACGGGAGAAATTGTACGTTTCTAACATTTATGGTTTAAATTGTATTTAGAAAAATATACTAAATATAAACTATGCACATTATGATTTTCATTAACACGCGATGCAGGCGTCACGCAGACGTTGGTATCATGTCATGTCAGGTGGTACGCTTGCCTAGGCTTATATATGTCCCTTATCACCCCCTATAGATTTGGGTATCCATAAAAAGCAGGAAAAAAACTCACACGTTCCTACAACACAGAAATAAGACTCGAAGCTACAGGGCTGTTGAATGTGGGGACGGACTTGATGTTTACAGCCACCATGGCGCACAGAATCCTCAGTCTTCTCGGTCTTCCAAACAAATTAATCCAGGCAAAAGCAATGGCTCTTTACACTGGAGTAAAAGTGGTCCGCAATGAGTTGGAGTGTGTCGAGAAACTGAGGTGCGAGTTTAAAGCCATTTGGGCACAGTGCAGTGCCAGTGGCACTGATGCAGCATCCCCAGCTCGAAGCAAACGACAACGTTATGGAGGCCCTGTGTACCCTTGACCCAGAGACCCATGACTTAGATGTGAAACCACTGCTGGATCTAAGCAAAGCAGATTTGGTGGAAGCTGAGTTTAGTGTCGCTTGCCAGTTTTTGCCGCTCTGGCTCCAATGAGGACAAATTGCCCCCTTTTGATATCCTGCAACGATTCTCTAGGCCTCTCTTCACTATGCTGACCGTGCTGACTGCACTGGAACATGGACTGAGTTTTGAGGTGTCCACAGTTACCTGCGATAACTAATTGTCCACTTTGACAAGTGTTCAGTCAGTACAGAAGAAGCATGCTACACCTGAAGAAAGCTAAACTAATCACTCTAAAAATAAAAGGTTCCTGGAGTATCCTTTAGGGGTTCTTCAAATTGAAACTGTGGGGGAACCCCTATTTGAAGAAAAGGGTTCTTCAAAGATTATAAGATTGTAATTATACAGATGACTAACAAAACATGCACAAGTCAGTTTTCATACCTTGGATTTTGTGGTGAATGTGAATGAAAAAAACTGTTTTGATAATGGTTTTCATACACATACCTTCATACACATATCCATAATGTAGATGCTTATGGGACATCCATTCACTGAAGAGGTAAGGGAGTAGGATGATAAATGTGATCTGCGTAACATGCCAATACTAATTGACATACCTTTGTATGCCTCCTCATCTGTATACCTGCAGACAGACAAAAAAAAAGTGAGTAGCTCAGTCATCTGTGCCCAATACAGCTAGCCTTCAACATATTCTTATAGCCTACGTATTCTTCCTCTTTGTTGACTGATATCCATTGAATTGTGTCCATTTTCAGATTTAGAAAGATTTTCACAAATATGAAAAGATAGATGGTAGAACAATATCAATTTAGATCATTCAAGGGACAGATCTTACCTTAAACCGAGATCTTTACATTTTTTCAATGAGGTGCCTGCACATGCTGTCCTTTCAATTTCAAATCCAAATGTTTCAGTTGGGCAGTCAGGTTCCTGCAAGAACCCCCACCAACTAAGGAGGTTCCTCAATGAACCCCACCTCCTATGGGGTTCTTGGAAAAACCTTTTGGAGGCCATTTTCAATGCCAAGAACCCTGAGGTTCTTCGAAAAACTTTGAGGATCTTAGAAGAACCCTTGTTGAACTCCACATGTTTTGAGTGCACCGCTGTTTTGTTCTGTTCCATTCGTTCACATTCGCAGTTTTGTCGGTATTCTAAGCAAAAACTGCTATTCAATATTATTACTTGCTTGCATGAATAACTAGGCAACTATTTTCAGCATGCATTAGTATGCATTATTTTGATAAGACAGCTGTGTGTACTGTTTGTAATAGGTGAATTGCCATATCTATCTTGTAGCCTGTAGTCATTACCTAAATGGCCTAGCTGTTGGGTGCTGTCCATTGTGCTGCTACAGCACAGCAGAGATAGGCTACAGATTTAAAAAGCACTCAATAATCTCGCAGTCTCTGCATTTTATCTTTGTGTTTATTGTGGTATAGCGTGATTATATAAGCAGAATTCAATATTATTCCAATGCAAGAACCCCCCCTCCCCAAAAAATGTTATGCCTCGCCAATTTCAACTGCGCCCGTAGTCATTTTATCCTGGCGCCAGGTCTGAATAGGCCTATAGCAAATGCAGCATATGGCATTCATTTTTCACATGCAAATAGCACTTTTCGGGTAGTGCTCAATGCGTGCCATTCAATGAGAGCAGCATTTATTTTTCAACTCTAAGCAATGAGCCCAATCAGTCCTCCACGACAACAAAGTCATAAACAACAGAGTAGGCTAAAAGTCCTTAGTTTTGAGGTTATGCTCAGGTAAAACAATTCAACCAATCTATATTTCCAAGTCCGATTCTTAAAGATTGAGGGCTATTAAGTTAATTGGAATTACTTGAAATCTGACAGACTTTGGCCTAATCGTAATATGATCTGTAGTAGAAAGCAATGGGTTAGAAGAAGCCTACATAAAGTAAAATGCAACGTCTGTTTATGGGCAGCATGTAAACCATTATTTATCCTTCATGTCAAAAGCTCTAAAGGGGAAAGTAACTGAAAGTAAATCAGATTATGTTGCTGAGTTGGGTAATCCAAAAAATTACCGATTACAATTTTGGACAGGTAACTAGTAACTATTTGATTACATTTAGAAAGTAACCTACTCAAACCTGGCCATTTCTGAATTAGCTTAATTAGCACGTTCAGTTCAACATGTCGATGTGTTTTTCCCCATTGTCTCTCACAGTCTTCTTCACAAGGAAATGCAGAGGTGTTTCTCTAAGCAATGAGTAGAGACGGTCTCAGCCCAGCGTTAAACTCATCTCAGCTTCGTTCACAATGAGGTGTGGATAAGGGGGTTGGTACACATAGTATGTACCATAAGATTGTGGTTTTGGCATTGGTGCTGTTCCCAAAGCGCTACATTGACAAATCTCAGTCATTGGGTTTGATAAAGTGTTTAACTGATACTAACTGTATGCCAGAGTTCAAAAGACATGCAACCCACACACATCATACACAAATATTATACTTTGACAACATAGCACTACACATACTGTAGAACAGACTAAGCATTCCAAATGTCATCTACAGATGAACGTGTGAATCATCACTGTCCTATAAGAACTGTAAATATAATATTTCTTATTTTTAAATGCAGTCAAAAATGTGATTTTCCTGTAATTTATATGTACTGTATTTCCACACTATGAGGTTAGAACAATACTGTGAAATTGTGAAAATTATGATAATTTTTGTGTAAGAGCTGTTTGGAAAGACTGCCTGAAATTTCAGCCTGTTTTGGTGGGATGGAGATTTGGCCTGCCTGGTGACATCAGAAATGATATGATATTGAGATAAAAATGGCCGGATTGGACCTTTAACTTTTGTAGTGGTCCAATCCAGCCTTTTTTTTATCTCAATATCATATCATCTCAAAGTGCTTTAAATATTAAAGAGTGAAAGTAAAGACATGCCATTTTGAAAACAAAAACAAATCATTATTGCGTCGATGATGGACGGGACGATCATGACAGGCAGGGTAGTTCATTCATGGCTTGGAAGGGTTGAGTAAAGGCAGTTCAGAGATCAAACAGATGGAGGTTTCAGACCGGTCTCGAGCTGTTCATCAGGGAACCCCGGCACTTGCCATCTCTGAAAGATGCTTCTCTGTAGTAGTCTCTGAAGTCAGACTCGATGGGTAAAACTCCACCAGTACCGATATGTAGCACACTGGGTGACGTCACGACAGAAACAAAGGCGCCAGAAAAGCACACTGGACATCAGTCCAGACTAGTCAGCCTTGGAGCTAACCACTTAAGAAAACTGCTCAAAACGGTAACTTCAACATCCTTATCTCAAAAACAAACATCCCCTTACTTTCAATCAAAACATGACCTAGTTAGCTTGCTAAACTTCTTGATGACAGTGAAATATTTTATGGCGAAACCAACTGACTTGCCAGTCATACCATGCTGATAGATAACAAATTAGAAGACAATTAGAAGATAAAAAGATAATTCAAAAATGTCATCAAAAATCCCCAAAAATGATTCAATATTTACAAATGTACAGGAGCTCATAGCCTAGGGTATCAAACTCATTCCATGGAGGGCCTAGTGTCTGCAGGTTTTTCCTTTCAATTAAGACCTAGAAAAGCAGGTGAGGGGAGTTCTTTACTAATTAGTGAACTTAATTCATCAATCAAGTACGAGGGAGGAGCGAAAACCAGACACTTGGCCCTCCGTGGAATGAGTTTGACACATATGGCCTAGGCTATTCCAGCGCCATTGCTAAAATGGAATTACTGATATGACATATGTCTAATTGTTTCGACACCTTAGACCTAGATTGAAGAAACCCAGGTTAAGACATAACTCTGCAAGATTATTATTCAAAACAGACCAGCTTCTGCATTCAGAATGAATGGAGGAGTATCGCCGAAGCACCAAAACAATAAGAAAGTCGATTTATGCATGTGTTTTGTAATATCCTGATATAGTTCAATGTAAATAAAGACAGTTGTGTCACAGTGCATGCTTGTTGTTTTTTTGCAAATGGTTGACTGTCTTTCTATTGTTAGCCTCTTCACTCCGGGAGAGCAGTACATGTAACATTACAGGTCTCCCTGAATGAAGTGGCTAGCTACAGCGAGCGATAAAACTAAACTGGTAACCCGAAAGGTAGCCTGTGAAAATCATCCTAGCATATGGCTAACACTGCTAACAAAACAGTGGGTTGTGATTATATTGGTGATATAGGAGCAATTGCTATTTATCCCAATGTTAGTTTAAGACCAGAAGCCAATTGTCTCTAACCAAGATTGTGTACGAAAACACTCAACACAAGCATTACAAGTGTGTTTCACGTTGTCTTATGTTATTTTTGTTTAAATTAGTTACCGTTGGATTTTGAAAGTTAATTTTCAAATGGCACCATTGATTATAGTTGTATCTTTTGCTGTAGACGTTGCTACAAAGTAACTAGCTATCTAATCAAAACCGTTCATGTACACTTGTATATTTTTTAAAGGTGCTGAGCCACTCAAATAGGGGTGATGGGGCAAACAAAATAAAAATATTATGTTTCCAAAAGAAAGGAAAAGACAGGAATTGTGGTTTAGGGCTATCAGAAGTACAGGACAGAAATACAGTATTCAATTGTGGTTTCCCAAACCAGGATCAAGGATTTGTGAGGTTGCTATCTATAGGTTGACAAGATTAACTTATTTTAGACATCATGTCATATCAGTCAACAGGGCTTGACATTCATGTGAATTTGTAGTGGCAAACCGGCCAATAACATGGGCCATTGGTGAATTTTGATGTTGTGAATGTGCAGAATAACAAACGTGTCTATTCAAATTACACACCAAATTTCAAACCATGAAGAACACGTGATGCTGATGGTTCATTGACTTGTGCAGGACATGCGGCCTACAAATTACAATTATAGGCTAGTGAATTTGTTTTTAATGTTGAATACAAACAGGGCCTATTTTACTTTTTTTTTCATAATATTTGCCCAAATGTTGTACGTATGACTTCCTCTTTCACTAATGTTGCTTCATTCCTTCCTCGCTCTCATCAGTTCAATTAAATAACTTTCATTGTCCTTCTCGTCATGACATCAGTGGTGATTTTAGCATGTCAAACTTGGTGGGGCAAACTTTAAAAAAAACATTTAGATGCATGCCAGCAAAGCCACTACACAACACTAAACAATACATTAATTGCACTATAATGGTAACAAACGGTGCTCACAAACTGTGGGCCTAGATAAAACTGTCCCAAAAGCAGAGCTTTCTTTTCAGCACCATTGAGTGAATCATTACCACTGCTACACCTGGCTATCAGCGTAGCCTTGTCTGGCATTGAAACAGTTCAGTCAGCCTCATTTACTACCTTTAAAAAAAACATAACTGATATGGCTGACTTGCTTAAACAAATGTGGTTTCTACTGCCAATTGAGATGTACAAACTATGGTATAAAGGGACGACGAGCGGATAAGAGGCAAACCTTCATTTCAATTAAGACATTAATGAGCGAGCTAGGATGGATGTAATCAATTAAACTATTTGTTCAGCACTTTTTAAATATACAGCGACATAATTCAGAACATGGGCCGTTCTTACAGTATGCTCCATGTACACCAAGTCAGAAGCATATGATAAATAAAGGGAACATATACGCAGACAATGAAAGCTCTTACAGTATCCAATGATTACATTTCTCTAAAACAGGCAATAGGCCACCAAGTCAGAACAGTAGGCTAAGTTATGAGGGGGAAAGGAACCAAATTATTAGGGTGAGGAGCATGGGCTACTAAAAACTTACTACACAACATACACTTAATATTACTTCCTTAGCTACAGTATACATATCTCCCTGGCATACAAGACCCTTTTGGACTCTTGTTGTGCTTTTTGGACTCTTGTTGTGCTGTGCTCACTTGGCACAGCGGTCCTTGTGGCCAAATTTTGTCATCAATGTCTGGCATTCTCTGGATTGATGGTGCTCTCATGACAACTGGGAACTCTGGGGGGAAAAACAAGGTTGAATAATGACGTCAGTGATCATCAGGTCGGAGCTCTAGAAAGAGGCTAAAGGTCCCGACATGGAATTCCGAGTTGGATGATCGTTCAAAATCTTCACAGTCAGAGCTAGTTTTTCCCCCAATTCCCTGTTGATTTGAACTCACTGAAGTCTGCGATTTCCTAGTCCTGAGTTTCCAGTTGTTTTGAACGCAGCAGAAGTCATGCTGGATTGACAACATGGCCAATGTATTCAAACTTTTCTGGTCCATGGTGTTGAATGTTTATCCTTTTAAGCTTGGAAAAATTACCCATAAACCCAAACTTGGACCACATACCTACTCCACTGAATAACAGGCTACTGATTGCTTTGCAACGCTTGCAGTTAGCTACTGATTCCTTCCAAACCACTCATTGTTGAATTTGCGATTTCCAACTTGTTGTGTGATGTTTATGTCCAAAGGCTAATGAGCCTTCGATACGTTATATCTGTAATTTATCTTCATTTGACAAGGATTGAAAAGGATTTTCCAGGAGATTGCCAACGTGATTCATGATGATGACTGCTTATCTAGCTTGCTAGCATGATGTTAACATGATCAGTCCAATCAATGCTACAGTAGATATAACGTGATTTGTCGTAATTTTATCTGTGGCTAATGACCTTGAGCCTTCTTGGATGGGCTCTTCTAATATAACTCTATGGCAGCACCCAAGGTGCTTTTATTTTAGAGCTCTGCCCGTAGATTTTGCTGTGATGTAGTGTCCCCATAAGCAGTTATTACTACATCATTACTTAATCCAGTATTATATATGAGTGTGAGCAGTAGATGAGAATGTAGTATCAGTAGACAAAACATGAACCTGAACTAATAAGCTGAACCTGAACTTATTAGTTCAGGTTCATGTTTTGTATACTGTTACTACATTCTCATCTACTGCTCACATACATATATAATACTGAATTAAATAAGGATGTAGTAATAACTGCTTACTGTACCTCTCTCCACTGATCTCCACAGCGAGCCTGCTCAAACGGTTCCAGGACTCTACACACCACCTCCTGCATTGTCGCTAACACAACAGACCCCTTTCCCATCTACTTGCCATTCTCTGGCCACTCTCAATGGTTCCTCTGCCAAGTTCCCTGAGGTGTGTCTGTCGCTGAACTCAAAGGAGTCCAGAAGACAGCTAGACATCAAACAAATCTTCAATGAAGTGACATGTAACCATAAGAAGTGGTTACCCTTGATGTCCAGCAGTCAGTGGTAAGGCAAACTGCAGTAGCTTTTTGGAATCTCTCCCGCACTGAAGCCTGCTCTCGTACATTTGTGGAATAAGTGATTTTGAAAGGGTTTTCCTGCTTGGAATTGTGTACACTGGATTTAGACTATTGCTATAATTTCTCTGTCCTCCACGATCAAAAATGTCTGGAAATCGGTGGAAATCATTTCAGCCAATGCAATATCAATTTGGCCTTGTTTTGCTACAGACATAGACTTTGGCATAAACTGATCCCTAGAAGATTGCGTTGCTGTGGGTCGCGGAGTAAGCCTACTTGACTGAGTGGTGAGGTACTGGCTCCACCACTATCACTAGTAGGCCCGCTAGTTTCTCGAAGCTCCGCTAAAGCTAGCTTCACAGTTGGGTGTACAGTTCACATATGACGGTGTTTGTTGTACGTTGAACCGGCTTTATATGAAATTTTGTTTTGGCAAATTCTACACTGTGCTTTAACATGGTCTACATTATTAAAATGCATCCAAATGCTACTATGCTTCCGACTCATTTTCCAACTGTTGTTTTCACAGCTGTCCTTCCTCTCTCTCCTCGGCTGCTAAGTGTGTGACTGTGAGTGAGTTGGCTCGGCCCTCCCTCACACATCTTTGGTTCATTGGTTGACACTGGGCGTCTGATTGACAGGAACAACACGTGAGGCTGTTAGTCTGAGCAGACAGTCAGAGCAAATGTGTGTACGCTTGAGCATTTAGCCCTATATTATTTTATTTATTTTTTCGTTCTTTGAATTAGCTAATTCTATTCATTTAAATCTTTTGATTATTCATATCTTAATTTTTTAATATTTTTAGAAATAGATTCGGCTCTTTTGATATACGAGCCGGCACCCAACACACACCTACAAGAGCTCGCTCTTAGAGCCGACTCGTTCGCGAACAACCTATTTCTATCAGTTACAGCTAGTGGAACGAGCACTGGATACAAATGTCAAGATATGAAATACATAAAACCATGTTTCCAACTAAGGCACGATCATTGAAAGAAACTAACCAGAAAGATTAAGTATATCTAACGTACAGAACAGTTCTGGGTTTTGATCAAATTAAGTTGGATCTTAGTCATTTTTTTATACATTAGTGTTTGTGAAACACTAAAAATTAAGTATATTATATGTAAAAAATACATGTTGGAAATACTCAAAAAGCTAACGCAAATAGTTCCTCAATTATTTTAAGTGGAACTTGCAAAGGTCTTTTTACAGTGTAACTGTAATGGATGTCGTCTGGAGATAAAGAGGAGGACCAAAGCGCAGCGTGGTTAGTGTTCATCTTATTTAATAAAAATCAATACTGAACACTGAATAACAAAAACAACAAAGAAACAACCGAAACAGTTCTGTCTGGTGCAGACACACAAAGACTGAAATTAACCACCCACAAAACACAAAGGAAAACAGGCTACCTAAATATGGTTCTCAATCAGGGACAATGATAGACAGCTGCCTCTAATTGAGAACCATATCAGGCCAAACACAGAAATGGAAAATATAGAAAAACGAACATAGACTGCCCACCCCAACTCACGCCCTGACCATACTAAATAAAGACAAAACAAAGGAATAAAGGTCAGAACGTGACAGTAACTCTGTACCCCACACATACAATTATCTGTAAGGTCGAGCAGTGAATTTCAAACACCAATGAGGATTTCCAATGCCTCGCAAAGAAGTGCACCTATATGTAGATGGGTAAAATTTAAAAAAAGATGACATTGAATATCCCTTTGAGCATGTTGAAGTTATTAATTACACTTTGGACGGTGTAGCAAAACACCCAGTCACTACAAAGGTACTTCCTAAGTCGGTTGCCGGAGATAAAGGAAACCGCTCAGGAATTTCACAATGATGCCAATGATTGTGGACTACAGGAAAAAGAGGACCGAGCACGCTCCCATTCTCATTGACAGGGCTGTAGTGGAACAGGTTGAGAGCGTAAAGTTCCTTGTTGTCCACATCACCAACAAACTATCATGGTCCAAACACACCAAGACAGTCGTGAAGAGGGCACGACAAAGCCTATTCCCCTTCAGGAGACTGAAAAGATTTGGCATGGGTCCTCACATCCTCAAAGGGTTCTAAAGCTGCACCATTGAGAGCATCCTGATTTGTTGCATCACTTTGTGGTATGGCAACTGCTCGCCCTCTGACCGCAAGGCATTACAGAGGGTAGTGCGTCCGGCTCAGTACATCACTGGGGCCAAGCTTCCTGCCATCTAGGACCTCTATAATATGCAGTGTCAGAGGAAGGCCCTAAAAATTGTCCAAGACTCCAACCACTCTAGTCATAGACTGTTCTCTCTGCTACCGCACGGCAAGCGATACCGGAGCGCCAAGTCGAGGTCCAAAAGGCTTCTTAACAGCTTCTACCCCAAGCCATAAGACTGCAGAACAGCCAATCAAAGGGCTTCCCAGAACCCTCTTTTACGCTGCTGCTACTCTCTGTTTATAATCTATGCATAGTTACTTTAACTCTACCTTCTTGTACATATTACCTCAATTACCTCGACTAACCGGTGCTCCCGTGTCACGCCCTGGACATAGGCTTTTATTCTCTATTTTCGTTAGGCCAGGGTGTGACCAGGGTGGGCATTCTATGTTCATTTTCTATGGTTTGTCCGGCAGTCGTTGTCTCTGATTGAGAACCATACTTAGGTAGCCTTTTCCCACTGGGGGTTTGTGGGTAGTTGCTTTCTGTTTTTGTGTCTGCACCAGACAGGACTGTTTCGGTTGTTCTCTTTGTTGTTTTGCTATTCAGTGTTCAGTTCAACGAATAAAAGATGAACACGTGCATCTTGGTCCTCACCTTCTTCCACCAACGGCCGTTACGTCCCGCCGCACATTGACCCTGTACCGGTACCCCCTGTATATAGCCTCCACATTGACCCTGTACCGGTACCCCCTGTATATAGCCTCCACATTGACCCTGTACCGGTACCCCCTGTATATAGCCTCCACATTGACCCTGTACCGGTACCCCCTGTATATAGCCTCCACATTGACCCTGTACCGGTACCCCCTGTATATAGCCTCCACATTGACCCTGTACCGGTACCCCCTGTATATAGCCTCCACATTGACCCTGTACCGGTACCCCTGTATATAGCCTCCACATTGACCCTGTACCGGTACCCCCTGTATATAGCCTCCACATTGACTCTGTACCGGCCCCCCTGTATATAGCCTCCACATTGACCCTGTACCGGTACCCCTGTATATAGCCTCCACATTGACCCTGTACCGGTACCCCTGTATATAGCCTCCACATTGACCCTGTACCGGTACCCCTGTATATAGCCTCCACATTGACCCTGTACCGGTACCCCTGTATATAGCCTCCACATTGACCCTGTACCGGTACCCCTGTATATAGCCTGCACATTGACCCTGTACCGGTACCCCCTGTATATAGCCTGCACATTGACCCTGTACCGGTACCCCCTGTATATAGCCTCCACATTGACTCCTGTACCCCCCCTGTATATAGCCTCCACATTGACCCTGTACCGGTACCCCTGTATATAGCCTCCACCCCCCTCCACATTGACCCTGTACCGGTACCCCCTGTATATAGCCTCCACATTGACTCTGTACCGGTACCCCCTGTATATAGCCTCCACATTGACTCTGTACCCCCTGGCCTCCACCCCTGTATATAGCCTCCACATTGACTCTGTACCGGTACCCCCTGTATATAGCCTCCACATTGACTCTGTACCGGTACCCTGTATATAGCCTCCACATTGACTCTGTACCGGTACCCCCTGTATATAGCCTCCACATTGACTCTGTACCGGTACCCCCTGTATATAGCCTCCACATTGACTCTGTACCGGTACCCCCTGTATATAGCCTCCACATTGACTCTGTACCGGTACCCCCTGTATATAGCCTCCACATTGACCTGTACATTGACTCTGTATATAGCCTCCACATTGACTCTGTACCGGTACCCCCTGTATATAGCCTCCACATTGACTCTGTACCGGTACCCCCTGTATATAGCCTCCACATTGACTCTGTACCGGTACCCCCTGTATATAGCCCCACTTGTTATTTTACTGCTGCTGTTTAATTATTTGTTACTTTTATTGTAAATGTTTTACTTATCTATTTTTTACTGAACACATTTGTTTATTTTTTTATTAACTTAAAGCATTGTTGGTTAAGAACTTGTAAGTAAGCATTTCACTGTAAGGTCTACCTACACCTGTTATATTTGGCGCAATTTGATTTGATATGAGAACTGAGGATGGATCAACAACATTATAGTTACTCCACAATACTAACTTAATTGACAGAGTGAAAATAAGCTTCTTTGTGATCGGTGTCCCTTCCACGGGATGGTTGAGCTAACGTAGGCTAATACGATTAGCA